>NC_137665.1:13688836-14888836 GCF_963422515.1 Blennius ocellaris | reverse complement strand
GTTCCAACTCATGTGCTGCCAGGCTAACTCCTAATATGCCTATTGCTCTTATTTTGTACGTTAGTGGCAATCAGCCCAACACAAAGCTCATCATTACTGGTTTCTTGAAAATGTGTGCATATGTCTTTTAGAAAAGAATTATCTTACCTGGACATTTTCTCTGAGGTCTGTGGCCTCCCTGAGGGGCTGGGTGGAAGCTCGGAAAAGCTCGTCCACAACTTTGATTCCTGTTGTCTTGGTGGTGGTGTACTCCCGGGCCTTCCGACCCTTCCTGACAGACAAGCCCCTCTTATGTGCCTTTCCTCCACCCCGTCTGTTAGTGATGGCTACATGAACAAACAGGGTTGTATTGGGTAGAAACTCTCCTGTGAGCGATTGTAGAGGGACATGTCTATAGCCTGGCTGTAGGCACTCAAATGGGATGGTGTATTGGCCAATAAACTCATCTCCAATGTAGTCATCATCCAGAACCACAAAGCGCAGCACTGCAAGTTCTGGTAAATTAATCTGGAATTCAAAACTCTCATCAAAAATAGGGTTGTCACCATTCTGGGACACAGTCTTGGTTCTTTGCTCAGCACAATCAGCTGGGATGCCATGGATCTCCACATATATGTAGGGCTCCACCACGTCACCCTTGGCAGCAGAGCCCCGAGGCTTCGGCAGATTCTGACCGCTGATGACCTTGATGTGTAGAAGCTGTGCAGACACTCCTGGTAGGGAGTCTCGAGCGTTGGCACTAAAGTAGGACACCTCCTCTCTCATGATTGCTGGCCGCAACACATAACCACAGTTGCCATTCTGCCTGAACCAGCCCAGGTTGAGGTCCATCATCAGGCCTGGTGTCTGATAGTTCATGGCCACAATTTGGCAGCCACACTTCCAGAAGTCTTGAGGGTTCATGTTGCTGGCATCAATCCTCATAGGCGTAGGATATACCCTGGAGAGGAAGCGCTTGTTATAGCAGACAAATTCCTCTGGGAACTCATTGGCAAACCTATTTGCATCCACCTCATTGAAAGAGCAAATTTCCCAGTATTTTTGTTCTCTCTTAGAAATGTCAAAGTCCCTGAACTGGACCGACTTGCAAAGAGATACAAGATCAGATAGTTCTCTGCACAGTCTGAGTCTCTTACAGCCCAAGCCATTCAGGTGGTCTCTGTCATCAGCTCCCACTCTTCGAGACATTTCCAAGCCCTCCTCCTCATCTGTCACATCCCCTTCGGCATCTGCACAGCTGGGCGGGAGCTTCTTACCCTTGACAAGAATTTTACCTTTGAGAGTTTCAGGAGAGGGTAGGTAGTTTTCCTCTTTGTTTGGAGGCTCAATGTGGAGCTTGTCCCCAAGAATCTTCTTCATATGTTGTGACATAACCCTCTGCTGGGGGATACAGCAATGGGTTACCATGCAGAGAATCATGGGATACTCAGAACTTTCAAAAGCATACTGGTTTATGATGTCCAGAACTTTAGAGAAAGCCAACTGCGAGGCAACAGAGCTGCCGACATACACCACTGGTTCATTATCAGGGCCGTCCCATACTATGACCTCAATGCTGCGGCACCCCATTCTTAGAGCTCTGATGTAGCTGCTGATGTCTGATGAACCCCAGAAATGATCTTCTAGAAGGGAGGCATTGTGTGATGAGTTGATGTAGTAATGGGAAAGAGGCTGGGTCATATCCTGGCACACACGTTTGTGCTGGGGGTCAAAAATGTGGCATTCGGAGGATAGGAGGTAGTGCGTAAAGCCATCAATAGTGAGGTAGACCCTCTCTCGTCCTTCAGCAGATGGCTCAAATTTCTTGACAATATCCCTGCACATGTCTTCAGTTACGCCTTCCACACCCTGCTCCACCTCGACAAAAAGCATCAGATCTTTACTGTCCAGATACTCCTTGTTACTGGAGAATTGAACCAGCAAAAAGAAAATCTCTGGCCGAGTGCAGAGCTCACAATAGGCCTCCACAAAAGTGTCCATATTAATTGCTTCTCCATATTGGTCCTTAGCTTTCTGCAGTTCCTTAAACTTGAGCTCTATCCGAGACTCTTTCATCCCAGGGTTGAGCCCTTTGATTATCTGCGTGGCTCTGAATAGATCGATGTGTCCTCCTTTTTCCATGTCGGCGAGCTCGAACACCGAGCCAATCCAAGATGTCCGTAGGCTCGGTTGACTGGGTTCCACCATGTCCACCGTGTGGCGGCCATAAGATACCAGATACCTCAGTCCCATCACCCAGGTGCTGACGACATCAGCTGTACTGGCAACCAAATCTAGTGACTCGTAGTTGTCCCCATAAATAATTGAGAAGGCGCATTCATCTGGGAACTGATCTGAAAGACCATTGCTGCGCAGAACAGGAGTTTTCTTTCCCAAGCGAACCTCCTTAATGCTCTTGATTTCCAGCTTGGCCTTCTCGGAATCTTTCTTGGATGGCTCCCAGCGCAGCCAGTGCATGTCTGGATCCAGCAGGAAGTAGCGGTTGTACATGCGTGAGTTAGAGCGCACCTTCTTCATCTCACAACCCTCCATCATGAAGGCCATGCAAGCGGCTGTGCTGTTGATTTTACGGTCACTTGGCATCGAGCTGAAGGACACCGTTTTCTTCCTCACTTGCCTCTGTTTGGAACCATCCTGCAAAGATAAAGGGGCGGGGGAGAAAGAAATAAAAGAGTAAGAAAAGGCAAAGATATACCAGAAATAATTATACAAGGAAATACAACTTTCCTCAGTAAACCGAGCTCCTTCACACACAAACATAAGAGGGAATATTAATGGGCCAAGTCACCAACTGGTTGAAGGAATATTTCTCTGCCAGCTGTGCCCAAGTCCATCTAGTAGAGATGGTGCCCAGTGGTGGATAGGCACCATGCAGAGTCCGTCTGACATGTGAATGTTAAAATGGCAAAAAGAAATGCAGCCCAAAATATACCTATGACATGCCAGTGGTCACAAAAATGATTGCTTGCTCACTCCCAGTACCCACCTGCTTTTGTAATTATTCTACTGGAGTTGTATATTACATAACTTCATGTAAAGATAACTGAGGGTTTTATTTTTCCTTTTAGAGAGTATGGTCAACTGTATGAGGTCAATCTCTTTTAAAAACATGACCGCTTGCAGTAATGACAGGGTATAAAAGTACAGATACTATTTTCATCTTGACCCAAGTCACATTGGTTTCATTTCACAAATAAAGTGAAGGGCTTCAAAACTGCTCTCAAGTTACCTTTTTTAACTGCATTTTATTTTTGCTGATTAAATATTCATCCTGTGGGTAACTTCTTATTATCAAACCAATTATGCCAGGTTCACTGTGAAACTGAAGGGACGGTCGACGACAGTAACCAAAACAAAAGCCAAACTGGTGAAAGCTGTTGAACAGATGCTCCACCACCTGCAATGACACGATTTGAACTTCTGTATTTTTCAGCTGTGTTTTTCTCACTAGAAGGTGGCAGACAGTGGTGCCCCGAGTCCACACGGGGCTGTGATTGGATACTTAGCCTGAATGCAGACGGCTTGGCTTGGAAAAATTGTTGTTGAATAATACATATGGCTGAGAACAGAACTTCAAACCTGCACACAATCCACCATTAAGGATTAGTAGAAAAGCTTAGGAGTGTCTTTACTGAAAGGCCACAAAGTATCTTCTTTTAATGGCATGTCAGTGAATAAGGTAAATTTCCCCTCCAATATTATTCAACGTAAACCAGGTACGTTCAGGTGTCACCTTTGTTTCACATCTCTTTTTTTGTTGTTTTTTGAAGCGAGCGCTAAGAAGCACATAGGGGCCCAGGGCTTCCCCTGTATTCTGCTCAAATCACTGATTGCGTGTACAGTTCTGATGGATCTCCCCTGTGCAAGGTCCAACTCTAGACACAGTGAAACACCTCAGGACGATCCATCTTCCAGCTGACGGCCACTGGCAGATGACGCTTGGCAACTCATCACGATTAATGAGAGCCATTTGACGCAGAGCTGAGGAAATGACACGATCATCGCTCTCTGGTTTTGCCCTTGTTTTACGACCTCTATCTCTTATCCCGACACGCAAGCAGGCAGTGTCACCACTTCAAAATGTGTAGTTACTCTGAACGAGAAAAAAGAAAAACTAAAAAGAGATAGAGACGACGTGACTAAAAATACTTTAGTTATTCCTGTCACTGGTTTCTAATCTTTCACCAGGGAGGATGCTTTGTGATGCCGGACCACCCAGGTCCAAAGATTCCTCACTATGTGTTAAAATAGAGCTATTAAAGCATTTACTTTCTCCCCCTTGAGAAATACTTGCATGTAATCGTCGTTGGAGCAAGTGCCAAAACCCACAGGCACATGGCAAAGCATACAGCCCTGCCAAGACTGCGAGGGTGAGGACAGTGCTGTTGTTTCAGCTGAGGGATTACACAATTCCAAGTTTCTCACAGAGATAACTCTGGAGTGAAAAGAGACTGTCAGCTATTCCACGAGCTCTAAACAGACCACAGAACCGATACTAACTTCATCCTCATCTCTCTTTGTCTTACATTTCCTGCAAAAGCTCTTCCACCCCTCAGCCATCGCAGCAAAGGTGGGAATTGAATCTGGAGGCCATGACGAAGAGCTCGTACTTCAACACAAATGTCATTGTCTTCAACTCGCCAGTCTCCGTCTTTCATCTCGTATGACAACAAGTTATATCGAACAAGTCTCTCCATGAGTTTACACTTCTGCAGCTATTTACAAAATCAAACAGATGGACATCTATAGGGAGTGGGGGGAGTGAGAATGAAAACAGACTGAGCAAGTTGTTCACAGAGTGAGGATCTGTTTGATTGTTTCCATTCCTCTTCTGGGGAAGTGCTTCAGCCCAAGAAGGTCAAAGGGTGTAAGAGCAGCCAGGTGTGCCATTAACATGCTGTTACAATTATACGGACAGCCCGACGGGACCACGTGCAATTCCTCAGAAAACGTCTCATAGTTAGTTCACAAGTAAAAACTGATTCTCTTTACTGGAATAAAATGCCAGAAGGAAAAAGTCCCCACCCAGTTCATGAAGTCATGTCAATATCATGGATTGCATAAAGGCACAGAAAAGTAGACGCCAAAATAATATCAATCTTAATTTTAAGAACAGTAACATTTTGGGGTTATCTTTAAAAAAACAAAAGTATAATTTCTATCTCTTATCAGAGCATCTCTTATTTGTCCTGGACAGGGGCGACCATGCCTTTCACAGCCAGAAAAGGTTCCAGCTCTTTCGAATTCTCATCTGAATAAAGCAGCTACACAAGATGGATGGTTGGACATTCTTTTTCTGTCTCTCTCTCACGCCAGTTTTTCACAGCCCCTTGGGCCTTTCCTAGTAGAGATGTCAGTATTTCTGTTTATGTGTGTGCACTTAAGTGCTCATGGCTTGAGTGTCTGTTGCAACGGAGATACAGGGGTATTTCGGTAGCTTTCCACACCCCCAACCCCCCGGTTTATTTTTCCCATGGGGACACTGGCCGCTGCCGGCTGGGTCAAACACTTCCTGATGGAAGGGCGAAGTTGCTGGGGACGGGGAGGCTGGGACATGAGTCCTCCACCATCCTCTGAAGGGCAGCGGTTTGCCATAATCTGCCTCGTACCTGTCAGGGCCTTCACTCCCCGTCAGTGGCCACAATACAAGGCGCAACATGCGGAACTTAACTCCAGGGAATCAATTAATGCAACAAGCCCTCAGCTCAAAGGTAGCAACAGCAGCAGCTCTCGGGTTGCCCATTATGATCCAGTCCCCTGCTGAATACAGCATGGCAAAACAATAACTCCTGAAGCTAATATTGATGTAGGCATCTTATCTGTGCATTCCAATTGTGACGATGTGCTGAGTTTTCCATTCTGTTGTGATTCCTGGCATCGAACGCCATCACACAGACTAAATGCCTGCTTCAGTGTGTGTGTGTGTGTGTGTGTGTGTGTGTGTGTGTGTGTATGTACTAGTCGGGACCCAAACCTGATCACACACTAATCCATTAGGACTCATGTCACCATGGGGAAGACAATGGAGGTATAGAAGAGGGAAATCAACAGAGTTCAAGGTGGAGTTTCAGGCTCAGACTGCAGTTCAGTTGAAGTTGAGGTTCAATCAGTTGTAGCTGAGGTTGGGTTTAGAACAGGATTGTAAAACACATTTTAGTTCAGGGGCCAGAAATAGCCTAATTTCATTTTGACTGGGCCGGACTGGTAAAATAGTGTCATAATAACCTTGAAATTTAAACTTTTAAAGTTTTTTCTTTGTTGTGGTGAGGAGTATACATAATGAAAATGTTTTGTTTTTTGTCAGATGACCAAACAATTACTTTGGAAATTACTACAATTTCAACATAAAATCAATTTTAATGAAACATTCTGGTCCAAAATACAGAAAAATGTTTAATAAAATGTCTCCTATAGCTGTTGCATTTGGGTGTTTGTAGAAACTCACCCTAACAGCATGGCTTTGAGGCTAATCCCGGCTTGCTTTTTCGCAATGAGGTAGATATCTGTCATGGCAGCGTCACTGATATCTCAGGTCTTACTGATGTGTTGTGTCCGCTAATCGTAAACAAATTGCTAAAAAAGTATATATTTTTTCCATTTGTTTGGTGGTTTGGCTGAACTGCAGCCTCTTGAGAGCCAGTTTCAGCCCACAGGCCTTATGTCTGACATCCCTGGTTTAGAGCGAGTTTACTGGGAATGAATGTAAAGCAATGTTGTCCGTACATGATGCATAAAGACATAATGTGTTTGTGCATGTGTCAACAATTATACTATCAAAGTACAAACTGAAACTCCCACAATGCAGCACTGTAGCGAAAGCCCCAAAAAGAGTGCAATGTGTCAGCAACTCGATCCGTCATATATGGGAATGACAAAACTGCCGAGCCACTCGACCTGCTCTTGAACACATGGAGGAGGAATCTGTGGGAAGCTTTGCCTCTTTGACGACCACAGCCCACTTCCTCCCCATTCCAGCAAAACCCCCGGCCATCCCACCTCCTCATCGCGGCTGCCTTGGCAGCCTGCCACTCGCTCCTATCATATCTCACCTCTAAAAAGGCTACACAGAACGCAGTCAGGCGCGGCTCAGTTCCCCTCGCCCACAGAGCTCCTGTGTCATTTGTGTGTGCGCAATGAGAACCAGTGAATAAGGCACCGGGCGGGGGGGGGGGCGTGGGTAATGGGGAGTGAAGACAGAGCAGAGTCGAGCTCCAGATGACGAGCTCTCCACGCTGTGAGTCACAGTATGTGTATTCTGTTGGCCTGCATGTGCGTTGAGGATCAAACGCTCACCGTCTACATGCATATACTCTGGCAGACAACTAGTCACCGCAAAACCTCATTACGCTGCTAATGCACACACCGAGATGTCAAACACGGGACTAGCAAACATAGACAGAAACCGTTTTCGGGAAGTAAAGCACCACCACCGCAGTGCTCAGTGAAACACTTCACTCCGTAGTAGTCAAAGCAAACAGATGCTTAAGTCTGTGATTGTCTTCCTCTTACCTGTCTAAACATGGCAGTGTGATGATTTACACAATTTGGGAAACAACAACAGTACAAAAACCTGCCAAAACATATTTCTGTGTACACTGATCAGCCATAACATTAGGACCATGTGCTTCAAATTAGGAAGTTCCTCTTTTTCCAGTTAACACAGTCACCAGAGAATTCATTAGTCATCAAACCAGAACACCTTGTTTTGCTTTGTGGTCCAGTTGTGATGTTCATGACTCATTGTTGATGTTTTGGAGGTGGACAGTGGTTGCCGTGGCCCCCCCTGACCAGTCTGGGGGTTATTGAGTCAAATACACAACAAACCGGGCCAGAACTAACTTCTGCAGCAATCTGAGTTACGGTAAATCCTCTGTTTGATCGGATGACACAGGTCAGCCTTCTCTCTCCACATACACCAATCGACTTTAGTTATTCATCAACCTTTTGTCGATTGACCACTTTTCTTTATTTGGGCAGCCTTTGATAAATTCTGACCATGACAGACCGGGAAGCCCCCACAAGAGCTGAAACTTTGGAGATGCTCTGATGCGGGCTGGCCATTACATTTTGGCCTTGGTCAAATCTGCTCAAATCACTACGCTTTTCTAGTTTTCCTTCTTGCACAAATTGTTCGCTTGTACCAGGCACCATGGTAAAGAGGTAATGAATCACTTGTTGATGGTCATAAGGTTATCTTTTTAACAGAGCATTTTCTTGTACTCTTCTTTAAGAGTAGGGGATTTGTGAGAGAGATCAAACGCAACATTGCTCCTTGCAGAAGCAGTTGATGTGATGAATCCATGAGGTCTGGCTTTTGTCTTGAATGATTTCATAGTTCAGTGAGCCCTGGTGTACTCAGATGACACAGGTAAGAAGTCACCATCAAAACAACCGCTTCCGTCCACCTCCTCGGGTCTCGGCTGTCCACAATTACCCCAAAGCACCCCAGTGCCTCCTCTTCCCTCCATCCAAAGACATTTATTGAATGTGACATCCCAATCCTGCCACACTGAGCTCAGGGTGGACAACATTCAGACTCTAACAAACTCCCTAAAAGTATGTGGAAAGATGACAAGGCAGAGCCGAGCAGTGGACTTACATAAGATGATGTATGTGCGATTAAAGGAGAAAGTGACAAACATTGAGAAAAAGAAGTCGTTTAATTACATTAATGTTAATTTAATTTAATTAGACGTTTGAACAGGGCTGTGCAACCTCAATGTCAATGAAGCCGAGCAGAACTGTAATCAAGTAGGAAATAGTGAATCTAAACCGGGGGGGTGGGGGACATCGACAATAAATAAACGTTCATACTTTGGCAACATGTTGACAACCACATAACTCGGCGTGTTACCTGAATGTCAACACCACATCGAATCAAATATGATTTTTTTTTTTTTTTTTTTTTGTAAACAGAAAATGTGGGGAAAACATGGAGAGAAATTAGCAAGACAAATATGGCAAAGAGTCGTCGGGGGAGAGAAGTGATTCCTGTCATCATTTGTCACAGTAATCTCTCATGTGGGCGGCTGCTGCCTAAATTCTCACAGCCGTAGTATCCGCTGCACATCATGCCATTCATTGCACCATCTTGGCGTGAGTTTTGCAGAACATGAACATAATGTGTGAACGGGTGAGAAATTTCAAGGCCTGGGAGGGAATGTGGAAATGCCTGAATTGAATGTGTGCACACAAAGGGATTTATATTTTCATTCAGGTGATCCATTGTGGACAACGACCGCTGTGCCTTGAATGTAAAGAACTCATTCAGCTTTTACCACTTTCCATGCTTTTATAGGTGGAAATCCTCCAGAGAACAGCCTAAAGAGCACCAAACAATTTGACTAATTACTGGCCCGCAGAGAGTCGAGAGGTCAATGTTATTGAATTGTGGAACCACAGAAAAAGAAAAAGGAAAAAAAAAAAAAAAAACACCAATCGCTGCCAACCAGATCAGGTACATCTAAGCTTCTGTGTTCAAGAGTGTATTTCTTTCCACTATCAATCGTGAAACGACTCAATTCAGTCCGCTTCAACCGTAAAACTTATCTTACCTATCTCGGTTCGCCGCCCATTTGAATGCACACGATGGCAGGCTCTCCTGTGGCTTCTCTAACTCACTCTCCCCAGCTGCTTTTTCATGCTCGCCATCGCCCCGCTCCACCAATGGGGCCAATTATATTCTGCAGAACCTTCTTCATCGGCGCCGTTCAGGTGTGTTCATGCGTACACATGAGCACGCCTGTCGCTGTGAATGAAAGAAAGACCGGTGCCTTATGCAGCGTCACATCACATTTCTTTATTGGCAGCTCCCCCCAGTCTTGTGAGTGGGTAGTTCTCGTCTTTGCCCAGCGAGGTGCCTGTTGTCAGTCTCGGCTCACGCCCTCTCTGCATGTTAGTAATTGTCATAGGTTTTGCCACTAATCCATAGAGACTTTGTAAAATGGACACATTTATCCTTCCAAGAAGCGAGATGACGCCGTGGTCAATTTAATCTAAGGTCCAAGATCATCCACGGACAAACCACAAATGAATAACGATTACAATTAGTTATTGTCAAAATGTTCTGAGTGTATTAAAGAAAGCGTTAACAGTTTTGCCTTTAAAAATGTTACAAAAAAATAATACCTGTAAATTGCGTTAGTTTTCTTATTTTGGTCTGGAGCTGCTACAAAACAACAGCAAATGACAAAACCATGAATTAATTGCAAATTAATGTTGTCAGTATTAAGTACTGCATCAGAGGCATAGGTAGATTATATCAGTATTGGCAAATCTTAGTATATAAAATGTGGATATCGGCACATATCCATGCTTGAAAAGGTTGTCATGTAAATGGGGCCTAAGTCTTGTCATAATACTTCTTATTTCACTCAAGTCTAATATTATGTAAGAGTTTAATCGGAGTATTATTGGGTATAGTTAGTCTGCCTCCACAACACCTGTGCAGCAGTTGTCGTCTGCCATAAATGATACCTTCGCTTTATAAGACATATTTTATTCTGGCAGCATGATGCTAGTTTATCACAGCTATTTTGTTGCTGCTGTCATTAGTTCGTAAATCTGTTTCCTTCAAGCGTCGTTAAGAAAACTACTGAAGTAACACCTGTGATTTTTTAAAGTGTTCAGAACCTGTAAGAAAGTACACATTATCAGTAAATTCTACAACATTATTTGCAATTAATGACACAGTAAGGCATTTAGGAATTTCATAATATGGAACTTTAAGTTGTTGTCCAGTATAGACCATCGTCTAAAACATCAGAAACATCAAATCAGCCCCAGTGGCTCTTGCATATTGATGTAATGATGACATAAGTTTATAAAGAGCCAATGTTCACAAAAGCTTATTATAGCAGATTACCTATTTGGTAATTACTTTGCTGCACAGTTGAGACCACAGAATTTAAGTAGACTGTTTCCCTTTTATTGAACGAGTCTCTTCCTGTGAATGGAAAAGGCTATAAAGAGAACTTTATGTGAGAGGACAGATTCCCTGAAGGAGTCGGAGGCTTTTATCATGCTTTTTTAGTTGAGTAATTCCAGTCTTATTTTGTTTTTACATTGCTAACATCAAACACAAGGAAATCATAAACTCTTAGAAACGTGGAGTTGGAGCGCTCCGGCCCATTAACAGCCTTATCTTGACAAAGTGAGCGCTGTGCCCCTGAAGCTAACTGCTGTTGGGCTCACCTACATCTATCAGAAATAACTATGTTTAGTAGGCCCCCGTGGTCGGCATTGCATTAATTAAAGAGTGTTGTCTCATCTCAATGTATTCCTCTCATTACATTCACTACCACAGTGTTTTCTCATTTTCCCCAAATGGTTTTCAGCCACAGGCACCGGATCTAAGCTGTGTTTGCCAAAGATGAGGAGGATGTGAGGGAGAGTGTGTGGCGTGAATGTGTGTTGACAATGGCCAGTGAAAGGATAACAGTTGACACGAGCCTGTTGACACCTTGGTCTCGTCATCCGTCCCCTCCTTTTTTTATTTTTTCCTACTGCACATCCTTATGTCCCTTAATCATTAATGTATCTCCTTCGATTGATTAGGCTCTTTAATTAAGTCTGGTTTTCTGTATGGCTCTGAACATCTATCTTCATATACCACCAATCAAACGATTAGATTGATACTGGGACGCGACTAAGGTCACGCCAGTGGTGTGGTGAATGTTTCCACCCTGTGGGAAATGATCTATCACTTCCTCTATAATATCTGACAGAGGCAGCTGTTGTGAACCTGCTCACAATGAATTGTCTGCCGGAGCCTCGGGCGCAACAGAAAGGGGAAGCCAGAAGAATTCTTTTGGGTAAATGCTCACACAGGATGTGGAAATTTGCCCGTCCTCTTATGTTTCTTCCGAGTGTGTCTGCTCGCTTTTGAAATGGGAAGTGAGAATGCTGCAGTGGCTTTCCAGTGCAGTGCTACCAAATGAGGCCTGATCCACATCAAGGCAAACTTTTGCACTGAAGCACTGACCGCATGCAGCCTTCAGTACTCGGCGTTGCAGTTTGGCTGAGAGTGACATGTTTATCACACCCAGACAGAGAAAGCTGAGGACGAGCTGGAGGCTGAATAACAACAAATGTCACCCTGCCAGTCCCGTGCCACGTACATCCATGGTATTTCCCTTCCTCGTAAGATACAATGCAGGGTCGAAATGACATCCAGCCAAAAGATTACAAGCAGGTCTGCAGGAGGGGCCGAAATAAGAGACGTTATCTGTGTAATCCGGAGAGAAACAAAATAGGCTAATCTGAGCCCCAGTTATATTTGAAAGGGTTGGAGGGGGAGAATTCTGATCATGAAGGTCCTTAAGCTATATATATATATATATATATATATATATATATATATATATATCAAACCACGACAGGGCAACCAGGCCACGAGATTCCCAAAGTGCACTTGCAGTCTCTTGGACAGTCTGGCCTGGTATCCTCGATATTTCAACCCGTCAACGTGGCCGTGCAGCATAACCTTGACTGCCATCTGCATTGCAGCGATTGGCGAGGAAAAGTGTACCTTCCTGCCACCAGAGAGCTGTGCTGCTACTGCAGCAGCACAGGACGACTCCGATACTCTCCTCTACCCTCCTTACATCTCACTTCACCCCCCCCCCCCAGTCCTGTAACTCCCTGAACAGAACAGAAGAGGGGTGAGGAATAAGACAGAGAAACATGCGGCAATGTCCTCTGGAAGATGGGCCTCATGATGTTCACAGACTGGGAAACAGAAATTTACAAACAGCACCACAGCTCGTAGCCTGTCCTTGAGAGAGATTCTCCGTTTGTATTCACCTCTTTTATAAGGAGCACGCTGGAAAGAAACTCCTTGGGGGGGGGGTTCCATGAGCAATGCCGGAACAGGAGCAGAGACACGTTAAGTATTCATTACTGATGGGAAAAGTGGAATGAATTCTATTTCCATTTCAAAAAAAGCAAAACAAAACTAAACTAAATAATAATGCTTTCATTGCCTATAAATCCCAAAAGGACAAAAGCTTTAGTGTGAATTTCCCACATCAAAATTTGCATGTGACCTTAGGTAACAATGAGACTTGTTGGGTACCGCCAGATTATTGGGACAGGTACATGGATATTTGTATGGACTGATGACGGATTTGCATTAACTTCAACTAGGAAATCATCCAGGAGAAAATGAACTGGGAGTCATGACACGCTTTTGTTGTTATTGACCATCTACTCATGCATGTGCAGAAGAATAATGCACGACAGCTGTAGTAAACATGCACAGTAGCAGCGTTGTTGACGCCGACATGGGCCACGTGCATTTTCAAAATACTGCATTTTACATGTTCCTCCCCGGAGTCGGAGCGTTTTCAAAAAATTCCACCTTGGTAGTTGCGTTTTCACTTGAAAACTTTATGTGAACGAAGCCGCGCGCACGCACGCACGCACGCACGCACGCACGCACGCACGCACACACGCACACACGCACACGCGCACACACACACACACACACACACTCACTCTGTGGGGGTACGTACCTGCCTCCAAGTGCAGCACAGTCACTGTCCAAACACCCACTTCGACTGTATTTTAAAACACCTCAAGCTGTGAAGCTATTTAGATGCTGGAGTAGAGAAAGAGCAGGAGGAGGCTAAAATTGGCAAGTGTTCAGTGAAGTCCGGTCACCTGCGTAGGTGCAGAGGACTCTGTGTGGGTAGAGGAGAAGCAGGCAGGCTCACTATAGCACTGCGCACATGGAGCCTTAGTAAATGCTATTGTTTTCTTCCACCCCCCCCCTTAACTTTCCATCCGTGTTTGGCAAAAAATAAAACCAAGTCTCTGCGCAGGCTTTGATCAATGATGCATTTTCTTTCTGACACATTCCACGCCTGCGTCCGTGAAGCCCACTCAACTCTATAAATAATCCCTGTGAGCCTGATCCTTGGCTCGGCTCCTTCTGTCTCGTCAAGAGGCTGGCAAATCGACTCATGGACTGTTCCAGGTCTTGTGGAAGAAGAAAAAAAGAAAAAAAAAGAAAAGCTGGCTTGGTATCTAAACCCATGTATCTTTGATCTGCAGGGTGATGAGCCTTCTTACAGAGCATCGACCCGCTCGCCTCATTTTAGACAAACACAAATATACATAACTGATTAGCTTCACTAAGCACATCTAACATTCTTTGTGGTGGTGAAAGACGCACATATCACTTATTCCTCGACTTTTTTACAGTTATATGATAATATAATAAAATAATCCCAAATAATGAAATGTTACAGTCACCACTAGGCCTGGATATATTCAGGGCTTCACGAAATACACGTATATATCTGGCTTTACCTGCAATATCTAGTAAGGTGAGGTTCATCCGCTGTTGTTGCTGCAGAGATAAACAACAGTTTCGATTGGTTTTCCTCCCAGTCGTGCAGACAAATGTAGGACATGAGCGGAAGCCTGTGCATTTGTGTAAATGCACTTTGAAAGGAGGGTAGAGGACATGGGAAGCGGTTCAATGTGTCCTCTATGCAGAGGAGCTCTGGATGAAGGTGACCTCTGTGTATGGCTGGATAGACGGACTGGGAGGGCGACAACACGACAGGCTACGCTGCACTGGCGCAGTGGACTGATCGTCATGTCGGGCCGGCATCATGAGGAGACACGTGAATGAAACTCTAAGGGTCTCTTACATCATGAAAGAAGGCTGTTGATATGCAGGGGGAAGAACGGGGAGATCTGTGGTTCCTATTTTTAGGTATGGCCTCACTTCTTTACGGAGAAAAAGGGGAGTCAGGATTCCCTGGGCGATAACTGAACAGCAGGAAGGGAGGTGAATATGATGAGAATGCAAAAAAAAAAAAAAAAAAAAAAACTGTCACGCTGATAATCAGGCCTTGATACAAGCCGGCCCGGTTTTTTTACCAAAGGCCACCGAGGCTCCTGGCAAAGATCTATCATTGCAGATGAATACGTGAAGGTTACCGTAGAAAGGTAACAAGGTCATCTCATCGGCCATCTTGACCGAAAGCAAATTCTACACGTTGTCAGCCGCAATGGGGCGTAATTCATCACGCAGCCCTGGAAGATTATTATTCTGCGCATGGAAGATGCACTCGGCTCAAAACAATCAACACATTGTACATAATCTCATGCAATGCAACGGCTCGGGAGACTTTCGGTATGAAAAACTACTGCTTAACAGAATGCAGAATCCAATTTCCTGAGTGTATCGCCCACAAAGACCCTCTGAACTGGGGTCCATCGTGATCGCCATCTCAATGTGCTTCCCTAACAGTTATCTTATATATATTTCATGACTGTGTCAGTTTCCCTTTACTTACAGATGTGGTTCCTTTTTTATAGGTAGTGCATTTAGATGGTGAAATCTATTTGCTAAATCTGTCTTGGATGTGAATTCCAACAGCACACGACGGAAATCCAGCGGGGAGACACCCAAAACGAGTTTGGTAATTACCATTGGGCTATTTCTGCCGTCTGTTGTCTTATCTCTTCATGTGGTTGACTTTACGGCTCTCCGCAGGGCAAGAGGCACCTTGTAAACCCGCCACGAGCAGCAACAGAAGCAGTAGCGTCTGGCAGCAGAACCACATCAGAGTTTTAAGGGAGGGTCCTTCCCGGACTCCACGCCGGTCCCTGTCATTGCTGTTCTCTGCGGAGAACTCAAGGCTTGTCGGAGGAAAACTTCATCACTACTATTATATCTTTGTTGACATCATTTTCTTGAAAAACACATATGTTGGTTCTCCGGGGACATTGAAAAGGAAATCAAGAGCGGTACTTCAACGACGGAAGTCTTTTGTTACTCACATCTCTCTAAGGACAACAAAGGCTTTTGTCGGGCACGCGTTTAATTATAGAGGGAAGAATACACGCTATGGTGCTCTATGTCCTTCACAAAGGAAAATAAAAATCCCACTGTAGAGTGGCTGCTTTGACACATCAGGCTGGAATGTGTGGGTGTTACAAGGGCAAAGAGAGAGAGGGAACCAGGGTCACAGCAGCTGTGGAGGGCTTCAGAAGGGGACTGCAGCAGGAGAAACACAACACAAAGTTCCTGCATTTATAGGAATAGATTAACTAGTTATCCCTCAGCCCCGAGAGAAAATTAAAGAGAGCGAGAGAGAGCGAGAGAGAGCGAGAGAGAGAGAGAGAGAGAGAGAAATCAATACGTATACAGTGCAATGAGAAATGTTCACCAGCTGCTGAACTTATATTGCATTATTTGAGCCCAGTCGAGTGCATGCATCAACTGGACTCTCCTTTTATTCATCTGCTATTCACAACAACCTCCTCCAACCTCCTGTCCTCCCTAAACAGAGAACAGAGCTAAATATGGCCATTTATTTCATTTTATTTCTTTTTTATTTCTCTCATTTCCCCAACCCCTGCGATATTTGCCAGAGGTTGCTCGATCACTCGGCGGTAGTCTTGGAGGCTTCTTTGTCACTTCCTGTACAAAGAGCTCATTGTGATTTAACATGCTGCATCCGAGAGCATCCTGTCTGATTTACTACACTCATTACACACAGCAGCGACGCCAGCTCAGCTCTGCTCCCCAGTACAGTACGGGCTTGGTGTGGAGCAGGAGGCTTTACAGGACTAACAACACTGCAGGAGAGCGGGAATCAAACCACTCAAAGTTGCAATCTACAACTGTCATGAAAAAAAAAAAAAAAAAAAGAGTTTTTACTACTTTTCACCCAAAAAGGATTATGAACATGTTCGGGTCCATGTTACACAACATTTTCAAGTGAAAAAGAAAAACTTTGGTTGAAATTTAAATGTCTGTTTACATGACAATAGTGCTCGGAGCCACTGAAAATGATTATTTTTGAAAACACTCCCGACTCAATCTCCATGGAAACGGAGGAAAACTGAACTTTTCTGAAATGAGACTGTGCATGTGCACCACGGTTGTAGTAAGTATGTCTTCTGCACATGAGCGAGTAAATGGACTATGACAACGATATACATATATATACATATACAACCACTTCAATGTGATTCCACTTCATCGTCTGTCCACACGAATGTCTGTGTACTTTATGTTTATAGCGTATTTGCCTGCATGTGTGTGTTGCTTCATTACTAAAACAACCAACAGCGCCAATTCATCGCCTGGCATGCCAACTACACCATTTTCAGCGTTTCTGCCATTTCCATGTAAACAGACATTGTTTTTAAAATAGTGGGCCCAGTTGTAAAGTTTTGCCAAATCTACTGCATCTTATGTTTGCATTGAATTTAGTAGAGTTTAGAACATTTCGTTTGATTTTAAAGCTTCTGACGCTGTGTTATTAAGATAGCATTAAGAAACATATTTTGAAGGGTCGGCTGCATGCCTTTAATTCTTTTTTTAAGTACTCCAAGTTGTTTTACGAAAATATACTATTTCTTTGTTTGAGATTTTTTTTTTTACTGTAAAGCGAATTTCTTTCTTTTTGCAATTTTAAGTAAGAGAAAAACAATCTGGTGTGTAAAGAAAAGAAAAATACAATAAAAAGAAATTGTGAACGTATCAGGGAGCCACTACAGAGGAGTCACACAGACTTCTGTACAACACAGTCTGTGAGTTTGAGGCCCTTCTTATCGAATTCTATCTGTTTAACTCGAAACCTTGGTCTCTTCTTGCACCCGAAGGGCACGTGAAGGACTGCCACATCCACATGAACGTGCACACACACTATGACACATGTGACATAATGCAAATGCTCAGCAACTAATCGAATCAAACACAGGTGAGAAAAAAAAAAAAAAAAAAAAAAGCAAAACAGCAGGCTGCATAATCCTATAAGATAATCATCGACAAGCAAACATGATGTAAGAGCTGGACTGGGGGAAAAGGAGCTGAGGGATTTGGTCTTTCAGGGAAAACAAAGAGCAAAACACGTTATGTATACATATTGTATCTTTCATTCACCTTTTCTTGAAGCAGAGACTGGCTGAGGGGCCCAACTGCTTTATCGCCGCTCTGCGTGCCATTGATTTGAGAACTGGAGTGAGCACACTAACAGGCTCCCTCCGCATCCTGTCCATCATGCAGACATTTTTTTTTTTTTTTCCCTCCAGGAGCTACAAGCGAGCGCCGTTGCCAATCAAAATGCATTTGATTACATATGAACCCAGATTACCATCGACTGTCAATTTGTGGCATAGGAGTAATTGAAATTCAACAGCAGTGACCTTTCTTTAGGGGAGCTCGGCGTGGCGTCAACAGGATTTTTAGTTTATTCACAAATCCTGCCCGCGACAGATAACGGAGAAATTAATTAGTGGGGAAAGAAATGGAGACGCACCAACTACAGAGAGGTCTCTTTCTTTTTGAAAAACTGTCAACATATTCATTAAATGATAAAGTCAGAGATGAATGGAGATTCATGACTGATTTGCCGTGACAGAATCTTGTTACATATGATGAGGCGGATTCTGGACTCATTTTTATTGCAATCTAAATGCAAAGAGCATCTTCCCCACATATTCTAAAAGGCATGGATATTTGTCGATCAAGCAATGTTTATTTAACCCTGTGTTTATTTAAAGTGAAGACGTTAAAACTAACAATAACACATGGATTAAAGGCATGCTGATAAAAAATGTTTTCCCTATTAAAGATTTGATCACAGGTATTGTGCACATACTGCAAGTTACAGTCTGTTCATTAGCATTATCAAACGTGCTTACAAAGCATCCAAAAGATAATATTTGGGCTTGTTTTTTTAAAATGCACTTTCTAATGGCTGTTTCTAAACAGTAATAATCGTCCCCATACCTGGAATGACGCCCCAGAAGTGAAGATAATCTGTCATCTCTCTACCTGGCTTGTTTCAGATTTTAAAAAGTGTGCGCTTCAATGAGCAATTCAGAAAACCCTAACCCTATCTGTCTATCTATCTATCTATCTATCTATCTATCTATCTATCTATCTATCTATCTATATAAATAAATGAAATAAAAGTGAGTTAACGCCACTCATCCACTCACATGAGGACTGTGGAGGTAATATCATGTTAAAGTGCAGTGCTCCATCAGTCATAACAATTCCATCAATATTATACATGCCAAAACCCTTTTTAAAGAAAATAAAAAGATCTGAAAACACTGCTACCACAGTTTGGCTGCTGGATTCAATTAAACAAATTCACCGTCCAAACTGTGACGTCTGTGCCAAGGGGGGAAATAAAAATCTACTAAACATCAACGCAGAGGCAAATGTACTAATTCTGGGCAAATGAAAAGTAACATCTCATTGAGATGCAATTAAAACAAATCAAATACATGCAGTCCTATCACAGTGTTGTCTCTGCTTTGTACAGCCAGAACAGATAGTTATTTAAAAGACGGATTCAACGAGGTGAATTAACAAACTGGTAGAGCTGCTCATGTATTTATTCTCGATAGCTAACTGAAATAGTCTTTGATGATGGCTGCCAAATGCAGTACCACTAGCTGCCATGGGGGCACTGTTGAGATTAGACACAGATTATATACGTGGGTATTCAGCCAGTATGTTGATTTTTGGTGACATAAGTTGTAATGAATGGCAAAAGCTCATTCGAAAACATTGGACACATGGAAGTATAACGGGAGCTACATGTACAACATTTCCAAATGGTCCCACTTCCAAGTGGGAAAAGTGCATGTCATACTGGGAATTTCCCAGTGCGAAAGAGGGACGTTTGTTGAGAGCTCTTTATGAATCCACATGATACATTTCTTAATGAGGTACTGTGATAAACATACTTTATCATGGTAAACATAGCCACACTGTATTAGCCTATCTTACATACGAAGTATGATCAATTTTATAATTATATATGTCAATGAATATTATATACTTTACAAGTGTCATATCATCCTTAAGACAAGACAAGATAAGACAAGATAAGATAATCATTCAATAATCTCACAGATTGTATTATCTTACATGAGTAATGAGATTTAGTTGCAGCAGGCTGTGTCAGGTCATCTGAACTGACAGGTCACCACAAAAAGATCTTTTAATATGTGAAAATGATGGGCAGACTTAAAAATGTGAAAGTCCAGTCATTTGTTTACATAAAGCAAATGTCATCTCTCTTCAGCCAACATTCAGATTATAGAGCATCTTCCTCCCATGAACTGATGCAACTTCAGCTATCATGCAGATTTCTTCCACCTTTTCTGCCTTTACCTAAGTGATTACATAAGTGATCAGATGCAAGCATCAGTGTGTAGTTGTGAAGGTACTCAGCTGTCTTGTTTACAATTACCTCCTGATAAATAAACTCCTGACTCGGCATCCCGCACCTTGCTCATAGGCTGCTATCTCATGTACTTTACAGTATGTTTGTCTCGATCCAGATGTTCCCCTATAATTCACTAATTCCAAACGTGGACAGACGTGTACAAGAAGGTTAATAGAGTGGCTTGGTTGCCTGGCAACGCGGGGATCCCTTTCATTTGTTAATTTACTCTCAAAGAAGGTCAAGGATTGGAGGGCCAGCCGAAGAAGAAACCACTTTGATCTGACACAAAAGGACAAAGAGAGTCTCTAAACATGAAGCCGTACAGTGAGGCAACAGCACGACGCCACTCGGCACACACTGTCTTGAGCCGGGGACCACTGTGTGACACCCGTCGATTATGTTTAAGGAGTCATCAATAATCAGGCTCTTCCGGCGGCATAGTAAGATTCATAACATGTCACATATACCAGATGTGAGCAATGAATTCCCGTCTGATTCTGATAGTTTTGGACGATGAGAAAGAAGCAAAGCTTTTCTACTAGCAGGGAAGAGCTGGCGTGTCACTGAGTCTAGTACATCCAGTTCCTGAGCGAAGCAGAGGTGGTCTGAAGGACACCAATTTCAGTATAGACACCGCCGGAGCGTTAGGAAAACAATGGACACGGCGAAATGAGTCAGCCTGTTTTAACTCGGCTCAAACAGCGCGAAGATCCACAGAGGAATCAATACATACGTTGATGGGGGTGTGAGGGAAGGTAGGTAGAGCTGTGGGTGTTTGCTTTTTGCGTTTTCCAGCAGAGTGGATGGTGTCAAAGGGCAGCGAGCACAAAGGGGACATAGATGGAGCTCTGCTGGCTGTTTAGAAGCAGAGCTACAGAATAAAACCAATTAAAAAAAAAAAAAAAGGTAAAATCACACTTTCTTTCACACTATTGGTGGTCTCATCAATTTGCCAGAAATCATTTCAGTTTGTGCGCACACACACACACACACACACACACACACACACACACACACACACACACACACACACACACACACACACACACACACACACACACACACACACACACACACACACACACACACACACACACACACACACACACAGTCCTGTCACATCATGTTACATCAGTGAGGAGGCAGAGGGGAGTGGAGGGGAGAAAAGCCGTCTTTAGAGTTGAACAGCAGCAATTCAGGCTCTCGGTTTCCCCGCGTGAGCACCATGCAAGTATGCGAAGTTTACAGTGAGGCTGACCCACGCCTGCAAAACATCCCATCATACGGTCAGAAGGCCTGTGTTTAGCCACGGAGCACGCACATTTTTCCATTTTCCTCTGCCTCTGGGTCAACGCTCGTCCTTTCAACTTGGGGCCCAGGCTTTTCTGTTAGCGTCTTCCCCAGCGACCCCCCCCAACGCCCACGCAGCCACGGCAACATCGCTCATTTCCCCCAAAACTAAACCAGACACAGAGAAAAACAACCTTATGAAGCATTATCTCACAGACGTGTGTGTGTGTGTGTGTGTGTGTGTGTGTGTGTGTGTGTGTGTGTGTGTGTGTGTGTGTGTGTCTGTGTGTGTGTCTCACAAACACACGCCGATAGAGCTGACTCGCCACATTTTTTTGTTCAGCTTTCAGCTTCTGCTTTTCAAAGTGAGGAAAATATAATGTTCACTTGTACATCCTCTTTCACTTTCTGTCACACACTTGAAACAGACAAGGCTGTGATTTTAAAAATACACCAGAGATTTCCAGGAGAAAAAAAACAAAAAAACAAACATGTTTATTCCAACGTCATCCAAGGTTGTGTGACATATTGGACTCATATGCGGGTTCTTGATGGATTGTACTTGCTATCATTCTCTTATCCATCCATCCATCCATCCATCCATCCATCCATCCACCCACCCATAAAGGCAGAGTTCACCCCGGACAAGTCGTCAGTCCATCAATGGGCAAATACGCACAAACAGACACACTAATCCACACGTGAGGTTCATTTGGAGACACCAGTTGAACTACTACACACGTCTTTGCACCGAGGGTGTCAAACAGAATAAAGACAGCCTGCGAGAGTGTCAGAAAAGTGTGTGACATGAGGAGTTGCAGGGAGTAACACAACATTGAGACCCCAGCTGAGAGAGACGCATCACCAGTGAAGGGGAATATGAAAAAGCATGCATGAATCCTGCAAAATACAGCGAATAGAGCACTTTTGATGCATTTTGCAGCAAAAAGCAAAGTTAAAAATGACATAGTTTTTAAATTGCACTTTAGAAAAAATTGATATTTCATTCTGTTCATGTTTTGGAAAATCATATGAGAATACATGTAAACTTTTTATAATAACGCTTTCCTTTTTTGCACTGAGTTTGACACATTCAAACATTTTAGTCTCGGACAAATCCTCTACAGATGATTGATGATGGACATACGACAGCAGCAAAATGACTTTGTATATGTTTGTATCCTGATATTTCTAAAAAGTGGCTTGTTTGTGTGTAAGAGCTCCAAAACCTGGAACTGCACCCGGAATGCTGTTGCTGTGTGGTGAGAGCACTGCTCCTGCCCATTCCCTTTTAATCACGACTTAAAAAAATAACCTATGGTTTCTATTTTCCAATGATCCTATGATATACTCACAGAACTGCTTGGAATCAAAAGCTGTTGTTTCTGCAAAATCCTGCTCGAATACACAAGCTCAGACTCAACAATGCCATTAGATGTCATCCTATTTCCCGCCACATATATCACTGTTGAAGGAGAAAATCTACAGCCTGCTTGATACAGATACGCTTTAATCAGCAAAATGAATTTTGATGGATGACTAAAGTGGAAAATCCCTGGTTGAACCAGTCAGGTGGCGCCTTCAGTATCCGCTCAAGGAATAAATCTAATTTTTGGGGTGGAAGAGATGAGAACGTTGACACACCATTGAGGTTTGACTATAGCCATGAAATTATGAGTCTACTCCATCAAACATTTTGCAAACGTGAAGCAGCGTGGAGAAGATAGAGCACTTCTCATTAGCTTATCTTCCTATAGCCAGCCACGGTATTGCTTAATACTTCCAGTAATGTACCCTCCTTAAAGTGCATGCTGGGAAATATGAATCCTGTTAATATATATATATATATATATACACAGAGAGAGAGAGAATAAAAATGCTGGAAAAAATATAATGTGGCTCCTATAAATCCCTCAGTGTGAAGCTTGTAAATGCTTTTAAATTGTCTCAGTCATACTAAGCAGTGTTTCCACAGTGTGTTTACCTGCTGCTAAAAAAAAACAACCCAAAAAAAAGAAGTCAGTCAAAGGTTGCAATTAGGAAAAAAGTAAAACTAAACTCTGTAGACTGTCACTATTAGATATTTTTCGCCAAGTCCTTTTTCTGAAATTGAAGCAATAAATGTTAATTTGGCTTAGTTTACAAAATAGCTGAACCCAAAATGAATCAAAAGCAGTAAAACAGCCACCATCACCACGGAAAATTGTCAGGAAGGAAAGGTTGACAGAGGAACCGACAAACAAGGAAGCTGACATTCAATTTGTGGAGCCGTTTTTTTTTCACCTGCAAGTCAAATTGTTTAGAAGCTACAAGATCACACAAAGAGAATCAATCAGAAAAAGCCTCTAAAAGCTTAATTAGGTCTGAGTAGACTATTAGCACTGTAGTAACCTGCAGGCTCTGTTGGGCTCCAATCTTTAGATAAGTGAGTTTTTGGAGAAGTTTTAAAATGAGTTTTAGTGCAAAAGTAAAAAGCTGTACACTATAAATATATATATATATATATATATATATATATATATATATATATATATATATATATATATATATATATAAAACTTCCATGCATCAGCACAAGAAAGGTTCTTGAAGCTGTTAACAACAACATTACAATGTATTAAATGTGAAGTCTCTTGAACTTGAGACAAACCCTTGGGGTTAAATGTTTATAAAACCTTGAAAACCAACATTTCACTGTATTTCGCACCAAAAGGTTTCATTAAAAGTGGCTTTATGTTGAGATTGTAGTTATTTTTGCTTGAAATTGTTTGATATTTGCAAAAATATAGACATTTCCATCACGTATGCTCTGCACCGCAACAAAGAAAACCTTGAACGTGTAAATCTAAAGGTTATAACGGCACCATTTGACTGGTCAAAATGAAATACGGCTGAACTAAAAAAAATGTGTTCGACACCCCTTGCTCCACACGATGTTGCACGTCTGCCACCAGATCCATACCGACCGGGACAAATGCACAGTATGCGTAAATTGTAAATATTGGCATTTCTACACACACGTGCCGAGAGGTGAGCATGAAATATGAAACGCTCACATTTGAATTCCCGTGTTACACGGGGTCGTCTTCTCCCGCGTGGCTGAAAGCCAGGACCACATAGCCGTACGTGGCCCTCCGTCTCCCGGGGGCGGCGGAGACAGACGTTTACAGTCCCGGCTCTGTCAATAACACGTTTCCACTTTGTTAATTTCTGTTTCCATTTATTTACAGTCAACAGCTGCATCGATACAGGATGTAGGAATTGACCCGTCAGTCTTCCACACTTGAACGCCCTAACAGAGGACTCACACCAGTCACAACAGGAAAACGGACTGGCACATCTAGACTGGCGATCACAAGCCTCGTCAGTCTGAAATCAATACTGGAAGTGGGAGGGGAGGGGAGGGAAGGGGACTGGACTGGAAGATGCCTCGAACTGATAGCTGGCTGCCAGGTTCCTATATCACCTTATGCGGCGTTGACTCTGGGAAATGTGATCCTCTTCCGTCTCCTCCTCTACCTCCCTCTCGTCTGGCAGCGAGGCAGGATGCGGGCGGGAGGGAGAGAAGGAGGGAGGGAGGGCGGAGAAGCACATCCTCCTGCAAGGACAAACTTCAATGTGTTGGAAGGAAATCGTTGCGTTGTCATTAGCAGGCGCTGCACGCGCGTGCCGGGCCGCCAGCATGCCGGCGCTTGTCGACCTGGGATGTGCGGCGTGGCCTTCACCTGCGTTCCGCTCCGCTGCTTTTAGCATCACCATTTGATAAAATAGCCTCTAATCGGATCGCTGTGCAGTTATCTGCTAATCTAATGGCGCCCGGCCAGCCTAAAGATTTAGCTGACCATCACGTCAGCTTAACCACTACCCCCAAGTTCCTCCACACCTCCTCCTCCTCCTCCTCCTCATTTGTCATCATCTGGCATTCCACTATATAGCCTTGTAAACACCACTCACTCCCTACAGCTCTCACCTGGACCTGATTACGCTGGATCACACCTGCGTACTGTATTGGTGAGAAGTCATGAAGAAACTGTAATTCAAATGAATGTGTGTTTAACATGAGTGCAAAACAAATGTTTTGATTCTGATTATGACTTGTGTGAGAACATTTATCCATGTATATTATACTATATTTATTGAGCAACATCCAATTCTATGAAATCCATTGCAATTCATTTTGATTTCCTTCCTTTTTTACCCATTCACAGCCTCAATTTGAAAGTTTTACAATTGCTCATGTCTGCATCATGTCATTGCACATAGTGATGGCGAAGGCAGGTAACATCCTGGACAAGGCATCCATCCATCGTTGAGCAAAAACGGAGAGAAAACCACACCGACAGGCAATTTTAGTCACCAATTATCCTCAAACACACGGGTGGAAAAAGCAGAGCATCTGGAGAAAACCCACTCAATCACAGAACATTTAAATTCAACTCATACTTGAACCTGGAACACAAAATCCACACGCACACACGCACAAAAAAAAGCTTTTCAGCTGCATTCATAACCCGATCGACTTTCCTCATGATTCAGCCCCCCCCTCACCATCCCACCGCTCGTGACAGCAGGCGGGTCCATTGTGGAGCCGGCGCGAGTGTTTCCAAGCGGCTCTCATATGAACACACACATTAACGGGTGTATTGAGCCGCGGAGTGTGGCGTGTAAGCGGCAGGTAGGACTGAGGTGGCTCCACAGGGGGCCGGCGTCGTGCTCGCCACCGACACTTCCCCCACAGCAAGAACAATAACGCACGTTGTACCCTGGTCTTAGCCGGGAGCCAAGTAAACAAAAGAGCGGCAGAAGGGGAAACGTGCACCTGTTTCCCACACTTTCACTGAAGCACATATGGGAGGCCTGAGGGACTTTCTTCAATCGCAGCATGACGCGTCGGCAAATTCAGTGCGAATACTAATTATCCAAGGTGATAGCGATGACTGACATACACTACATGCATCTGCAGGCTTTTTTTTTTTTTTTTTTTACACTGTAAAAACATAGCCTGCTTTGCTTTACACAGAACAGTTGAATCCTGACTTGTAGAGGATTATGACATGAAGAAGAAAAAAAAAAACATTTTGTCTTCATGGTTCCAGTCACATTTTAACTGAGGTGTTTACATTTGTATTATTATTCTTCATGAGAGCCAGTTCAGAGATGGCGACTTTCTCCCGATTCCCTTCGTAATTGGCTGCGGATTCTCGTTCGCCACTTCAGATGTCAAGCGTGTGACTGGAATGAGGCAATGCAAAAACAAATGAGGGGAAAAACAAGGGGTGGGAAAGTTTGGCACAGAAATAAGAACAAACGGACCTGTCAATCACAACGAGGCTCTGTCACTAGTGTCCAGCAAATATGCCGAGACGAATAAACAAGAAGAAATTCCTCTTCGACGGCAGATTGCAGGTCTGCAAGTCAAATAACATTATTTTTTTTTATTTTAAAACAATTTTTGGTTTGCCGTTTTTTGTTGTTTTTTTGTTTTTTACATCAACTGGAGCTGAACTCAATTTGACAGAACCAAATTAATCAGGAGTTATTTTTATAGCTGGTTTATTGTTTTGAGGGGACTTTTCAGCCAAAAATGTTTTTTATTGTTGTTTCTTGTGTGGTAAAACAATATTAGTTGCAGTCCAGAACAAAACAGCGTGTAATAAAAGTAACAATAAAGAGTGGATCACTTCAGTGGAAGAAGAATACTGGTACGACAAATACCAATTTCTGTAGGGTAATGTTTAAAGCAAGGATCAGAAGTAGTACATGTTGGATGAATGATCAAAACGTTACAAACATTAACAATGCATTTTCCATTGTTGTGTAAACGGACGCCCAAAACACAACAAAAAAAATCTATAAAAGCTGTAGAAAGATTCACTTTATCATGGTCTGGCATTTCAATTTATATTCTTACATTATATAAAACTTTTTTTTGTATGTATTGTGTTTTTAAAATATTTTTTTTCTTTTATCTGTTTCAATTTTTCACACAACAAGCAAATCATTTTTACATTACCTCAAGCAAATGGTTAAGAGTTGACTGTGTGACTAAGAATCTCAATCAAGGGAAGACGAGCGACTCTCTCATTTGGATACGCCACATTACCACTGCCAAACACAACGCCGAGTGTCGTCTCACTCACTTAGTATTGTTCAGTGTGAAACCACTGGTGAACACACTGTCTTCGTCGACTGAACCCGGAGACAAAGTGCGCTACACCCTCGGTTAAACGGAGACAGGGAGGCAGGAAAAGGAACATCCTTGTGGCTAGGGCGAAGCAAGCGCATGCAAAATGTATGGCTTCGCATCTTCGCTCTCGCCCTTCCACTGTGTCTCACTTCCCCAATCTCTCGCTCTGCAGCCTCCTGCTTCGTGACTGGGCTGCTGGGAGAAGACTGCAGTCTTCACTGTTCAGGACTCCTGCCAACTGAAGGTGCTAATGGCCTGTAGATGTAGAACACGGAGTGCCCTCTCAGGGCCTCTGTTTCTGCATCCCTCTGCCTTTTCATGGCCGTCACGGTGTGTCCTCCATCTCGGCCGAACGGCCATTATTCAGAGGAAAGTACAGCCTGTCGATTGGTGGAAAAGCCCAATTCAAATTCACACATCACCTCAGCGTGAAATGTCCTTCCTGCACACTTCACTTATGAATTCCGACTCAAAGACGGTTAATTTGAAAATTCCCTCACGTTCAAGATAAAGATGCTAAATGTATGATACAGCGGTTTAATGTATCCTGAGCGAAAGCAGTTCCAAATGTAGATTGCAGATTATTCATCCCATTCAGTCAGTGGATCAATCCCGACGCTTTGCCATGAGACGCACCAACTTTTACCTTGAAGGCCGCCAGTACAAATTCAACGAATAGACTCATCCAACATGTTTCTTTAGAAGCACAAATGAAACCTTGTTCTTTGCAACCTCCGATTTTGACCAATACATCATGCATAACACGTCACATGTTGAATTACATAACAGGCATTCAAACCCCTGATGGTGGGAAGAAATCCAACATGCTGTTCACATGGACTCTGATTGGACCCTACCACTTCCTTTGACCAGAACTTCAATCAGCCAGTGGTGTTTGATCTGATTGGTTATGGTCCACAGAACCACAGCGCTTGCTGGACACACCCACTCTTACCAACATCCAACCACAAGAGGCTTCAAAATACAAGCGATGGGTGGGGTATGTGGTCTGCTCTTGATTCTAGAAAGTGTCTTATCATGTCTTTCTTTCACATCAGCAAATCTAATTTTGACAACCTCATAGCGCGTGAAGCCCCGGGCCCGAAAGATCTGAAAGGTCATATTGTATTTTGGTGCCACAGACGGCGCTGGACTTTCTTGTTGTCTGTCATTTGGGCAGACAGCCACTGCAACAAAAAAAAAAAAAAACTGCCCTCTTTAATCAAATCCATCGCAGTGAGTGACGGGCTTCTATTTTTTTTCTTCCAGTCATTCTTCCAAACATATGGTCAATGACAGTAAATATTTGGTTGGTACAGCCTCTGATTGGTGCTTGTGTTTTCCTGCCACGTTTATACAGTTCAGTTTAGGTTCTTATCGTGAAAACTTTATTTTGTGTGACAGAAAAACTCGTGACGATCTGTAACCAAGTGCATTTATTTAAGTACCATACTTGGGCACATGTTGCATGAGGTTGTAATTATTCTTTCTATGTCACCACTTGAGCAGAGCCCTTTGTGAACGTCATCAGACCTGCAATATGTCAGGCGCGAGTCATGGCTGATTTCAATGCCGAGTTCAGAATCGGTGAAATTGGGATTGACGCCGTGCCATTAACACCTCTCTGCACCCACAAGCCACTAGCAATACGAGCTACACATTGACCTTAATTCTCCCTGGTTACCAAACCCACTACCCCGCTGCATGAGTGTCTGACCTTTTTTTTTTTTTTTTTTTTAACACAATCAAACAATCGTGACACTCAAAAGTTGGACTCGCGCGTCTGTGCATCAACTCCTCCGGAACAGCCGCACACACCAGACACAGGCACACGCGAATAAATGGCTTTGTCTGGTGCAGATTTTTTGACAGCCTCTCCTCCCTCGACCTCGCCGCTGCTTCTACCCAAATAACAGTCATGCCAACAAGTGCTCCCCTCACACACCTTGTCAAAGCGCTCCACAACAACTGGGTCACTCTGTGCTGAGAATTCTGTAGCTACTTACTCAGACTGACCTGCTCTGTTCAGGGTGGTTGAAACCTGGCGTTACGCAACGGCACTGATAAGTTAGCCGCGAAAACAGGGACACCTTGGCACCGGGGAATGATTAAAGAGTCATACTGGCAGCCGCATTGGTTTTTCCACATTAGCGACGGGGGTGCACATGAACCCTCAAATGGGTTCATGTGCTTTGAAATGACGATCACTTCTCGTTCATGTGTCAATAACGTGTCACACGCTTATCGGCATCAAACCCTGGCGGTTTTCCAACAATGTTTTTCAAAAAAAGAGGTTTTGTTTCAGGAATTTCAGAGATCATGACGGCCTCCTGTGAACCAGCGCAGAGTTTTCCTGCTCCCACCTGCACGCGCACAATAACAAACAAGGAGGCTCGAAACATGGAAGTCAACATGTGCTCAGCAATGTGATGCTTATACAAGGCTGAGCTGATTTTTATTCCGAGTCGACACTCGCTGCTGCAAGCTGCTGTCTGCTTGTCAGGATATCCATCTTATAAATAGCAGCATGTTTTTAGCAAATAGGGAGTTAAAATGAATATCGGACGTTGTATTAAGGTAAGAGATGCACTGATCCTGCTTTTTTTTTTTAAAGGACAAGAACAACTGAGGACAACTACCTCTCGCTAGTTTCTGACACCAAGTGTCAATATGTGTGCTGATTAAATTCCATAACGCAAATGCAAACCGTGTGTGAAGGCTATGCCTGAGTACGCCACACAGTATCGGACCAAATACTTCTATTGGCACAGGTGTATCCCTATATAAAGGTATTTCATTTAAATGTGTTAAACCTTGTAGTTTTAGAGATCTGGCCAAATTGTGGGGGTTCCCATGGAAGGAGGGATAAACATGCAGTGTGTGAATGTGTGTGAGTGACCCCATGTAGACTTATGGTATAGATAGAGGAACAAAACTGGAAATCCTCATTAAGAAAATCTGTACATTCTCCAATGAAGACGTTAATTAGAATTACGGTTACAGAAGTAGTAGTTACAGTTGGATTTAGAGTAATTATGCAGGAAATGGGTATATTGGTGGCTGCATGCGTGAGCAAGCGAGTGCAAGTCTATTGTTTGTGAATAAAATGCATCATAAAAGTATCACTGACATGCATGGCACATCATCTGTGGATTTCTTCTCTTTATTCATCCCTCCTCTCATTAATCTAGTTTAACAAACTGAAAGTAAATTTAAAAAAAAGTTTTTACCCTGTGCTGGCATGAACTGCTACCATCTGGAAAGCTGGACATCTATCTTAAGAGTTTGCTGAAAACATTCAATTTTGTATTGAAAAAAAAAACCTGGGAGTCAGGAGAAGTGAACCGCAGGGATTTTTTGTTATGGTTTCAAAAGATTCATTAAAGGTAATGTGTGATGTTTTGATCGTTGAACAAGTACCATAATGAATTTTTACTTTTGAAAATACGCAAGTACATTTCAGAAGTAATTTTTACATTATACGTACTTGGATGTAAATACTTTTGCCACCGCTGAAAAGCACTTTACTTTGTCTTCAGATAAAAATAAGTAAGGAAATAAAAGAAAGTCTGCAGGATGTGAAGTGTTCAACCGCAGCCTGCCTGTACTCTTTGCAGACGAGCAACGCAGCTGAAACCGACTGAATGCTGAAATTAAATGAAGATTATTTCCACCACCTCATGTTTATTTCTGCCTCTATGGCTGCGTCTCCAGCTGAGCCTCTCAGCAAGCAGCAAACACCTCCTCCTTCCCCCTTCGCAGCCACGGGAAGAAATGAGCCAGGAAAGTATTGATAAAAATCACACACAGTAAAAAAAATAAAAAATAAACATGAATCCCTGTGGTTCACTGACCATGGGTTTTTTTTGTTGTTGTTGTTTTTGTTGTATTTTTCACTACAAACCGCTGCAATTTAACAGTTTTTGGCAAACTCTAAGATGGGTGTCTGGCTCTCCAGCTGGCAGCACAGGGGTAAAAAGCTTTTTTTTTCCAATTACATTTTATTAAGTGGGAAATTTAATTTACGTTCAATTTGTTGAAAAAAAATTAATAAATGAGAAAAATGGGTGAGTGAATAATGAAGGAAAAAAAAACCCGCCGCATGATGTGCCATGCATGTCAGTGATACTTCATTTTCACTTCACTTGCTCACAAATAACAAAGGCTCCGTTTACACAACAACCCGTCAAATTAAAATGCATTGTTTTTGGCGTCTTTGTTTCAGGAAAGTTTTGCATTTACGTGACAACTTTGTCTCCCACTTCGACTTCTGCTGCCGTGCCTCAAACCTTTTAATTCAAACGACCGTTATGTCAGTTGTAGAAGATGGTGGAAATCATTATTTCTTTAACCATTTAGTTTCGCTGGGGGATAATCCTCAACATTTGTATAAATAATAAACATTGCATAATATATGGATGTGTTTTTTTTTTTTAGAAAGATTCCTGTTCAACAACATCTCCCTGATTTATCTTCTGCCTGAAACGCTACTTCTTCATCTTCTTTATTTCCCCTGCTCCAGGGAACGTTCCCTGCGTAGTATCACATTTCACAGTGTAAAATCCAGCACTACTTCTCTCTGAGGACCCCGGCACACACCATACGAAGATCACACGTGAACTCCTTTCTTCCACAGACGCAGCGTGAGCCGTCCCCCACTTTGGAGACAAACTGTATACTTTCAGAGAAAACATAAATATACAGAGCGATACCGCCAGCGAGCCAGTCCTTGGCAGAGCGGAGGCCCCGGTGCAGACAGAGTGTGTGTGTGTGTGTGTGTGTGTGTGTGTGTGTGTGTGTGTGTGTGTGTGTGTGTGTGTGTGTGTGTGTGTGTGTGGGTGTGGGTGGGGGGTGTCGCATGACTACACACAGTGCAAACACACTGTGCACAGATCGTGTAGAGAACAAATGCACACACACAGACATAAAGCTTTTCCTTTCAAACACACATGTGGGCTGAAACAGAATCATTCAGCGAGCAGTCACGACGCGGAGAAACAAATGCTGGCACCGCACAAGAAATGCTTGTAATATGCATGTGTGGATGTGAGCCTGTGCCTGTGTGTGTGCGTGTATGCGTGTGCGTGTGTGTGTGTGTGTGTGTGTGTGTGTGTGTGTGTGTGTGTGTGTGTGTGCAGAGCATCAGTGGAATGCTTGAATCACATGCCTGTGCTTGCACCGTAACCTGCAGAAAGACACCCCGAGGCAGTGCATTGTGGGTCGCGGGCTGCATCAGTGAGGACACAGGACACCGCCAGTCCCACATCTCCCGGAGACAGGCGGACGGCCCCGGCAACATCTGCGCAGGATCAGGAGTGAACAGTGACGGATGATTATGTAAGAAATATATATCGACTGTGGTGGGAAAAAAAAGAAAAAGAAAAAGGAACATCAAGCGTGAGAAATGTGAGATCAGTTTGACTCCATCTCCTGCTCCGCTCGCGTAGGTGTTCGCAGATGTTTAAAAATGGCTCATGATATTCCTTTTAATGTGTGGGCGGCCACTGCAACTATGGCTAAATTATACTGTATGGCAATTAAAAAACAGGATGGTGCACAATGCTTTCGCAAACTCAACCCTCCGAACAAACAGCACTCATTTAGTTCTTATTTGCACAATTCAGGAGCCACGCAGCCTCAGGTATGTAACAACAAATCGACTTCCACCAGTTATTAGTATCGCTTTTTTAAATGATGTCTGCATTGTAAATATTCACACATGCAAAGGCTTCCCGGGGGCCAGATTGGACCCTCTAATTCTCACACAAAAACCAAAAAGGCGTCGATCATCGACTCCAACAAGACAATAACATTATATGTCAACGTCTCCTTCCAGTCATAAAAACATTCATCTCCTGAGAGTAAAACCTTTCAAATCTCCTCATTTGAAGCCATCTGTGCTGGAGCGAAAAGAAAAAAAAAAAAAAAAAAGGCTTCTTATGGCTCCATGAATCACTGGCAACGTCTGTGGATCAATGGCTCCCATGTACCACAGTGGAGAGACAACATACGGCACCGGTCAGACGACAACAAAGATCTACACGTCTACACACACACCATTGCTCCGGCACATCGCTGCTTCAGTCAACCACCATAAAGCCCAAAAGTGATCATGTGCTTGAATACCGACAGGATTAGGATTTTATTTCATAACGTGTCAGTTTGAATGCTACAGCTGCACATTTGCTAGAAAAGAACATGGTCGCACGAGTTTTCATCACCAGGAAGAACGTGATGACTCTTTTTTGTGTGTGTGTGTGAGTGGTTTGCATAATCAGATGTGCCATATGCAGAGTACTTTCAATGCCCCACGGTGATATATTGCATTCCCAAAGTTCGTGAAGGAAGCGTGAAGTCACAATGGTCAGACTCAATGAAATCATTCCCTTGAGTGTCTATTTGCAGTCATAAAGCTGAAAATTAACCTGCCTTTTAGCAATAAGACCTTCATGTTCGCAGTCACTCACTCACACTCACTCACACACACACACACACACACGCACACACGCACACACGCACGCACGCACGCACACGCACACACACTCACACATGTACACACAGTATCACGTGTTACTATTGGACAGTTTTCAATACTCCGTGTTACAATTTAGTCAGCACCGAAAAAATCTCTCAGATTTCACAACCATCTTCGTCATCGCGTGACTGTAAATGGCAAATTGATCATTCCAGCATCACGGTGGTTTGCTATAGCAACTTCAACTCGCAGCAAACTGCTCTTTTGCATAAATCCTCAAAAAAAACAAAACCAAAAAAATAAATAAATAACTACCCTGTGCGGTTGAACTTTCAGTGCAGATCAATACAAAGTGGAGCCCGTGCTGAACTTTGCGGCTGGTCGGGTCTTGACTTGGAGAGAAGCCAACAGCTGAAAGTACGCAAAGACAAGCAAAGGAGTAAACAGGGGAAAGTGGCGCTGAAAGATTTGAGAAACACAGACATCCACATGAGAACGAAATGCAAAATATAAAAACAAATTAAATAAACAAACAACGCACAGCAATGGCGCCCTGAACCTCAACGTGGAACATTATGTCACTTGGAGAATTCAGATGGACGTGTCCTATGAGCCCAACGTTGAGCTCTAAACCAGACTGTTGGATGCCTGGGTCCTTTATTTAATGTTCAAAAAAACTCAATGATGGGGCTTCTGGTGGAAACTTTCCCAGTGATGGAGTTTCCTCCCCTGGTTCATGTGTGCTCGTGCGACTAACTGCGTTTGTGTGGTGGTGAGTACTGGTGTGAATGTGTGTCCCCTGGGGGATGGGCTTGGTTGGTTGGTTGATAAATATTGTTTGTGTTCAGTGTTGCATCCTACGTTTGGGACTTTACAACCCGAAACCTGTCCGGAATGAAAACCAGCTTAGTCTCATCAATGCAAACTAGTCTTGCAGTATTCTCTGGAGAGGATGTCACACTAGTCTTTGTGTTGTGGTGAAATACGACCACGAAAATGCAGCCGTTTGCACTTTGAGTTAAAGTCCAGCACACTGCCTGTGCTGATCAATATATTTACTTTCTCCTGCTGCAGGAGAACTTCTGTTCCCTCCGATACAGACTGAAACCCTCTGCAGGTCTTTGTTGGCTGTCTGACTTTTAAGTGACTGTTCTCAAACCACGCACGCACGCACCCACCCACCCACACACCCACACACACACACACACACACACACACACACACACACACACACACACACACACACACACACACACACACACACACACACACACACACACACACACACACACACACACACACACACACACACACACACACACACACACACACACACACACACAGATCCAGTGCACTTCACCTGCTAATAATATCCATGATGGGCCAACAGCAGCCCGGGCATGCGTTCATGTAAATCCACGCAGAAGGTCAGACAGTCGAATGTTGCATCACTTCCTCCCCGCCTACAAATCTCAGGTCTTATTTTCCATAATTAGTTTTTCCCTTCTCACTCTCTCTCTCGAGAACCAGCTGTGAAGGTATTACTCTGCCGAGAAGAGCTGTTGTAGCACTTTACGCATAATTTACACGCTCTGTCACTATAAGAGCGAACGACACACAGATGCACATTAATACACCAACATGCACACCTTGTGGCGAAGCGTCCTTCATAGTTCCCCTTCTGATCTGCTGTTGCCATGTCAGGCACAGGGAGACGTCCATTCAGAGCACGTCGTGCAGCAGCAGTCGAAATAGATGAATGGCACAGACCTGGAGACGGAGCTCTCCTGCTGGCAGGCTGAAACTAACAGATTGGCTGTCTGAGTAAATAAAGTGACGCCATTAAGGATATTGGCGATGGTCTTACCTGCCACTATCATTTTTCTGCTCTTTTGAATTAAGTTGTATAATGAAAGAGACGCCAAAGAAACAGAGCCAGGGCGAAGGGGGGGGGGGGCAAACTAATCTGAGTTGACGATGCTGCAATTAAGAGCAAAAAGACTTTATGAAGCGTTTTCACAAAAATTCAACATTTAGGTTGCAATTTCCTCAAATTTTGACATAACTGATGCATGAGTTTTGCACATTGCAGTTGTGTCCCTTGGAAGACAAGCCACGAAGTGCCAAGTGTGGACATTCATCTGGCAAATCTTGAGTAAATCACAAGATTTTCTATAAACTCCAGGTGAGTGTAACTGCAGCGGCCGGGAGGTTGTAACTTTACAACACGAGGAACACTTTTCCAAAATATGACACAAATTTACATTTTGGAAACCATTTTTCACAACTCATAAAACTAAATCCAGGTTCAACCTGCGAGGTAACCGTCTTGCTTTGGTGGATCGGTAGAGACTTGAGTCATTACTGTACAAAACATGGAACGATATTGACTAGCTGATTTATGCTGCTCGGCACCAACTTACAACCTGAAGATTTACAAGTTTAATTGTCTACAAATGTACTTTAATCATCATCAACATCAGCCACAAGATAGTTTTATGGCTCATTGGTTCTGCTGGCGGTCAGCACCATTTCCCATCCATACATCAGTGCAGGGAAACTTCACATTCGCACCACAATACTGCAGGAAAAGTGTTAACAATAATCACCACTTCATGTTATGAGACACAAACACATCTGTTGGGCTATTGCATAGATTTTTAATGTGCCACGTCTTTATTTTTCTTGAGTGTTGAGAGGATTACAAATTATTTCATCAGCCGGAGAGTACTCTCCTCTGAGTGTACGGTTACATTCCTCTTCAGCCTAATTGCACTTTGACAGAGCCAAAAATACAACAGAGGGAAAAGTGCCATCGAGGCAATAAAAACATGTAAGAGCAATGCCAGATGGAGCCATTTCCACAGACGTATTATCCTGCTCATCCATCAGACCCCTGCTCCCAGTGCCCACACGGACCTGGGAAACATCCGCTCCGACATATCTCAATATTACTCATCTTTACAGCGGCTCCAGTGAAGGGCCACGACTTTACCGCAAGACTGTGACACATCTCCAGTTCAGAACAACGTCCTGCATCAGAAAATACACACGTGCACGTCCACGCGCACACGCACGCACACACACACGCACACACAAAGCTTTTTATATTCCTCTTAATGAAGGCCACATATGCAGTGAAACACAGGTGCTGCCGTGGCGTCTGTCGCCACTCTGCTCACATCCCTCAAGGTTCATCAAGATAAGACATCACCCCGAAGACACCCGGGCGGTGTCCAATCAAATCAATTGTTCTTGTTTGAAGGAACTCTCTTTGTCTGGGGAGCAATTTGACACAAGGGTAATTGAGGTTCTGGTTCAACTCATTATCCTCAAAGAGAATAAAGGATTAGAAGGCAACTTTAGACAGTCCCAGCCACATGAAACGGGATGAAAAATGCCCACAAGGACAAGAAACACTCCATTTTCTGTGCCTTGATACAATTTGTAAAGAAGGGGAAAATCAAGTCCACCCAGTAAGAGCTAAGAGATTAGTTCTTGGTGTCTAGCGCTTGCTAATGAGCAATGAGTGCTTTGATACTCTACCTGCGGATAAATAAAAGACCAATGACCACGATCTTCCCAGAGGTGCGTGTCCGCTCACTTGTACTGTTTTTTGAGGACAAATGTTCGAACCCCGGCTTCAAAAACTCAGACACAGACTCCTCATATCTCCACTAAACCCAGACTATGTCCCCAATCTATTTCACTCTCCTCCCCAGACAGACTGTTTTCATTTCAGAAAGAAGGACGGTGTCGCGGGATGACACATTTCGGAAAGGCACCAAAAAAAAAAAAAAAAGTCAATGCGTTTAATCAGAATCTCCTCAGAAAAAAATATTCTAACAAAACACTCATAAATCACAGCTTGTCTTTGTTTAGATTCACTCCAGCGGGATGCTAATCACTCTTGTTCTACAAACGCGTTGGGCTCCGGAGCTCAGCGCTTGTCGTGGCTTCGTGACCTTCACGAAGCCGTTGACGCTCCGGCTCGCTGTTTGATGCCGAGCTTTGGATCCAAACACAAAGAGGCCTGTTTGAGATGTTTCTATTTTGCAGAATGCTGCTTTGAGGAAAAGCAGCCAAGGGAGTGAGGGATGATTCAGCAGCCCGGGACGTCTGTAATCACCACTTCACATCTTCTGCTGCCTCTTTTTTTTTTTCCCTCTCTCTCTCAACGCAATGCAGATCTCTGTTTTCCAAAAATATCGGAGCTATCAGCGCGGGCTGGCGCAGCAGGAGATGTTGGAATTACTTGTGCTCTTTGAAATCCCTAAAAGAGACGTGCATTTCACCCGAACTTTTGTTATCGCTCCCCGTATTCCATTACTTTATATTAAATTACTGGCGGCAGCTCCTATTCTACGTAAAGCCTGTGATGTGAGCGGTGAGCCATGAAAAGGCTCTTATTCCAATTCTCATCATCACCATCATCTCAGATGATCCCGCCGTACGTAATCAGTGTTATTAGTTCAGGCTTGTACTAAGGTTTCCTCGGTCCGAGAAGATAGGGGCACAAACGGTGTGAACACGAAGTTGATCAAGTGAGTTTCACTCTCGATGTGTGAAACAAATACACTTACTTGATGAGGGAAGTTAAGCTGTACATTATTTACTACGGCCGTGGTGCGTATGTGCAGCAGCACTGCTTCTGAACAGTTGAGTTTTACCACGTACAAATGGAGACGGAGTCGAAGCATTTTCAAAAAGTTGCATTCCACCTCCCCCCGTCTCCAGAGAGATGCTGTTGGAGCCTCAACAAAAGTTGCATTTTCAATGGCTCCGAGGACCATTGTCACGTGTGAACAGAACCACGAAACGCAACGGAAGTTGTCCTTTCTCATTTGAAGACGTCACGTAAACGAGGTCTGAGAGCAGAATCAGAAGAGCAAGCTGCCCATTTCCTCATGACGGTCATTTTTTAACTTGTTCAGACAAGCCCCCCCCCCTCTCACCCAGTGGGACTAATCCCCTTCTCAAGCCTCTCTCATTAGCACTCCCTTGTCAACATCCAATTCCTTCATGAGGGGCACATTGTGTCAGTTTGGCTCAAATCTACTTTACTAGGTCATTGATTAGAAGATGAATTATCATCCTGCCTCTCAGAGCAGCAACAACCCAATGTCGGAACAATTGATAATCCAGCTCTTTATTCTCTTTCAACAGTGTTGCTTTGGTTGTGCGTTGTCCTCGTCTCTTCATTTCAAAGCGAGTGAAATGAGCGAATTAAGTAGAAATCGGGAAACGACTAACGCTTGGGCCGTTCCATTAAAGTGGAAGAGGGTCATCTTTAAATTCTTGTTAAAATCCTGCTTGCTCATTCAGTCGCTGTGCTGGCTGTCAGTTCCCTCCACCCTGCAGCCAGGCTGGAACCAGCCTCGCAGCTGTCCACAGTCCAGCATTACATAACAAGGCTGCATCACAACACCGCCGCCACCCCCAACGCCAGCCACTTTGCAGTCTCTCCACCATGACACCGTCACCCCGCCGAGGAAATTACATGGGGACGAAGTCGGGATGTCGGCTTAAGGGACGGACACACAAACCGCCGTCTTGTGAGATTTGCATGTTGAGGGCCGAGTTAATGAGGTAATGCAGTGTGCTATAATTGCTCGTTTGCTTCCATATTCCCATGGACCCGAAGCCCCTTCACCTTTTAAACCTCCACTCAAACACACGAGCGGAGGCGCCGCTCAAGTGCAGATGAGTGTGCTGGAGCTATACATGAACCAAATCAACAGAAAGACTGACCCAGTTTCCCGGCCTGCTTGAACTGTACGCAACCGTGTCAGGACCATAATGTACAAAGCATCTTTCTGAAGGAGCATGGAAAAATCAAGAGGCTCCACCTCCAGATTGGTAAACTATCAGAGAACCACCGCCTGAATATTTCACACCAGTGGATTGAATATTAAATATCATATGTTGTATGTTAAATGAACAAACCTGTGTTTACACTTCCAGCATGGGATCGATCACAAAGCAATTACCAATGAAAGACTGCGGTAGGGCGAGGGTCGCCTCAAGGAAAGTTCAACCGTAAGGGTGTAACGTATAGAGTGTGTTTGATACCGACAAAGGTGGCTTATATAACACTGTCTGAAATGTAATATTAGCTGATTGGACTGTTGATCATCCAATGGGAAAAGAGCATCAGAACAATCTATGCCTAAAGTCTGTTGGGTCAGTACTTCGGTCATGATGCAGGAGTTCACTTAAAAGGCACGTCTACAGTCTTTCCATGGTATTCCTGATGTCTGGCCCTTGAGCTAAAGTGTGTTTGCCACCATTGGATTAGCCGATAATTATGTCTATGAATTAAACCTGCAAATAGCTGAATTTTAAGAGGGGGGGTAGTGGATGTCATCAACCCAGATGTTTGATCTCATAGTATCAATGTACATGTCTGTAGCAGAGTTTGTCCATACCCACCGGGAATCCAATAAAGGGGGGGGGGGGGGGGGGTAACAAAGAATTAGACAGCATTATGTCAGTTGCTAAGCAAACTAAGTCGAATATGACAGAATGCAAGTCTCCAGTGAGTCCCACCTACGCAACACTTCCATCTCCACCAAGGACCCCGCGATACAGTCTGTCAGGCAAACAGCCTGCACTGTGTGAGTTCACATCAGAGCAATTCACAGTTGTAAAAGCAAAGCGGGGTGACATCATAGAAATGACGAGGAAACTTCCCTTCTTATTGCCTGTTTGAGGAAGACCAGTTAATTAACCTCCAATAATGGGCACATTGATTGATCCTGAGCAGCCTTCATCACTCTCCTTTACAGAAAGAGCTGGACGCACAAAGACGGACGGCTTCTGGCCAAAAAAAGAGAAAGTGTCAAAGCACAAACATCTCTGTGCAACTTCCATGAACATCCGATCTCAATTTAACAAGTCAAGTGAAAATATAGACCTAACGCTGCTCAAGGTCACAGTGAGTGAAAGTTGTGGTACCAAAGACAGGTTTGATTAACATACAGTAAGAACCTACAAGCTCCACATAGAAAAGGCCATGCTTTTCCAAACACTTTGATTGGTTGTACCAATGATGTTAATCATATGGAAATCTCATCCATCAGTAAGAAAAAGGGAAATCAAACTGACACTTGAAAGTTATTTGAAGTGGGAGTGCACTTGACATGTTTTAAAGGTTATACTTTATAGTAACTTGCCATGTGAAAATATCCTTCTTAAGCCGTTATTAAGATGCTTTGGCAGAAATTGCCAACTGTACTGAAGAGGTGAAGGAAACATAACGAAGTGGACAAGTCCATTCTAATCATGATGTTGACAGTGGAAAATGAGGAAGCATTTTATGTTGCGTCTTCACAAAGGGAAAGAAATAACTGGACCAACAAAGACCGGATGAAGAAACACTAACCGAACTATTAAAGAAAGACGTTCAGAGTCAGTGGCAGTCTAACTCTTGGTCTCCCCTGTGCCTCCCCTCCTGAAACACTCCGGATCTGTCCCTGCTTCCATCTAACTCTAACAAGGCAGACTTATGGCTGTTGGCAATCACAGCTTGACTCCATTTCAACATCCTGCAAACACTGTCAGGGTTCCTATTAAACAGGCTGCATGTCTGAGAGCTCCTACAATAATATTAGTTTTACAGCAACTTCCAGTCAAAGATGAGAATATTGTTGGCAACTTGAGGGCGATCATACGAATGTGCCTTGAATGAATCTTTGTGTTGTTGATGTTTAGGAAGACTCTTCATTAGACTTAATGTGTTGAACTTATGCGGAGTTGTTCAACTAAAAGCAGGATCATGTTTCGGGGGTGACGGGAGCCTCCGGTGTGCGCTGACCAGCCTGGACATGCTTTGTTGTGTTGGTGAATTCCCCTTGTGTCACCTTGAGAATCGCACGCGAAGAATAAGTGCTTCAGTCACACCAACCTTCATGATGCCGCAAGGTGCGTTTCCAGCTCCGTGACTCCTCTCCGCCGAATTATCGCGGCTGCCACTCCCGATCCTCGGACTGCTGTGGTCCCGGTACCGTCCGTTGGTGTAAACTCCCTCGGCTCCGTAGCTCTGGGCAGCGGCCGACACCTCCAAGTACGCGCGGGTTCCGGAGTGAGGCAACGCGGCCGCGTCTCCGGTGCTCCCCGCCGGGCTCGGCGCGCCCTGGGCGGGCGGCGCACCGGCGACAGGATCCAGAACAAGTCCCGAGACGACCGCATCCGAAGCGTGAACCCCGGCCATGATCCGCCGCTGTTACAGCACCGCGCACCGCTCCACGATGTAGAAACAGCCCATTCTTTCACCCCCCGAGCACTGCGTCCTTCACCTGATCACCGCCGCTGGTCCATCACCGGGGCGCACGGCGGCGTCCGTACACCACGAGCCCCGCAGACCTGCACGCGTCCCCCTCCTCCTCCTCCTCCTCCGCCGGGGCTTCCTCGGGGCGCCTGCTCAGAAATGCTGGAAGTGCAGACTTGTGATGAGGGTTTGCTGCTGTCGGCTGGCACTTTCCTCTCCCTGTCCTCGGAGATCTGCTCCACTCACTGCGTCCGCCTCAGCACGCGCCTCCTTGCGCATCGCCTCGCGTTCTCCACACTTTTGCAGCGCATTCAAACGAAGGGGGGGGGGGGCGCTCTCTCTCTCTCTCTCTCTCTCTCGCTCTCTCTCTCTCGCTCTCTCTCTCTCGCTCTCTCTCTCTCTCTCTCGTGGATGATCCGTGGGACATATTCAAAAGCGTGGGAACGCGCTTTCACGTTCAGCGTACTGCCACGCGCGTGCACGTGCAATTAGATACAGCATTGGCGCAATCATAGTTCCACTTGAAGTCGAGAGAGTTTAGCATTCAACATTTCTTTCCCACTTGAGATTGTGCTGACAATATTCCGTTTTCAGTGTGAATGCGCAAAAGCTCGTGCGCACACTCAGCAGGGGGGAGCTCATGAGCGGCAACGCAGACATTCATCCTTCCACCTATACACCACTTTAGACATCCAAGGGTAACGCACACACACACACACACACACACACACACACACACACACACACACACACACACACACACACACACACACACACACACACACACACACACACACACACAGTTTCTGAGTCACTAATTAACCCATGTGCAAAGAGAGAACATGCAAACTGCACATAAAGTTTGCATGTTTTCGAACCAGTTGTTTTCTAAAAGTGCACAGGGAAAGCGTTCCACTACACCTCTGATGTCAAGCACACTGTCGTTCAGAGGCCCACGTGCCTTACGTGTCACACTCCTGCACTGCACTATATCACTGTGATGTGGATAAGGTTAATCTATCCCCATGAAATGTCGACTTTATCGAGATCAGAATGCTGTAAATAAAAAAGATGCATTTATAAGTACCAATCACATTAGATTATTTCTACTATTCCCAAACGTTTTACTTTTTAGTTATTGCATATTTATGTCTGCATGCTCTTACAGAATCAAAGCAGAATCTTTATTTCTGAACCGCCAAAAATAAGTTGATGGCTGCGCTAATAGTTACAAATGCTATAGCCTTTTTAATATTATATGTGGAAATAAAAGGGCTGTTTTGGTATGTTTTGCACTTTACAAATTAGATTATGAAGATTAAGCATGTAATAGTGTTAAGATTGTTACGTCATTGCAGCATATATGTCAAAATAGAACATTTTATTCAATGTATTTATATTTATAATTCTATTTTTGTTATATCGATTTGCTGGATGAATGGAGTCCGCCTGAACTGTCTGGAGAAACTAACCCGGACTGTAAACTGTATTGCTTCTATTCAAACATGGCGAAACGGGTGAAAAATCACAGTTGTTATGTTCTTCTTTAAAAGGGGACGCCTTTTAAACAAGAGCGATAAAACTGATTTGACATCATCAGTATTTCAGGAAGTGTTTTGATGAGTCAGTACTGCAGCTCAAGTGGTAAATGTCCATGAAACGTGGTGTCCTTGTTTCCTCAAGGTGATTTGTTGCTACACAGGCCTGTACAGAGAAAAGACCTGTCAGATTAGATTTATTTATTTGGCTTATTACAGTCATAAAGACTGTAATCTTACGCAAACACTCTCGCCCACTTGTGAATATCTCACTTATCATTACATCCCAATGGGGACGGAAAGGACAAAAATAAGATGTTTTTTTGGGGGGGGGGGTTTTCAAACTAAAGCAGTTTTTACCCTGAAAATGTGCCGTAGTAAAAGCTAAAACAGCAAGAATGACACTCCTCTGAAACTTCACAACATCCCTCTTCATCAAAGATGCAGTGATGTTGCTTCTCCACTCCACCTCCCTTCTTCTTCAGTATCGATTTTGAAGGAGGAAACAACAGAGAGGAGATGCTGGCTATTAGTCCCACTGGCTTGTAGATGCATTCCCAGTAAACTGGGAAAAACTAATGAATCATCAGTACAACAGGTTTCTTTTAAGTTTATTTATTCTTAGATTCCATAAAAACTCAACGTCAGCTTAGACGTGGGTCGTCGGAGCAAAGCGAAGTCCAAAGAGGCAGAATATGACAAGAGCAGAGTCACATCATCAGACGAGACAGGGCCAGTAAGCCGGGATAATGCCACCCCATTTATAACCCACCGAGGAAGCAAATCAAATCACAGGCAATTTGTATGAAAGGAGTCATGTGCGGCAGAGAGCGAGAGCCCTGACCATCGTCTGACAGACTAATCGGAACCCAAGCAGCATCTGAACACGATCTGTGACTTTTCTATCTTATCTAATGTGTAAACACGACAAACAATGAGGAAATTATCTGTTGTAAATAAGCAACGCATGCATGCGGCACACATGCACACACACAGCAGATTAGAAGGTTCTCATTCGAGGGAGCGTTCTGTCTCGGGGAGACGGATATTGTCGCTGACCTTGTCGGTGATAAGTGGCTTAATCTGGAGCCAAAACACAATCACTCAATTCACTTTCAGTCTCACGGATGACGATGACTTGGAGACTCGCGAGTGCCTTTGGAGTCACGCTCACTCTCAAGGACGGGCCGCGGGTACCGAGAGGGAGGAGTGAATGAAATCTGTGAATGAATTACGTGAGACGGGAGAAGAGTGAAAGGACGGCGGGGGAACGTGGGGGCTTTGCCGGCGAGGCCGGGCCCGTGTTTTCATTGGAGGAAGGAGGCTGGAGAGATTTCACATCCCCTTTCTTCGCCTCATTCACCCGCTCCCTCGTGATCTCTCAGGGTCATGTATTATGCATTCTCAGAAATTATTTAGTAAAAATTCTGCTTTTAAAAGCCTCCCCGCCCCGCCCAGCTGTCTCGCTTTAATGCGAAAAAGGCTTCCGACGTCCGGCCTCCAGACTCGGGTGGCCGTTCGGCCGTCCGCACTGTGACACAGCTTCTTTTTCAAAGTGGCTCCTCGTCGATCCTGCGTGCAAGACTCGAGTTCTCAGAGAAGGAATCAGGAATCGCAAATATTTCAGAGAGAAAACAAACTGTACAATACATGTTTGTTGCAGTGGGTGAAGTTTGCTGTCGCTTCCTGTAGCAGGAAGTCGGCAGTGGATGTGCACGGTGGAGCAGGACTCCTTCCTGCTGCAGCAGCTGTCGGCTTCAACTGCAGTGGATCTCCATCACCATCACTTCGGTCTTCCTCCGACCCGGCTCGTCAGCATACACCCGGACATCGATCGGTTCTGCCAACACTCGCACGGGTCAATAATAAGATGTTTATTGCAAGACGACTTGGATTCGCTGCGAGATGTCCGCATGAATGTATTTCTACCACAACTGCATTCACATACATAAAAACCCAGTTTGATCTCAGTCGTTCACGTCCAGTAAAACTATTGAGTTACTTCTGAAGACCAACAACTCAATTTTTGTCTTAGTTGTGTGCCACAAACATAAGAATTAAAAATGTAATTATGGCTGCTCAATACTAGCTTAGTGATTGAGATATGACTTGTAACAAACATCTTGGTATATAAAGAGGAAGTCTATCATTGTCATTCTTACACTTTGTCAGATTGTTTTTCACACACTGGCGTAACAATAGAAAACAGAACCGGTTTCAAATCGTCTCCCCTTCATGCATGGCCATGAGGTTGTCGGGGTATAAAATAAAGTATTGGCCTTCCTGGGATCTACACATCACGATGTGAACAGGAAGTGGAGCTGCACAGTAAAAAAAAAAAAAGAGAGAGAGAGAGCAAAGGTGATCTGGACCAGGGATGTGAGGCTCACAGAATATTGGCTACCAAAGACAAGGTACAGTTACAAACACCAGGATATCTCTCGGGCCAAAAGGTCACATGATAAAGACACAAGGCCGTCAGTCACAGTTAATACCTGGAGGGAGGAAATGAAGAGTAGAGAGGAATTAGATCTAGCCTTTCAACTTGTATCTTCCAGAAACATTAAATAGTTTACTGGAATAAAGGAAATGACCACAGGACGAGAAAGAGTCCCCGGATTGACACCTAATTTTATGAGTATCACAAAGTACAGTTTCGTTGGTTTTAATAGCTGGCTAATCTATTGAGCTATACTGACATCTAGCGGTGATGCAGAATATTAGAGAGGACGCTTCGTGGAGTCCATGTTCCTTATAAAACCTGCTGCAACTGTTTCAAGTGTGTTGAGCGTGCATTGTTTAGAACTGGAAGCTGGCTGTAGTCTAAATCAACCAAGGCCCCACCAGACAGTCTCTGCTCTGTCTTCTTAAATTAGTACATCATCATTCATTCATTCTTCATCCTTTATACCTGAAGACTCACCTTAGTGTCACAGGAAACTGGATGGAATCCCAGTAGAGCCTGGGCAGGTGGCCAGCACATCATATAAACACATATATACTAAAGATGACCCGCCTTGAGGGTAATAACGAGTTAGTCAAAGTAATAAAATGCATGTATGCAGTTGGCGATCGTTTTTCAGATTGGTGCAGTTTCTGGACAACACTAAATGTATTCATTTATTTATTTCTTTGCAAGATAGTCTTTAAAAAAAAAAAAAAAAAAAGCAGGAGTATTGAAGAACATGGTGGGATGAGCCTCCTCAAGGTTTGAAGAACAACCCACAATCCAGCCCCACAAACCTTATACTGGTTGTCGGTTGAATGTTGGACTTTTCAATGTTTACTTCCACCGTCGTTGGGATCAGAAGTTGATATAAAGTGCAACTCTTCTCCTGCTGCATTTTGTTTCAAATCGATTAGTTACATATTAGCGTGCATCTGTCAAGGTGAACCGTTAAAGCTTTGCGCTACATTTTCCTTTATAATTCAATTATAAAGTTGAAAATCAACCACAACATATCTAGATTTCTCCTTTAGCAAACAACTGTATCCATTTTGGCTGTGAAAGCACCTCCAGTATTGCTTTGTAATGTTTATTACTGTACGTGCATGGTGAAAAGTTTCATCGCTGTAGGTTGAACCGGTGCAATTCATTATTTGGGATGAGAGGCTGCAGGAAAACCCTTCACCGCCTCTGTTGTTCCTGCAGATTCTAATTGAAGCTCTCATGCTACAACTCTGCTTATTCCTGTATAACGCAGGTGAGGAAGTGAGCAGTTTCTCTCCCTCCCATCGCTTTACAGACACTCACCTGAATCCTGCACGGGAGTTCACGAAGTATAAATAAGTTAAGCACAACTGGACAGCCACATTTCATCAACTTATTTAATTAGATTCTCCCATTGAAAACAGCCTGAGGATTTCTAAATGCCAAAACTGGCAATTCAAACAAATTAAATGAAAGGATGTAATTGTTCAGTGAATTGGGTTCAAATTGGATTCTGTTATCTCCCCCCAGTGTGACAACAGGTAACTAACATTTCAACTAAACCAGGAGTCTCAAACCTTGATGAGCAAATCAGCCGGGTTTTTTTTGTTGTTGTTTTTTGTGTGTGTGTGATTTTCCACCACAGTAAATTTACCTGGAGCTGCAAAACACATGCAACCGTGAAAACGAGGCTTAACAGCTGCTGAAGGTTCAGATATACTGTCGTTTTGAAACAAGTGCAAAAATGAAGTGAAAATTAAATTTCAATTACAATTTACGATGGGAAACATTTCATTACATTTTCAGCTGTTTTTGTACCTGTTTTTAGCCGTTTCATCTTTCTCTTTCATACAATATTGACATTTACCAATAGAATAAACATACTGTATTAATTATAGCAGGGAAATTCATTTCAGCTTTGCTCTACGCAGAATAAATAGAAAGAAAGTTGAAAAACAAATAAGACAGAATAACAATTAAATAAATAGTTTCAAACAGAACTATGTCCAAAATACAGTGAACACTATTCACAGGGATGACTTATATAGGCTTATAGCCACAGGAAGGACATTTAAACCATTTGATCTCTTTTTGAGCAGTTTCTTCTGTTTTTCTTTCATTATTTTAAGTCCCCTCCCCCCATTTATATAAAGTCCTTTTAGCATTTGCCCTCATTTGAGAGATTAGTCAATTTGAAAATGACCCTGTTTATTTGTAAATAAAACAAAACTGTAAACAAGACAAAATGTTTGTTTTGGTATTATTCAGTGGCAGGTTCAGGGAGCCGCTACAAAAAGGACCAAACAGCCGCTTGTGCCTCCAGAGCTGCAGGTTTCAGACTCCTGAAATCGATTAAATGGAGGTTTACAAAAAAAAGCCATTTCTCTTCTCCACCAGATGGCAGAAAGGAGCTTCACCATTAAGACTCCTGTATCTACTCTACTTTATTATTATTGTTTAGTGTTGTCAGGTTGGATTTTAAAAAAAAGTTTTCTATGCTGGCACACATTAAATTAATAATTTGCCCAAACCAATTAAAGAGTTGAAAACATTTCAGCAACATCCCAACTCAACTTTCACATTTGATTTGCATTTAAAATATCAATTTGTGAAAGTGCAACATGCTTCTGGTTATAAAAGTTCTTGTTTCTGTACGTTAGAGAGCGTGGCTGTAGCCACCAGTGTGGCTTCATGGTAATTTTTGGAAACATCCGAGGTTCACAATCCTTCTACATACAATTTGAGGGGAACATCATGGAAAACGGTATTGGTCCACTGGCAGAAATTTCGGATGGAGGAATGCTGTTAAAAAGAAATGCAAAGTTCCTCATAAAAAAGTGATATACTTGGTATGCTGCTTTATGACAAAAGTCATATCTTATTATATTAATTCTTTCTGGGAAATGACACGAGTTACTCTCTTCAGTCCACTTTTAAATTCCTTACGTGAAACACCTGTAAATCGTATTTGACTTTGGATAATACATATGAACTTGAGCGCCATCTCATTCTTAGATCATATGATTTAATAAGATGTCTGTCCAGCCTTTGCACCCATAATTGCTTTAGCTCTTCTCAGAAGGCTTTCCAGAAGGTTTCGGTGGGTTTATGGGACTTTTGAAACATTAGTTAGGTCAGACACTGATGTGGGAAAAGAAGGCCTGGCTCAGGTCTCTGATCTAATTCATGCCAAAGGCGTTCTGTCGGGTTGAGGTCAGGACTCTGTGCAGTTGAGGCCAAACTGGATCATCCATGTCTTTATGCACTCTGCTTTGTGGATTAGGAAGGGTCCATCTCCAAATGGTTTCCACAAAGTTGGGACCATGAAATTGTCCAAAATGTCTCGGGATGCTGAAGCTTTCCGAGTTCCACACCATAACCCCGCACCTACCGAAACCGTTGAACTTGGTATACGTCTATAGGTGATTGATTTTATACACTTCTGGCCATGGAAGTCATTGGAGGACGTGGATTCAATAGATTAGATAGCTGAGCAAATACTTTTACTTTACTTTTTTTTTTTTTATATAGTGTGTAATCAACATGATGAAATCCTCTTCTGCTCTGTAAAGTCCAAACTAAATAAGGTGGCATTGACTTGCATTGAAGAACAGAGAACTAAAAATCTACTGAACGTCTACGAGATCAAGTTTAACTTATTTATAAAACTTTATTTTCTTCTTTTTCCAACTCATCTGCTGTTCCTCTTGGAAAACGTCCAAGTGTTAAATCTAAACCACAAACATGGTACATACATCAAACAGCACACAGCGCCATCTACGTTGTTGGAAAAATACACAGTCTACAGTGGAACGAAGTTCAGCAACCATGAGAGTGATGGTAATGAGAGATATATCACAAGCCTGCCCATGTAGCTTCAGATTGCTGGAGAGATGCAAAACAGAGGGGGGTAAAAAAAAAAAAAAAGAAGAAGAAACACACAAATACATGATCATTTCTTATCTGATATCCACTGGTTGTTCTGGTCACATGGGACGGCCGCTCACACTGAGGAGGGATTGTAGATGTTGAAACCTCCAGGTCACACAAAAGTTACATTCAGTTTGGGGGGGGGATACCAGAGAAACAATAATAAAAAATAGAATTATAATAGAGAAAATAAATGTATATATTCAGCATACATAGGTCATCGTCTATTTGGCTAACACGTCGGCCGAGCAGATTTGTTCCTGAGGTGCTGCGAGGCGGCTTTGAACACTGATCTTCCACTGTCGGGGATGCACGAACTAACAATGTGACACTCAAATGTGATTGACCTCTAAATCTCTCCCCATCTATCTCTGCCGGCACAGTCGTGTTGAATGGACGGACGGGACGGGCTTTGAGAACGCGAGAAAGTCAAAGGAGAACTCTGAATAGCCAATTACGCGTAAATGAGCTCTCGTGACTCCGGACGTCTCCAGATGAGCGGTTTTCAATCATAAAATGGAAAACAAAGAGTGAGCGTTTTGGGCGGCGAGGGATCTTCTTGGTGCATATCGACGCAGAGTCACAAGAACGCGACGGGGATGAGCGTACCTTCTGGTGCGAGTGTGGCGCAGAACGGAGACACAGACCGTAGAACGATGCAAGCGAGGTAGCATTGATGAGGGGGACAGGAGGGACCTGAGAGGACGAGCAGGCAGCGCCGGGTAAATAAAATGCTTGCATTTGCATTCCTGTGTACAAACAAGACGGATAGCCCTGTGAGAGAGAGAGAGAGAGGGAGAGAGAGAGAGAGAGACAGAGAGGAGAGAGAGAGAGAGAGAGACAGACAGAGAGGAGAGAGGGAGAGAGACAGAGAGGAGAGAGAGACAGAGAGGAGAGAGAGACAGAGAGAGAGAGAGAGAGAGAGAGAGAGAGAGGTGCATAAACTCCGCCCTCCTTGGTTTCAGCTGGTGAACAAATCAGAAATACACGTTGCGCATGTGTGTGTGTGTTTGTGTGTGCGTGTGTGTTTGTGTGTGCGTGTGTGTGTGCCGAGAGCAAAGAGTCACTCCGCCTTTAGGTTAGTGTGTGTGTGGATTCTAGAAACTGACTGCAACTCTCCAGAGCAATGACTCAAATTACATTTTTGAGAACAAAAGCGCGGGTCTTCAAGCTTCTTTTTTGTCAAAAAGAAAATACCAATGTCACAATCGAAATACTGAAAACCCATTTACAAAGAAGAAAAATACAAAATAAAAACATTCACCTTCCTTAAATGACTTCCTACAGTAGCATATCTTCTTAGAAATCAGTTTAAATCAATTGGAAATACATGCACAATATGAATGGACATTACTTCTTTTCTTTTTCACAATACTGTAACATTGTAGGCGTTGCATTATACCTAGTCTGCTTTACAAACACTTATGAACACAAATGAAACTGAAAGAAGTCACTGATGTGCATGCGCTCGTGCTGAAAATAAAAAAAAAACAAACAAAACCAAAACAAATCACAACCATTTTTAACGTTTCACATTATCGCATCATGAAAAAAAAAATATATAGAGAGAGAGAAATGATTGGAAATAAAACATGTTGATACGAGCGGGGTAAATTGGGAGGCAGGGTCCATTTGGTTTTTGTTTACGGGTTGGAAAAGGTCAAGGGTCAGGACTGCTGGCCGCCCCACTGGCTCTCCACGGGCCGCCGGAGAAGCTCCTCTACGTGCCTCGCCACGTCCATGGTGTCGTCTAAGTCAAAGTCTCCATCCGTATCCAGCATGGAGTCGCTCCTGCCACAGAAAACACAGAGGAGCCGACCACAGTCAGACAAACCGGCAGCCCAAACCTCTCAAAACAGCCAGAGCAGCCAGACAGCATTCACAAAATATGCACACGCACGCATACACACACACATGGACGCTGGCACGGAGCACACACACACACGTGTGTGAAGGACTTACATGGTTGGGTATATCTGATAGGTGTGGGGGTGATTTACAGGTGCTGGGGAGGCACCTTGATCCATGTAGGTCGGATTTCCACTTGTTGGGTCTGGATTGGCTGTAGTAAACCTGCACGTGCACAAACACACGTTAATGGAACCTTAGATATGGAAAAACAAATAAAAGACAACCACCTTATGAATGAACAATAATCATGTTCGTGCCTTGTATCTTAAAACATAAACGAGTAAAGGTGACTTTTTGTTCTCTGCTTGGAAACATGAAATCATTTGCACTAAAATGTGACGCCCATTTGAGTTGATGAAACTCAAACATTCTTTGTATTCAACTGCATTCAAGAAAACTCCAAATTAATGAAGCCGAAAGGGAGCAACTGTAGACGCTGCAGACCCAAACATTTATTTGTGTCCTTGTTTTGCACTAAAATCATGTTGCCTCTCAGAGACATGAAAAAAAAAACCAATAGAGTCCACAAGCATACAGTGCACTCCCAACAGAGGAGAGCAAAACAAGGCACCTCTGCTCATTATACACACACGGACACACATGAATCAAAGACAATTGCCTATGAGACCATGTTCAGCAGTTGCCTAAGCAACTACACGCCGCGTGTTTTCCAGGCCTCGCTGCATCATTATGGTCATTCGCTATATTGCGGGCGAACCCGCCGTGGAGATAGCAGGAAGGATGTTTTGCTAACTAACAAGCCTAACTCTAATGATGAATGGAGGACGAGCTGGCGCAGGAACTCGGGCCGACTCTAATTGGCCTCCTCCAACTGTAAGAGCTAACTAATAGCTCATCTGGATTCAAGGCCCAGTGATGAGCCATTAGCTCAAAATGTTGCTTCAAGCAAGAAAAATAAATGAAAATAAAATATAAAATGAAAGAACAGGAACTACTTACTCGGGTACAACTTGTTTGATCTGTGGCTTCACGTATCCGTCCACCGCTTTCGCTTTAAGACAAACAAGCAGAAAAAGAAAGAAAAGAAAAGACCAAAGTGAGCTTCCAGCGCTTTCCGCACATCTGCTCACTACAAAGGCTTTGCAGGTGTGACGGTAAATCCTGAAAACAGAAGGGTGCTTACAGAGTGGCGGGGTGTAATACTTGGAGAAGACCTCGTCCTTGGGCCTGTCGGGGTAGAGGAACAGGAGGTGGTTGAGGTCACTGATGCGGTCGGCCAGCGAGCGGATGGAGAAGTCTTTGGTTGTGTAGGGCATCAGATTCCAAACCATCCTCTCGCCTAGACCAACACACAACATCACGTTATCGTCAATATCAATAGCACAAATATGTTTTTTTAGGTCCCATTGAGACATGCAGCAAGAAACATACTGATTTACAGTACGTACAATGTATATACATAAAATACAGTAAACTCGTGCTTCAATCTGTCTTTTTACTGTGACTTTACTGTGTACATTCAAATAACAGTCTATTTGAACCAAACTTTTAAGTAGGATGAAATGCTGAAATCGTGCAGTGATAAAGATAAACTCAGGCAGCATAACATGCTCAAACAATACTAGACCAACACCAACCTGAAAGTAAACACTTGAATAGACACACTAGAGCCCCCTCCATTAGTTTTGATGGAGGAAAGACTCAGATTTTTTTTTTTTTAAAGCATAAACTCCCACAGACATGGTATCAAAAGTAGCACTCGGACACATAGACAAGCATGGATGGGACATTTATATTCCGCACTGGCATCAAAATGAACAATTTATTAAAGTTTATTAAAATTCAAAAAACGACCTGAACCGTGGCGTTGTGCTCGTTCTACCTGCTTTGTTGGGGTTTTCCGCCACCCAGGCGATTGTAATTCCTCCAATCTCAGAGTCGCTGAAGCGCAGCAGGAAGGTACCGTTGGGTTTGGACATCAGCATATCTTGAGCCTGCTGCTTGTTGACAAAGCCCAGGATGGCTCTACACAACAGAGAAGAGCAAATCAAGACCCAGAGTCTCCCTCTTCATCACGGCTGCTGCTGCTTCTCATTTCAATCCTTGTTTACTGCAGAGAGCCGGTTGCCATGGAAAATCAGAAAAGTGAACCCCCTTTTGCTTCAGTTTTGGAAATTGAAAAAAAATGGGGACAGGAAAACATTTCCTTTCACAGATATATACACGGTCCAGCTGTCAAACTGACAAAAGAGCGCCGGTGATTTTATATTATTTTTGTTCTGAGATGTTTTTCAGGCCAAAGGACTGAAGCTGACAGAAACACTCAGCAGTTTTCTCACCCGTCGTTCCAGTGTGGTTTCAGATGCTTCTTTGTGAGCTCCATAACACCATCAAACCACTGCCAGAATGTGAAATTCCTCCCTGGCAAGCTCTCCTGTACAACAAGAAACACAGTGTGGATGGGGAGAAAAAAAGCATTATTATTATTTTTAAGGGTTTATAGATTTCCTCTTGTCCATAAATACAGTCCAGCTGGATTCATGATTAACAAAGTTCGTGTGCAAGAAACTTAATGTTCCCGTTTCTCTACTGAGACTGATGTGAGATCGTTACGGATGCGAGTGATTTAACGACACCGTCACCAGCCAGAAAGAGGTGTTTCTTTTGTGTGTGCGTGGACGAATAGGGCCATTAAGACGAGGGCCCGGCTCCCAATGAGCAATTCTGACTGGGAGTCGATCACAGTCAGGCCGCGGAGCAAATGGAGCAAGAAATATTTGTATGTATGAATAACACAGTGATAGGAAACCTCACCATGAAGAGTAAATATGTGGTCGACATGTTTTATTAAAGTTGGCCCTGTGGGCTTTTTAAGAATGCACGGCGAAGAAAACCAGCATTGAGTGCGCTGCAGTACGAATCCATACATTAGAGATGAAGATAACGGTTTATAGAGTGCTCTTGGATGATTGGGGTGGGGGAGTGAGACCGACGCTCACCCTGTTAAACTGTGACCAAGTCATGGTCATGCTCCGGTAGTCGTCGGGGTTGTTGCTGGAGCTGCTGAAGGCCTTCTGAGCCAGAAAGACCAGGTTCTCCTCCGAAAGGCCGCGATTACTCTGCACCTCTGCCTTGTACTTCATGTTGATGGCGTCGCACAGCTGAGGCCAAAGCACCTTGTCAGGCACGAGGAAAGGCACCCGTCCCTGCAGACAAGCGGTCAAGAAAGATGGGACCATGAACACTTGAAGCCCTTTCCACATAATGTAGTTTGTGCACAAGCTTCTACTATTTTTTTTTTTACAGGGATCACCACAGAAACATAGACGTGTGTAGTTTTCACATTGGATGCAGCGTCACTGCATGGACACCATCCAACATAAAGATGGCATTTATACACTTATGACAGTTGTACCTGTAATGACACAAACTGACACGGAGTGACTCACCGGCTCTGCAAAAGCATTGTCCCACAAAACAGTTGCTGTGGCATTATTGTCTTGGCTACCATGTACTATCACCACAACAGGAAGTGACAGAGTCTGTATAGAGAAAGGACAGAAGGGCATCAGCATAGAAACACTGAAAATATGAATGATGCACAAAATATATGAAAAAAAAACAATGCATTCATTGTATTTCTATGGATTGAATTGTGAAAGAAAAAAACCCACGTGTTTTTAAACCACTGGGAGGGATGCAGAAGTGACGATATGGGAAATGATATGGCTGTGGGGACCGACGATCAATAGATGACGAGCACAAAATGATTAGACGGATCGATGTTGTGCACGTGTCACTGTATGTGCAGCAACACACGCTCAGGTCGTTGACAGAAATGAAGCGAATGCATCAAGGCTGTGGCGTCGTACGCGTCGCCTCCTCGCCCTCTTACCTTCACTTGAAAGACGAGCTCATTGCTTCCCACGCTGAACTGTGACTCGAACAGAATGGTGAACTTCTCCTCCGTAACAGATTCTGCCCCTCGTCTGTCCGACCGCTTGATCCCCTTTAGAGACTACAGGAGAGGCCGTGTGCGTGAGACGATGTCAAACAAATGTGCAGCTAAACGTACAGGGCATGTTTGCATAATGCAGCATTGTAAATAATGAGTCAGACTGCAAGGCTGGGCCTGAATAATCCATGTACTGCAACGTTTGCAGTGCACGGCAAAGACATAATCACTTTGCATGCGCAGTTAAAAGCAGGTTAAAAATCAATTCAGCTTAATGCTTCGCTGGAACTTGAAATGACTCATTTTTCTGTCGCTGTCAAGAACAGTTCCACTTTCTGTTGATTCCATAATTGTGGAATAATCAGCTCACTTAGACCATCAGGCTCCACTAACCATGTTCCTGAAGTGGGCGCTGAGTGTGCCTGTAGTCTGGTGGTACTCCATCACACAGTTATTGTTCAGAATCTCCCCACTGCTGTCACTTGGGGGGAGAGACAGAGACAGAGGGAGAGAGACAGAGAGAGAGAGGGGGAGCGAGACAGAGGGAGAGAGAATCAAGGACTGAGTAAATTAGCTCCACGCTCTGTATCTGTGACGCACTTGAGTGCTGCACATTGTCCTCTAAATAGGCGTCACTTTTCTCCCCAAATAAGTTCAGACAGATGGAGACATCTGAAAGCCACGCAGAGCAGAGGGATGATCGTCACGCTCGTTTTTCTGGGTCTAATTGGGGAGATTTAACCACCACCCTCCGTACTAAGCCGACGCACGCCGTTGAGGGGCGAGGCGGCAGGTGACGACGGAGCCGCTGAATTGCTCGGCCCCGTGTTCCCCGAGCCGCCTGGCTGCCCTGAGGTCTCGGAAGGTTTCTATTAGTCGGGAGGAATGTGGAACGAGCCTGTGGAACAGGCTAAATGTGGATTTTGTATCCACACTATAGATTCCTCTGCGGGCATTGTTCAAGTTCCACCCGTGTCTCTGTGGTGAGGTCTGGACAAGGCACTAGGCCAGGGGTCATGCTGGGATGCAGAGATCTCTGACAACAGGAGATCTGTGCATCCTGAAAACCGAATATGAAAATAGATTTTTTTTTTTATGCATGTAATTGACACAGAGGAGAAGACTGCAGTGTCCTCGATAAAATGTGTGAGTTGATAAATGCAGATGTTAAGAAAATAATAATAATTTCACTCACTTTCGGGTGTTTTCGTTCTTCAGCAGGGCCTTGGCCTGCTGTTCACTAATGATGGTGGCCTTCACCTGCGGGGGGTTCATGTGCACGTTTAGCTTCCCACCCACCAGAAGGCGCACCGTGGCGGCAAACTTGGTTTGAGTTTTGAGCACTTGTGGAGGCTGTTTCTCGATGATGAAGGTGCTGCGGGGACAAAAGAATATCGTTAGAGGGTCCAAACACAACCAACCATCGCTTTTGTCATCTAAATGCACACACTCCTGTATGTAACAGTGCTGGATTACAAAACAATCTATGAATACACGTATGGACAAAAAGGAGAGATTTTGCTATAAAACAGATGGGAGAACTTTTCTTTTCAAACTTTTTTATACTAAAATGACAAATATCAATACTTTTTGAATACTGTTTTTGCATGAATTCTCATGTTGACACATCAAAATTTACATTGTAGAGTTTGAAGTTAAAAAGTTATCACACTATTTTATTGGTATTTAGTGCTGATATGCAGGAATACTTCGACTTGTGATCATTAAAATTGGCTTTATATTGAGATTGTAGTCATTTTCTCTACTGATTTTCTGAAAATATAAACGATTTCATCGCGTATATGTTGCGCCACAACAAAATCAAAACTTTAAAGTTTAAATATAAAGGTTATTATGGCACAGTTTGACACTCCTGTGCTAAACTGAAATGGCACCGTTTCAGTGTTGTAATATTAAAAATCCAGCAGGATTCCCCTCAACTCTTCTGACCTGCTGCTTTTAGAACATTAACCTTTAAAACGGATCCTTATTAAACCACACACACTAATACAGGAAACCAACAAGGTTAACAATTACTCTCCTCTGAAATTGTACGTTTGCTTTCACATCCCAGCCATTTTCTGCCTCTTTTCTTTAATTTTAAGAGAGAGAACAGCAGACAGTCCCGCCGGGGCCGAGAGACCTCAGAAGCAAGCACACACTTTGATGAGGCTCGGAGCCCTCTGGTCTGCAGCAGAATCAAGTGGTGATGAGAAGACAACACTCTCCCATTTCCAGTGTGAAGTCTCCGGAGGCGTCAGAGGAATATAGAGAGGACGTTGTTGAGGAAACATAACCTTCGTCTGTGCCGAGCGTGATGGAAGTGCATTACTGGCTCGGTCACAGGCCCGTCCGCGGCCAATCAGAAATTGCTGTGACAATGACATGACTTCTCAGTGTGTTATGGGTGCCTGCAGGGACAATCTTCTCGGAACGTGGGTGGCGACGCTGTCAGAAACTTAAGCTTCCTTCTTGTTCAGAGATGCTGGAAGGCTAAGAGACCCTGGCAGATGCGCCTTTGGGACCCAAAATAATGGAGTGAAACAAGTTACATTTCCCTTTTTTTTTTTACCCCCCTCTCACTTGAAGCACGAGCTCACTGCGAGCTCTTTGCCTCTGCAGATCTTTATAGGTGTCTTCAAACTACCCACTCCAACAGTGGGGCTTCTTCAGTTTTATTCAAACTTCCACAAACTATTTTAATGCTGGGAGGGATAGACGGGTTTCTGCAGGGTGGGCAGGGGGGGGCTTTTATCTCTCTTAGATGGTGATCAAAGCGTTTTTCATAAAACAGATCAAATAAATGTGTTTTTAGAAAACAGAACTGACAATTCATTTAGAGTGGAAATGCACACACACTGTCATTATGCTACATTGTTCAGCCTGTGTAAAATGAATAATGTAAACCCTTCATTAATTTGTCGTCTTTTACTGCTTCTGTACTAATCACTGCACCTAGAAATGACTGTGTTGTATTTGGTGCTATATAAATCCCAATGAATTGGATTGGAACCGTCAAGCTGCTTCGATCATTTCGCTGCAACTCTGAATTGTGAAGTTGAAAGAGGTTTAAAGGAGAAACCCGACACTTTGAAGGACCTAAATATAAAAACAGATATTTGTGTTCAAATGCAGGAAGCTGTACTACAAAGCCATCATAAAAATAAATATTTAGCTAAAGTACTCCTTGCAGATCACATGAAAGGAATTCAAAATGAGATACAAACACCTGAAAAATACATGTACTTAAATGCAGTAACAAAGTAAAAAATGTTTGGTTTTCTGGCAATCCTGCAATTTTGGTTGGTTCCCAGATATTCAATATTTTATCCAAGTAAAACATATTGTTATTAACAATCATTATCATCGTGACAGCCCCCCCCCCCACCTATAATTGACAAAAATGCACATTATTAGACTGTAATTCAGACCAAAAATTCGAACTAATGCAGTATTTTCTTCTTTTTATCAGCAACTATTAAGGAACTCCACTATAACAACATGTTATAATGTTATTATGATTAGTTTTTCTGGTTTTCTTATCCCCTCATGGTTCTTTCTGATCCGTTCCCTGTCAGGTTTAAGTTGCAGCAGACTGAGCTCCCCTGTCCTCTGGTTCAGGTGTCTCTGCGCCCTCTCCCTGATTACTGCCTAAATGCTACCAGCTGCAGCTCCTCACTCCTCAGGCGCAGTGTGTTTATACGTGCCGTCCTCAGCCTTGTCAGTTGTCAGCTCGTCTGCTTCAGCCGCTGAGACGGGTTGTTACCTTGGTCCGTCTTGATCCAGTCCTGACCTTTGGCTGCACGTCTGAGATTATCCTCGTACCTCTGCCTGCTGGACCGATCACCCCCCCCCCCCCCCCCCCCCCCCCGTGTAACGAACACTGTGCCTTCCTTGACCAAGAATAAACTACCAAGAACAAGTCTGTCTGTGTGTTATGTGTTTAGGTTCCCTGCTGGAGTAGTAACCAGCAACTGTAATCAAGGTGTCAATCCACCACCACATTTTACACGCGTGCGAAAGAGCTTGCATCGAGTTGTGGAGAGAAAGAAAGAAAGAAAAAAAAAAAAAAACGTCACACACGCACCTGGTGACCAGTGCTGAGATGATATCTGTGATAGTGCTGTTGAGTTCATTAAGGAGCTCTTCAATGGGTCCGGGGATGGGCAGCTGCTGTCTGAGGTGCTCCGCTCTTCGAATCTGCTGCCTGTTCTGCCAAATAGTTTCTGCCAGCTTCTCACACCTGACATTGAACAAAACCCACACGCACACGCACACACACACACACACACACACACACACACACACACACACACACACACACACACACACACACACACACACACACACACACACACACACACACACACACACACACACACACACAGGCAAGATAAGGTACCAGTCAGAGGTGTTATTTCAATGTGAAATAAAGCTGTATCTCGAGGAGGTCGAACCAATAAAATAAGTAGAATAATACATTTAAAAAAAAAAAAACAGTTTCTCCACTTTGACGCTTCTAAGCTATTTGTCATCTTTACACTTCATGAGGCCATCCCATTGGCCGGAGTTTTAACACATGAGCCATACGTTTGACCCTCCTGAAATAAAAGATTAAAAGTAGCAATATAACTTCTAAATCGATAGATGGTCATTTTTTGGAAACACAGGCCGTGAAGAGGTCAGCTCGTCTCCGTCTTTGTCTTTCTTATTCGGAGCCAAAAAAAATTGGAAATGAACCCAGTGGTCGGCCGCTGGGAGCTTGTAAACCTGTGACCCTTTGCCCCGTGCAGGAGTCGAGAAGCTGTGATCTCAGTGGGAGGTGGGAAAGAACTCACCAGGACTGAAGGATGTCCAGGCCTCCCTCTGGCGGACCCCCGTTGCCCGCCAGCTGTTGCCGTCTCTTCCACTGGATTAGTTCGTCATCGAGAATGATGGTCTGCTGCTTCCTCAACAGCTGCAATGTTTTCTGATGCTTCTCTGCCAGGTCCTGCATACAACACACGCACACATCCGTAGCCTTAAGACGTGCATTTTCTCTTGACTTGCTTTTTAAGACAAATGTCATGTTGTTTTCCCGGAGTGTCCCACCAGTCTGTATTTCTGTAGTGTGTTGGCCTCTCTGGTCAGCCATGCCTCCACAGTGGCTCTCTTGTTGAGCAGGGTGGGCTCCCGGAGCTGCCGGTCAGCAGGGGGCAGCGTGGCCAGGCTGGTGAGCTGAGCTGGACAGGGGTGGAGATAAGAGTCACACACCGGTCCAGGAAGAGAGAGGATGCTAAAGTAACAGACCGGCGCGTGTGACTTATACCCATCTGAGAATTTAAAACCTTTCGCTCAACCTGCAACATGTAGCATGTAAAGAAAACGTCTGGGTTGATATTTCCATTGCTCGATCACAGGACTATTTCATACAGCTGTCAAAAGGTTGTAGAGGGGGTTTTATATCACATCAAACCGTTTAATCTCTTTTCGGACCACTCATTAAAATAAATGCCTCGCTTTAAGTCTGCATAAGATTCTGTTGCCACATCTTAATCACTGTCCTACATCACAATATGTTGTTTGCAAGAAAAGTGGCAGAAAAGACACATCAGGCTTTTGTTTAAAACATCATGTTACTTTTTTTTTTGTATGTGCTGTGTGTTAAATCAAATCATTCTATTTTTTTTCATAGATTTTCCCAGTTGAAAACATTGATTAGGTGTGTCAGAATTTTCAACATTTATAGGAATCCTATTCAAATATACACAAATCCTATGTATTGATCTTTTCATATCCTCGAATAAATCGAATGTTCAAGTAACCAAATATGAGCACGCCCAATAAGGGGTTGATAATATTTTTGACTGATCCTGAAATAGGATCCATGAAACGAGATTATCATGAGGGGATCCTTTGTTATTGTCACAATAACAAAGGTTTGAGTTTGTGAAATGTCTGACAAACAGTCTTAGACGTATGATCTATTCTCGAAAAAAAATAGAAATCTACTCAGTTTCAGATCCCACTCGTCCACACTGCTCACTTGTTAACGATCAAAGTATCAACTGACGCGAGGCGCTGAGTCTCACCCTGGATGCGAAGGCTCTCCTGGTACTGAATGATGAAGTATTCCTGGTTGTGCTGGAGCTTGCGCAGGTCGTTCTCGGTGTCCTGGGTCAGCAGGCGAAGCTCCTCAAAAGCTTGGTTGATCTGCTGGTATTTCTGAGACATGCTGTCCATCATCCCGCCCACCGGGGAGCTCGACTGTCGATCGCAGGGAGAGATGAGGTTTTGTGAGACGAGCACAGAGAGAAACGGAGGGAATGGTGGCTTTGAGGACGAGAGATTGCGATGGAGAATGGAATGTATATCGCCTGTCATTGGATTGTTTATGGTGGTTGTTAAGGGAAATGGCTGGTGAGTTACAAGCCGACATACAGGAGATATCCTCCGGGGGTGGTTTTGACTCGTGCATGTGGGCCTTTTGGACTCTAAAATCTTTACTGGCCACAAGCGAGAAAAGCGAACTGGTGAAGGAAGGAGAAACGCTGCAGCGAGACAGACGGCTCAGTCACTTGAAGGCCTGAATAGGTGCACTATGGTGCCTAAAGGTTCAGACTAAACAGGGTGAAATTCAATCAGTCCAAATGCGCATTCCGCTAACAGAAAAGGCATGTTGTGACTGAAAATCAATTCACCACAGGAGTTACTGAGAGTCAGATGTTTCACGCACTGCTGGTTTTATAACTCGGTGGATGTTACAAATGTCTTTGCTCCTCATTGTGAAGTCGCACAGATACAAAAGGTTTGCTTTTAGACCATTTCAGAGCACGATCGAGTCGATTGCAAGCGCCTGAACGGTGCCGCATCTGCAGCGACGCAAGCAAATCTGGAAACCTTTTTGTGAAATGAATAAATAAAGGAAAATGAGAGTTGTTATCCAATTACAAGATCTCTGTATCAGCCACCATTATGTCGTTCGGGCTTCCGTTTCTGTTTTTGCGGGGCCATCAAGTGAATAATGAATGGAAGAGCCACAGGTGTGTGCACAGGTGACAGCTTGCAATGTGTAATCTGCATCTCGCGGCCCGACTCACATTCGTGGCCTCTCTGACGAGCCGCTGCTCCGTGTAGAGGATGTGTTTGATACATCGGACCAGCTCCAGAGGACAGCGATCATACGTGCTCTGAAAGACAAGGAGCACATGAACCGCGTTAAGGCCTGTTAGCCCCTGACGAGCGGAGCGGCCGCCGCACACAGGGCTCACCAATTTAGCTGCATCAAAGCGGCTCGCTAAGTCCTGACGCCGATGCCGAGACACAGTGAAACCGAGCGCGTCACGGTTCATATAGAGACACGGCTTGTTAGCACGGTGCGGCTCGCGTCTCACAGCCATCGGCTCTCCACTTTCAACTTCTGAGTTTTGATATTTCCTCACATGGATATTTTGCATGTGAGATGTTTCCCCTTCTAAGACACCGAGAGAGGAACTCAGACGATCAACTCTGTTTCTGCTGCTGGAATACAAGACTTTCTGGATTTCCCCAATCAAAGATGTTGCCATCATAGGCAATAAATGTCATTTATTAAAGGGTTGCTGGTTCCACGTCGACTCTGAATGTGAAAAGTAGCAAGGTTTACCTATTTGATGCATTTTGTCTGCATAAAGTTCACAACACTCATTTCCCATGAAAATACCAGAAGAATAAGTTGTAAATCTTTGCGTCTCCTCTCATTTCCATTCCTCCCCGGCCTCGTCACAAATCACACCCCGACTTCTGTGCTCAAGCGCTAAACAGCAAAACGGTGAGGTAAGGATTCAGGATTGCAGCGTGACTTTGCCTGGCGAGCTCCGTTTCCCCTGTTCCTCGGCCTGGTTTCAGGGGAGAAGACAAATAGACGGACAGATCTGGGAGCAGAGTTTGATCGTAAATAGCGGTGCTGGCTGGCGACCAAGGCTCTCGCTTGTTTATCCTCATCGTGAATTCAACTTCTCGCAATATTTTGAGCTCCGTGAGCTCTGCTGGGCAACTACAGTACAGCAAATCATTGTGGTTTGTGTGAAACGTCTTTGATCTCAGCATTGTATTCAAATAAATTGTTTAAAGCGTTTTTAAATTGTTCAGGTAAAGTATTTATATCTTAATTTTGGTTGATTCTCTCTTAGTAAAGATGACGTATAGGATTGTTCAACATTAATATTACATTGGCTATTCTGGCTGCATCTGCTTGATTCCTAAGCAGCATAAGTGATACTTCAGCATTGTGAATGCTAATCACTCTGCTTCCTTCCATCTCAGTCCTTATTAAAGATTTCTCTGTGCATTCGTGATTTAAAAAAATAATGTTTGAAATGTACGTGTTCCTGTTCTTAATATATTTCTTTTCAAAAATATGTGAAAATCAAAGCTGATACAGATGCATGCATAACAAATACTGTTTTTCTTTCTTTCTGTTTTTTTAATGGATTTAGCACATGAATAAAGACCCTGGCTCATTTTTGTCGTCTCACCTTGAGCTGGCTGGCGTAGTGTCCCAGTTTTATTTTAAGTAAAAACCCATCCTCTCCGACCTGGTGCTCGGCCTTGTTCTGCAACTCCTGTATCAGACTGTCCAGCAGGCGTTTGGCCTTGAACTCCTCTTGTGGGTTCTCCAGATCAATGGCATCCCTAATGACACATACAGAATGCACACTTATTATAACAAGAGAAGAGACATCTATCAACTTCAATACACTTTGAAGCAATGTTAAAAAAAAATTTTCAAAGTCAATAAGGTTTACTCACCAAAGCTGGCCTTCTATCCACTGGGACAAATAATGTCGCACCTCGATTGGGAAGTGTTGACCATACAGAGACTGCATCTGGTGCAGAGCATCTCCCTGAAGCTGCTGGGCCTGGATCCACACCGCCATCTTTAACAGCCTGGATTAAGAGAGGGGTTGGTTATGAGAGTACATAATATGATATAAAGGTGGACATGTTTCATGTTGTTCTGCTTGTTCTATATGTTACTGGTTATGCAACAGGAGCGCAATGGCATGACTCAACAGTTGGTTACAATATTTCTCCGACACAATTCACAGCTGTGTCACGCTGGCTCACAGCTGTTTCAAATGTCACTAAGAGAAGCAATAACAGCTATGTGCAATGATCCAAAGGAGTTGAACTCGCAGTAAATACTCTCACAGTACAAAGTAACAAAGTTTTCTCCAAGTTCTCTACCTTGTGAAAAAAATTAAAAAATAAAAGTGCTATAAATTGTATGTGACTGTATGTTGGTCTGAGTTTTCTCCGTTAAGGACAGGCTAACTCACCCAACATGGTTACATCTGTGTAGAAGATGTAAAGATACGCAGGTGTATGGGAATTTAACCGATACATGGTTTTCTAAACGGTCAAAATGGTAATAATACAATGTATGAAGGTAAAATTCTGAGATTTGTTTTGATATTATCTAATTTCTTTCAACAATTTTAAGACATCTGCTCATAAAAACCAGAGCTTTCCTGAAAGAAAACTGCAGTCTGATGAGCCAGTGCAGGCTCCATCACTGTGCATGTCGTTTTGGGAAAAAACTGATCATGGATCTGGACAATTGGACAGCGCAGTAGTGGGCAGAGCGCGTGGCATTGCACTTAAACTGGATGAAAATAACCCGGGATATCAATGATCCACTGGATGGTAATTTTAATTCCGTCCCTGTTGTATGCGAGAAAATCAGATTTTCAGATAAGTTTTACAGCGTGAAGGAGAGGTCAAACAACAACTTTTCTTGGGCAACAAAGCAATGAATTCACTAAACAAGACTGTGTGGGGCTTGTACTATGGAAGTCCAAGGAAGTCCATATTTCCGCTTATTAGTTTACTTTACTCATGTGAAACATGAACCTCGGCTTATGGGGGTTTAGATAGTGACTGGATTCTTTTGTGACCGCCTCCCTCTGGCTCATCCCAGAGCACTGGTGTTGAACCAAGATCTTTTTCAACACAGTCAGATAAGAGAAAAGCCTCCCATGGATCCATGTGACACGTTTACTTCAAGAATTTGAGGCACCGCTGGAGTCCACCATGTGACTCCTAATCACAGCAGCTCAAAGTCATTTGCAAAGGATGATGGGCCATAAGCACCGCCCTCACCTGCTAACAACATGCAACATCATACCAACATGATGAATCCATCATAGTTTCCACAAATTCTCCTCTCCACATCGCAGGCTTTTTTTTTTTCATGAAATTGCAAAAACACTGAAAACGACTTAATCAAAATTAATCAAGATTTGATTTGTGCTACAATCCTCACGACAACATTTCATGAGATCCTGGACTCATTAGAGTTGTGTTGATTTTATTTTCTTTTAGTTTTTTTTGTTTTTTACAAATTTGAGTAGAAAAGTGCAGTTTCAGAGAAAAACTGAACTGAATTCATACTTGCAAAAAGAATAATGAAGTGAAACTTAGAAAAAGGTAAAAAAACAACAACAACAAAAACAAAAATAGAAAAGAACAAAAAAGGTTCAATTGTAGAAGTATGACAGTTCATCAGGGTCCTTGTTACATGTAGGTAAGACAGAAAAGATTTTAAAGGAAACAGTCAGATATTTGCAGGAGTCACAGTTTATTTCTCGCCCTTTCAATAACATGCAATCACAGTTGGACTTCTGCTCTTCGATGTGACGTTATGTTGCACACGCTTAGTTTTGTTTCGGTGAAAATAAATAGATTGTTCGACCATGCACACATTTTATGCTTATTATGTTGGTGACTTGCTGTAGAATCGGTGCGAAAATTGTGGAAACCAGTGTGAAATGTGAATAATTACACATTGGTGTGTAGCGATATCATGATTTGAGGGTTTTAACCCAAGCTCATGTTTATGTATAGCCAGGAACGTAGTCCAGGTTCTACGTCGGTATATCGCATTTACGCACTTATTTTTCAGTGAGCATTGTGTACAGCCACTTCCAATCCCCCACGATGCACCACTCAGGAATATCTATGAGGCTTACTGAATTCCTTTTCCTCAGATGATTATGCCAAAATTATATGACAATGACCAAATACTATGGATGGATTCTTACTAAAGTCGTCTTACAGGCCACTCTTTCTTAGAAATCGTGTTTCTGGGCTGCTTTTAAAGAGGAAACAAATTTGAAGTACGCCCACTTCTCCAGGGACCAAAACACCATTGCTTACAGCTGTTGTGATGCTCCTTCTGTCAATATTTCAGGAAAACACTAGAAATACAGTCAAAAGTCAGTGTCTTCACACTCAACATCATCTTTAACCTTGTAAAGTTAAGCGGAAGCATATCTTGTGGGGTGGTAGTACTGAGTGGAATCACACTGTCTCCAGGTAACCGGTGTCAAATTGACCCAAGTGTGGCTTTGGAGTCTCAACTATTGGCAAAGGCTGCATAACAGTTTAGAGCATCAATAAAACTAGTTGTTTTAACCTTGATGATGAGGATCTCTGCCCTGAGCCATCGACTCAGAGTAAAGACTCGTTCCTCTTCTCCTCAAGTGTCGGTCCAGCCATTGCCTCACCAGGTTCGATATAGTTTGTCTGGTCTGGTTTATCTCGTAGTTTTTTTTCTACTTCTTTGACTTCTGCCTGCGGGACTTGACCCATCTACTGAACTCTACAAGGCTTTGAATTTGAATAAACATTTTGCACGACAATGTTTTCATGTGAAAGTGGAAAGCCTTCGTTGCGTTTTACGGGTGTCAGCGGTGCTCTGAAAGGAAAACTTTTTGGAAACGCACTAACAGCAATGGCGGCCTCCAGAGTGTCATGACCCCCCTCAGCCCATGTTCACCATACAAATAAATGCCCATGTACTCGCATTGTTCTCTGCACGCATGTGCGTGTGATGTCATCACAAAAACAAACGAGACCGCCACTATATGGTTTTCAAAGCGTATCCCCGTAAACACGAAAGGTTCTGAAAGAAAAATGCAAAAATGATGCATTTTTATTTGAAACACTGTTGTGTATACAGGGCCATGTTTCTTGTGTCCGTGCTGCCCGACAAGAATATGAAGCTGTGACCGCCCTCCTTTGCCTTGATCCCCTTCTCCGTAAACTTAGAAACTCCTCAAGTACAAAGAAATCTGTTTTCACTCGGTGGCAAAAACAAGAACAACACAAGTTCAATTCAGGACATTTCAAAATTGATAGAAACTCAAATGCTGGTAGAAAGGGAAGGTGCCGATTCGGTTACTCACATTAACCACAAGCACTTTGGATTCATGAGCAGTCACACAGTGGTTGAAAATGTTTTTCAGATGTTTGCTGATCGAGGTGCAAGAAAAGTGTCAAACCAAGGCTGAGATTTAGAAAGATTTCCAACAGTGGCGTGTGCATAGGTGGGTTTGTCTTTCTAAGCTGGAAGTCAGCATTACACTGACTGAATGAAAACAATTCAGTCAGAAAGTCAACATAGGATTAGAGATTAATATATCCGGACTAAATACACATTGTGAATTGCTTGAACTAAACCAACTCAGACAACTTTTGCACTACAGAGTCAGATTATCCAGCCGTGCAGTGTACAGATGTTTCTGTCAAAAGTCTGACTTCTTCTGCCCCTCGACTCTGAACATGTTTCAGGCTTAAGCAGCTCCTCTTCTCAGCGACACTCTGTTGGGTCAATGCTGCTGGTTTCCAGTCAACACGCCCACTCGCCCTTCTCAAAAGTGGCACAGTCACTGTCAGTAAAAGGTAGAGCGAGATGAGTATGTGGGAAGTTTGTGACGTTCGACTTTGTGCACTCGTTTGGTGCTTTCGCGGTCTCGGCGGTTCCGCTCGACAGCGTGTGTAGTTTGTGTTTGTGTGAATGAAACAAGCGGCTCCAGCATCTTCACATCAACTGCAGAAACGAGAAGCTCACTCTCCGTGTCCTCAGCCTGACTCTTCCTGTCAGTGCAGTGCATTTCCTTTTAAATGCCTCCAGTTTCAATCATCCGCCCTGTCGGCAAGAAACCCTCTGTGGGAGGAGGTATCCTCACTTTTTAGCACAGCTTGTTTCTTTTCATTTCGTTTGAAAACAGAAGCATGAAAACTGTGCATATTGGCACTGCCAAACAAACAAGAAAGCCATTTCCTTGTACAAAATGAAAAACTTTCATTTTGCGGAGGATCCCATGACAAACACAAGTGACCTCCAGTCATCCGTCTAATGAGCCATGAGGCTGCGCTATATAAATCAATTTGAAGTGAAACTCAAAAATCTTTTTTTTTTTTTTTTATCTCATGTGATCGCAGGAATTCTGAGAGCATGTGTGCATGTCATCGCCCCTGAAAACGCGGACCCATAAGCCCATATGCTTGAACATTCACTTCAAGGAGCAAGGTGAACTGAGTTTAGAAAGATAATTCCACGTCTTATGGTATTTGCATCTGTAGACACTAATCCCGTCAGCCGGTGCTAATGCCCTCGAGTGCATATCGCTCTGAATGTGTCCTGAACTTCAACTCCTGACCTCCCAGCAACTTACCGTTTCACCCCAACACTTCAGACTACAGCACCGCTTTCCCAAAACATTTGTGCTGCCGGAGCAGCAAGCAGCCCGATGAGCAGCTCACCTCGCTTGAGGAGCCAAAAACTTTGATCTGCGGTTTCAGTAAAAGTATGAGCTGAAATCAAACCAGCTGTATTCGGCCCTTGATTTCATTTTAAAGGATTTGTAAGGGAAACAACACAAGAGGCTGTTTCTGGTGAAGAAATTGAAAGCAGAACGCACTCGATTCATCTCGGAGCAAAAACAAACCTCATTTAATAGATTTTGGAGAATTGTTAGTCCCGTATATAAAAGCCATTATTTTGAGCGCAGATGTCTATAACCTGTGTGAGAGCAGTTTTCATCATTTTCCATTAAATAAAAATTGTCTGGAGCTGCAAAGACCAGTTCAACCTTTAAAATGAGGATAACATAGCTCATAAACTTTTGCGGTACAAAACCAAACCTCTGTCTGTGTCTACAGTCACGTTCGTGATGCTTTGTGACTACTGCAGACGACTAAATATGTTTTAGCTGTTCTTGTTGCAGTTTTACACATTTTCAGATGTTTTGATCCTACAGACTCTTTTAGCCATTCTGCAATGAGACAACTCCCTTTTATTGGCGCTATCTTAGATATCTGGACATTTTCACTCTTCCTTTTCTTGTGTGCAGTTTCTAGTAATTTTTTGCCACCTTGACCATCTTTTCTCTTGACTTTTTTATGTGGCTGCAGTTATTTTAGCTCTTTTAACTTTTGAAGCCCTGATCAGGACAAAGTAATATTGAAAATGCATGGAAAGATCTTGTAAGGTTTTTCTTTTATTAAATAATTATAACAATTTTTTTAGTAGGGATGCGCCTTTATCACTTTTTTGAGGAGCGAATCCTAATTTATACTTTATATGCAAACCACATGCACAGGCAATGTGTCGCCGTAAACAACCTCCAAACAGCCTTGAAGGCTCTAGTATAATACAGCAGGGGTCGTCACCCACGGTACCAGTCAGTGGATCATTTGGTATTAATTTAGTAATGCTTCTCTTCCATCAGCGCTCCTTCCCCGTGCTTAACTCCGTCAGTTCTTACTGGAGCATACTGAATTTTTGGGGATGTTTATTAAGAGAAACAACTTTCTGAAAACCACTAAAAAGGGGTTAAACATTGAGCCACAAGTAGCTACGGAGCGACTGCAGACAAAAAGTATGTTAACTACATGCCGTATCCCTGACCGATTAAACAAACATGACCTATAAATTAAAATAAAGAAAGAAACAATAAGTCGAAACTTTCCAGGCATTTAACAAGCTCATCTGCCAAGAAAGGGATGAAAGTGTTCTGTTGTTAATGCACAGTATCAAAGCAGGTATTTTTACGACACCTAAATTTTACATTTCTTTAAAGATCAATTCATCCAATCATCAAGCCTGGAATCAAACTGGGTATTTTCCCAATGTGAGGGGGGGAATTCAAACCACGTCACACTGTGTGGTGTGGACACCTTAGTGCTTAGCAACAATCACTTTGTGGTTTTTGTGGCTAGTGTTTGTGTTGTCAGAGACAATAAATCATAGTTTTCATTTTGTATCACTGTCAACTGTTAAATCGTGTCTGTGTTACTGTTGTGTGAGAGAAACATCACACTTGTTATGTTGTAGTGAAACCCAGCATGGCTGTAATGATCTTTGGCACACAGCCCACAGCCTCTTCCCTGCAAGTGAATCACAGCCAGCGGCGTATTGCTTCACCAGCTCCTCTTGACATGAGTTACCTACACAGTTTATCTGTGAGGAAATTGGCAGCGAGCATGGGCGCTCGCACTAACAGCTGATTGGAGGAGGAACCAAACAGGAAGAGCACCAAACATCTCAGCCACCGCTCAGTGACACTCTCTGCGGGTGCAAGACTTTTGTTTCTCTTTGCCATGTCGTGAGACACATGCGTACAAACAGAGCTTCGTCAAACATGCTGGGAACTGAAGGCTGAAACAGCTGCCAGGCTTCCGAAAGACACCGTGAAAACCCGCCGTTTAACGTGGACACTCCAGGTGTTGTTTCCCCTCCTTTGCCCCCTCCAAGAATGAGAGGCTTCCCAGCAGTTGTTTCGTCACACAAAACCGACGTACACTGAGAAAACCAACCACTCTTGAGTCATTTGTTTGTTTTTTTAAATATGTACAATGAACGGTCAACAGACTAGTAGAGGCAGACGATTCAGCGCTCAACTCACTCCAGAAATAAAACAAATAGCAGCTTACCTTCAGCTCTGTGTCACCATGTAACAGCAGGAAACTTGCAAAAGGAGCACCGCAAACACGAGAGAGAGAGAGAGAGAGAGAGAGAGAGAGAGAGAGAGAGAGAGAGAGAGAGAGAGAGGAGAGAGAGAGAGAGAGAGAGAGAGAGAGAGAGAGAGAGAGAGAGAGAGAGAGAGAGAGAGAGAGAGAGAGAGAGAGAGAGAGAGAGAGAGAGAGAGAGAGAGAGAGAGAGAGAGAGAGAGAGAGAGAGAGAGAGACTCACCACGTTCGTCTTGAATCCATTTTCATAGGAACTCAAGCACTGACAAAAAGCATCGAGGTTTGAGAAAAGGGTGAAAAGGGAAAGTCCAATGAACAGATTTCTCTCTGTTCCGACTGTATTGGAAGTGTCAACATAATGACATAATTCATGAAAAGGGAGAAACTCTTCCTGAGGCTTGACGGTAAACAAGCAAAGCTTTCATGCTGATAGCATGTAGGTATTCTGAGGATGCTGAAAATCAAAAACACATTTGCGGAAAAAAACCCATCAGAACAGACGTGTGACAAATGTGTACCCGACATTTCATTGTGAATATATATATATATATATATATATATATATACACAAAAGGTACTAAAAAAAACGCCGTTGCAAGTTAGAGGGCAACATTTGCTGCTATTGCATTTTCAGTTTGGGGAAAAATAGTTCTTCCACCGAAATGAAAAAAACATTTGATAGTTTTCTTCCTCTGCCTCTGTGTGGCCGACCGTTTTTCATCCGCAGAAATTTCCTTCATCCAAAACACCACCAAAGACGTATTATAAACACTAGTTCATTTCAGTCTTTATAAAAAGAAGTAAAAGAAAAGTAACAGTATGATGATAAGGAAGCCACAGGCATTTTATTTTTGTTATTGTTTATCTCTGTGACAAACAATTTCACAAACAGAAGTCTGGTTAGTGGTGTTGAAGGTGTGGGAAGTCTAAATATGCTCTACGCTGAATGCACAGATGAACACAGATGAAGAATTCTGCTTATCTTCTATCATTTGGTCCATTCCATTAAAATGACAGACGTGTAGCATTAGGAGTAATACCACTGATGACCTGTGGTGGCAGTGTTGTCCTGTACAGCTCATGTGCGCCCAGTGAAAGGAACAAAGAGGACAATATACTAAATATAAACTGAAGTAAAAATGTCCACCTGTTCATCATCAATGTTTGGATGAGAAATGTTGTCCGATATGAAACCAACAACATACGCTGCCTCGACAAGATGTAATGATCGACAATCGTGTCAACGTAAGGAACGCACGTTTAAAAAGCATGTATCCAGATACGCTTCCTTTACATGTAACATACACTTCAGTTGCTGTTTTGATTTTCCTAACCGTTGGTAAAATATCATTCTCAGCATGCCTGAATGAATGATTGTATTCCAAAAGCAGGGCAAAACCATCAGTGACCTGACATCCAAACCACAGCATATTCAGTATACATGGCGTTTTCCGACTTATGGAAATGTTGCAGTCTCACCGTTTCTGAAACTGAAACAAAAACAAAACCATTTCCAGTCAAACGTAATTGTGTGAGCTCATGAGTCTCATGAGGGTCACATGCAGCACAATCATTCTCACAGTTAAGTACATTTTGATTGAAGCCGGCCTTTTTGGAGACTCCCACATTACACATATTTTTGGCAACAGCTGTTCCGTCGAGGCAATACACAGCATGCCAGCAAGTTTACCGTTTACATGACAGTGTTTCAGGAGAAAACGCATTGATTTTGTGTTCATCCTCTTAAGTGCAAGTCTCTGCACCGGAGCTGCCGTCACAAGTCAGAGATTTAGCTTCATGAAAATACATCATGTCAGCTGACCAAACACGACGCAAAAAGTCCTCCTTGTTGTCTGTCCCTCTTCAAATTCATCTTGGAAACAGGATAAACAAATGGAATAAAAAAAACAAAAAACAAATGTCCCACACAAATAAGATCCACGAGCCTAAATGTTTGTGGTTTCACAAACGGCATCGGGTCCAGTCGCCACGGCGGCTGCGTTAAACTGAACGACGGCTTTACACAAGGCCGTGCCCATCGTGCTGAAAGACGCAGAGGCAGACAGCTTATCGTGACTGAGGCCGCGCTCATTCCTGGCTGAAGCCTTTAGAGGCACATCAGGAGACCATATGGTCTCAACAATCCCCAGACAAATATGTGAACGTCTTTATTTACGCTGTCTGTCTGTCTGCTCCTGCCTGGCCGCAACCTTTGTCCTCAAATGTCCCTTCCAATTCAGGCAGAGTGAATTATTGTCTTTATCTGCCAAAATCAGATTAATTGAAGAGTTGAGTACCGTTATGAAAACGTCATATGACTTGACCAATCATCTGCTTACATCTTGGATCTGTTAACTTTTGGAATCTTTTCTATGCTGCAGAGCAGCAGATATAAGTAGCCACGCCCCCTTTAGGTCAGTATTGTGGCAGGAAACTGGCTTCAAGGACACCAAAACTTTCATTTTCAAGATGGCTGCAGCAGTGTGACATGTCAGCGTTGGATTTTTACTGCTCTCCAAAGTTTCTTGACTCCGCTAATGACCGTTAACTATGACTCTTCTTCATCGTAGCTTGTGCACATAAAATTACACGGTTGTCCGGGTTTTAATTTACACTTGGAGAAAGGAAAGCGCAAGCCAAACACGCCATGTGTTAATATTGCTTCAGCGCAAACTTGTGGCCCGGCACACTCAATACTCGGTTTTCAAGATGTTCACTTATATATTTATCTATTCATTTATTTGGACGGGACAGTGCATATTCATGTTAAAAAAATCTCATGAGGTTTCATCAGGTTACTGTAAATAATCTGGATTTAGCACAAGGCTAATTTCCATCCATTGTCCCACATAATAAACCATATAATTCACCAATAATTAAAACAAAGATAATGATGATAATATAATACTTCTAAAAAGGTGCTATTATTTAGGTAAAGGGCTCACTTAGCAGAGTCTGGCAGAGGTAAAGTGGCTGGTTTTTTGCTTTGCAAACGTGAAACTTTTATGAAACGAGAACTTTGTCACGTCTAATGGTGCTCTTGCTTTAGTTTAACAAAACAAATGGATGGAGGAATCTGAAATATTTATTAAGCACAGAGACGGTCTCGCTCCCGTTTTAATACATTCATTGTAATGGCTGATAGATGATTCATGTGCGTTCAGAGCAGTGACTGTAAACAACATCCAAGAGGACACACTGATCCTAAGTGAACAGGTTTAATCAAGCAGTGACTACACACGTTTATCGCAACTGCACTAATTTTTAATGCACTAGTTTCAATAACATGAGTTTTAAGGAACCGTAGGCTCATTTTTCTGGAAACCCAGTGGTATTAATGGAAAGAAAAAGCCTTTAGACTGGCACACGAGGTTATTATCTCAGCTGGATGGCTCACGCGTCTTCACGTCGTCAAAGAAAACCAGGATGGACAAATGAATACAGCAGGAATAAATAGAAAAGGGCCTGCAATAAAATACGTATTTGGATGATTTAAGTGTCTGAGAGAGGCACTCAAGACGTTAGTTTGGAGAATTAGATCCAAGGTGTTTTGGCTTTTCTTATCCACTCGTCCTAAAACACATATGCAACATTAAAAAAATCCTTTTACTTTGGCACATCCTTTAAAGATAATTCGCCTTTATTTTAACGGTCAATCTTTTTTTTTTCCAAAAGAATGAGAACAACCTTGGCTCCACGTCGAAAGCTCTTGTTGCGCGAACACATATTTTTGTCATTGAAAGCGCACCGCCTGTAGATTTCTTTGTATCTCGGCTTTTTTTCCGAGACACACAAACAGTTCAACACCCTGGTAACACCGGACACTCATTTCGCTCAACTGATGAATTGCCTGGTAATTAATTAATCCATTTAGGCTTCCAGTGTTTGGCTCTGCTCTGCTCGGTCCGTGAGCATAATGTGGAAAACAGGGAGAAAAAAAAGAAGAAGAAAAAAGAAAAGGAACAACCACGCTGGTGTTTCTGCCACCCGCTGTGCAGAACCATGGCGTACGCTATATTTATGAGAAGAAAAAAAAAAAAAAAAACACAGGAAAATGGGCTCCGGCGAGTATTTCACAACTGCATAAACACACATTTCTAAACCCTTCAAGCTTTACATTTCGTTTCTCGCTGACCCACAGAGGGGAAAAACAGCTGAGGAGTGCTCCTTTCCCCGCTCTTATAATTACCGGGTGCTTTAAATAGTCATTTAAAGAGCTTTAACAAGTCCTTACAATAAAAGTCAACAATAGAAATAAAGTTTTTTTTTTTTTTTTTTGCTACTGTGGGAAGAAAAGCAGCAGCCAGTGTGAGCCGTGAGCATCTGAACAAAGAAATGTTTGGGGTGTGCATGAGAGCTCATATCAGACGAGCACTGAACTGACTGACATCTTCCCATGAATCTCATCTGTGAGCCAGCGTGCATCACATTATAACCTCCTCCATTCATATAAAAATAACATGGTCTTTCTTGTCCCGGCCCTGCACTGTCAATCGCTGTCTTTTTCTATCTCGACGAGGGCATTCCTAGTCCGTGACAAATCTGTTAAAGGCTTGCTTGAAAGATTGGGGGGGGGTAGTTTTTGTTTGTTTTGTTTTTGTGGGGGTCTCAGAGATTGCCGACATGTTCTTTTAGTCCGATATCTAAATTAAACTCAGCCATGTGTCACCCACTCTTTCCTCTGAGGAGAAACTGCCATTCATCAATGTAAGCACTTCCTGTTAGGAAACTGAAGTGCCACCCACCATTCAAGGCAATCTCACCCTGTGAACACACACACACACACACACACACACACACACACACACACACACACACACACACACACACACACACACACACACACACACACACACACACACACACACACACACACACACACACACACACACACACACACACACACACACACACACACACACACACACACACACACACACACACACACACACACACACACAGTCAGATGATGTAAATGCAGATTCAGTGTGTTTTCACGGCACCACACTGGTGTTTTAAATGATTTATGACGCTGGCCACATTTTGACAGAAAGCGCTGACACATTGCAGAAGGCTCCAGGCATCGCTTCCACATTATGCAATCGCACAGGAAAAAAGTATATTTGAGGACATCCTTGATAAAAACACAATCACAAATCCCACAAAAAGTGGTCACGCTGCATCATTTGTAAATTAAAACAGGACTTTAAGCACACCAAATCAATAATAAAATAGAATTGCATACACGTACAACAAAATCATCTACATTTATCTGGGGTTTATTTTAAACTTCAGATGTCGATACTGATTTATCATGGACATGCTCACAGGTTAGTCTGAATTGCTTGGGTTGATTTGCAAGTCCTTTTTTTTTTTTTTTTGCATATTTCCCACAATATCATTCACACTTCCATCTCACAGTATTTAAACTGAAACTTTACGTTTCCCCCGGTTGAGTGAAGCACCTTGTCGAGGAATCATTGTACAAACTTAGCAGAGATGACGCAAACAATATTCAGCATTCATTTCATTAAAAGCAAATTAGAAGACTGAGCGAACATTACGCGGTCGCTATGATTCAATCGGTATTCAGAAAACTTGAAATTGGTTATTTTCTTCTGTAATTATTGACAAATTAACATGGTAAATTCCCTGCTTTGTAGACGATATTATCTCGTTTTAAATTTGAGCAAAACAGTTGAAAAAAGCTAATATAGATGAGATTTGTAAGTTGCTGTGTCGGATTGTTTATTCTTTTGTGCGTGTGTGTATATATATATATATATATATATATATATATATTCACTCTTCTTTCCTCTCAACTATACTTGCATACCTCGCCTCTCCAACAGTCCAGCTGCTCTATGACAGAAGCTATGCATTATCACACCCACCCTTATAAATAACAGCTCACAGTAAAGCTGCGCAGGGTAAATTTAAGTCCATAACTTAGTGGCGGTGGTTTGTAAAGCACACATGGTCGCATCTATTTCCAGAGTAATGGTGGCTCATTCAGAGATATTTTTGAAAAAAGAGAAACAAAGTGCCTTACAAGGCTGGTCTAACTAGTTATTTACAGGCACAACGTTTCTCCTTAGTGTTTCAAAGTAGGAAGAGGGTGAAAAGAACAATGTTTTGTTTGTGAAATGTGTAAACAGTGGGAGTCTTTATCCAATGTAGGGGGAGGGTGATGGGGTCAAGGGGCAGAGGAACAGGGCAGGAGCAGGGGTCTTTAAAAATAGCCAAACCCTGAAATTCAAAGCAGTTCAGAGCAACAGTGAGGATGAAGCACATTTTTCTTTTTTCTTTTTTCTTTTTTCTTCTCAGTCTGGCAAAACATGGCCATTACATCACCAACACTGAGACGGCCAGCTGCTCTTCTCTCTGCAAACACTATAGGCCGGCCAAAGTACGTCCTGTCAACTCATCAACTTCCAACTCAGAAACACAAACTCAAGTGAATTATTTCCAAGTTCAACTATGCATCCGTTCTGAAACGGCGGACATCTCGTCCACAAAACCGCAAACCTCCACGGGATTCCGGGACAACTCGTCTACGACAATATTTTTCAGCATTATTGATGTGGAGGATTGGATTTCAAAGTATATTTACTACATTTTGAAGGATTATTAACTGTATCTGACACAAAAACACAAGATATATCAATATATTTGACACAATAATAGTTAAAACGCCACTACATCGACGGCGGCTTTGAGTGATGCGTCCAGGTGCTCCTTAACGTTTCGGAAGCTGCTTTCTGACACGTTAACGAGCTGCGGGGCTCGTACAGTTGGCGATGTTACATGCTTTTTCAGCATTATTGCATATTTTTGATGGCTTATTAAAGGTTTTATTCACGTTTTCCTCCTCTGAACTGCCGTAAGCTCTATTTTGGGCGCCGCCATCTTGGATGTTTTGCGCTGTACTATTGGACCAGCAGCTTATATGTGACTCAAACACAGCGTGCAAAACAACAATATCATTATGCTAGTAAAAATAGTACCGACTTTAAACATTGGTTTTAAAAAAAAAAAACTGGTGGATTACAAATGGAGAACTTTTGACATCAAGCTCAGGACTAATATATCTTTGTAATGGTGTCTCAATGTGCCACGTTTACAAAACAAAGTTTCAAGTGACAACGTTTTGCTTTTATGCGGCAACAAAAGAAGCAATGAAAACTATGTCATTTTCATGTTAGGCCACTCGTGGGTGCTGCTGTATGTTTTTATAATGACACCACACATACGTGCAGAAAAAAAACAAAATGCTTGTTCACACTGCAAAGTGCGACACAGTAAGGCAAAGCATACCCACACCCAAATCTGTTGTGCGGTTCCACCGCCGAGAGTACAGTTAAAATGTAGGCGGGGCTGTGAACGGCCACATAACATCGCGGGTATAGAGAGGAGCGTCTTGTGGGAAGATCTGGGTGCTGTATAGTGTGGCGACATTTAAAAAAAACGAGTTAACAAAACAACAATAGGAGGGTTTATATGGCGGTGAGCCCATGAAATATTGCGGGCTTGTCCAGAGTGACCATCGTCAACACCAGTCAGCAGACGGCAGCATTGTAGCTGTTCCTTATGGAACCCGTACCGATGTGCTAGGTACACCAACAGAGGGTACGGTACATTTAGCACCATCCACAACTGTTGTCAATGGACACACATGAAAACCTGCCCTGTACCGTTTTCAGTGGCTCCAAGAACTGTTGTCATGGACACAAGGCCTTCTTCTCTGCAACTACGGGCTCAGGTGAATGATTTTGGTGAGAAGTTTGACAAATGAAAATATGAAAAGGAAAGGTTCAACCAGGGAGAAGGCCTTGACCCCTGAATATTTCCATCTGCTGTGCCTCCTACAAATCTTTCCATTGTCCCCAAGGGGGAAGTCATTTAATGCTGCACACTTAAACATTTCTTCTTTCATATAAAATTGGACACTTCAGTCTGATGCCTGTTGGACCACAAGTGAAGATCAAATGATTCATTTACGCATTGATCTGTTGATAGTTAAAGCAAATGCTGGGAAGAAAAGAAAATATGTTCAACACATATAAAACTAAATAAACATGACTTTATGTCATGTTTAGTACACCGAGTCAGATTGCAGAGGAGGAATGGGAAACTCTGTTGTCGCGGAGGAGCGCATGACACACGCAGCTCAGAGGCAGGGACAGATGACTACAACAGTGTCTTTGTGTTGTCTAACCTGCCCGGAGGTCCTGTTGCTATGCTCTAGCCCACATCCCATCACGCTGTCAACATGTGGAAGATCACTCATTAGCTCGATAATCTGCTTGCGTCCGTGCGCGCATATACCTCTTTGCCAAGTGATGACACGAGACTCATCAATCGTCTCACACTTCAATCTGGAAGAAATGTTCATTGAACGGAGCTCATAAGACTGAATTATCATCAAACTGTGGAAGAGTTCTGACGGATAAATCACATTATGAGGTGGACATCTCCGTCCCGCAGGCCTTTCCGAACAGCTTTTTCTTTTTTGTCATTTCTGAACGGAACAGACATAACGACAACTGCAGCTGATGAATGTCACATCGGCTGAAGAAAGTCACATCAGCTCATTATTATGCGGTTACTGAAGGAAAAAAAAAAATGAAGTAACTTTTTTCTTTAAAAATCAGACAAAATGTACTCCAGGCAGAAATTGTTCAGAGCTACTCTGCTTGGTCTTCATGTATGAAAGAAATTACAGAACAAATGGGGTAAATGGGAGAAAGCAGGTCTAGTTAGCACTCACTGAGGAAAACCATCCATCCATCCATCCATGGATAGAAACATGAATTTGAGTTTATTTATTGACTCCACATGTGAAAATGAGTAATTCGGTCTCTCTGTACCCTGCTTTCACCCATATTCAGTGGTGACCAGCTCCAACTCCCACAACTATAACTTTAATAAAGCCAAATCTCAAAATCAAAATTTTTCTAAAGTTTTTCAATTTCCGCTGTATTAGCTATTGTGTTCCTATGTCTTAAAGATATCCTGAATCATACTTTTTGTTAGATGGATGGATGGATGGAAGGATAGACAGATGTACTTAAATTTTGCCCTGTGAAACCATTTTTTTTTTTGTTTTGAGCATGTATATGCTGTTGCTGAGTTTCTCCTGTTTAATTTGTTGGAACACCTCTTTATATTAAATCCACGAGTAGTGCACAGCTGCACCATGCGGGTTCGATTAGCCCCTCTATTAGCACTTTTTTTTAAAAACATGTTTAAGAATGCCATGAAAAGCTTGAGGCGAGCACATGCACGTTCCCACAAGATCAATTGATAAACAACCAATGTGCAAAATAAGACATTGCACATTGTGCGGATGAATAAAAATGAACCCGTTCTGAACCAGAGAGCTGCTGCCTGGAGCTCCAGCGTGATTCGTTGGACTAAATTATCTTGTTAATGACATCGGGACAGCAAACCAACGCATCTGTATGAAAGAGTTATGGTACAGTGGATATTAAAGTGGCAACAATGAAATGGAAAAAACCCCAAAACAAAACAAAAACCCATCAGAGCCCAGTGTCGAAATCCAGTTCATATATCCTATTTTTCTTTTAAAGAACAATCAATCTTTTTTTCTTCTTAAATCACCGTCAACCCGCCAGTCTGAAAACAAATGGAACTGCACATGCAGGCACACACACACACACACACACACACACACACACACACACACACACGCACACACCTCTTTATTGAGCTGAAATGTCGCCACTTTAGACTGTCAGACCAAATGTAATTGTGTGAAGAGAAAAGAGTCGCCAGCACATGCCCTCAGGTAGCCAGTTACCCACAGAGCTGCAGTTCAGGCCCGAGGGAAGCGCTCTTCGCAGGCTGCCATGACGATCCGCCACAAATAAAGGAGAAGATCGCCTCGGCCAGCCGCTTTCAAACAGGTGAGCAGTGCCCTGTGGGGGACATTGACTGCTTCATTGTCAACGCTGTGCAAACTGTGGTTTGACACTGTGGGCCCCTTACAGATGCTGCCTCCCCGCCCTCTTGAAAAGGACGTAAACAGGAAGTGCCTTATTTTTTTTCGTGAATAAGAGGGCTGTGGGTGTGACTTCAGCTGCTTCCAGGGATCCAGTTGTTGATGTGTGAGCTGACTGACAGAAGTTACAGTCTAAATTAAAGCTGCTTTCCATTTGCCATCCGGTTTGGATGTAAATAAGAAGCACTCAAGGCAAATAGAAATATAAATATCAACAACTATTGCTTAGCGGAGATTGTATTCCAAAACATGGTTACGAGACAGGTGTGTGAATGATATCATACCTTTGCATTCAGATTAGCATGAAGAAAGACGCCCTAAAGTGCTTAAGTGGCAATATTATAACCAACAGCCTGGAAAGAGGGGAAAACTAATGAGGTCAGGGAGATGAGAAACCAAAGACAGCATTATAGCCACGGTGATAAAATTGACACTTCACCATACACACATTTCTACACATGAGCAGATTTTCACTGCTGCTCTGTAAAAGCCACATCAGTAAAATTAATAGCCGTCTAATGAATAGCAGCTTCCTCATATGCACGGTGGGGTTCGGGATGGGGGGGGGTTTGCAAGACGGCTTGTTTTAAAAAGGAAGGAAACCAGATAGAAGAGCAGTAATAGTTGGCTGGGGTCAGCTCCAGAGCCTCTTAAAACTTTACAAAAGTATGCAATAAATGTAATAACCAGAACATTCTACCCAAATGAGTGTGAATAATCATGTGAATTTCACTCTTAATGCTCGGCTCTGCTTTACTTTGATTTTAAAGACATTTTGTCTGCTGGTAGATTTGATCACTTTGCACTTATAGATCTCTGTTCTCCTGCTCAGCGGAGCGAGGTGTGCCCAAAAAGAGAGTGTTTTCACGCTTTGTCTACATTGACGGGCTCATCTGACCTGAAATGTCCTTTCCTTTCATTTCCAGGAAGAAATAAAGGTATTTATGTGGTATAGCGACGACAGCCTTCTGAGCTTGCGTCTCCTTCCCTCACAGGCATGAGAGTTTTGTTTCAATATCCAAGGATGTTGTACTTCTCTGATCTGCCTTTTTGCAATTATCCATCTATACATGACCAATACCAATACAATTGTCCATTTGAGGGAGGCAAGAGCCGATCCCAGCTTACAACGGGTGAAAGGGATTGTACAGAGTGGACAGTCCACCACAAAGTCCACAGCTTTGTTCATCTCACATTGTGATGAGACGCTCCATCAGTTTGTTCTATCGAGAATCAGTTGGTTCATGCAACATTGCATGTTGATGTCCTTATTAGCAAACCAGAAGACAAACAACCAAGATGTGTGTGTATAAAGAATCAAGGCAGGGATCAGCAACCTGCAGCGCTGAAGCTGCTCGCCAGCAACTCTGAGGGTCTCACTGCAGCTTTGACACAATAGCGAATAAATCAGCACTTCTCTTTATTTTAGAAGAGGAATTGGACGGAAAGAAAAGTTGAATTGAAGGTGGACAGACTTATCAGGTTTCATTGCTTGCTTATCTGAATGTTTGATATGTAGAGGGAAAAAAACAACATAAAAAAGCTGTGTCGAAAGAGCTAAACTGCTCATAACAGCAATCAATGTAAGCAGTTCACAATTGAGGCTTTTACATTCCCTGAATGCAGCTGTGGTTTGAGTATATAGAGCTAACTACATGCATACTGTATGTCAGTGTTTCAAAGTTTTGTTATCTATATTTAGAAGGTCGGCTATGTTCTGCACAGACAGGTTGCAGACTCCTTGTCTAGTGAAACTCGAGTAATGAAAGTACGTTAAGAGGGAATTTAAATGGGGAAATATAAAACCAAAAAAAATCATTTATAGTCTGCAGCACAAATAAACTTACAAAAGCAAGAGAACCATGAGTTAGGGTATAGTAAAACTGAAAATGATTGTTCATCTTTATATTCATCAAATGTTTGTGTTAATGTTTTATTTGGCTTGTGCTGAAGGTTGAAATGAGCCATCGCCAAAGAGCTTCATATAAATACCATGATGCTGATTATTTCTGCCATGTTTTAATTCTTTATCTGAAAGGCGTGTGTGTGCGCGCGCGCGTGTGTGTGTGTGTGTCCAGCCCCAGTCAAGCATGAGGATAACGACTAAAGGTTACGGAGTGGAAGGGATCAGAAAAGGCTGCGGTCGCACTCACAGCAGTATATGTGTGCTTTGTTGTAACTCATCTGCTCCTCTGATGACACACAACAGATCTTAGCAATCTGTTATTGCAGTGTTACTGGCTGGAGCTGTGACTCAGCAGAGCGGGCTGCAGGTTGACCGATGAAGCACTAGTCAGTGTGAAGTGAAATCAATCATGTAGTCATAATATACTGCAGGTGACAGCACCCAGCCTGGGGGGGAAGAAAAAAAAAAGAAAAAAAAGAACGATGGCTGTGTTTCATCGCTTTGCCTTGCACTAACAAGTAAAATGATCCACCACTGCCTGGTAAATGACTGCACTGCATGTGGTGGAATCATTTTGAGCATGCCCTTGTCCTATTTTGCAAAAGCACATTCGCTGAGCTTTGTTCTTTTTAACGAGGGAGGCTTACTTCACTACTTCACATTTGCTGGGCCTTGTTTTTGTAACAAAGAGGGCTTACTTTACCAGCGATGACATGTGGCAACGGTGGCCTTGTGTAACCTTGTGAGAGTGACATCCTATTTAAAGAAGACGGCCTGGCGCAGGAAAGCTGCAATATCTTCTTGGTCTAATTGTGATCATTAACCTAAGCTTGCATAATGTCTTTGTCAACTTCAAACCGAAAGCACTCAACCTTAATTAAGTAGAGAATTAGAGAAAAGAAAAAAAAAAGGCAAGCTTTAAATTGCAGTTATTTGGGAAAAGTAAATTAGTCTGTAAAGCCGAGTTTTGGTTCTTTCTCTTAACAACCGGTAGGCAGATAGAATAGTGTCTAAATAAATAGAGACAGCGCCCTGGCAGGCTGACCTCATTGTGCTCAGCTGGCCTGCCCGCCCCAGAACCCCCCCCCCGCCCTAAATCCCCTCCAACCATCAGCTTGACCAGCCAATGTTCTGCTTTGTTCCCCCGGCTCACACTCTCTAACCATCTGGACGGACGCCTGCGAGCAAGTCGGGGTATTTAAGGTGAGAAGGGCCGCAACCTGCACACGTGTGAAAAGGAAACTGCAGATTTTACTGCCGTTCACTAAGAGGCTGTTATTCCTTCAAGAGCAGCGGGGCTCTTCATGTTGTTATATCATCGTGTGCAGTAAATCTCTGTGTATAACTTTGAACACATGGTTTTGCTCATTGCGTACACAGCCGACACCGAGCTGCAAAGGTAGCCACGTAAACACTCGGCGATCGCGCGTGAAACTGCAGCCAATCACAACTTTTTGTTTACGTGCATTTGTTTACCGTAACGTAACAGACGCAGAAACCATGAAACAGATGACAGGAGATAGCAGCTGGGCTCCGTTATGTTGTCACCTCTTTCCCACCGCAGTCACGCGACAATTAGCAAGAAAAACTGTCAAGGAAACAGACGGTAGTATTTTGTGTCAGGAAACAATAAAAAGGATGTTTTGAGGTTTATTTTTGTTTGGTTTGGGTTTTTTTTTTACTTTGTTTTCAGCAGATCACTTCCTTCCAAGCTGCTTCTTGTTTAAACTTTAATCATTTCTTTCATGATTTTTCATAATCTGATACTACACACCCTCTTACTTGTGGCAGTTCATTTAAGGACGCAGTAATCTGCACAATCTTGACAAGTGCCTGCCAACATCTCTCACCTGAAAGTTAGGTCGCCGCTTTCTGCCTCCGCTACTCCGGACTGCATGTAAATAATCTGAGCTCCACCACAAGCCTCCATACAGACTGCAGATCATATCAGAGCACACACTCCCCGCATAAACAATGCTAAGCGAAAACAGCATCAATGCAATAATCTAGTCCAAATCATCTTTGATTCTACCAGGGTTGTAGCGGTTTTGAACTCCAAGCTCCATAGTGCAAATATCAGTTGATGTCAAACACCCTAAGAAATCTTACATTTTGGAATTCGTAGACAACGGCCATTGAAAAGACACATTATTGAAAATAACGTCTTTGGTAGAAGCTGCTTCTGCGCATGCACACCACGGCAGTAGTAAATAGTTCTTTTATGCACACACGCAAGTAGATGGACAATAATAGCAATGTTTCCCAGTCCATAGTCTCCTGGGACTTGGTAGTTTTATAGTTGACAGTCACCGTAATAACAATCCAACATGGTTGTCTGTCCATACAAATGTCCACATACTTGCCATTGGTAATGTATGTGTCAGGGGTCTCCAACCTCGGCCCTCCAGGGCGCCTGTCCTCCATGTTTTAGCTCCTCCCAGTTGCAACACACCTGATTGCAATGACGGGCTCGTCATTGGGCTTTTTCAAAACTTTGGTGATGACATCATCATTAGATTCAGGTATGCTGACGCAGGGAGAACTAAAACATGCAGGATAGGCGGCCTCCAGGACCCGGGTTGGAGACCCCTGGATATGCATCATATTGTTTTCTGTGCCTGTGAATGTGGTTTTATTACAAAAACAAACAATAGCAGCCACTAGTGGCCCAACATGAAAAGTACACCAATTTCAGCATTTCTGCTATTTCCGTGTAAACAAGCATCGTTTTCATAATGTTGACATTTAATCCTTAAACTTTTTTGAAATGAAAATTGCAAAAACGACAAGTTTTCACATGAAATGTTGTGGAAACGGGGCCCAAAAGTGGAACTGAGTACATGGAGGTCCATAAATAAAGGCCTGTCACTACTGAAATGGTTATGGTTGTTTTCTATTGCCAATGTTGCCTTTTTAATCAGTTTTCCTCATATTTAAATATAATAGATAAACAAATGTATGTATTCTGTTAAGAGACTCTGACACGTTTCTGTTGTTCTCATTGTGATTTGATGCAAGAAATGTTACGTTAATTAAACATTATTGATGTTAGCGCTCTTGATATTGTAATGACACATTTGTATTTATCAAATCTAGTCAATTTTCAAAAATGTGTGTTTTGCAGTTTTTTGTGAAACAAAAATGCAAAAAAATCTAAAGAGTTTGAACCAAAACTTAGGCTCATGCATTTTAATAAACTAAAAAAAAAAAATCATCAAATGTTTGTGCCCTGTTGTCAGATATTTCAGAAGGAAAAACAACGATAAAAAAAGCTACTAAAGGGTAAAGTGGTTTAACATGGTCTTTTATTTATTTATGTAATCTCTGCCTGGTTCACAGCAGTGACAATACACACCGAGATTCAGACATTGGCAATTTCTGCATTTGCTCAACGCAAAATCTGTATTCGTTTGTATAGATATGCATCGATTTCAACTAGAACCAGTAAAATGGCCTGATGTGATCTTAGGATTTGAGACAGAGGCTGGAGCTCACGTAGGTGGGCCCCAGGAATAGCGGGACGGAGCAAAACCCACCAAACCACTGAGCCGAAACAGACAGCGAACCAGCAAGTCATTATTCACCGTCCGGCTACAGGGAGACATAAGTGCAAAGTAGTGCTTGCCAACATCAGACATATTTATAGAAGGATTGATTACAAAACACTTGATGGGGTCATATCATCTAAAGCACTATTTATAGGTGAAAGGTCATCATGTATCATTTCAACTGACACCGATAACCATAATCGTTATTATTTCTTACTGTTCAACCTATGGAAATGGCAGAAACGCTGTAAACCGTTTCATTTTCAGGTTGGGCCATTAGTTGGAGCCGTTTGTTTGTCTCTGAAATGAAACCACATACACACATACGTGCACAGAACAATTCCCTATACGAGTTGGAGCATTTTTTGAAAAGTTCCACTTTGGAAGTCATTTCCAAAAAGTTTCGCTTTCAGTGACTCTGAGCATCATGTAAACGGACACCCCCCCAAAAAAAACGTTTCCACTTCAAAACATTGTCGTATATACACGGCCACAATGTGGAGAAGGCGTAGGACTACCTCAGGTGAAGAAGAAAGTTTGTGGCAGGAGGGAAAAGAGGAAGGGGAAGGAACAGCCAAACGGCAAAAGATTAATTTGTAAATAATTAGACAACTCATGTGAGGATTCAGATGTCTCTTGCTTTTTTTTTGTTTTTGTAGTTTTACTTCCATCACAAGATCAAAGGGAGGGAAAAAAAATAAGAGATGCTTACTCGAGAAATGCTCACATCTTGGCGGCACATTTTCATAAACTGGGAGGATCCCTATGAGCAGAACAATATCCATCAGCACAGATGCACCAGAGCCAACCCACAAACTTTGCTCTCCTCTCTGTGGTCTGCAGAGGTTTGCGAGGTATTTGGTAACATGTGCTGTCCAATACATGTCATACTTCTTCGTAAAATCATTATTCTTAGAAGTTGTGACACACGCGTCGATGACTTCAGCTGTCATTGAGTTTCCATTCTGAAGCTTGACCAAACAGCATAAACAGCACCATAAAGTTTTGCTTCTTCTTCAAAACAAGGATGAGGAGTCGACGATTCAAATAGTCATGTCCAAAGCGTGTTTGTGTATCAATGATTCATCTGGTATCCTGCTGCTGTTGAGCTCATCCAGTTTCCAGATTAAAAATTCAAAGCGTTCAACTCAAAAGTCAGATATGCACGAATGTAGCATGCAGAGGGGTTTATGCTCATCGTTAAGATAGCAAATAATAAGCAGAAGATTAACCTACATTCACCATGAGATGGAAACAAAGAACATGCAACAGAGTCAGAAGAATAAGTCCCAGCAGAGGGCATCTGGAATTATTGTCACAACGTTCCTCAGATTCTTAATCAAACACATGCAGCCAACGGGGCCGACGCTTAATCGGCTAAGCTTTTGGCAGCGCGATGCTTTGAAATCCCAAACGCTGCGTCATTTCAACACACTCCAAGCTTGATAGGGGACCAATCTATATTTTTTAATAACACACATTGGTAAGATATCGCCTCTCACCCAGAACAACAGCAGCCTCCCTGTTTTCATTCCTGCCGAGTTGCATTAGGATCAAATCTATTGTTGGGAGCGGGGACCAGCCACAGCGGGCCCCTTGACACCAGTCATTTTCCAGGCCTGACGGGGCCCCTGAGAATGCCATGCCTAATTAGTACCTGGCAAAGGCACAGAGGAACTCTTTGAGTTCACTTAATTACAGATGCCACATGCAAAAAAAAAAAAAAAAAAAAAAAAAAGATCACTTTTGCTTATCTGTTGTGAAAGTTTTGTTCTCAAATTGCTACAGAGTGACAACTCAGACTGAACTTGTGTCAACTTCTGTTTTTTTCCCCACTACTACAAAAGTCAGTACTTCAGTAGTCGACATTGTTTACGACCAGAATTCCCCAAAACGGAGCACAAGAGCATAAATATCAACTTAATGTTGCAAAATATGTCCAGTGATGCTCTTAGTTTAAGTCTTTAAACATCTTGTATTCAAGTTAAAGCGGAGACGCCCCAAAGCTGGAAGGGAGGATTTGATTCTACCAAACATGTTTCTAAAATAATCTATGCAGGTCAAACATTTGGCCTGTGGAACAAACCTGGGCCCCAAATTACTTCAAACCAGCCCGCCAAACTACCAAGCAAAGTGTAAACATTTCAAAGAAAACACATCGACATCAACATTTTCATTACATACACTTTGCAACGAAACAAAGTCGAAACTTTAAAGTTTAAATCTCAAAGTAAGTAAGGCAGTATTTTACAGGTCTGACCCACTCAAGATGACATTGGGCTCTATGGGACCCCTGAACTAAAACAAACCCCTGATCTATAGTGACATGCACTAAAACATGGAGTTTAGAACTGAGCAGAACTACTTTAATGTAAGCTTTAACATCACTTTATATTAAACAGATCATTTAATTGTAAAATATATTAGACATGAAGAGCAACTGGCTTCTCTTGCAGCAAGTCATTTGCCAACAATGACCAAATACCACAATGAATGTAAACCGCTTATAACAGCCAAAGTGAGAGAGGACAGCTAAATCTCTTAAACAAAGTATAGTAATGCATGACAGGACACAGGGTTTCATGGCACTTTGAAAAAAACCATCCACACCATGACCCTCGCCTTCAGACCGCCCTGCATACCTCTGTCGTTTGACCCCATTCCTCCAGCACCGGCCTCATTGTCTTCTCAAGCAGCACGTTAAACCACAACTGACAAGTGGACAAACATCCTCTGGGCCCACCCCGTGTGTGACCGGGACCAAAGGCTGCACCCGGGAAGGATTTGTATTGCAGCGCTGTAATGAGACCCTGGACCGGAGTGTTGTTTACATATTCTACTAGAAGTGCAAATGAGGAGCTTTGGCCCCGAGGACCACCAAAGACCCTCGAACATACGCTCTTGTGTGTATTTTGATGCCTATTTAAGCAATACTTACAATGATGTGACAGAAAACAGAAAGCTCTTGCTTCCCCACTGAATGTTTTCTACAACACACCGTCAGTTTTATGAGCTCAAATTGACTTAACCCTAACCCTGGTGGCAATTTCATTAAGTTTAAACATTAACTCCGTTTTGGCGAAGGCCAGGTGAAGGTGAGGGGATCTTTGTATTTGAAGGAAATCTACATGTTGCTTCGGGGGAATTTGCCCTTTTAATTTGACGACTTCATTTTGGGCCACCTACATTAGGTGATAGAATAAAAGTGTACGATTGCAGCAGTGAGTCAGTTAGTTAGTAGCTGATTAACCGGTGGTTGCAGAGCATCTATGACACACATGTTCACTGTGTCATCCAGCTGTGTCGGGAAGTGCTACTCCTTTCTTTTTTTTTTTTTTTGACCGAGGACACAACGTTTTGCGTCTACGTGGTCCTGACACACATTGCGGAGGGCTTGTGTGCAGCAATACAAAACAAAACGCTTCACAACTTCCTGTTTTAGTAGAATTTATATAAGAATTGCAATGATATAGCAACGATGTAGCTTTCATGTAGGGCCAGTAGTGGGTGCTGTTGTTTGTTTTTGTGATGAAACCTCACACACGTGAGAACAATACAATCTAAGCATTAATAATGGCGTCCCAGGTGAAAATAGACTGGGAGCACTCTGGAGGCCGCCATGGTTGTTACTGTTCATCTACACCCGCAACGATACAAAAGTTTGCCACTTTCACAATAAAAAAAAAAAAAAAAAGTTGTTGCATAAATGAAGCTTCAGATTTTGAAAGACGTGGATTTGTTTTTGTCTGCTGGTGAAGTAAACTTCCTCACTAAGCAGGGGAGATTGATTTCACCACCCTCATGGTAAAATAATTAAGCAGCAGGGGAGATAAATAGACCAGTGACGGGTTATATCCATCCTAGAGAATTGCCTCCTGGACAAAACACATTGCTAGATCAAACTAGAAAATATTGCACACACATACACAATAGCTATGTAATATACAACGGTTAAGTTGAGTTAGTTTTCCATACTCTGAATTTTTGTTTGAATATATTTCCTCCTACATGGAGTTGTTTTGGTTGTTTGTTTTTTTATTAACTTAAAATGATTGACGTGTATTTGTTCTTTCTGAATACCAAATATTTGTTTGTTGAAAAAGTAATGAACTTCCTCAAGTGGTTCTATTGTTATTTGAGCAAGGAAAATAAAAAACAACAGGGCTACAGACTTCCTTTAACCTTAGTTCACCAGGCTTCAAAGGAGCGAGTCGGTGGAGCTGAAGGCAAGACTTCCCTGCCCTGTGGTGGAGCTAATAAAAGGCTGTTGCACTGCTCAAACACGCAACAGTAAACATGCGATGTGTACTGCCAGTTCAGTCAGCGAGGATGGGAGACAAGCCCCTTATTGATCGTGCAGCTGACAAAAAAACAAAACAATATCAGAGCATTTAAACAGACACGGGTCAGCTGTCTGCCTGTCCATTTTCTCAAACGCTGACAAAGCCAATCCAGTCTAATTCCATTTACACTCTTTGCAGGTTTTTTTTTTTTTTAATGTCCCTGCTTTGTTTAACAACACTTCGGGATCAGAGCATCTAATCTGACTGAATGTGAACGGCGGACAGTGATTGCCCTGCAGATGCACGGTAAGGGGATCGTGCTGCACACGCCTGTCTGGTGTGGACTTTGCCTTGCTGCTGCACGGGGAGCCGGGAGGAGACGGCCACGCACTGCATGAGCACAGCATTCATGAGGAGAATGATTGAATTCAGGCAGTCGGATCAATGCTTTGCATCAGCTGGGAAAAAAAAATTTAAAAGGAGAACGTGCAGCGAAATCGGGTTACTCGGCACCAATCGCTTGGCATTTCTAAGTGATTGCATTAGTTAGCCTAACTAACAGAATTAACCTGAGAAATTCTTTTTAAAGTTATGCTCAATTCATTTGCATTTAAAAACATCCTAACTCAATCAGCCTTTTTGTGTGTGTGTCTGTGTGTTTTTGTCCAGGTCCTCCGACTGTCAGCCTTCCCATCTTTGAAATCACTGTGCTTACTCTGAAGCACATCATGTTGCAAGAAACGTGTGTGTGTGTGTGTGTGTGTGTGTGGTATGGGAAAAGGGGAGGGGGAGGGGGCAGCAGGAAGGCAAATATGGGTTATGTGTTGTTTCAACATTTTCAAACTCGTCTGACGACAGTGACAGCCAAGGCCCGAGTGAAACGGCGCTTTGCTCCACAGACAGAAGCCATTATATGGTTTCATTTTCTTTTCCACTGTCACAACTTTTCTGATCCCGCTCGCCTCTTTCCCCTCCAGCCCGTCTGCCATCGGCGCTCCTGTAAACACCGATCCAGGCAGGCTTTGAGAGCTCTGCCCTTTGATCTTCCCAGCTTGTCATGTGCCAGAGGTCAGATAGCTGCAGTTTCTCACACACAGTATCCAACCCAGTCACCAGAGCTGCAGGACCCATCCCCCCCTGCACCGTCGCTCCCCTTACCACGGCTCAGCGCTGTCAGTAAAGGTCAACTCCACCTTTACCCCACAGAGGGCTTTTGCCCCACAGCAACAACAGTACCGGCGCAGTCTCATGACAGACAGGGTTAACAGAACCCAGACTTCTGGACTCATGATCCCGGGTGTACGCAATATTCCAAAGCACATTTAGAGTATTACCGCTGATCTGAACTCATTTAGAAAACAGCGGAGAAATTATGGCATTAAACTTGAAGAAGTCCCAAAGTTAATAGGTTTTAAAGCTACATTTTATGAAACTGGGTTGTTTTTTTTGTTTTTTTTTTAACCAAGCCGAATCGAGACCGTGTAGCTGGTGCCTCAGAGGTCAGTTTCTCTTTCATTTCCTTTACGGGTATCTCAGAAATCCCCGCGTGTATGTCAGTTTTGAAACAGACAAGCCCGTTTGTTCTATGTGCTATCATAACTAAATAGACTAATATATTATTTTAGGATAAGACAATGCCGACACTTTATTTCTCAGTTCCTTTTCTAATTTAGCCTGTTGAACTCTGACCCAACCACACACAGAGAAAGCAGCTACCGTGAAGTTATTGAATTTTCACGTACTTGTATTTAATGCTAAGGTGATAGAGACCCATATAAACATTATTGTAGAAAACTTAATGAAGCATGTATTTCTCTTTAACTTCACTAACACCAGGATTTCAGTTGAGCCAGAAGCTTTACTGAGTTAGAAATTGGCTGTACACAAGCACAATATATATACAATAACATTTGCAAGCCCACACAGACACAGCCTGCAGTTTAACATGGCTATGTATGAGGATTGGACTTAAAGCTGACACAGCTCAATAAGAATAGCAAAGGCAATGCAACATGGACTCCGGGGGGAAGGGGGTGGCCACGTTACATTAGCATTCTGGAAATGCATGCTGGATTACTGAATGGCATTGACATGCAGAGGTCAATTTTAGTGCACTTGCCCAGTCAACAGGCATGCAGGAGTCCAGGACTACAAAGAGACGCAGTGCCATTTTTAGGATTTCAAATAATAAGCGTCAAAATCGAGACAAAAGGTGCCAACTTCTGGACAACAGTCAACTGTTGATAAAAGGAATAGTTGCACAAACCTCACAGCTGCTGCCATGAATCAAATCATTTCGGTGCATTTTCGCAGCATGGCGTCAGACTTGAACTTAATATTACATTGAGGCCCAGTTTACTCGACAACGGAGCCGGAGCATTTTCAAAAACGTGCAGGTTCAGTGGCTCCGTGCACCGCTGTCGTGTGAACAGATGCCCAAAACACATTGAAAGTTTTGCGTTTTCAATTGAAAACTTGTGTAAATGGGGCCGAAGTCATCCGTCCTTTGGTTGATGGCAACGCATAAAAACATGAAGACTACCGTTTTCATCTTGTGCCAATTATTACATTATTACGAATGACTGATTAGAAAAAGTGTTAACACTTGGATAATGCATTATGAGTGCATTCATAACGTGTCATAAAACAGCCTACAAATAATAATTAGCCTTATCATATCAAAGTTTGTACAGAGTGACAGGGGAAGGTGTGATTTGATAAAAGCTAAATGAGAATCGAGCGTAAAGCGTGCGTGCGGTTATTAGCAATTATATGACACTATAATACAAATATAAGGTCTATAAACATCTGCTTGCTGTGGGTGAAGTATCAGTCAAACAGAAGATCAATTTACAACATCGCAACTCTTTATTTGCTCAAATCAGGTAGCAATTAAAGTCTGACTTATGAGCTGTGAGGTCACTTTTGGTAAAAATAAATAAATAAATAAAACAGGGCTTCACATTCTTCATTATATTCACCACCTGCAACCATTAATCAACAATAATAACAGCACTGCATTGGACTGTCATAGAAAGTCATGCCGAGATAAGCAGATTTTTGTCAGTAAAAGATGCGACATCAACAAGAGAATGTTAAAAATAAAAGAAGAGGAGAAAATTTAAACGATTTACTGTAATCTCCCAACACAACAAAGCTGTTACTTTAATGCATTTTTTACCTCAAATGTTAAGGCTCAAGTATCTCATTGTTGTGAGTGCAGAGTATCTCTGTTGTAAATGTCTATATTTTTACAAATCCGAACACAAAATGGCGCAAAATCCCATCTATATCTGTTGCAATGTGCCTCCTTTTGCATGTTTGGAGTTAAGGTAGATCTGCTGATGATACAGGCGCCATTTTTCTACAAAGCAGAACAGGAAATTGTTCCCACCTTCTCTGCATTTACCAAGGAAATCAAAAGCATCCACCTTTCTGTGACGTCTGCACGGTGGCCCTGAGTGATTATGGTAGTGGCACAGGGATAATCTGGATAAGCAGAGCATGGACACTGAGGTAACAGTGTCATGGCCACCCCCACCTTTCATTGTGGCTGGAGGTTAGCTAATGAGGAAAAGGCTTCTCAACAATGTCAGTCCCATATTAGCATTGTGCATGATTTTTATGCAGGCTCACTCAGGAGGAAGAGAGATTAAGCCAAATTTTACATGATTACATATTAACAGGCAATTTGTGGGGTTCTTTAATCCAGGGATAGGTTGGGTGTTATTTCCTATCTGCATTTGTAAGAGGATTCCTCACGGACATTCTAACAAACATTCTACATGGAAGACACAAACACACCAATGAAGTGAGTTTTCTGTGTGGATTTTGCATGTTCTCCCTGTGCACGAGTCTCCCCCCCCCACCCCCACCCCCCACTGCCAGTAGGTGTGAATGTAAGCGACATGTCGCTGTGGTTTTTTTTTTTTCCTGTGATGGACGTGACCTGTCGCAGTTGGCGGCTGGGATTGGCTCCGGTGCCGTGCGACCCTGAACGGGATGAAGCAGTATGGGAGGAGATGGATGGAGGGTTTGACCGCAAAGTCACACATTTGAGCCACGACGATGCTCCACTCTGTACCGTGTACAATATACTCCTGTAGCAGCTTCACGCCACAGTTTATTTAGCTGTGCATGTGACCGACTCACACGGCCAAATGCTTTAAAGACGTTGCAGGAGACATGTGTAGACGGCAACAGATTGCACCTTATAGTTGTAGTCGAAGATTAAATCTATAAAGCGTTTCGCAAGGCGGATCTCATGACTGTTGCAACATTATCTGTGCTCGTGCTCTGTGGAACGCCTAAAATATAAATGAATAAGTATAAAGAAAAGAAAAGGGGAAGTGAATGTTGTTTTTTGTGAGCCCCAGCATACTGCGTGAGATACAGTGACAATGTTATTTCAATAAAACTGAGGTTATTTTAAACTATATATCTCCTGATAGTAAATTAATTGTTTTGCTGTGGCAGAGGTAGGTTGGCAGAAGATCAATAGAAGACAACAGCTCCACGTATCCAAGCTTTGTCCGCTTTGTATTGTTCCCGTGACTCTCAAGCAGGGAGCGCCTCGTTCCACGTGCTTGTTCGGTGAATTAAATCAGGTATTTGTGTCCGTGAGTTGTGTTTCTTTCTCTTGACTTCAACAAACATGAATCCAACATACAACTGAACATAAATGACACATAAGCATCAGTAATTGAGAAATCTTCCTCTTTTTTTTGTTTTGTTTGTCTTTTGTCATCCTAATCACTTTTTAATCAAATGCCCCTTGCTGTAATCTTGCACAGATGTTCCCCGACACAAGGGAGCATTCATGACCTCAATCTACTGGAACAAAACAGAAATGTCACATGCATGCACAATCAGACACACATCGGAGTGTGATGCCTTTATGAGGTCCAACCACTGATATAGTGCATTTGGGATTTACTATTACTAAAACTCATTTAAATATCAGTCCGAAAACTATAGACCCAGGTTTCCCACCTCCATCTGAACTATTAATATTTATATCAACTATATAGTGATTAAATCTACTTCACCAGCCAAGTGGACAAAGAATGAAATAAATAAAAGAGTAAAACAGTAAAGAAAGGTTGCCAGGTTTTATCGTAAGATGTGAAACTCAGGAGATTAAGGGTCCATTTACACAACGTTTTGAGTGAAATTGCACCATTTTTGTTGTACATTTACACGACAATGCTTTGAAAACGATATAGTTTGTAAGTTGGACCACGAGTGGGTGCTGTTATTGTCATGAAACCACCACACGTGCGCAGACAACAATACTCTATAAACATTAACAATGGAGAGAGTATGGACTGGGAGTCAGGACACTCTGGAGGCCGTCATTGTTGTGATTGTCCATCTATTCCAGCATGCGCAGAAGAACTACTGGTTAAAGCCATGCTATGCTTATGCAGCAGCAGAGGTTCTGCCGTCTAGCCAGAGACGGAGCCTGGGCATTTTCAAAAAGTTGTGTTTTCAGTGGCTCCAAGCAAATAAACACCCATCGCACGAGATACTCACACTCTGAACCCACCCTACATTTTGTTCTTTTCGAATGAAATAGCTCTTTCAAAAAGACGGCGCAGTCTGTGTTCGGACTCTTTGAAAGTGTAATACTGCCGCAAGTTTCTGCATTTGACACACCTAAATATGTACAGTATCATAGTTTTACATTACTGAAGTATTTCTTTGAAAATGGAAACATGTGGTTAGAATATGTTCGTGAGTTTTGTTTTCATTTCGAACATGATAAATAAAAACAAAACAATGAATCCAATGAAAATGAAAATGTAACATGCTCGAAAAAGAGTAGGAAGAAACATAAGCTTGCTAAATCTGAGCCCCTTTCCTTGTGTGTGCGTGTGCATATCTAACCACAAAGCAAAGAATGCAACCAACAAGTAAATAAACAATAATGACTTGTTATTAATCTGTTTGCATGGCTCTTATATTACATTCATTTTTATAACTCTTCCCCACAAACACACACGTAACCACCCAGTGGGGGGGGGGGGGGGGGGGGGGGGTGGAAACAGCAACAAAACATCCTCTCCACTTCTGCTTTCACCACAAATCACACCCTGGTCATAAAAGACAGCAGCACAGTCACACTGAGCTCCAAGTCGTTCCAACGTCCCGCCTCTATAACATTCCTAGATCCATTTTGCAGTTTCAAACATCTCAACGTCACTGTTTCTACAGCACTATTTCCCTGCACATACAGGATCCCACTTCCGTTGTCAGAGAGCGATCCATTGGTTTTCCAGTCTGCCTCATTTGCTGTAAGCCTGTAATAGGCTTGAACGTACCAGTGGCACCAGCAGCCGTCACCTTCCCTTCCGCTCAATTTAAGCTCAAGTGTCTCCACGCAGGCTGGACTGTGAGCCCGTTGCCAGCTGAAGGGTCCTTTTTATTCCAAAACAATAGATAGGGCCTATGTATGAGTTCTGAATAATGCAGCTCATCTGTGAGGTGTTTTAAAAGGCTGTTTGTGCACCAACATTGTCAAACAGACTAATGTAGAGTGTTTATTTTTGACATGCATTCTACTGCAATAACCTTTTTTTTTTTTTTTTAAAGAACAAACATCCAAACAGTGAAATGGCTTTAATCACTATGCAGGGAGGATACAATATATCCTGACTGTGGTGAATATGATCAAGCAGAAGGGAGGAACTGACACGCATCCCTCAGTGTATAATAATAAATAAATAAATAAAACACCCCTAAATCTAAATCACGATATCATTCAATTGGTTTCTTCAATCTTCAACCGTGATGATATTACCTCCCCAAATGCTATACATTTTTCAAGCCGACCCAGACTGGTGCACGTTACCTGTTTTTCTGGTCTGATATAGGTTGGTTTCACCTGATCTGTCCAGCCTGTCTCTATTCACCTCGGGGTCCCGGCACTAACCTGGAGACACGTTTAACCCCGCCTGCATGTTGAGTCTCATTCCTCCAGTGACGAAAGCCGTTACCTGGCCTCGGGCTGCATATCAGGACAGACCTCTGAATGTTTGCATGTGAAGTAACTGACTGAAGATGAGGAGTGGTGGAGGCAGGATGAGGCTCCTCATTTGGCCTCGGGCGAAACTGAACGTTGAAGATTGACAAAACGTGAACTTTCCAGTACATTTCTGCACATGTGGCTAATCTGAGCGATATATATATATATATGTGTGTGTGTATGTATATATGTGTGTATATATATATATATATATATATATAACCTGAGAGCAGTGGGACGTCTGCATCTTTTACAGCTGGGATTAAAGCAATGCTGGCCTGTGGTTAGGATTATTCTATCTATCTATACTCTCTGTGACGGACATGCTTTGTCTGGTTAACGTGTGATGGATGAAACCACTGATGACCCAAGTGACGTCATTTGTATATACAACCCCAAATTCAAAAACAAGTTCCGGCTTTCTGTTAAATGAAAATAGACAGAGAACAGAATGATTTACAGCTTTAAAAAAAAAAACCACAACATATTCTATTCCCAACAAAACATAAACAACATATCAGAGACAATGAGAATACAATGTCAACAGCAGAAGTGGTGAAAATGATGTAGTACTCATGATGGGCCACTAGTGGGTGCTGTTGGTTGGGTTTTGTTTATGAAACCACACACACACACACACACACACACGTGTGTGAACAACATTACGCTGTAAGCATGAACAATGGCGAGTAAATGGATATTCGTATAAATAGACAGTTGTGAAAAACAACCGCAATGACAACGCGGTGGTTTTTGAATGTGAACCCACAGACACGCATGATTATTCAGACACAAGAAGCTTTGTAAACATTCCCAATAAGACTGTTGACAGTAACATAATGCCAAGTAAACAGCATCAAGGTCTATTCCCTTTCAAGGGGTCATTCTAGTTCAAGGAGGGCATTTAAGGAAATAACCATGTGGTTTTCTGTCACTAAACATTGGAATGTTCTGCAATGAATTGATTTCAGTTTTACTTTTTTGGTTGTTTTTTTTTAACAGTATATATACTGTATTTCCAATTTGTGTGTGTCCTCTCCCTTCCCCTCTGATCCCTCTATACGGGATAAACTGCCTTCAGAAGTAGGCCAGCTGGTCGGGTATATGAGGTTATGACCCACTGATGAGAAGAAAAAAAAAACTGGAAGCATCTTTTCTATCTGGACACATCTGCATCAGTTTTCTACACCAGGACTGGGATCCAGTAGAGCTGGAGCCAGAACGGGACATTTGGTAAATTTTAAAAAGTCTGTCACGTTCAAATGAACTAAAAAAAATAATTCTGTGACGATTGGCGTAGAAAGGTTTGCACAAAATAACGTGCTGATGAATAAACAACTCTGATTTAATAGGTTTGAACTCACTGTGCAATAGTTTCACGATAAGACTTATTTACGTATCACTGCTGTGAAGTACCGAAGCAACAAGAAACAAGAAGTAAAACTACAACTCTTCTTATTAATGATCACCAAACGCTGCAAGGAACTTTAAAGAGGGCAACTTGCCAGTCACTCATAAACTGGTGTTAGTTAACACTTCGCCAACACTGAACAACTTGGGTCAACATGACATTGTTAAAGATTTACAACACAAAACGCTTAAATCTTATTTACAGTAGCTTTTTTGATGGGCTTATACGACTTATATCATCAAACCCGTGTCAGAGTCAGTAATCATGCAAATTCTCACAACTCTAAACTTCAGCTCCCACACAGCTTTTCTCACACCGAGCTGCATTTATTAGCTCAATGACACGTCTTCCGCATTAAACATTTTTTTTTTTTTTTTTTTAATCTAGTCAACAATTACAGTCATTCTCAAAGACAAACAGTTGAAAAGTGACTATTCCAAAAATAAGTCAAATCATCACACATTTTACATCATGGCTTATTTTGAAACCTTAAAATGTTCCACCATTACACAGATTTACATGATGGACATGCATTTTTCGTGGCCTCTTATGCCTTTTTTCCCACCTCATTGAAAGCTATGTACATTTTGGCACTATTTATTTTGCAGATACTGGTACAATCAACACTATTTTACTTTCATTAAAACATTGAGTTCCACAACATGTATTAAAAATAAATGCAAATAAAATCGATTTGTGCTTAGAAATTAAAAGGAAAAAGGAACGCTGGGAAACAGTTCTGTTTCTCCAGTTAATTTCTTCTTTCTTTCTCAGTGCGTGCGTGCGTGCGTGTGTGTGTGTGTGTGTGTAAATCTTACTCACAGAAGTCTGAAGTCAAAAGAAAGTTGGCTGCCTTGATACTTTAATCTACACATAAGTAGTGTAACACCTGCAGCACTTACAGGTCAGGCTCCTGAATTTGGCTCCGGTTGTTTAGGTTTGCAGAAAAAAAACTAAACAAACAAAAAAAAAAAAAACACTTGAAAGTCATTAAACCAGACCACATATGTCTATTTTTTTTAAGTCTACTTTGGGCTGACCTCTTTCCACGATCTCCTTTAATCCTTTAACAATGTAAAAAAAAAAAAATCACAGGGAAAAAAAAAAGGGCAGCAGCACTCTCAGTGACATTGCAATAAATTAAAACACATGTTGTTTTTTTCTGATTTGTTGGTGCCTTCATGTGGCTCAGCTCAAACATGCCTCACGGCGCTGGATGCTATTATTGTTGTGTCACTGAGATAATAACCCCAAGGCCTTATCATGCTTTTCAGAGTCTGGGAGAGCTGACAGTCATCCTTCTCCCACTTACCCACTGAATACAGAATCATTGAAAGTTAGGCGAAGAGGGAGAGTCAATGGGGAGGACGCCGACACAGTGAACGAGAATCCAGAAGACGCAGTCGGCCCGGTGGAAAACAAATGTGAGTCTCGCGTCGGGCAGGCTGTGATCATGGGACAGAAGTACACGCTATGGATGCCAACAATCAGCAACGCTATTCGACAGATGGATCAGAGCACTCCTGGCCCAGACCGGGCTAAAAGCTCAGCGTCACGTGACCTGTGGATTAGCGTTGGCCCAACTGAAAGGGGGAGGAGGCTGTCACCACATGCTTCCTGATCATTTCCCTCTCATTGTCTTTCCCTCTCTCTTTCTTTGTGAATCTCCTGCACCCATGTCACACTGCTTACATGCCTTTAATCATATGCACACAAACAAAAACTAAGCAGGAAGCACGCGGGAGACTTAGATCCTGGAGCACACGATGACGTGAAGCACAGTCATTAGAGCACCAGTGACTCCTCACCTTTGACTCATTTCACTCTCGGATCTGAACCTGCGCACTTCCAGTCACCCACGGACTCGATGCTGAGAACAAGTCTCTTCTTTCTGTGCTTACAGTACTCTGGATTTCTCATCCGCCACCCCACTGTCCACATGCTCGACCCCACACGGGCCTGGCAACGAGAGGTGAGAAGGAGCCTCGGGGCGTGCCACGCTCAGGCACAGTGGCCTTTGGGAATAAAACATGAGGTTCCCCCCTTTTCTTTGCCTGTACGTGGGTCTTGTCCTGTCAGGGACACGGTGTGCCGGCCAAACCACGGCTGGCCAGCATGCCGTGTCCCATACCAACCCAAAATACACTCCCCCCCCCCCCCCCCCCCCCCCCAACTAACCCTAACCCCAAGCTGGGAAAACCCTCCAGTTCTCGCACACTCTGCCCAGCATGAATCATAACATGGCACATGCCAACAGGGACAAATAGCAAAAAAAAACTACTGACCGCCACTTAAAGCAGTGTGACCAATTCAATTACTGATTCAACCTTTCAAGAGACCCCCATGACAATAGGTTTCAATGGAGAAATACTACCGTAAACTATTGTTAAATGATATTTCGCCACTTAAAGCAGATGGTTTACAAATGAATATAAAAGTGACGCAAATTTGACCATTTCTAAGTTTTCATAAACGCACACTCTATTTACTACAGCCGTGGTTCCCAGCACCGTTGTCGTATAAACAAACACCCAAAGCAAGAAAACATTGGTATTTATGTTATAATAATAAGTATCACAAAAATAGATCTCATTAATAAGCTCAACTACGAATTAATTTACCATCGTTGGTTTAGAGGAAGACATAATGAGATGAATAATTTAAGAAACATGGTCTGTTAAGTGATGAAGGGTTGAGTGAAACAGACATGTAATTGTGACCAACAATAAAAAATAATTAAAAAAAACAACTCACAAGTCATCAGCAATTTGCTAGAGAAGCTCAACCATCAGCATCAGCCCTGACTGATGACTCAGCGTGGAGCTCCAGCGTGGAGCTCCAGCGTGTCCACAACCGAGTAAATGTCTCACCTCTCCAGGAGCTGTTCAATCCCAAAGTCTAACGGAGTGTTTCTTGGATGAAGGCAAGTCATCCCTGAAAACTTCATCCAACTCAGGTCAGTAGTTTTTGCGAAAAGTTGGTAAACTACACACACGCTGTACGTACGGGCACCTACGGATACGTTTGTGTTGTTTATGATTGTCTTTGTTTAGAAAAAAAAAAAGAAAGGTGCAAATTGCCTCAGATTTTAGCGGAGTGTTGATGTAGAGTCATTTCTGTTTGCAGCTTTCTGACGCCCTGTTTACACAACAACGTTGTGTTTTGGGTGCTCATTGACATGACAACCGTGCTTGGAGCCACTGAAATTTATTTATTTTTTCTTTTTTTTTTAACGGTTCGTGTAAACGAGTCCCCCCCCCCCTCCACAACAGCTTTGACTTTGTAACCGATCAAAACTGCCTCGGGCAACTCATCAACAGTGTCACATTTCATCTTCAGCTCCATTCAGTCACATTACGGGGAACTCAAGCAAATGAACACAGAGACGGGAGAGTTTCCAGCCCACTGGTCTCATGTATACACAACATAATGCACGCAAAAATCCTCATTTGAATACTGCTGATGCCGAGCGATGTCACTCACGGTATTATTGTCAGTCCATCAACTCCAATCCGAAAGCACAATTTATTTGCATGCACGTGCATGTTTGCAGCAGGTCTTTGATGTTTATTAGTGGTTTACTCGGAGCCACGGCGGGCAAAGATCCAGACAAGAAGGACTTCCACAGGTTTATCCAAATGAAACCTGTTTTTTTGGGGGTTTTTTTTGCTGCAGCAGCAGCAGCAGCAATTTGGCTTTAAACGAACAAGAAACGATATCAGGACGGGTCATCGGCATCCTCATACACACACAGGGAAATGTGTACATGCTGTACACACACACACACACCCACACACACACACAAAAAAACACAAACACACAAATGCAGACGGACATATTTCTGGGATTGAAAGGGGCATCAAAGCATTTTTGACATTTAATTTCTGTTTGAAAGCAAGCGAGCACACAACACGGCCTTGATTCAGGTGTCTCACATGGTTTTGACAGTCATGTCTATTTTGACCTTTATAGTCTTTTTGTTTGTTTTGTTTTTTTTACAACTTATATGAACAGGAAAATCCACAAAGACAAGAATTGCTGTTTTGCGGGAACAAACTCAAATTCAGCCTGACAGTTTTTAAAGCTTTTGAAGATGCAGAATGTAAAATATATGTAATGGCATTTTGGGCATTAGGTGGCGGTAGTGAGTCGCAGTATTGTCCACTTTGAACTGCACTTAGTTTCAATGCGCTGTTTACACGACAATATTTTTTTTGTAAGAGAAAACGGAAAACTGTTGCATTTTGGAGTCAGTTTTAACGGCAATGATGCTCGAAGCCACTGAAAAGGCTACTTTTTGGAAACACTGCTACTGCGCATGTTCTCCTGCACATGTGTGAGTGTATGGACAATAACAACAATGGCGGCCTCCAGAGTAACATGACTCCCAGTCTATATAACCCTGGGACTTGGTAGTTTTATAGATGAGAATCACCAAAATCTCAATTCAACTTATGTACGTGTAATGTTAATGTTTATAGCTAATTGTTCTCTGTGGGCATGTGCGTGTTGTTTCAATACAAAAAAAAAAAAAAGCCAGCTTGTTGCCTGGCATGGTGACCGCGTTGTTTTCAGTGTCGCTGCCATTGCAGTATAAATGCAAGACTTTTCTGAAACGAATACGCAAAGATGATTCATTTTCACTCAAAACATTGTCATGGAAACAGGCTCGCAGTTAAAAGCTACCAAGAGCTCTAATGTAGGTTTAATTTAGTATTCAATATACCATTTTTCTTAAAAGACTGAGGACAGACTACATGCTGATTTTTTTCTTAATAGGCAGGCTAGGCCTCGTTTAAAAATTAAAGCTTTATTTTGGAGAAAGTTTGCGAAACATAACCATTTTTTCCAAAAATCGAACAGCAGCTTATAGTTGTATATACAGACTTGTAGCCTATTCAAAAACTGTACCCTAAGTTTCACTTACAAAGTTGTATATTTCTATTTAAAGTAGTGGACAATTTCTTACATTACATTTTAGCAATTGCAGTTATCTTAGCTATTTAAGCTTCACAAATCTTATATGTGTCACTTTTTAAGTTCTTTATAAAGCAATTTCACCCATTTTATCTTTTATTTTATTTGTATTTTTTTTTGTTAGTTTCTGAGTCTGAAATGAAAGGCACATATTTTAGTTGACAAACTATTGAGCCAATCTGTCACCTTGAACTGTGAAATGTATTAGAAGAAACAAATGAAAATAAAATAGGCAAATTTTTTATATAAATGTGTACACAAGAAAATCTCCTGTTAAATAGACTAAATTATGCTCTTGAAAATACTTGCAGTATACTCACAGTATGTAACAGCACTTGTTTTATTGCAATTATATGTATGGACTATTTATGGTCAGAGCACATTTCTCAGACAAACAGTAAAGTACTTTAAAGTTACACAAATGTGCGACAAAACCAATAAACCTATTAGATATAGAAATGCTTTGGAATGCAACCAATGATTTAAATATTGAAGTCGCTTTAATAAGGCTAAAGATTTCTAACCTATAAAAATGATAAATATCTAATTATTTATGCTGATGTGGCTGACAGCACCTTGTAAATTGTGGTTTTACGAACTCGTGTCTTTATCTTCAGAGTATCTGCAGCACAAGGCCAAAGTACACACATTGCTTGCTGCATTGAGGAATAAAAGGCGCATTTTTCAACCAAATAAGAGCTTTAAAGGGTCCTGGTTGAGGGAGATAAAGAAAACAGGACAGAGATCTGGCTTTCATGTGTCAAACTTGTGACGGATGCCCATCAGGGCAGAGACTCCCGGGGAGCTGTGGAGACTTTTACAGGCTTTACTGGTTGTAAAAACTGCCTGTGCGTGTTGCCGCCCAGGTTATCTTTATGGCCCTATTCCACCCCGGCTGACACTTTACGGCTCTGGTGGAGGCATACTGGGGGTGGAGGCTGGAGTTCTGAGCGGCTTGGAGAGGAAGGCAGAGGGACTCCCGGAGAGCAGCGACAAACCCGTGCGTAAACGAGGACGCGAGTGAGGGCGATCACGCAAACACAACAAGTGGTGGCCAACAAGTGGAGCCGGAGCGCAGGCTGGAGACAGAAATAATATGTCACCCAATGTCCGTCGACCCGCCTGTTGCTCCAGCGTTCACCGAGCAGAGAGGGGTGGGAAAACAAAGTCCGAGCTGCAGAGTCCACGCTGGGGTGGGAGAGAGGAGCGCAGTTTGTTTACAAAGCGCTGTCAGAGGACGTTCACCGCTCCGGACACGAATTACGCACGTCGCGCGCAGAGACACTCACCTCCGTGGAGCCGCGCGACGTCCCTTTTCTCATAAAACACAGCGAGAGAGAAACAGTCCGCAGCGCAGCGAGCAGCAAACCTCCAGCAGGGACCTCAACAACAGTCAGACAGACAGTTCCTAACAGTTCGCTTCAGTTCACCTCCTCTCTCTCTCTCTCTCGCTCTCTCTCTCTCTCTCTCTCTCTCTCTCTCTCTCTCTTGCTCTCTCTCTCTCTCTCCTAGCCCCGCCCACTTCCGGTTCATTTCAACCCACTACACATTATAAACATTTCCTCTTTATTCTGCAAATTAACCTCAATGTCTGTGTCCGTTTGACCCCTCTTCTTATTATTACACTTTTAATTCAGTCAACATGTCTTTATAAACAGTATCAGTTGTGCCAGTTGTGTCGGTTTCATTCCCTCATGTTTATTTATATCAGTCACGTTTACTAAGCCTTATACATATTCAAATAATTTACTACGTCACTTATTTGATTTTTTTTAAGTTTGTATTTTATTTGTTATATTATATTCTGTGAGAAATATGGGAATCATAAAGTATTTCTACTCTATATTATTTTGTGCAGGTGCGTTTTTTTTTTTTTTCTTGCTTAGTTCTCCAAGTTCGTGTGTAGTATTGTAGTGTGTAGTAGTAGTAGTAGTAGTAGTAGCAACAAGTAAAGTATATTGTTGTTGTCGTTGTCGTTGTTGTTGTTGTTGTTGTTGTTGTTGTTGTTGTTGTTGTTGTTGTGGTCTTTTCTCTACGTTATTTTTTCCGTTTATGTTTCAAACGGAGCATTGATAAGTGGAGAGGGTAATCATTATTAAAACAGATATTTTTAGAACTGAGTTAACTGGAGCAGACCTGCAGATAATATGTAAAGACTCCAAATTTATTTAAATTGGAAAAAATGTATATGTTATAACTTGAAAAATACGAGGGACTAAAATTCAACCAAAAATACTAACTTTTGTTTTATTGTTTGTTTGTTTTTAAAGTAAGCAAATGATAAGAATCCCGCTTTGAAACAGATGTTATTTGACAGCTGAGAAAGAGAAAACCGCCCATTGATTTACAAGATCTACGAGTTGGAGATCTCTCATGTACTTTTGTATCAAAAATCTAGTTTTACACAAGTACAGAAATAAATATCCCCCTGTACTGTGATCTACAGATCACCAAATAAAGCAGCAGCGATATAAAGGTGGTCAGAGTGAATTCCCTCCAGGTGCAGACCGACCTGTTAGATGTGGTGTAATCTACTGTAAAGTAATTCATCTTAATACGTCTCCATTAATCTGCTGCCCTCAGGCTGGAGAGCAACGACACCTACTGGTCACATCCTGCATAAACGCTTTTAATCCCCTTAAAAATAGTTCTCGCCAGAATTTACAGCCATTAAAAAATCATTTTCTATTACTAATCCTTTCTCCAGGAGTGGTTTGATCCATCATTAATGTTGTTATATCCATTCCTGAACACAACCGATTTGTAAAATGTGTTTTATTAATGTTAAACCTATTCCTTTTCTCCCTTTTTTGTTGTCATTATCAGACTGAGAGATGAGAGACAGAGGCTGACACGAGGCGACAGAGACCAAAGATAAACCTGCCAAAATGAATTAAGGCACAGTGTGTGCCCGGGGCACATCTAGATTTAAAGAGAGCTGCACAATGTTGCCAAGACCAGGCAAAAGACACAGAAAAGGGCAGGAGCCACCTGAGAACGCTTGGCTTTTCAACAGAGTAACTCCACCTGCTTCTATGGTCAACTGCATTAATTTCATCATCTCCAGAAGCAATGCAAGTGCATTGAAGGATAACAAAAGAGCATAAATACTACAATTCAGGCCTTGTTCGTCATGGATTCCAGCTTGTCCAGGATCCTCCTCTCACCCATCTCCTCGACGGTCGGCAGTGGGTTCTCTCAGACAAAACCAGCCCTCCTAACCAGCTTGTTCAGTCTGATCCTGTCCTTGACCGTGGCAGAGAAGCGCCAGCAGACCACTGCATAGACGATAGCTGATGCTACAAAAGTGTCATGAGATGTCTTGAAGAGAGTCCTGGAGACTCCGAAGGACCCCAGCCTCCCCAGCAGGTAGAGTCAGCGTTGGTCTTTTTTGTACCGGGCGACTATGTCGGTGGTCCAGGGAGTTTATTGTTGAGGTGAACACCCAGGTATTTGTAGGAATTCGCTGTGTCTAAGTCCAAACCCTGTGTGTACGTGTACACTTTCCTGAGGAAGTCTATCACTGTTTCCTTTGTCTTACTGGCGATGATCAGGAGATGGTTCTGACCATGCCAGTCCACAAAGTTAGTGACGACCTCCTTATACTCAATATAAAGCAAAAATTATTCTATCGCTTTCTGTTATCCTGCCTATCACTCCAGTATCTATGTGTTGTATATAAGGTTATGTGTTAGCATCAGCAAGCACAAGTTGTCTTCATCAAATTAGGGGAAGGTTGGGGAGTGATCGTCGTCTCATGGCTCATCTGGGTCATGTGGGAGTCCGGGTGGGTCCACGTCTTCTTCTTCTGGGTCAGCTTCTTCATCTGGGATGTGGATTAGTGGGTCAATTTCTGTCACTTGATACGGTGGTGGTGTTTTGTTGTCTTTATTGTCAAGGTCCGTATGCCAAGGTCACAGTGACCGGTGTTTTCTGTTACTCAAACTTCGAGGAGCATTGCAGCTGAGATAGCACATTATTTGCAAGTCCTTCATGGCGTCAGAGTATACGTGATGAAAATAGTTTCACAACAAACAAATAATTCTGATTGAAAATTAGTACAATGTCAACCTAAAGCCAACTCTAATGAAACCTTCTGGTGCAATATCCAGTGAAATGTCCCCCAAGAAACCTGTTGCATTAATGCATGTTTTCACAAAGTCACTTTGACAGTATGGCTTTAAGTAGTTTGCTATCGCTCATGGCAGCAGCATTGATATCTTAGCTCCGGTCTTGGTGTTGTGTTGTGTTTGCTACTCTCTAGAATTTAGTTTTCTTTGAATTTGTTTGCAATTTTCTTGGTGACTTGGCTGGATTGGAACCCCTTGACACACAAGGCCACACAAACACAAGGCCAGTTCTGGCCTTGTGTTTGACACCTCTGATCCACATCAAGCCCTGTTGCCTTGACAGCAGCAACATGATAACCTTTGGTCGGTGAACGTTTGTCCAAAAAAAAAATCCGAAAATTGTTCATCTGTAATAAAACTGACTATAATAATGAATCATTTAGTATAAGAAATGTATGTTGATCCAAGAAGCAGCAGTTTGTGCACAGTTTTATCCAGAATACCTCATGAATGTAACTGTTGTACAAATATCAAACTCAAGGTTGTGTGTTTGTACTGAATAGCAATCTTCACCCTGTTTCAATAATCTTGACCTTGTTTAAATCAAAACACACTTTAATGGTGGGGCAGCGTGTTTCGGTTGGGAGAGTGGTCGTCTCCCAATTGGAAGGTTGCAGGATCAATTCCCCTTTCTGAAGTGTCCTTGTGTAAGACACTGAACTCCAAACTGCCTGGGTGAATGCAGAGTGAGAGTGAGAGAGAGTGGTTGGTGGGAGTCGGAGGGCCCGAGGACTCAGATTGCCAGCCTTGCTTCATACGCTCAGTATGGAATGAATAATGCAACATACACCATCTATGAGTGTCCAGAAAAGCACCATATAAAACCTATGCATTATTGTGATTAATAATAATAGACTCTCATGTCTCATGCATCAATAAATCCATCTTCATCAACTTCTGGGACGTGTTGGAGCCGACCCCGGCTAACCGAGGTCATCACAGGATAGACACACACAAATAATATGACTCTGTCTTAACATATTTGCTCGGTTTACTCCTCTTCACTCATTATTTTATTTCAATTTGGCTGTTGTTGCAGGTTATTTATTTTTTTTATAATTGCATTTCATTGTCCTTATCTTATTTCTTTTTTGTTTACTCTGTTAATTCACACTAGCTTTTCTTATTTTCATTCATGACACGTTTCCTTGTCTTTTCATTCTTTTTCTTTTATTGTCAAATAATTTTGTGTACTTTGGTTTTGAAGGCACAATAGAGATGAAGCCATTATTACTATCAGAATCAGAAAAAAAAACTTTATTCATCCCCGAGGGGCAATTAGGTGGGCAAAGAGCGATACACAAAAAGGCAGGAGAGAAAAAAAAACCCACAAACAAGACGGGTGGGCGAAAGCAGGAGATTATGTGCAGTAACAGAATGAGAAGTTGCTGTTGATGTAGTAAAGGCAAGTAATGACCATATAAATGTCAGAAATTGAACGTTCTGTGCAGCAATAAATATAGAATTCAAAATATATATAAAAAAAGATGATATGTATGAATGTAGTGAAAGAAAAATAAAGTTAGTTTTCTTTTTCATTTGAACTAATCGGAAAAAACAAAACATGATGTCAAACGTGATGAAATCATATTTACACATTTAGACAGTCTCTCTCTCTCTCTCTCTCTCTCTCACACACACACACACACACACACACACACACACACACACACACACACACACACACACACACCCACACACACACACTGATTGGCCGCAGGCTGGTGCTGAAAGGTGACAGTTGCCTTCTCAGACGGCTGAGTCAGCAGATGCTGACAGTAATAGCTGCCCCCACCAGCCTGTGTTCATTTCCTCCCTCACAGACTCTCCTGATTCGCTGCACAGTGCAAGAGATCGAGCTCAGAGCAAAGGCTCGGTGAGGTGTGAACTGCCTCCTCCTCCTTCCTGCTTCCCCCTCAGTCAGGCCTTTTATCTCCATTTTCAAGTGTTCTTAATCACACTCCTGGGAATCCCAGACACACAACTGCTGAGCACATCGATACTACCTTAAAACTGACACACTCACACACACACACACACACACACACACACACACACACACACACACACACACACACACACACACACACACACACACACACACACACACACACACACACACAAGCACACGCGTAATAGGAAGTTTCCACAGGGAACTACAATGATTACATGTTTCGAGAGAAGCGCTAAAACGACAGCTCATTTTTCATACAGTCAGAAAAAAAAAAACATTTCTCATTATCGTTGCGCCACGTTTATGATTCTTTTTTTTTTTTTTTTTTTTACAAGCAGGTTTCAAACAATCCATCCAGCCTATTCATCATCTATACTGCTTTGTTCATTTCAGGGTCAATAGAAACAATCACGACTGGGTGTTGGTTACAACCTCACACACACACACACAGACAAACACACACACACACACACACACACACACACACACACACACACACACACACACACACACACACACACACACACACACACACACACAGACGGTGAATTCTGAGGACAAATGTACCTCATACAGTCCAAAGGAAACCCGGACATCCTACTTTTACAGTGTATCGAAAACAAGACCCACAGAGGCCCCGTGCTTTGGATAAAATGCCAATTTCCCACCTATTATCGATGAAATGCCACTTTGATGTTTGTTTATCGTAAATCCTCACAGTTCCTCTTTGTTTATGGTAATCTCTTACTTGTTTCCATCGCCACAGGTTCTTCGTCAGCATATTTCCTGTCATGAGCTCTTCCCTATTCCTGCTCTACCCATATTAACAGTCAAATGTCTCATGCTGGCAAAAGACATTACCCTGACCCCCATATACTTCCTGATGCGGAAGAAAATGGAGAAAAAAAAAGTTAACCGGAGTGAAATTAACTCCTGTAGAACAAGAAGCAATGTCTTTTGCCAGCATGATTTAATTTATTGTGAGTACGATAGAGGAAAAGAAATCCACTAAAGTGTCCCAGCTGCTCATAAATGCTGAGTAGATACAGAAAGAGCTACGTTCAGTGTCCTGACATGACTGCTTGGAGCTGCTGCTCGATACACATAACTGAATTTAATTGCAAAAAACAGTGCAGTTTCCTATTTGATAAATACACAACACGAGCCAAGGTTTTCCTTTTCTTTTCATGACCTCATACATACAACCTTGTCCTCTTTGTGGGTGGCATCTTGAATCACCCAAACAGAAAACGATCTATGGATGGCGGCTTTGACCCATGTTGCATATCAAAGAGTCTCCTACACACTCTTCAGAAAGCTGTGGAGGAAAAACATGACGCTCAATCAGTCTTGTTTTCACCTTTAGTCAGTGAAGTTATCGCCTTGAAGGGGATATTTAAGCCACATTGCGTAATGACAGTGTGTGATGTGCAGATACAAGAGCCAAAGCAGTACAATCTTCAGTACTCATGCCTCTATACTGCTGTCACACTTATGCTGTTTTCTGACAATAGAAACTGTTCTTCTTCTTTAATGATTAGTAAAGCCTCCACCAACACACCAACAAGCAAGCACAAAGTTATTTTTCTAAATGGCCAAATGCATTAATGCATAAATACAATACTTTGGGGGCTATTAACCAAAGATCTGGTAGACTGTAGACTGGTAGACTGAAGACTCATACTTAATGAGAGTCCTGCTTTTAACAGCAAGGAACGTAATAACAGCCTCTAGGCTCAATCCACTTTTTCAAAAAGCCGTTCTCCCATAATGTTACATTCGTTATTACCGAGATGCGAAATGTACATGGTTCTAACAGTGTCTAGGTAAAAGACTGGGAAAACATCAAGATTGCGACCTGCTGGCACAGGTGTGACATGAGTGTCTGTTTGTTATATGTGAAATAAATAAAAAGTTAAAAATGAAATGATATGAAATGAAATAAAATGTCCACAGTGCATTTTTATACATTTCTACTCCACGTGCATCCAGATGGGGAATACATTTTCAAATTAAGCAGTTTGTTGGTGTCATTAACATCTGAAACAGCTGTGAAGTGTTACTGCATCGCTATGCTGAATATTCATCAAGACGTCTTTTGTCCAAAAGTAACTTTTGTAGTTTCTGAATGTGAAGCATAAATCTCCCTCTAAAGAGTGAAACTACTTGTGACATCTCCACATCTTTAGAAATGATGACCCCCTTGAAGACAGTGCTGGAGGGAACACGCCCCCCCCCCCCCCCCCCCCCCCTCTTATAAATTGGGAATAGTTGACAAACTCAGTCAGTCCAGGGGCCACACACAGCCCAGTTTGATCTCCTGTGTGAGCCGGACCAGTAAAAATAGAAGCCTAATAACTTATATATGCATGTATGAATACACATTTTCTGAAGTCGCCAAATGCTTTTCTTTGTTTTAGTGCAAAGTAGAATGAATGCAATCCCTTTGTAACCAAAGGGTTGCGTTATTTTTTTACATTACGTCTGTTTTCTTATTTATTTTTACGTTATTTTATTTAGTATCTTTGTACAAATTTAACCAGGTTGGCTGCACCCAAAAAATTTAATTGTGCAAATTACAAAAATCCTCTATTTGCAGCCTGCATGTTTTTAGATCACTGTCCTCGCGATGCGGCAGCACGTTAATCCCACAGCAGCTCCAGAAAGATCAGTCTTCTTTCTAACTTGTACATATTGGCATTTTAGAGAAAACCACTTTGGTGATTTATAACAGCTGGACAGACGTCAGGACTTTAGGGCGCCGTGATTGTTTACGTCTCCTCATGTGGGGGGGGGGGGGGGGGGGGGGGGCAGTTAAAATTCTCCAGTGGGTCACATGACCACCTGGGGCTAAAGTGGAGGGACGAGCCAGAGGAATGCAGTATGTTACATGGTTTCGATAAGATATTGTGTTTGTCTGATGATGGTATCTGAAATCTCTCAGCAGAGTGAAGAGGAGTGAAGGTAAACTTAAAAAAAAAAGCTCCAATCTGAAGCCAGCCGAGTGATTTAATAAAATGTTTAACACTGGAATTCGCTTGGTATTGAGATTGATGATGTGCACTTTGCTCCAAATGACCACACAGCCAATAGCTGGACCTGGAAATGCACTATATGTTACTGAAAGTGACAAAAACATGACAAAGATCCAGTTTGTGTTGAACAGACAGGGTTTACTTGACTGTAGGAAAGTTTAAAGTTGACACTGTGTGCACTCTGCAAATTATCTACTGATCATTACATGATTTACATTAAACATCTGATCATATCAGGTGAAACCAGCACAACATAAAGACTAAAAGTACAAATCTGAAAATCAAGTCCAGTTCACATGAGCATATGACAGTATAGAAGTGGGAGTGACTGAGAACTGCACCACGTAGATTTCTGACGACGCTACAAGGAGAAAGAATAGAAGCTTTGAGGGAAAAAAAAACCCCTTCTTGGATATTGTGAGGCTTCAAACAGCTCGTCGGAGGAGTCCGTCAAATGTTCCGCTCTGTGTGGAAACCGTAAAGAAAGAGAAACCGGGAGGAGGCGGAGTGGCCGTCCACGTGACGCTTGGCAGGAACGTGCTGACAAATACTGTTCAAGTGCATGAAAACCGGGACAGTCTCAAAGCAGAATAGCTTATACAACAAGTACTCTCATTACATTTTCTTATTCGAAGAAAAGAATTCGCGAGTCGATAAATGCTATCGTAACGCAAACATACCACGCTCTGAAAAATGCACTTCCCCGTGTTGAACCGTTTTAAGGTAAAACGTCAGTGACGAGCGGGGAAGTACGGTGTTGCTAAAAATACAACAGGTCAGTATCAATCAACTGTGAGTCACAGGCTAGAATCAGGATGAGACGTAAAGACACGACTCGTCTTTTTCTTTTTTCTTTTTTTTTAAAAAAAGGAACCATTTATCTTCCCTGTGAGGTGAACGTGAACCAACTGTACAGTCAGATTGTGTGCTCGGAGGCAAAACTAAAACACCGACTCCTCCGTCGCAACACAATTATTACATTTTCAACAAAAGGATTACACAAAACTACACCGGGGTTTTCAGATAGGAGACGCTACATCCATGTCCAAAGTGAGGGATTCTGTGGATAGAAGAACAAACATAACCGTTACACTTTGATTGTGAGGATCCGTTTTGAGTACATTTGGTACAAATACGGACAGATGCATCTCCAGACATTCCAGTATTCCAGCTTGTCGAGATGCATCAGACTCACCCAAATGTCCCTGGGTCGCTTCGGCCTCATTGTGCATCAGGGAGTCCAGGGTACGAGGAGACATTGGGAACAAGTCACTGGTGTTTCCAGAGTTTGTACTGTGAACGAAAAAAAGAGAGAAGACGTCATGAACACGCTGCTGTAGAATCTGCTGTTATATCTTTTTTTAGTGTGACTGTGTATGAAGAGGAGGAAGAGAAAGGAGAAACTGGATGTACTGCCAGTTGTATGCAGCACTGTGCAAAAGGTTTAAGCGTAACAAAATATAGCCTATATATAAAAAAACAACCAAAAAAAACCCAGCAGGAAAGTATCTGCCTCAACCTCCAAACGCACAGCCAGCGTTTACTGAGAAATTATCTACAAGGGCTTCTGGAAGAACCAAGATCTCAAAAATCATCAAATCTGTCAGGGTGAAACAACAAAAGATCTGCGCTTAGCTCTCCAATAATGATTTAAAGTAAAACACTAAATACCAGCGATGTCCCATTGAACCAAGGTAGTATTTCTGATATCACCTATGTGGTTTAATATCAGCAGGACACTAAAGATGATGAATGAAGGGATATAAAAAAATCTAATTCGCTTAATTAGTACGGCTGGTTTTCATCAGGAGCAAACTACTGTACTTCACTGGAATATTTATTATTTCAGTAGAAACAACAGAGTTCATAAAGCAAACTGATCCGGGATGACAAACACATTTCAGTTCAGCCCAATTTAATCTCGAGTGAGTAGTACCAGTAAAACACTGCCATAATAACATTTAAATATAAGTTTTCCTTTGTCCTGGTGAAGAGTATATTTGATGAAAATGACTATATTTTTACACAAACCAAAGAATTTGCACTGAAAATGACTCCAATCTCAACATAAATCCAATTTAAATGAAACCTTCTGGTCCAAACTACAGTGAAATGTCAAAGTAACCAGTATTGGTGACACCAGCTGTGATTATACAGTAAAGTACCATTGAACATTACTACCAAACACTGATGATTTATCTCTGACTGACTTTGCAATCAGCATTAGGAAACAAAACTGAAGCCCTCCTTCGCCAGTGTACAACTTTTGCAAGGCACAATGTGGTTAATCTGTCATTAGTGGCTAGTGTGAAGACCGAAACTGTTATCTATTGTTTCATCCTTTCATTTAAAACAGTCAAAGTAAAAGAGGCACACTGAATGGATGGAAATGACAGGCACTCAATACTGTGTTAACACAGTGGATTAAATGGATCAGACTCAAAGGTTCTTCTCTGACTCAACGGAGAACATTTCGTTGTTTTTTTTTATTCTCCCCCATTTTCTCATAAAATCATGAACCGATTTGATCCCTATGTGAAATGTGGACGGATTTGCAAAAAAACAAAAACAAAAGGTATGAGGGTAAAGTAAGGCGCAGTGGCTGGGAAACAATGGCGATGGGAGTTAAAACACCAGAAACCACACCGACAAAGTGACAAGATGCACACACACAGCCCTACATGCTAGCGCCTCCCCCCCAACCCCCCTCCCCCGAGCAGCCTACCCTGGGAAGCCGTTCCCAAGCAGCTCACTGTCCGGCAAGTCCATGAACACGGAGGGACACCTAGGGAGACAGGTCAGGATCTGGCTGAGCAAATCTCTCTCTCTCTCCCCCTCTCTCTCTCTCTCTCGCTCTATGACGAACTTCCCGTATTCGACAGTAAAAGTACAACTCCGCTTATAGTCGATTCTATCGCTTTCAACATCATTGCATTCAACATATTATGAGACATTATAGTATGGCTTTGGTTTTTCTTTGCATTAATTGGACACTAAAGAGCCTCTCGGTGTGACAATGAATGTGTGTCTCTGTGTTTGTCCTGTGATGGACTGGAGACGAAGATGGGTGGATAATAAACGGTCCACCCGTGATTTTCTTTAAACTTCCGATTCAAAACTTAGACAATACACACATTTATCTCAGTTACTCTGTCGTCCCTTTGGATCAAGTTTGGAAACTCAGTTTTAAAGACAAACGTTAATACAATACATTAATTGCCATCCCAAGTTCTGAGTGAAGCCCCGGCGTGACGTCGTGCAGAGACGGCAGGCTTTCGAAAATAAGCGCTCGGCACGTATCTGCGTTAGTGGCGCTTCCTCCCGAGAGCAAAAACACTTCTGTTCTCTTTTCTTCGAACGTTCAGTGACACAAGCCAGGACCACTTTGTCTTCACACAATGAGAGACATCAGCAGCGGCTAATGTTGGGTTTTGAAAGGCAAAGGTGACTGGGTGGTAAGTCACTCTGTCAATAGGAGAATGTGGAGATACTTACGGAGTCACGCAGATGAATTTAGTCTTCAGGTACGGCTGGATCGCTGTAATGGAGGTAAAGAGTTACGCGTTATTCTCAAGTAGCAGCAAACTGAATCCGCGAACAAGAGGTCAGTGACTCACTGCTGGTCGAGTCTCCGATCTCGGGCTCTGGAGCTGCTTCTGGCCTGCAGTATTTCCCAAAGGCTTCCTCTTTTGGGATGTCAGGATAGAGGTAAACAAGAGGCGACACCAAGATGTTGGTGGCATCCATGATTTTGTAGCCCATAATGATGTCGGCAAAGGACATGCTGTTGAGCTGCTGTTTGGTGTACGGCTCCACCGACTGGATCTGGGTCTTTCCTGAAGAGCCAGGTGAAAGATTAGTGTTTGAACAAAGGTACTGAACCTTAGTAACACTCAGGATTGTTGGGAAACATGAAATCCTCACCACTGATATCCTTTTCCACCCATGTGAATGTAATGCCCCCTTCCTTGCTGCTCTCACTGAAGCGGAGCAGGAAGGTACCGGGCGGTTTTGGATTCAGAATGGCTCTCTCCCTCTCCTTACTGATAAATCCCATGATGTACCTGCAAACAAACAGTGCGGCTATTTAGAGACTCCTGACTTCGGCATGTGAAAACACTTAAGAGCAAAATGACAGGAAGCCGAGAGGTAATTCTGCCCGCTGAGCCGTAAACAAAGGACGACCTCTCACCCTTCATTCCACAGAGCGAGGATATACTTCTTCACCAGGTCAATAATGTTGTCCAGCCACACCCAGAACGAGAAGCCCTTACCGGCCATGTTTTCCTGCGTAAATACAGGACAAAATTTTTTTTAAACTTAACTCGCACAAAGAAATAACATCAAGAGTTCATAGCGGGGTATTTCTCGCTGTGAAAAGTACCTTACAAAACTTGGCCCAGGTGATCTGACATCCAGAGTAGTTGACACACGGTCCTGCACGGTTGAGCACACAGAAGATGAGCATATCAGTACAAACAAACGCTTATGCGAGGCTGAACGGTCCTGGAGATGTTTCCGATTGTCTTCGTACCAAGTAACTTCTCAGCCAGCGTGGTGAGCTGCTCAATGGTCAGGCCTCTCTTGGTGGTGGAGGAGAACTGCCAGCTCAACACTTCAGCCACCTGGTCCCATGTCCCCACTGGAGGTTTTGTGAAGAAGTTCACATTCTGGGAACAATATGAAAATGGCAGCTTTAAAAAAAAAAAAAAATAAAAAAAATGGAGAACACACACTTTCTCGAGCAGATTTTAGAGCTGCCAGTTAACTTTAAGTGGGAAGAACACGCAAACGCCACACAGAAAGACTTCTGACCGGACTGGAGTTCGGTCCCTGTCCACCAGAGGGTGCTGTCTCACCTTTGGATGGTTGGTGAGCATGTTGTACCACAGTATGGAGGCCCAGGCGTTGGGCATCTGGCAGATGTTGGAAATTACGACCACGGGCAAAGAATGAGTCTGTACAGAAGAGAGAAAGGTCAGTTACTGTCCAGATTCAGAACATTTTTCCCATTTCTTAGTAAGAGTGACATCACCCACGGTCACAAGCTCTTTCTATTTGAAATACTCCTTTTTCTAAAACCTCTTCAGGGTGTCTTCTCATTAAAGTTGAGTAACAATACTTTGGTGAAGCAACATCACACCTTTTTCACATCTACGTGTGGTTTTGTCAAACAATATTAATTAATTCTATCCTGTTCTTCTGATTCAATCATGTCCTAAACAGAAACCAACAATCAGATAAAAATGAGGTTTCACATGGTGTGGGAAACTTCCTTGCACATCATGCACATTGCTGTTCGTTACAAACCACTATGATTCATCACCAGTTAAATAAATGTAAAGCCATGGCCAGTAACCCTGTTCTCTGCTATAGAACTGGTATGAAATCAGATCTGAAATCCAAGCAGATTCATACATAAATGCACAAATATATTTCCCACTGCAAATAAACGTCAATTAATCCAGATTTATAAATGGCACTTAAACGCTTTCTTGAAGTGATGATCATAAATGACTTGAAGCACATGATCCACACAGATGTGGAGATTTATAAATGAAAAAGCAGAGTAAACCGTTTAACTAGAAATGCTAATGCTGTATATTCAACAAGAGTATTTGGGTGTGCATGAGAAACACATAGTTTATGAACTATGCATTCATTTTTGAGACATCTATAAATATATTTATTTAAAAACAGCATTGAATCATTCCGGGTGCATTTAATATTAAAGAGCAAGAGCTGACTGCGTCCACAACGTTAGGTTAAAAAGGATTTATCTTAAAACAGAAGCTCATTCAGAGGCTGTGAACTAAACAGCCTGTGGAGGAGGGAGACTCTATGAATGACTGATCTGTGTGGTCAGTTCATCTGAACAGGGCGGAGGGGGAGCGTTTGGGACTGCTTCAACTGAGAAAGTCCCAGTTTGAGACGCAAGATCAGCAGCAGCAGCAGCAGCACGGACCTCCAGATCGATCTTCAGGCCTTGGTGATAGACTTCGGTCTCAAAAGTGATGAGATGGAGTTCCTCTGTGACAATCAGAGAAGCCTGGAAAGAGACACGACTTTCCGTGAAAATGTTTCTCGCAAAAAACCAAAATCATTTGTCCGTAAAGAGAAACTACAATCAGCACACCGTTTACTATCACCGCCAAACAACACTGCCATGAGTGACGGTTTCACAATAAATGTCACAAGAACCACTTACATCACTGTTGGTCCGACCCCCGTTACCACACCTCTGCTCTCGCAGGGTCTGCAACACACAGGAAATCAGTTTCACTTTGTCAGAAAACTCCCGTCATTTCACGCCAGTTTGGGTCTTTAACTCACCAAGTGCTTGAACTCTGCTGACAGGCTGCCATTGTTGGATTCCTCCATGTTCATAACCTTCGTGTTGGTTCCAAGGATGTTGAACTTTCGTGATCTAAAACAATAAAGCAGGAAGTGAGACTTCTCTCTGAAACAGCCTGGATTCAAATATCAAAGCTCAAAGTTTTTTTTAGCGTCTCTCACCCTCGAATTGCGGCCACATCACCAGATTCCCTGAAAATTAGGGAGAAGAAATCAGTCAAAAGGTCATATCCGAATGAGCCTTCATTAAAATCATGATTTTTCAATGAATAGCACTCACTTGTCAATGCAAACTTTAATTTTCAGCTGGTAATTCAGCTCAGGAAACTTCACCAGTAACCTGGGAAAATGTGGGGAAAAAACATACAAACGATGAGAAAAAATAATAAAAATCCACCAGAGCTTTTAAGTAAGTATGTGTGTGTGTGGGGGGCGGGGGGGGGGGGGGGGGGGGGGGGACTTGTCTAAAGCTTGTGCGATACTATTGGCAATGAATGTAGTTTCAATTTCAGTTCTTCTCAAAATCTCAAAGGACAAAATTTAAGCTGGGAAAACCGATTTTTCCTGTTGCTTTGAGCCTAAATCTTACCTGACTTTATTAGTGAATTGTACTCCAGTCTTGATGACCAGAGGCCTGTCTGGGTGCATGGGCATGCAGGGCTGTCTCTCCACCACAAAGGCGCTGCAACACAAAGTGCATAATCTTTTAGAAAAAAACAAGATTAAAGTCCATTTTCTTAGTTGCTATACGCTGAAAAGTTGATCTCTCAGGCTGATGAGTCAGACGTTACCACGGTGATTCTTTCAGACTGTGATAATGATCACGAACATGCAGCAATGGGGATGAATATCGTGTTAAAATGCTGCGCACCTCTTCATGAGGTTTCTGAACAAATCCACGATTTTCTCCTCCAGAGCGGGCCTGTGCTGAATGATGGGGTCGCCTTTGTAGGAGACCTTCTGCTGAAGCTCCTCCAGCTTCTTGATCTGCTGACGAATCTGGAGCTGTGACTCGGCCAAGGATGTAATCCTGCACAGGAAATTACAAGCAGTTGAAGGCCGACATGGATGACTGATGTAAAATCAATACTTGGCCAAGGCTATAATCCCGAGCGTGGCATTACACACAGTTCAAGGCTGACGCGGAAGATTGACGTGACATCAACACAGCAACTAATTCCAGAAAAGGCGTCCAATTCTCAGAGAAAAATGCCAAGGTTACCATGTCTCCAGGCGATCGAGGCAGATGTTCGGTGGACCTCCAATACAGGCGATCTGCTGTCGTCTCTTCCAGTCTGCCAGCTCTTCATCCGTCAGGTTCTTCTGCACGTAATCCATGGCGGTCAGCAAGCCGCCCATCTCTGTCACGATTTGCTGCGAGAGAACAATTAACGGCGGACGTTGAGTATTGGAATGAGCGGGAACGAAGCGAGGTCAGTGACGGAGACTCACCCTTCTGAGCTGGTCCAGGGCACTCAGCATCTGTTCCAGCTGAGCCATCTTCTGCCTGGTGGCAGCTGCTTGACTGTTTCCGTTCAGGTCCTGAGACAACTCTGATTCACATGAGGACAGCTTAGCCAACAAGGTAGGAGTATTAAATAGTGTCATTTAAAAAAAAAAAAAAAATTAAAAAGAAGCTGGAAGACTATACCTCCTTGGCTTTTCAGTGTTTTGTAATTGAAGTCAAAGTCATCCTGCAAGTTTTCAAGCATTTTCATCTTCTGTTCCATGTCCTGCAGGAATAGAAAACACATGACACGTAATCATCAAATCTGCTGGATACGTTTTAGAAATCCCCTGCTGTATATCACCGAATCTGAGTGAAACTCACCTGCACCCGCTTCCTGATGTCTTGGAGGTTGTGCTCCAGTATTTGCTGTTTCTCTGTCACGACTGTTCCTGTTGGATGAGCTGCCTGGCCATCCTGTACGAGGCGAATGGATGCAGTCAACTCATAGCCACTGACATTGCTTTCAGACACTGTTAAAGACTTGCAGCGAGGCTGATGCGGCCTCCTACCTGTGCGGCAGAGGTCGCAGTCTGCAGCAGCCTTTGCTCCTCCCACAAGCAGCGGGCGACAATGCGAGCGATATCCATCGGCTTCTCCAGGTACTTGCTCTGCAGATGCTGTTTGATCCTGCGCAGGTTATGCTGATAGAGGACATTGTTTTCCTGCAGAAAACGGCTGTACTGCTGGTCTATTTCTCCCAGGAGGTTGTGAAACACCAGTGTGGCGTGTGATTCCGTGTTGGCGGCGAAAGCCCTTTGGAAAGACAGGGAGAAATGATCGGCATCATGAATATCATATAGATTTTCTGACCTTGAAACGCAATCCAGTGCCCTGACCTCTCCCCTTATGAGAAATGGGTGAAAATTCTGTTTTCTGAGTTGAATGCTGGTTATTTCAGAACTTCACACTGATTTAATATGACCTGTGCTTAAAAGTTTACAACAATAACAAGTAATATAATTAGAGGTTACGGCACACCCATTCAGGAAGCTTCACAGATGCAATGATTTCCAATGAAAAAGTCTTAAAAGATGTTAGCTCATTAACAACCGCAAAGAAAAAGCTCCAACTATATATATGTGTCACAATAAAAGAATATGCAGTGAATAGTAACACATCATTGATTACTCTCATGTCATTTTCCTCAAGTTCCTCACCAGTCCTGACTCTCAATCCACGGGGCGAGGAACTGCCGCAGCTCCATGGGGAAGCTGTCACTGTACAGGTGGTAGAGCTGCTCCAGATATCTGGTTTCCAGCTGCTGTAACTGGTTCCACTGGGCCATCCTGACACACACTGCCTCAAACCTACACACAAGAGATCAAGTCAGAACTTACATCACATAGGAAACAAATACATATATATATACACACACACACACACACACACGTTTTAAGTATCCCATGTCTTATGATAAAGGAAATAGCTTAATCTTTGACAGAAAGGATGACAAGCCCATGGGAGGTTTCCTATGAGGCGCAGTCACTTCCTGTTCAGTGAAACACAACGCCTCCACCAAGAAATGTAGACCAACATGAACAGCTGTCAACTCTCTGAGCAGATAAGAGTGAATGATCCTCGGTTGAGACCTTTGACTCGCAACTGAATTTGCTGGAAACCCTCCTGACTTCCATCTGTGAGAACCGACAGGTTGTGACTCAGCACAACACCGCTTTTCCCTAAAGGTTGAAGCAACTCGAGCCATTTCGGTTCATTAATTGCAAACCGCCTGCTGGCAGAGACTTCTGGTACGACTCTGATGCACAACACAGGCTTGGCTCAGTGAGCTCCCCGCAGACGCGTAAAGGCTTCACTGACAATAACCAGGCACGAAAAGACTCCCCCCAAAAAATCTGACCTGAAGCTTTGTTCATTCCCTCTGAAAAAAGAATAGAAGCATCTGTACTACCTAAACCACGGTCCTATATGGGCGACCGACTCAACAAAAACTGGACATTACATGCCAAATTTAATTTGTCTGCAGTCTTCCATGTTGACATAATTTATAACCTCAGCAGATGCTCTGAAATGTGGAACATGTGTGTCACTCAGCCTTTATTGATGTGTAATCCAATCAAGTATCAAGCATCCATGTTTCACAATGGACAGTGTAGACCCACTTATTAGACTGAGAGCTCAGGACAATGCCCCGTCTGAAAACTACATTTCCATCCCTTGTGATCATCCAAGTTTCACTTTGATTATTTCTGTGTCCCAGAAAAAAACCACAGAAATTGTGTCGAGACCATTTTTGTCGCCATCGTCATTGAGGTGAAGATTTTTTTTTTTTTTTTTTGGTGTCACACAAATGTGACAATGTTGACTTGACACGTGTTCCTCTTTCGATGACTGGTGAAAAAGATGTGTGATGTGAATTTCTGGGCATGTGAAACTGCTGATGTATCATAAAGTGCTCAGCTAAGTTTATTTCAACAATAAGATATTCTTATTCAACAATGAAAGTGTTTACATTCAAAAGCACCTCACAGTGATTGTGTATGTAAAAATGTTTCAGACTTTTTCATAGAGAACAGACAGTAATAGTCTACAGTCTCTACAATCGGTATAATATACATCCATTCTTCCATGTTTCTGTAACTTCATCCCCCCTTCTTCTGCAGGGTCTGTATAACTCATCCCCTTAAATTGAGTGGCTGGACCATCGAGGCTCATAGTGAGAGCTGCAGCACGATCAATAATTCAATACATAGGCTCAGAAATAGCACAGTGCTGTTTTGTAATAAGTGTTAGTTGATGGATACCGGTATGATTAGAATATAACACATGTACGGGTTCCTAAAGCCTAATGAAAACTACTAAAAACTGACCAGTCTGCACACATTTTAAATGATAGATGATGGTGACTTTATGAATGATGCTCACATTTCACAAATATTGATCAAGAATCCAAAGGATGACTCTGCCTGGGCAACACATCCATCATATCTTTGTCTTTGAGACTTTGTACTGATGATGGACCAGCATACTCAAAATAGCTTCAATAACCAGGTGTGTCTGTGTGCTTTCCCCAGCTGGGCTAGATTTCAGGACAATGCGACTTCAAGTAAAGTAAACTGAAACAGTTCCTTTAACAAACAAAGAGAAAAGTACTTGCCTCCTTGAAACGTTTATTCTACAGGTGACAACAAAGCTGCCATTGTGTTTGTGATTCAGTATTGTAAAAGCAATGTGTCGTTTGTAATCACCACAGCTTAATCACTAATAACAACTGCAGCATCCTTCAATATTAAAATATAGAAGATCTGGGAGCTCCAAGAAAGGTATTTTAGAGTATTTTCAATTATACAAACCTTTGATTGTTTGAAAATATTGAAAGAAAATCCCCTTGCTAAGTGAGAAACATAGGCTGCAGAGAGGATGCAAGTGTGATGGAGATGGGCGTGTCAACACACAATAACTTATATTTCACTGCATCTAAATAAGCTTTAAGTGCATTTTAAAGGTCACCAGACGTAAAGCCATGAATCCATATCAGGAATACACATCTACAAGAGCAAAGCTGTGACAACTCGGGTAATCATGAGTTTATAAAAGAGCTGTGAAGCTACAGTAATATCTTAATGAAGCTTTAATTACTTATATAACATAGTGGCAACATGGCGTTTCCCCCTGCACCATTAACTTAGTCGTAGTAACACAGTGGAGCACAAAGCTGGCGCTGCGTTATCGTACTTTATTTGCAACTTAATAATGTCAATGAGCTGATGTTTAAAAATATGTTAATAAATAAACAAAAGCAGAAGTCTAATATTCGCTTACCTCGCTCGATGGTAAAATCTTTGGAAAAGTTTTCTCCCGAGAAAGATTAGCACTCCTTTCAAACTGAACCACACTGACACTGTCGGTCAGTAACAACTTTTCTATAATTTACAACCCGAAAATAAAATATGACTTTCGGAAAATGATCGCTTCTCTTTGAAATACTTTCCAGACTCTGGTAGCTAGGCACGACCCGTCCCCTACATTGCAGTCTTTCCAGCCACACAAACGCCATTAACCACTTTACAGACACGTCCGACCACCAATAGGAATTTGCGAATCCAATTCAACCAATCAGAATGCGTGTTTTGCAAAGAAGAGGTGGGACTTACAGCGAGGGTGGTTGAGAGTGGACTGTTTACTGCTGTCGCAACTGAGCCATTCCACACTTTACTCCCTCCCCGTTGATGTAGCTCAGTGTGTGCGTGATTCAGAGGGCGGGTGAGCGTAGACACAGAACAGCCAGGCTGGAAGTCATCTGAATTACTGGCAGTGTTGACGTCATCGTCAATGTAATAACAGCAGTGTCGTCCAGACTGACTGAGGCTGTAATAATTTAACCTAAACTCACACAACAATAGATCTTATCATCTCACACACACACACACACACACACACACACACACACACACACACACACACACACACACACACACACACACACACACACACACGCACGCACGCACGCACACACACACGCACACTCACACACCATTCAGAATTCAGGACAACACAATATTTTTCAGTCAGCCTTTATTTATTATCAATCAGATAGGCGGAAAAAAGCTTTAAACACAACACAATCTGGCAAGCTTCATCAATTTCCTGTAAATTTCTAACAGATTATATGTCATATCATGGTGCAGAGGTGTAAATGAATATGTGTAGAAACTGCAGCCTCTCGGTTATGTTCTCTTTTTTAAAGTTAAAGCAAGCAACATATACATGATGGCAAAACAAATATTTATTTTCAAAGAGCTCTGGATATCTGTAAAAAAAAAGAAGAAGAAGAATGAAATCCCATACAAGGTATAGACCGATGTGGTGTTACAGGCCTGCAAATGATTTATTTCAAAGCATCTCTACTTGAGTATAAGGTGTGCACATACTTTCTCCTTATTATTACAAACACGCATATTAGCACACATCCTTTGTCCTCTGTTTGTCTCCCTGTTGTCTACCCCGCTCAGTGCTCGAAAGGAGCACTCTCTTTAATTGCATTTCTCCACCCATTGATTATTTTAATGGTGTTCCCTGCTACACAGTGGGCCTTTATGCGCCTCCACCAACTCAAGGACACCAGGCAGGTCTCCAGGGGAGGAAAACAGAATCTGTCCATCCACCTTGTTCCTGTCTGGCGATGTGCTTTCCAGCTTTACACGCTCAAAGCTGACTATGATCGACCATCACCAGTTTACGTCAGAATAATTAAAAATGCTTCTGCTCACCCTCCATAACCTTTTGTTTAACTTATCGTACGATTTATGATCAGGTGTCTCTTCAGAGGAAGTGTGCAATGTTGTAACCGGTCTGCGAAAGAATTTGAGGGCTGAATCACACTGCTGCGGTGTTCTGACATTTATTAAAGTGCTATGCCATTCATGATACCTGGCAGTTTTTCACCCACCTGCATTTAGATTGGCATTTGCCTCGCAACATATTAAGTACTCACTCATTTATCTGTCACTCTGATCTTCAGGCCATTCTTTTTCTCACTGCAATTACTTTGGAAAAATTTAATAGGGATGTGCAAATGAACAGTGATGAGCTGTGACCATGGTGACGCAGTCATTTTCACTACTCTCTGAGAGGCAATGTGCAATGTGGTGAGAACACCTTGTCCACGTGCAATGAATCTGACATGTACAGTATGTGGAAAGTCCATCGCATTACATCATTTCAGTGAATCGTGAACAATGTTGAAACAAATATCAACACATGATGCAGCTTTCACACTCATCAAGAATGGCTTGAAAAATAATGTTAAACTAAAGCCTTTATTGACAGTAAAACTCCAAAACAGATAATAATACAGTAAAGCTTCAAAAGGTATGAGGTGAAAGGTATTTTAAGGACCTTGGTTACTGTTAGTTTGTTTTAGTACAGAAAATGTACAAACACAATACTGATCGGTGTCTAATCCTTTATATATTATTGTCTCAGATATACACCATGTTGTCAAAAATTATATATATAAAAAAAGATGTATTAAGGAGTTTTGCTGATCCCATAATCATGTTTTACACTGAAATAACTATTATACTGTGAAGTATGACACAAGTTTTGAGTAGTTGGCAGCCAATAAACTCCATCATATCATCAGGGGTAAACAATTTTATTCCTCTTAACTCCTCTCCCCTGCAACTTTACTTTTTTTTTTTTTTTTTTTAATTCAACCTTGAATAAATTTTTTCAGTTTCACACATGCACACTACACGACTCAAACCATCCGTCACTCAATCAGCCTTGCTAAAATTACCCTCCTTCCATATACCCTAAAGTGTATATAATATTTATATATAGCATCCCTAGGGCAAAGACAATTTATACCTTTGTTTCCTTCAAGCCCCACAGTTATTCAAACAAAGAGCGAAGATTTGACACATATAAGTCAAGCATAACCAGTCAGCCTGTATCATATCTCAAAAGTTAGCTTTGTTTTTATTCAGTTTTTTTCTTCTTCTTAGTTGTATGCTAAATGTGAGCAAATATGAAAGTCATCCCTGTTGGGTACATTAAAAAGAAAGAAAATGAAAAACAAATAAGGTGTCATCACATCTAGAAAAAGTCCCCACGACCATTACTGTGTCCTTGTGAGTATATATATTCGTCCGTCAAGACTGTGTTTCTTCTTCATCCTTGCATCTCTTCTGTGCCAGCGCCGTGCATCTTTATCTTTATTCGCTCTGGGCCTTCTTTAGATGGTCTGGCTCCACGCTGACCAGCTGAGAGTCCTCAGTCACCTGCAACAGGCCCGGCACCTCGGGGCCATCTACACTTACCAGCTCGCCTTCCTCCACGTCCACGTGCACCCCCAGCCCATTCTCCTCTCCCTCCGCCTGCAGCTCCGCCTCGCTCACCTCCACCATCTCCGTGTTCTCCATCACCTCCTCCTCCCCTTCTCGGATCTTCTTCACGTGGAAGGTGAAGGGGGGGACGCGGTACACGGACGTCTTGGAGCGAGCGTACACTGTGTGGTCAGGGGTGAGGGATTTCTTCATCTTCTCTCTGGAGGTCTTCATCTTTGCCCGGCGCTCTTGGTTGGGCGTCATGCGGGTCCCCAGCTTGCCGATCTTCTTCTCCAGGCTGTGTTTGGTTTTCTCCAAGTTGTCGCGAGTTTTCTGCCTCGTCTTCTCCAGGTTCTCGCGGGTTTTTTGCCTGGTCTTCTCCAAGTTCTCCCTGGTCTTTACTTTAGTCTTCTCCATTTGCTCTTTGGAGAAGGCTTTCTTGAGGCTGTCTACTTGTTGTTTGGTGGAACGCTGCAGACGTTTTGTACGAGATTCTTCTACAATCTCCTCAATCTCCACCTCTTCATCTGAATTGGCTGGAACGCCCTCTTCGGGTATCTGTTGAAGGCCCTCCACTGTTTTGCCCTCTGCCACAGCCTCCGGTTTAGATGTCTTTGGTGGCTTCACTTGGTCCTGAGGGCACAAAATAGAAATTATTAGAAAACCATGAGACCACGCCGAAGGAATTTCCATTACAAATGTGACAATTGGAATAACATTGTCAGTCTGACATTTGCTACCACATTAGCAGACACAGCTCTCCACTGATGGCATTGTGTGATTCATGCAAATTGTGGCCTTTCATTCAGTATGTCGTTAAAGTTATCAGCCTGACAAAGCGAAGATAGTGGAGGAAATGTAAAGCTGCTACAATGGCCATGACAATCTACACACAGCCAAGCGCCCAGAGCAGTTCACACTATGTAGCTGGTGCATAGTGCCATCTAGTGGTGTCAGATATGTGCCAACAGAAGCAGTTGTTTAACATTTTAACAGCCAGTATAGTCATGTGTTTATAAGAACTCTTGCTGGGCTTAGAAGAAAACTGATTGTAACTGCAGGGATGTCATATTGAAACTGAAGTTGAACTGTTGCATCTAACCACATGTGCATTTCCTGTCATTGCTGTATACAAGCGTTAGGTCTTTTTTGTCCAGATCGTCCATTAAATCAAAGTAGATACGGCAGATATAAAGGTTGGGGAAGTTTATTTATCATAATGGGATTGGAGATGTTGGACTTTCACTTTATCATGTTCTTTTAACATCGTATGAGTTTCACTCTTGCTCTGACCAGTTTGCAATCAAACTGTTTCCTCTTTTCACCACACTGTTCCACATATTGAGACTGTTCAGGAGGACACGTGTGGTAGCAGATATCCGCACAGGGAGAAACAGCACTATGCCAACAATGTGAGCCTCCTTATAACAGCGTGTCTCCTATTTCCACAGGGATCGATGGTCCCACCCTGCTGTAGTGCTCAGTGCCACACCTCACTGCTTCACTGTGGATTTAATCTACACACCACCTTCATCCTCATTGTCTTTGTATGTAGACATAATGTTGTCACGTTCATCTTCTTTATGTGGAGGCCATCTCAACATGTGTAAAGGCAGTGTGAGTGCAGCCTGTGCAGAGAAACACAAGAATCACACAAACTCACATTCACACATTAACCTCAAACACAAACTTTTGGATTGTAGGAGGAAACCAAGGTTCAGATAGAAAACATATGCAGACATGCAAACTCCACATAGAAATACACTAATGGAAATAATACCATTTATTTTTAACCTTTGATATACAATATGATTACAATTGCTTTAATTGTCTTACATTTATTTTTGTGATTATTAGTGTGGGGAAATGGATAATTTCTTTCATTTATCTATACAGTCACCCCTCAAAGGTTAGGAAAATTTTATTGTTATTTTAACAATCATAACTTAAATTCAAAAGAGTTTCAAGCTCTTTTTCTTGATTTTTTTTATAAACATAATATTGGAGTAATATAAAATATGAAAATCAAGTAATACTGTTTAAATGGAAGTAATGTGAAATAGATTTTCCCATGGTAATTTTTGAAAGGTTCAAATCAGACTAAAACACATTGGGCTTTACATAATAAGCATGCATTTATCGCTTTAGTAGTCTTAACATGCTTTATGCACTAAGTAAGATCAACTCATTCACTCTCTTTTAAAAAAAAATTACATTTAAGCACTGCAGAATGAGGTTGATTTCAGTGACAAAAACAACTTTCAGCTCAGTTTTGTGTCAGTCAGTGTGTTGCCAGATGGAGACCAATTATCCTGCGCTTACAGGATGAGGTAAAACCAATACTTCAGGCGGCAGTCATTTAGCTGAGCAAAAATAACCCCTCAAATGTATCAGTCACTGACTGTTTAACCAGTAAAATAACATTTTACAAGACAAAGATTGTTTTTGCTTTTTACTAATTAGTAGTTATAATAGTATTATGAATTCAGAATAATCATAAAAAGTTGTTGAACAAGCATATTTTTCTCTACACTGTCCAGCTTCTGATAGATAAACAGCTGCAGGACATCATAAGCAGCATATCTCCCTGGGCAGTTCAGATATTGCCATACGATCCAATCATAAAACAGACATTGCCTCCATATCTGGTGCTGTATATGGCAGGACCTGGCCGACCTGCTCTGTATGTGTTTATTTCGGGCTGGCCTTTCCGTCTCTCTGGATTCCATCTACCGTTCTCTGGCTACTAGCCAGAGAACGGTACACAACCCCCCCACCCTCCGTCCCTGCCGCACGGCCCCCCACCTCCGCCCTCACACAGCAACAGATAAACACAGCGGCTGTCACCATCGCAACCACCTCCTCATGTCGTCTCTGGTGGGCAGTGAGAGTTTATCCCGATAAACAGCTGACACCTCTGAGACAATATGCTGTGTGAGTGTGGCACAATTAAGCAGAAATAAATAGAGCGGCTGCTTTTGTAAACCTCCACGCTGAGCAACGTGTTAGGAGGATTATTTCAATTAGAGATATTTTGGAATATGCGAGTGCATAACTCTCCTGAAAAATGTTCCCTTGTACAAAAAAAAAAAAAGAACACATTATGAATGGCTGTTTAAAATGCAGTTTGAGTGACCTCATATGTCCCTGGCAAAGCTTGTTGCTCCTGGAAGGGTATAAACTGAAAGAGACTATTAGTAGAGTTCTGTTTCTGGACGTTAAGGCAATTACTGTGAAAATCACAAACATAAAAATGCCATAGCTATGGAAGACACACACACACACATGGTTTTCTTTTCCACAAAGCCAAACTAAGAACACCTGAAGAGAAAGCTTCTGCAGCCAATGGAAAACTGCATTGCATAGTGGGTACAGGTGAAGTCATACAGCAACAGTGAAAATACAACGTGGTGAAAGCTTCTCATTGTATAAAGAGAAAAGGGCTTTCCATCCTTGAATAGGGAATTACTTTTATTTCATGGCAGGAGAATTGACAGAATGGCAGTTGTTCAACATTCCTATGTGTTTCTTACAACACTGAAAAGCTCATGTTACCAAGGTGAATCTTTTCCAAGGTTAGTTATTCTGTGGGAATGCTTGGGCCATTGAAATGACTGGTATATGGGTACATGCATGCCACTATAGGAGAATAGGAGTGGACTTTTAAAAAGGCCTGTCTGGCTGGTTTAATGGCTGCACAAGCCGATCAAATTATGGTTTATCGAACCTGCTCTTTGCAAACATTTCCAACACTGTTTGGAATTATTATATATAATACTGACTAAAGGTTAAAAGAGAAACACACAAAAAAACACACTATGATATAGTATGACACTTCGCTAAATATGGACAAATTCGACACAAACACAAATGAGTGTTTTAACATATATTTGAAACAAGTTGGCTAAATTGAGTTAAACATGATTTGACGTTTTACTTTTTTGTTTTGTTTTTATCCTCAAGCACTTATTATGCTTTGTAGTTGGTATGTTGTGTTGTTTTGTATTCGTCATATAGTGTGGCTCAAGTCATTAGCTATATAATAATTTACGATTTCATTAGACTTCCAAGCGATTGGGGATATTGCTTGTTGGAATGTTTCATTCAGTGTTTACTTTCTGAAAACTCCACCAGAGTGTATTGAAACTGTGGCAACACCAGTTGAACCCTGTTTAGTTTCTGCAGACTGATTACAAACCAACAGGGAGAGAGCTTCAGGACGGTTATGTTAAGTCCATTAGCGTCCCTGTATTACCTTCCCATCTCCGCCTCCTTCCCAGCAATGGAAAAGTCAGCACTATGTGTGTGTACGTGTGTGTTTACTGACAGGTGCCAGGGTTTTGGTGGCTCGGGACGAGTGCTCTACTTTGAGAAAAATGTCTCAGGCTGATGTTTCTTTGTATGACTTACACCTCATGGAAAAGTTGGCTGGAAGGAGAGAGAAGGCACCATCTCTACTTGTGGGATGGGCACCCAGCACAGGAGAGGCAATCAAAAAGTTCCAGGGAAAATCCTGGTAAACAACAACAACCCCGAGGAGGGAAACACTGGGGGAAGCATGAAGATTACAAGCGGGAGATCCGATACTTTCTGCTTTGGAAAACCGGGTATTACATCAAATATTCATCGAGAATACCAATGCGCCCTCATTGTATAAATATTACCAGAGGCCAAATGTTCTCAGTGTGACTCATCCACAGGCTGGAAGATAATGTAACCGCTGACTGTTGCCATGGACAACAGAGGAAACAGTGCCCTCATTCAGCACTATACTGGGACCACAGCCGCTTTCATTAAACCCACTGGCATCTATCAGTCTCGTCCGCCTTCTCCAGTTCTTTATGGACTCTTATGAGGTCTCCACTAATCCAGCGGGTCCATCCTTCGATGTTAGATATTTAAATACATCGCAACCGACAACAATGGCAGAAATCTGCCACAAATGACAAATCTTTACCAGCATTACAGTTTATTAATAGCCAAAGGTTCCGGGATTTCAAAGCATCGAGGCTGATAATCTTGATGCAATAACAGAGGATTCTGATCCACCTACATAGATGCAAACGCTTCGCACTTGTTGCACATAAACAGACACACACCATTCCTTTTGAGGCAGTGTGATGAAAGGCTTCTCCGGTGAGTCACAGGAGCAGCTGTCTGATCCTGTCCAGTCCTTGCAGCTGTGCACTTAGCTTTCACAATGAGTGATATCACTGACCCATGTGCCCCTTTTGGCTGGGAGAAGGCCAAGCGACAGATTGACATGAGGCAGAGTGAGAGGCTTGCGTGCAGGAGCCTCGCACAGGGCCTGAGTGGCGGATGCTTTGATCTGCACAGAGCGCTAAAATAAGGACACTAATATGCTCGGGTCATTAATATTGACGCCTCCCACACACTCTCTCCTGAACAGGGCTCAAACAATTCACAGAGGAGCAGCCAGCTGTCGGCTACCTAAAGCATATCGGGGTGACATTTGTGACCCGCATAATGCAGAGTCTGTCTCATCGCACTTTCCTGCTCCTTTTAGAAACAACCTCCTCTGATGGCACTCTGTTTAAGAGTCCGTCCAGCACGTAATGGAAACGCTAACAAGCGATCCCACTCTGTCTACTGCCGGACTGACTCAATGAGAGGGCTTCTGTGCACCACACCGCCACGGGAAGGGAGTTCCTTGGTTTTTGCTGCCACAGTGATTTGTGATTTCACACACACGGGGAAACCCTTCTTCGCACAACGCAACCTTCTTACGTCTGCGACTCCCCGGGCTGCTGGAATTCCAGCGGCGTCAGCAAAGATGGAAAATCGACTTTGCCATTTACATGTTGGTGTGAAATGGTAGCTTCACTGCTGGAATATATTATATAACGAGTGGCGTCTCTCTAGAAGCACCTTCAGTATTGACAAAGAGGCTCAGTGAGGGAGAGACTTAATGTTTCCTTTCATGCTCTTTAATAACTAAAACTCATTTAGGTATAAAACAGTTGGCTTCCTTGTTGTGGCGTTCAGTTTGAACTGAAATTTTTACCATTTGCTTGGTGGTATGATGGGTCAGATTGGACTTTTTGCAGGCTGGTTTTGGCCTACAGACATTATGTTTGACAACCCTGATCTAAACCCCCGTCTTTGCTGTACTCCATGCAGTTTATTGTAGTTGTATTGGTTTTCCTGAATAGCTCTGTGCTTAAAAAAACAACAAAACTAAAAAAAATCTAGAATAACCAAGATTTACCTTAGTTTTATACTACTTCTCTTGTTGAAGCCCCCCACCTCCTCTGCTTTTATAATAAATTCCAACCTAGTAGAAACACTATTATATTAGAACAATGGGTGGATGAATAGATGGAATGGTAAAAAGAAGTAAATTCTCCCATCTCTCGGTAAATGCTCTTTTTCCTCTTTGTGGAAAGCAGAAATTTCCACCCCACAGGATTATATGGAGTGCAGATTGAGTGAAGTTGCCAGTATGAACTCACTCCTGAGCCCCGGTTTAGGAAACTTTACCTCCTCAATTACATCATGATAGTTTAATGAGTAATGGCCATTAATATCCAGCCAAGTAACACCTGGGGGTGCAGGAAGGAAGCCAATCACCACTCGTTTCTTCTTTGTCTTGGAATAAGATTATGTTTCTGTATTCGAGTCAACTGAGGTCTTCAAGGTGGAAAAAAAACGGAGGTGGACTCTTTGTGTGAGCAAATAAATAATCTGGTTTATTTATTGGATTTGATGGTAAAAGAAGGAAAACAAATCTCCTTCTCATCTCCCATACTGACTGATGATTCAGGCATGATTTATATTATTTATAGATTAATCATCCTAAACATCTATGTGCATGCAAACTCCAATGCCAGCGTTCTGGCACGCTGTCAGCGACACCATATAATTCAAGCAGCCGTGACACGAACAGCAAACGGTGACAGTGGCAGTGGGTAACCTGACTATTCCACTGCAGAGATTCACACGCAACGTGTAAAGTTACAGGAATAACAGTTATATTAATACTGAATGTATGGATGCAGCTTTCATGCCAACTTTGACATTTCAATAGATACATTATTTCCATCGGGCTGCACAGCTGCAGGTTGTACTTAAAGTAGTTTCGAGATATCTGCTTCTAATAGTGATGTTTATGAGTTAAATACTAAACAAGCTTGATGTTACCAATTACTAACGCATGACCAGACAAACACATTAATAAGGAAGTAATAGATTAATTAATTATGTAGTGCGGCCGATTGCTAAGTTCATGCCTGTACAATGAAACAGGATAGGACACCATACCGCCGCATTGCTACGAGTGTATTTATAATCATAGGCCGCATAACGGTTTCCTTTAATACACCAACCAAGATCATCAGGCCAACTTTGTATTTAGGCTATGGCCTTGTAGTTGAAAGGTGTGTCTACAAATCTTGGAATAAACAGCATGGTGAGTATCAGCAGCTTCCACGGAGTCGTGATCTGGCATGAGGACACATTTCTGTTCGGCAGCCAAGCGACAACTACAACTGTTTGATATGGGTGGGGTGTGGGGGTGCGGGTGGTGGTGGTGGGGGGGGGGGGGTGATCGCTTTCCCTGCCATTAAATCCTGTCTGCTGGGTGTGAAGGAGCATGTTCAGTGATGAGCAGGAGCACTGCTCAGCCTCAGATTAGGAATCCGGTTATTTCAACAGGTGGAAGGTAAGTCCAAGCTGTCATCTCCAGATGTTGGACATCTGTCGGAGCTGAAAAGCTCCTTCAGACATAAACTGCTTCTTCCAACGTCTGTGAAGGAGCTCTATCATAGATCCTGAGGAATCCTCCAGCAGACTCTATGAACAACTGACAATTTTACACTTTGCTCACTTTAATCCTTCACTGTACTTTATCTGGGCCTTTGCTGTCGACTTTGCTCCTGTAACAAATAAGATTTACCCATAATAAAGGGTCTTATTTTATGTTTAGTCATCTTAACTGCTCTCAGCTCAGCTCATCCTTGTCTAAACCAAGAAAAAACAGCTCAAAAGCACAAAATCAATGTGATGGACATTCGCATTGGCCTATGAGGTGAAACGTCTGGTGTTTGAAGTCGGCATACACTAATAAAACGAGTCTCTAAACAAATCCCAAAGCTTAGCTTATATTACTTTGTCAACATGTACCTTGTAAAAATCGCAAAAGTACACAATGTAATCTAAAACACACATGGTTTAATAAGGTCATAAAGTAATTTTAGATACTTTATCCAACAAGACCACACATAAGATGGGTTAATCATAATAACTATATGAAAACCAATTTTTTGAAACTGCAATAATTATTATACATCATAGCAAGAGAAGTATGAACTAGTGCATACTTGATCTGAATAGGAAAAACAGAAACGACATGTAATATACATGAAAATGCACAATTACACTTGCCCCGTTCTCCGCATGGTTGTTCCCTTCAACAGAAAAATGCATTTTCAGAGACACTCACAATTAACCTCAACACACACCCAGCAAAAACATGTAACCTCGGACCGAAAATGCCCCCAAGCCCAGACTCAAACTGGAAATATTTACACCATGAGGCAAGAGGGCGGATCACTACACCATGGTGCGCTTTAAAATATTTTTCTTTGCTTCATAACAGCTTAAAATAAATACAGATAGCTAAATCATAAAATGAAAGACATTTCCAAAGAATGCTTGAGAGCTAAAATATGGATTGATCTGGTTTGAGTTTTCTCTTTTCATGAACAAAAATGTGGGCTTGGCTCAGAATTGTTCAAAGAAGAGAAAGAATTCATCAATCTGTCCATATTTGATCAAAAGAAAACAGCCCTCTGGCTCCATGATGCTGAAACAAGGGGAAAACTTGAACGTAATTGTGTGATATTTTGGGAAACCAAAATATTTTGTGTTCTGTAGGAGAGCCGGGTGAGAGGATCAACGTTTATAGTGATATCGGCATGGAAAATGTTTGGCGTAGAAATAACAGTTGCTTCCAAGAAACGTCATGTAATTGTCCAGTATCCAGTGTTTTTGATTTCAATTGATTTTTAGACCTTGAATTAAAAAAAGTTTGATCAATGGTCTCCCTAATAAGTTTGACACCAAAACTTGTGTCTGTGTGTGTGTGTGTGTGTGTGTGTGTGTGTGTGTGTGTGTGTGTGTGTGTGTGTGTATTTATCAATCATTGACTAAAACAGAACTTTTTATTAACAGGTCTGATGGCTGAGGTCTGATGGATCCTGACATAGAAGCTGCCAGATATCTTTCACAGCATGACAGAAGGGCGCAGAGGAGGGACTGGAGGAGGAAGGCACGCTGTTATTCACTGATAGTGAATGAGCCGTGCTCTTCGCTGTGGATTACATGTCACAGGAGGAGTAAATTGATCTAAGTTGATCGTGGGAGCAATAAGGGAGAGAATCTGAGAAGAAGGCAGGAGAAGGAGAGGGCTCGCTGGCAGGAGGGGCCGTGACATGCCAGCACAGTGATTCACAGGACTAACTTGGTCCTACGGCTTGAAAGCTTGCTTTTTGGTGGAGTGGGTGGCAAATCTGTGCAAAGTGCTTCATCGCTCGTCTGTTTTATGATGAGGCTGACATCCAAGCTATGCATGGAAACAAAGCGCGCTGAAGAGGCCAAGAACTTTGGCTGGGCGTGTGGAGTAAGTGGAAATGGTTCATTGCCGAGTCTGGGCAGTCTTAAAGGCTAATAGAGAAACGTGGGCTGTGGCTGCCTGGTGGCTGAGATTTGAGCTCTCAAGGGTCGGTATGGCTGGTGTGGAACAAGAAGACTGTAACTGAGAAGGCTTACATCCTCCTGATAGGGTTGACCACATGGCTGCCGCTGCTGTCCTTGAGCTGCAGCCAAAACACACCCTGATTGCAGACACACAGCAGTGCTGTCTCACTCACTGGCGGACCCTGAAGTATCACGTTGCACAAACTCGATTAATCCAATATAATTAAACGGATAATGTGCATCACGAAACGCGTACATTTGACGCCCCATTTCTGAACAGCTGAGCCGCGACTGTTGAAAAGAAGATTATTAAATGTGGGAATTCACAAGATGATGGATTGGAACGACAAATCCTTCAGGCCACAAAAATGTCTGCATCACCTTTGGTTTCTGTCATTTTGGAGCTGAAGTGTGGTGAAGTAGTGAGTGGTAATGCCTAACAGGGCATGTCTGGGGTTTGGGGGCAGCAATTCTGTGCGGAGTTTGTATGTTCTCCCTGTTGTGGAGTTTCTTCAGCTATGTCGGGCAGGTTTTCTTCAAGAGACCAAAGTCATGGGTGAAATGTCATAACCCTAACCCTAAACCCATTGTAAAGAATGTAATGGAAGAGAAAATGAACGGAAGCCCCTGACTGGGTCCAAAGAAACACAAAGACTTCTGAGACTCTTTTAACGAAAATTCAGTAGGAGATGCTTCCTCAGACAGACTCCCTGCTGTTGCCTGTGTGAGTAGCAGCAGAATGCACATTAAACCTTTGTCAGGACAAACAGCTGGACTCAACCAAATAAACCAAAAACCTACTGGAAAAGTTCAGATCTTTATCAAATGCACCCATTAAATATTCACAGGACTGCCAGGAAAAATAAGTAAATGGTTTTAATTAGTGGTTGAATCTCCTTTGGCGGCAATAAACTCGACAAAAAGCTTCCAGATCATCAGACTTTCACAACAAATCTCTTCTGCCAAAGCCAAATGTTGTAGGAGCCAAATGTGCCAACGAGGTGGCGCTGGGTATTTAAAAGGGAAGGTTTCCTATCATGAAGGCTGACCAGGAGGGGCATACAGGGTTTGACCGCCATCAAACTCAGTCAGCGCTCTGACCGCTATCATACCGCTGCGATTGGAAGGGTTTTGTGGACGCACTTGGAAAGGACAGTCGTTGTACTTGTTTTATTGACAAAATAAAGAATTGCTTGTGGCACAAAGAACTGGTACATGAACACCATGCAGCGACTGGAGTGGCATGCACTCTTCACTTCTTATTACATACGCAGTACAGACCAATTCAGTCTTTTTTTTCCATCCATCCATCCATCCATCCATCCATCCATCCATCCATCCATCCACAGCTGGGCTTGATCCATTTGAGGATGAGCATTAGACTAAAATCTTTCTCTCCACTTTCTGATTGTACCAGTTTCTGAAAAACCAATTAGAGGCGAGATTTCTTATGGGCACACACAACTGTTTAATGACCTGAATGTCATATCAAACGACAAAACATGAAATCAGTCTGAATACAATTTCAAACAGTTTCGTGTGATTACTTCACAAGTAACAAAAGTTGATTCAGAAAGAGCAATGATGTGATGTGCAATAGAGTCAGAGAGGAAACATGCAGGGAGAGTGTGAATCACTGATCACTTATGGGCCACCAAGCTTCGATGACAGGCTAATTGCCCCCCCACCCCCTCAAAGCTGCTTTAAGGGTGCTTACAGTCATGGAAATGTTATTCTAAACTCCTCCAGGAGGCTCCAGATAATGACACAACAGTGGTTAAATGTGAACACATTGAGGCTGAGCTTCACTGCCGAGACGTGATTACAGTGAAGCTACGGTAGCAGCATTAACTTGAATCTAATTCCTTTCATATTGAGGTGTGTGAAATACTGACATGTGATATCAAGCAGTCTCATGGGCTTTCTACTGTACCTATATTAAGCTGTTACTTCAGCACAGGGGTTTTCAAAGTGTGGGAGGATCCCCCACTATGCTTCATCCATTTTACATCACCCCTCAAAATCTCACACTCTTTCATATCATGGAAGCATTTTGGCTGAATGCTGAACACCTTCATGATGGGAGCTAAAACTAATGAGCGCAGCTATTCTTGTGTCAGTTAGAAAATATTTGATAAGTACTTATAACGACTGTGCAACTGGCATCACCGTCACACTTACACTTTTGCACTAAAGTTGTTGTTGTTGTTTTTTTTTATAAGTCTCTATTGCATTACAGTAAATTAACTTCTTATAAATGTGTTTTCACAGAACAGTTATTTGTTTTTCCCTCCATTTAGTTGATGCAATTACAATTTTTTCGGACACTGTGCCCCCCCCCTCAAAGAAACTTACAAACTGTCACCAGTCGTGGCACATTAAAGACACATTCGACTGCAGTTGTCAGTTCATGCAAACACTTCCTGATAAGCAACGCACATTTGGTAAACATGTCCGGCCCCACCCTGCTGCTGCCAGTGGATCTTGCACGCTATCATCATGGCAGGTTTAATTATAAAGCATCCCTGTCAAAGTCTGTCTGGCCTACAAATCTGGGAAGCATGCGGTTATTCTCAGCGAGCGCAGACGGAACGACACCGGGGAGAAAACTGGGGCCGGTAACCGGCTGAAGCCGGTGTCGCCTCAAACAAAGCAGCGTACGAGGCCTTACAGTGTGTTGGCTTGTCTTACTCAGACTCAAGCTCCAGCGAAAGGCAATATCATGTGAGGAATTGCAACACATGCATACACAGACACACGCCATTTTTTTATTGACTCCACAGACCTCCACCTCTACACGCCGCGCCGTAACCCTCATCTTATTGGTCGTCATGCTCCACTCACTCTAACACATTAACACACACACGCACACACACACACACAGATAGTGGTGGAAAGGGTTGAAACCTGACTGGGAGCCAGTGTTGACTTCTGCCACCAATACCTGACCAGCCTGTCCATCTGTCAATTCAACTGAACACTGCGCTGCCATCCCATCCCCCAGCAATAAATAGACCTGTGGGAGCGCTAAAAAAAAAAAAAAGAAGCCTCCTGCAACATAGTGGCTGCACTCACACAACTGCTCTGAGATTAAACTGCTTTATACAGAGAAGAACAAAAAATACAGTATTACCATCAGGAAACAAAGCAGATTTAACTACATCGCAAAAAATAGAGATTGAAATAATAATAATAATAATTTAAAAAAAAAAATTAGAGTGACCTCTGTCAGCTGCAAGCACAGGTAAGAGGAGTATGTGAAACTATCAGCACAGACTAAACTCTGGAAGAAAAATCATGCAGGATCACGCACAGCAGGAGGCACCTGCTTTACAGAGTAATTTATTGAGGCCCAGCCTCTATGATTGGATTTCTGCTGAATGCCAATAGTGTAACCTGCGCCCACAGTGTGCATCCCAGAGGAGAGATGTGAAAGGTTTGTGTCTGCCAGTCCAGATTCTGAAGTAAGCTCGAGTCACGCGAGGCTTGCACACCCCCAGATTCACTCTCATTAATGCTTTTAAAACTCAAAGTCCCCCCCCCCCCTCGAGTGCATTACTGTAATTCAGCATTCAGTTTCTTTTTGGAGGATGAACTCATACAGGGTGGAAATGTTTTACGCACAAAAACAAAGTGAAGCCGAGCTTCTGCCGTAGCTGCAGGATATAGCAGCGCGTCCTGCTAAAAAAAGACTTGCTGAGGCAGTGGGACTGATCTCTGCTCCACTCCCACACTTTTGCATTCTAATTCATTTGTGTCTTTGCTCCCTCTTTGCTTCTTTTCATTCTACAGCAGCTGTACTTTTGCGGCTGGTGCTTAAAGAAATCCCAGCAATGCACCCGAAATGAAATAAAGCGAGCTTATTTCAGTACTCGCAGCAGTAGTAAAGTGTTGATTTGTGCATTATGAATGTGTGAATGTGAAGAGTCTCCCACTACTGGGAAGTTGTCATAATACAGACTGAGATATTCATCTTACGGGGCAGCAGCCATCTGCCCTCTGAGCACTCTGAGGCGGGGCGGTGCGTCTGCCTCGAGTAGCTCCTCATACCTGCGTTTATAGGCTTTATATTTTAATTTTTGCCACCCAAAGCCTGGATATAGTTTCACTGGGTAATCACGAGGTCATGTGTGTTGGGAGAGGTCATTTACCTGGTCTTGCTTTTATCCATGAAAGACACTTTTTTTTTTTTTTTTTAACCTCATTCCACCTCGAACCCAGCAGCCTTTTCTAAACAGAGGAGAGCAGTGTTTGATTCTCGGTAAACATCACAGCTTCGCTTCAGTTTAAGGAAAGAGTGATGCAGACGTTCATGTCATGGAAACCTTTGGCTTCCATCCTGCGCACTGAATCGCTATTACCCTCCTTTCTCATTTTCACTAACAAGGGTCAAGTCATGCCGCCGTGTGACTCCACCCTCCCAGTGAGATGATGTATGGCGGAGCGCTGATGGCCTTTCAAGTGAATTTCACACTTCCTCCCAAGTTTCCCTTGTGATGTGGGAAATGCATCGCCTTTCTCTTGACTAATATGTGCTGAATGGAGTCACATTTTACATTAACAGCCAAATCTAAAACCATTACTCAAGTCATTGTTGTGTTTTTTTTTGTGTTTTTTTGTGTGTGTGATGAGCCCGTTCAGACGTGTGCAGAGGGACGACAGAAGGCAAACGATCTCTCGTGTTACGTCACCTGGTAGATGAGGACTTTGAAGTTGCGCCTCTTGAGCAGCTCGTTCTCGTTGTTCTCCAGCTTCTTGATCTGGCCCGCCTGCTTCTCCAGGTTGCTGCGTACCGTCTTGACGTTCACGCTCACCTTGCGCACCTTCTCCAGCATCTTGTTGACGGTGTTGGTGGTGCCGACGTGGTTCTTGGACAGCTTGGCCAGCTCCCCTTGGATGGTTGACACGGACTTCTCCATGGCCTCCTGCCGGGCCTCCAGACCGTTCTGCGTCTGCTGGATCTTATCGACCACCCCGATTATCTTGTCGAGCAGAGACAGGACCATGACCCCATTCATCTGAGCTTCGCTCTTCTCCCCAGAGCTGGTGGCCAGGACCAGGCCTGCCCCCACGACGGAGTCGTCGTCGTCGTCGTCGTCGTCCACCGCCGGCTCTGTGGCGGCGCTGACCAGAGCCACCTCGTCATCATCATAAGACACTTCTGCAAGACCTGCATGCTCCTTCATCACACTCGTGTCCGCCATGGCTGTCATATCTCCAAACACTAAGCACTTTGCACGCTCTCGACAGATAAAAAAAAATACACCGCGAGAGGATCCCGTACGCACAGATGTCACTCTCTAAACCCTTTCGTTTCTCGACTTTCTAAACCACTTGTTTGCCTCTTCTCGCTCTGCTCTCCACTTGAAAGCTCTCCTAAGCCTCGGTCTCTCACAGTCAGCCCTCTCTGTGTCTCTCTGCCTCTGCTCTGGGATGCCAGCCAACCAAGGGGAGTTGGGCCTCTCACAGCTGAAGCATGTGTGCCCTGACTCAAATGCCTCTGCTCCCTGTGAAACCAGCCAGTCCAACTTCTCCCCTTCTTACACCCAGCCCTCCACCCACGGCTCCCCCTGCCACTGCAGCCCCACCCCGTTCTGTCCTCAAGCACAGGGCAGAATAACTCCAGACTCCACCTCTCGGGGTGACCTGACACTCCTCCCTGACAGAGTGAGGTGAGGACCACAAGACGCCGGATCATGAAAAAACTTTGCTACAACCCAGACCAATATGACGACATTCACAGCCTCTGAAACAAGAGCTTCTTTCTGCAGGCAGATGCCATGCCTGCAAATATTTTCTTTAAATGTATGTGCTGTATGTGAAGCTATATTACATTCTTTTTTAATGTTTCTTTTTTAACTAATTAAACTTGACTGAACTATTTGACTTCAGATATGATAGAGGCTATTAATCTGTGTTAATTCAATAAAACGTAATAAATATCAAGTACAAGTCCAAACAATGATTTTCTTTAACTCAAAATTAACCTTGAAACAGCAATATCTCGAATATATTTTGCTATATTGTTTAAATTCTCATCGGTTTTATTTAATGACATTGCAGTTCCCCTTTATGGCCACCAGAGGTCAGTCAGTACCATCCAAATGGCATTTCCTTCTTGCGATAGAGTGACGAAGTGACTAAATGAAACCTCTACATTTTTCAAATTTAAATGTAATATTAATTTCAAAAACTGCTTCTATTAATTCATGCTTTTGAGGTCGGTTATTAACCGTATGCGTCCCTGTTCAACACATTTAGAAGGCAGCGTGTTATGTTGTATTAACAAAAGAAAATGTTGTTAATCCTGGTGGTAAAATAAACTTTAATAATTAAATATTTATTCCGGCAGCATTGTAAAAGCCAGTCTATGTATGCATACATAGGTGTCTGGGTTAAATGCCTAAGAAGACGCCTGTCTAATTGACGAAACAAAATCTCAATACAATATGCATCAATGCATATTATTTTAAGAAAATCAAGTTTTTGTTGTTGAACGATTTCAATTATAATCAAACAGTTTTTTTTGTCAAGTCAAAACCTTTGCTTCACTTACCAACCAATGCTGATAAAATGATGGACTTTTTAAACCTGCAAGATTAACAAAGTATGCAAAAATAGACGACAGGCTTCATCTGAAGTTTGATGTTAAGTATTCAGAAAACTGGTTGTTTTTTTAAATACAAAAATGGACTAAAAAATATATGAGGATTTTCACCTTGGGCGCCTACTATTGGTCACATCTAGTACTTACACCAGCTTGATTTAACACATATTTAGCGTCCACATGGATGATGTCGTTACTTCATACCTCAAGATAAGAGTGCAGGGTCGAAATGCTGGTTTTATTTAATTTCCTGGGACGATTTATATTTCAGATAGTCTTTCAAATGACTGTAAGTTTGTAGTAAACCCACTGCATCACTTTAAAGTATTTTACATTAACTTCTGTCAGAGTCTCACTAATGTTTACCATAATATACTAAAATGAATAAACATGAAAACAATGGATGAAATGAAATGGCCACAAACTTCTGTTCGTGACAAGAACATAAACAATATTAAAGATTAAATAAATGTTGTTTTAATGTATCCATAGGTATAGTTTACTCTTCTGATCAATATGCACCAGGCAATAGATTTTTTTCTTTACACTTTTGCTTTAAATCATCAAATATTTATGAAAGAAAAAAGAACATGTATGCATTTGTTAATTAATCTGTTAATTAATTAATTAGATCAAAAATTAATCAAGAAAAATCTCTCAAGACAAATCAAAATAAGAAAATTGTTTTTATCTAGGTAGCATTGTGTGAAAGCTTTCAGTGAATAAGATCTGCGCTGTTTTTTAAGAATAGAATAGAATAGAATAGAAATACTTGATCAAGTCTCGAGGGAAATTCCATGCAGTGTTGCTCCACGCAGAATTGAACACACCGAATATATACAATTGAAAGTAAAAATAATAATAATAATAATGATACAAATACAATTCCAATAAGTTATTTATATGTGTGTGTGTGTGTGTGTGTGTGTGTGTGTGTGTGTGTGTGTGTGTGTGTGTGTGTACACACACATACACAGGGTGAGCAGTTATATAATGGCAACTCTTGTAAGTATAGAAGAATGAAATTAACAGAAAGACACAACACAAATGATTTACATAGAGAAACTATTTTCTAAATCGGTACAATGACTGTCAAGGTCCAAAAACAATGTATAGTTTCATTTTACAGTATTACATGATTATCTCGGAATTATAGTTGAGGTTCCTTGATGTAAAAAGCTTGCTTTTATTTTGTTTTCAATAGCAAGGTGTGTTGATTTGGGAAAACAAGGATTATAATTTTTAAACGAACGCAATGTTAAATATTAAGTATAAAACCTTATTTTAAAGACGAATACAATTCTGAACTCTGCAATTTAATTTAATGAGACATATGTGTAATTGGACTGTTTCGCCACTGGGGCGCTATTCTACCCGTCAAGGTAGAAAACAACTTAACAAACGATTCCTGTTGTAACTTTCGAAATAAACGTTTCCACGGAGGTGTGCCGCATCAGATTCCAGTCGCTCGGGGCAGTTGTGTTTTATTGTGGAAGATCGTAGCCGGGACGCTTCCGCTGGGGAAGGTCGCTGCTGGGCTGAGTTCTGAAGCCTCGTAGCGACAAACTGAAGAAAACCAAGAAGAGAGCAACACAAACTCCACACAAACGGTAAGAAAATAAGCTTTAACTGAGCTTTTAACTGGTTATCAGATTTAATTGAGCCATAAATATCTTACGCCTCTGGTGGTGATGATGTTAACGTGAGCTAAGCTGGCTAAATATTTCTCAACAGGTGTGCTAATATAGTTAGCATCTTTTTTTAAAGCCCCTGTTAAACTTCAAACTTAGTTTAAAATGTTTTTTAACGTAATTTACGGTGCAAAGATTTGTAGAAATGTTCATATTAATCCTGCGAGAGCTCGTGTCGTGTTGTTACTTTAACGTTAAATCTAAGTTAAGTGACCATCGCCGTCAGTTATTGTGAATATTCAGTCTTGGTCGGATTAAATCTCAAGTTACTTTTTAGAAAGAGGATTTGAAGTTAGTTTCGGTGGCTGGATTTCGAGATCTGTCGGTTACATGTTGGTTCCTCAGCCGCTTCCCGGTCGCTGTGTGACTTGTTGGGCTTTGACAGGTGAAGCCTCAGGTGTTCGGAGGGAGCAGCTAAACATCACGTCCTCTTCCGTTAAAACACACGGAGATCAGTGTGTGCGTTGTTTTTTCTTCCAGTTTTCATGTTGAAATGTACTTACTATAAAGTGTTACTTGTGTCAGTGGAGCCGATCCAACGCTGTTAAAGCTTACTAGAGCCGCAGGTCACATGCTTCAGCAGTATAATCCACAGATAAGCCCCGTGTGGTGCTTTTTTTTTTTTTTATAGTAGTAGGCTGTGCTGCTCAGTTAACACGTATTCACAATAAAATCATAATAGTAACACAAACAAAAAAAACACCTTCTATTTTGGCCTCTTGCATTAAATATTGCACCTGCTATTTCCCAGTGCTCTGTATGAATAATCTGAGCCTACAGATTATTTAATGTTGTGACTGTTTCACCTTTACTACATTCCTGCGCCGATCATGGGATCAGCATGAGACCTTGCATATTCATTTCTTTTCTTTGTTTTTGTCACATGTCGGGCTCTGGCATTCATGTGTTGAAGTGGCACAGACTTGATAAAAGCCTCACTCATTAGTGATCTTTCCTATAAGCGTCTCAGGTCCTTCACGCTGTGCTAAAGTTGTGTGTATTTACAACAGGGGGAGTGGGATTGTCAAGCTTTTTGTAACTGAGATCATAAGCGGTGAATGATTATGACTATTCATATATGTGAATAGGCAAAGTGATTTCCCAATATTAATTCCAGGTCATCTCAATAAAGTCGGTGAACACATCTCTTTCCTGACTCACAAGAATGTTTGACCATCACTAATGAACAATGTCACTGCTGGATTCTTCTTTTTTTTTTATAGCTTGCGATCGGTTTGAGGGCACCGACTGTTCACATCCGCCAACATGGGGGAACTCTTCAGGAGCGAAGAGATGACTCTAGCTCAGCTCTTCCTCCAGTCCGAGGCTGCTTACTGTTGTGTCAGCGAGCTGGGGGAGATCGGGATGGTGCAGTTTCGTGACGTGAGTCCATTTTGTCTTATGTAGATTTTTAAATTTCAAAAGTACCACAAGAGAGCCTGTCGGTGAAGCATCAATAATTACGTACGGGTGGTGGTGGTGGTGGTGGTGGTGGCGAATGCCCCTGCATCAGTAACACTGCTGAGAAAGTTGCATGCCTGGAGCATCATGTGCTCGCAGCTGACTCCTCATTCCACACATGAGAAAGTTCATTCCTGAGAAATCCTGAGGGGAGCTTTGTGCTTGTATGGAATAGAAAGGTTGTGTCTTCTCGTCCAGACACGTGGCAGATTTTCACACAATTTACAGACAATAAACAACTATTTCATCGATTTTCTTTTTTTGTTTTTCTTTTCGCAGCTCAATCCCGACGTTAATGTTTTCCAGCGAAAGTTTGTCAATGAAGTGCGACGATGCGAAGAGATGGACCGTAAACTGAGTACGTTTCTTTACCATGACACCGGCCATGCATGGAAATCAGCAATGTTGTCCTTCTTTCGCTACACTCAAGAGTTCACACACTCGGGGAACATATTGCAGCAATTACCGAGTGAAATGGTTTTCCAACTGAAACCGGAACTGGTTTACAATGTTTCAGAAATGTTGTGATTATACACTTTGTGACTCCATCTTTTAAAATTGTTTGCATTTAACCACAAAGCATTACATTTTACTTAAAAAAAACAAACAAAGAAAACCAGTTCTCGTTCTTCTTTTAAATGTTGGTCCTGTTCTGCAAATATGTTTAAAAACTGAAGTGATTTCAGAATGATATTTAATTTCTATATTTTTGTCTTTTCTACGAAAAACCTTTCCAGTGGAAGGGGGTCTTCTAGCTTTGATTGACATTTTCCTTACTGAAAGAAAACGGCTTGTCTCCCTCACAGGGTTTGTGGAAAAAGAAATAAAGAAGGCCAACATCCAGATAATCGACACAGGAGAGAACCCGGAGGTTCCCTTTCCCAGGGACATGATTGACATGGAGGTGAGTGCGGCGTCTCTAATGTGAGCAGCGAGCCGTGTCCCACCCTGCTCACCGCTCCGTCTGCTCCGTCCCAGGCCACCTTTGAAAAGCTGGAGAACGAGCTGAAGGAAATAAACACGAACCAAGAGGCCCTGAAGAAGAACTTCCTGGAGCTGACGGAGCTCAAGCACATCCTGCGGCGCACGCAACAATTTTTTGATGAGGTCAGCGCCACGGCGGCCTTACACAACAATGTCTGCAGGATATAATCTGAGGGAACACTTTTATCATTGTCATCGACTGTGGCTGTTAAAAACTAAAACCAATCCGACAGAGCTATGTAAAGATAAATCATGGTGGCAATTTAAAAGGTATGAAGGCAGTATAGAAAGAAAGATGAGGATTAATTTGTAGGTGTGAGGAAGGAGGCCTTGTTCCGAACTGAGACAGTGACATGAATGGAGAATCGTTGTGATGAGTGTTGTACTTCCACACAGTTATCACTCCGTCATTGGGTAGTCGGAGCCACCTTTGGCCAGCATTACTTCTGCTTCACTGCCTTCACAAACAAAGCTCAGTGTTCAGTCCTCTTCACTGGTTTGCTATGAGTCTTAATTGAGGTGAATCATTGAGCCAAATGGAGTGTCTAGCTGCTCAGATATTAACCAGGGAGCATTGCTGTCTGTGGGTTGTTGTTTTTTTTTTTTTTATATATATATTTTTTAAATGTCATCAGTTTTTCTCATTCTGCATTCATTTGTCAAACTGTGATGCAGATGGAGGATCCCAGTTTACTGGAGGAGTCGTCCATTCCTCTGGACCCTAACGAGCCCACCAGAGTGGCTCCGCTCAGGCTGGGGTGAGTCTTGTTGTTGTTGTTGTCCCCCCCACCCCCTATAAATCCAGAGGATTTAAGGATTTTCTTCCTTGCTGTGAACTTCGACCATCTGCGTGTGAGTCTGGAGTGTCACAACCAGTCAATCACCTTCTACCAGGTCACGCTACTCGGCTCAATCGAGCGACTGTGGTCGAACACATTCACAAATCTAGCAACGCTCTTCTCTGATAAGGAGGAAGAGAGGAAACACGAACTACACCCAGATAGTGCCGGGTGGAGTGAAGTCCACCTCCCCTTCATAGCAATTAAAGCTGCGGCATCATTCTCTCAAATCTGAGACCGTGAGTCTCGCGTGATTAAATGTAAAATGACACCATGCACATGCTTTGCCTCAGGTGAAGCAGGCTGAATGCTGGATTGTCTGCATTTACTCAATGAAAGATCTTTTCAACACTCGTTGGGATTCACTGAAAATAAAAAGCGCGTGTTTGGCGTTTGCTCGAAGCTTGTTTTTTCTGTGAAAGAACTAAACGTCTTTCTGTAAATTGTGGCAACAGTTGGAAATGTTGAATAAGATTACAGTAATCTCAGAATGTCATTTTTCCCATTTTGCTTTCATCAGAAACCCCAACCACTTTTTTTGTTGTCGTTTTAGTCTGTTCTAAACGGCAATAAATTGCTTGTGCTGCAGATTTGTGGCTGGAGTCATTGGTCGGGAGCGTATCCCAACCTTCGAGAGGATGCTGTGGAGAGTTTGCAGAGGAAACGTGTTCCTCCGACAGGCAGAGATCGAGGATCCTCTGGAGGACCCAGCGACGGTCAGTATGGCTCCTGTACAAACCTCTGCATCCTGTCTGGTCAAGCTAACCTTACTTTGTTCTTTAAATCTAAATGGCTCCACAGGGCGGCCAGGTCCACAAGTCAGTCTTCATCATATTCTTCCAGGGAGACCAGCTGAAGAATCGAGTGAAGAAAATCTGCGAGGGGTGAGAGAAGTGATGACATTCGATCACTTTGTGAAATCCCCAATGACTGACTGATGTGTGACTGTGTCCCCAGATTCAGAGCTACTTTGTACCCGTGTCCCGAAACCCCCCAGGAGAGGAAGGAGATGCTGGCTGGAGTGAACGCTCGCATCGACGACCTGCAAATGGTAAACAGAGCTGATGCATATATGACTTGTTCAGTAGTTCTCTCTTCTTTCTTAGTTTTTTTCCCTTTCCATTTCCCCTTTGCCAGCAAAAATGTTTTCCTATAGACACTGAGTCAAAGACACTTGTAGAAAGCAGCAGCGAAGACAAAAATTGGTTCTACCACCAGCATTTTTTTTCTAACCCTTCCAATGATTTCCGATTGTGGTTGTGAAATGAATCCTGTTGTTCTCTTGGTTCCTGCTGTAAAGTTTCCTCCTAAGCGCTTTATTGCCACTACAAGAATTTGATCTGCCAGTATGCGAGGTGTTCAAACATGTAAAAGTATTAGCAAAATTCAAAGATAAAAAGTCATTTAAAAACATGGGCAATGGGAACATGATTCGCCGAGCTTGGCTCATGTGTTCGCAGATCACCTAGATTTATTGGATGTGATCTGGGGACAAACATCAACTCTGCTCAGTGAACGTGTTGATCCTACAGGTTCAAAGGCTTTAAAATGTTTTTTTGGTTTGCAGTGAGGGTGACGCCACCAATCTGTGTGTGGAATGCGAGCGGGACATAGGAAAGCTGCAGCACTGACACATCGGAGACGTTCAAAGTTACCGTTGAAGCGTTTCTGTGTCTGCGAGTGCAGAACTTCTTGTTATCCTTATATGTGGGCGTTTTATTCAACTATCTTCTGCATCTGTGCACCGTCGGCTCTCTCTGCTCCGTGTAACACCCTGCTACGGTTGTTGCTGGTTGTTTATGAGAACTTGAATGACACCGATGTGAGAGAAAGACGGGCTATTTGAAAAGCTGCGCACCTCGTCTGGGCGTTGCCGCGGTAACTGATGGGACATCACAGACTGTTCAGTGTCCTGCTGTTTGCTCATGATGATGTTCACCTTTAACTGTGACTCATATGGCAGCAAGCGGAGTTTTATGTGTGCAAACGCTTAATTGGTGCCAAAAAAATAATGTGTGGAGTGATTCACTGCTGCTGGTATTATGTTAGATATAACGAACCTTCTTTTTAATGTTTTTATGTCTTTGTTCTCCTTGTGTTTGCTCTTGCCAGCTGTTTGAAGCAATTTGATTCGTTGCTGAAATGTACAATATATAATAACGTTACCTTGGCAGAAGCTCATTTCCTCTCCTTTGAGTCTGTTAGATGTTTGTTCAACACAGCAACTTCCACTCCTCTACAATAGCAGTGCCGCCTGTTCTTCCATTCTTGTTTTGTCTCGTCCTGTCTTTAACATTCAAATAGTTGCAGCTTTCCATTTACACCAAAATAGTGTTTATTAGATTTTTCTCTCTCATAAAGTGTGTAGGTACTCGTACACTTTTCCTTTGTCCATGAATTGCTTTTGTTTTTAAAACACTGCGTTGGATCGAAGGTGACCCATTTGTGCTGGTGTTCCTGCTCTCAGGTGCTGAACCAGACGGAGGATCACAGGCAGCGGGTCCTGCAAGCCGCTGCCAAGACCGTCAGAGTGTGGTTCATCAAGGTGAGGAAGATGAAGGCCATCTACCACACGCTCAACCTCTGCAACATCGACGTCACCCAGAAGTGTCTGATCGCCGAGGTGTGGTGTCCCGTCTCCGACCTGGACGCCATCCAGTTCGCCCTGCGTCGGGGGACGGTGAGTAGACGTGGGCTCGGCGACGGATTGGCGCGGATCGGCCGAGTCACTTCCGACACGTTCGGAGGCGCGGGGAAACAAAAGGCGTCTCATTTTCTGCCCCGCAGGAGAAGAGCGGCTCCACCGTGCCTTCCATTCTGAACAGAATGCAAACCAAACAGACCCCGCCCACCTACAACAAGACTAACAAGTTCACCTCAGGCTTCCAAAACATTGTGGACGCTTATGGAATCGGCAACTACCGTGAGATTAACCCAGGTACTTGTGCGCTACCGCGTCTGTCACTCCCTACCTGAAGCAGTTTTTTTTTTTTCTTTTCTTTTCTGTTTGAACAAATGGTTTGTTTGTCCAAACCTTCGTCTGCCTCTCCATTCATCATTCCCTGTCATGTCAAGTGTCACTCCTGTTGTTTCATACGCCGCACCAACCACCCCCTCCTTGTCTCCAGCTCCATACACCATCGTCACCTTCCCCTTCCTCTTTGCCGTCATGTTTGGCGACTTGGGCCACGGGACGCTCATGACGTGTGCTGCTCTGTACCTGGTGTTGAGGGAGAGCAGGCTGATGGCCCAGAAGAGTGACAATGAGGTACGGGTCCCTTCATGGCCATCCCATCAGTCCCACAGCAACATCCCCCGGTTCCTTTACGCTCCAGCGATGGCACACGTGTGAATAAATCATCCGAAAATACTTCAAGAAGTAACACATTATGGAGGAATAGGCCATCTAGATAGATCAGTTCATGAGAATTGTGTGCCAACCAGTCCCTGCCGCCTCACAGTTTAAGATTGATGAGAGAAAGCAATTCCACACCTGAATAGTGGACAGATGTGGCAACGTTTTAAAAGTTAAATGAAGTCTGCAGCTTGAAGTATGGCGAAGCCCCGTGATGTTGACGAGCGACGTGTTTTTTTAGTATGTGTGTATTTCACCAAACTCCCATTCGTTTTGAATTGAAATGTTCCGTAATTGTTTGTGATTTTTGCATATAATGTAACGTAAAGCCTGTTTAAAAGGCGAGTCCTTGACTTTTTCTTGCTGAGACTTCAACACGCATTTTTCTTGAGATGTGAATGTCTTGTTGTTTTTCCCATGTGGCAGATGTTCAGCATGTTGTTTGCGGGCCGTTACATCATCCTCCTGATGGGAGTCTTCTCCATGTACACGGGCATCATTTACAACGACTGCTTCTCCAAGTCCCTCAACGTGTTCGGCTCCGGGTGGAGCGTCAGGCCCATGTTCATGCCTCAGAGAGGAGGCAACTGGACGTAAGGCCTTTGCGTGTTAATAAAACCTAGTATTTTCCACTGAATACCGTTAAACCGCTTTTAAACCTTCACGCTGCTGTAATTCAAGTCACGAATGTGTCGTCCTCCTGCAGCGAAGACACTCTCACTGGAAACCGGATTTTGCAGTTGGACCCCGTAGTAGACGGAGTCTTCAACGGGCCGTACCCCATCGGCATCGATCCAGTAATTCTCTGTCGTCTTCTACCTTTCCACATTTCTTCAAAAATATTTGCCTTTAGTAATTGATTGTAACTTGTCCTATTTATCTTTTAGATTTGGAACATTGCTCTTAACAAGCTGACGTTCCTGAACTCCTTTAAAATGAAGATGTCTGTGATCCTGGGCGTCATCCACATGCTGTTTGGAGTCTCTCTGAGTCTCTTCAACCATTTGTGAGTCTTGCATCCAGACACATTGTATTCTTTTGAATTTCAGACTTGACACATTAATGAGCACTCAATGTTTGTGTGTGTTTACTGTGTTTGTTTTTTTACAGGTATTTCCAGAAGCCGATTAATATTTACTTGGGCTTCATCCCAGAGATTCTCTTCATGGCCAGCCTGTTCGGCTACCTCGCCATCCTGATCTTCTATAAGTGGGTCGCCTATGACGCACGGACCTCCAAGGACGCGCCCAGCCTCCTCATCGCCTTCATCAACATGTTCCTCTTCAGCTACAGTGACCCCACCAACAAGCCTCTCTACAGAGGACAAGTCAGACTCATTCTTTCATCCAGCCTTTCCCCTGTGATGATCGCTGCAGGCTCACTCTCCTTCTATTCTCCCTCTTGTATTTGTAGATGGGCCTGCAGATATTCTTGGTGCTGATCGCCCTGGCGTGCGTCCCCTGTATGTTAGTAGTGAAAACCTTGATTCTGAGAAGGCAGTATTTGTGGCGGAAACACTTGGTAAGACGAGGAATACCAAGCGGTTCGACGACATTGTGGAACAAGTCAACATCCAGTCAGTGACTTTCTTCCTTCCTTCCTCCGGGGCAGGGCACGCAGAGCTTTGGTGGAATCCGGGTGGGCAACGGGCCCACCGAGGACGAGGCTGAGATCATCCAGCATGACCAGCTCGCCCAGCAGAGCGACGAGGAGCCCGAGGTAACCGGACCGCGTTCCCCATCCAGCATCGACGCCTCAGCCTTCAGTTCGTGCCAAGTCTTTGTGACGGCACAGGAGCAGCAGGGTTGTGATGGAAGTTATAGGATCTTTTCACAACTTGAATAATTCAGTCGCTCCGCCGGCGTGGGAAACGCAAACCGGTATCTCGGGTTTCCACTTCTTCAGTGACGATGGAAAACCTCAATCTGTGGGCAGGAGACGTGCAAAAGCCCTTTACAGGCTCTTTGTTTTCAAATGTTAATCATTTTCCTGGTCGTTTTGATTGTGTAGTTTATGAAATGTCTTATTTGGTTCTGACCAACAACTCCTGGGTCATATTAAGGTTGTAGATCAGTTTCGGGACGACATCCAGATTTATTGGTCTGATTAAAACAAACTCCACTGCAGTTGCTCCTTTACATCCTTATATGGACCCGCTGTCAGAGCAGCAAACAAGCAAACCAGATTCTTCCAAAGCAGCTCTCTGCTCCCAGATAAACCTGCGTGCAGTTTGGTGGGAGTGAGAGCACAGCATGACCCAAAGAGCTCGAAAACATCCAAACAGATGACCTCAGCACTTCACCTGTATCCTTGCATTGCACTGTGGAGGATTACCTGGAGTTCAGTTGCAGGATTCAGCTTGAGTTTTGTTCTCATTCTCACATGATCACCGTGAGGGCAAAGTGTAAGAGACTGAAATGCACTTATCTCGCTACCTTTTTTTTTTTTCCCATCTTTTATCTGGGGAAGCCCACAACAACAACAACAACAACAACTGTCTGAAAGGATAATCCTGTCTAATCTCAATCAAAGTAGAAGAAGTCATGAGTTATTATTTATTGACCTGAAATAATCTGAAACTGAAAATGTGCAGTGTGTTTTGATTTCCTTGAAGTTGTGTTGGCTTCATCCAACTGTTTGGTTGTTTTTTTTCTCATCTCTCTGCTGTTGACTGACTTCTCACTGTCCACATGTGTGTCTGTGTTGTCAATAATCAAGCGTTCCCTTTTGTCAACTGCTTTCAAGGCCTGTGAAGAGGAAGAGGTAGGACAGGAGCTCACGCTGCACTTCCACCCCCTTCACCCCCCTCTCTCCTTCCCTCCGACATGCATTTCCAGCTTTTCTCCCTTTACGAACCTCTGTCCTTAGCTGTGTGTGTGTGTGGGTGTGTGCGAGTGTGTGTTAGTGGGTGTGTGGTCTTGTTGACGGTGGCTTGCAGGGATTCATCAGCATTGGGTTCTACTGTGGCGGTTCTTCCTCGCGGTCTCGGCGGTGTGCATGAGGGATCAGCAGGGCTGCTGAGTCTTTGGGTTTCACAGGGTGCTTAAAGACGAAGACGCCCGTAATAATTGACGGGGAAACCGCTGCAAATGGCTTTTCTGTCCCACACCAGAATGATCACGCACACACAATGAAGCAGACCTCTCTTTTATGACCCGCTTCGGTGAGCGCCCTTCTCACGCTGCCCCGCACTTCTGGGTTCTCCACAGTTTAACTTTGCGGACGTCGCAGTCCACCAGGCGATTCACACCATCGAGTACTGCCTGGGCTGCATCTCCAACACGGCGTCCTACCTGAGGCTCTGGGCCCTCAGCCTGGCTCATGCCCGTACGTTCACTTCCAGCACACGCGTACGTCCAAAAGTCACACAAACTGAAGCGCTAATGTGAAATGAGCCTGTGTTTGTTTGTTTGTTTGTCCTTTTGCCTCAGAGCTTTCGGAGGTGCTGTGGACCATGGTGATGCACATCGGCCTTTCCAGCCGCAGCCTGGCAGGATTCTTCCTTCTCTCCATTTTCTTTGGCTCCTTTGCCGTGCTCACAGTCGCCATTCTCCTTATAATGGAAGGCCTGTCGGCGTTCCTGCATGCACTGCGACTGCACTGGTGAGTTCAGAACAAACTAGAATTCCTCAAGGGTTTTTTTTTTCTTGAACACAAACATCGGTTGAAATCCATAGAACTACTGCTCCACCTGCTGGCTGAAAATATTCACTCTTCAAGTGGACCTTCAGCAGTTGTACAGATATGCAGCAGATAGATTTGTAAAGAAGACTGTTAATGTCAATATCAGTGTCTGAGTGACTCAACTTCTGCTTCAGCAGAGCGGTCGAATTTATTTAACAGCTGATTTTTGAGAAGTTACAGACATAACAAACTTCCTGCCATTTTCTTTTTCTTTTTTTTTTATGACTCAAATGACAAAGGCATTGTATTTAAGATCCGAGTGACAGATTTACAAGCTGCTTTAAATAGACGAACCGATGAGAACTCGGTCACGTAACACATTTCTTATGTAACTTCAATACAAAGGTGTATAAAGGTATTCACCGGTGAATTTGTGCTCTAAATACAATCTGACAACTAGAATATATGAAGCTCTTGTTAGCATCGTGCTTGTTTTTTAATCCTTTGTGTGTGTGTGTGTGTGTGTGCGTGCAGAACATAACCATTCCCGCAGGAGTCTTTTGTTCTCCGCTCATAAATGTCTTTGGTTTACTGAATGTCGTCCTGTTTCATAATCCACTGGCAGGAATTCCTCTCCGTAATTGTCCTTCGTACGCAGCGCTGGGTGAGCGTGCTCTGGCCAACCGGTGACGGAGACGTTCAATTGTAGTTTTATAGTTTCTAACTATTCAGTCCTTGCCGTTCAAAACAAATTCACTGCACTATTGAGTATGAAAGCGGCAATATTTGATGCATCGTGTGGCTCGAAGGGTTCGGCCCTCAGTCTAGACTCACAGGCTCACAAAAGAATCCGACACAGCCAAATCCACTTGTAAAAAAATAAATAAATAAAATAATGGAAATATTTACAGCTTTTCGAAAGAGCACACAAACCTGGTGACGAACGATCAAAATGTTTGACGCTTGGATCAGAACATGTAAGAATTAGTTTGAGAGACACTGAACTTTCTTTAAACATGCTTGTGTGGTTTTGCTACTATAAGAAGTGTTTTCATTCACAGAGGTACTTTAAATAATGTGCTTGTATGTTATTGAAATACAGTAAATGATCGAATGTGGAGAAACACAGAGTGCAAAAAAAGAACACTGGGCCCTTTCAGAAATTGTTTTGCAAGACAAAGGGGGAAAAAAACAAGCATATTTTTGTTGGAATGCATTAAACCAGACATGCTGTACTCTGCAGATCATTTCAAATACGGTACAACTCCTTATTTGTGTTGCAGAGTGGTTCTACAAACATTGCCTAAACTAATATTGTATTAAATGTCTTTCCCCCGCTGCTGTGGAGCGACAGATATTAGAGGCTCCTCACTTTAAAGGTCATCCAGCCGTCACTTAGCGTGGACGTTTTAAAAATAGTCTCCGATCATTGAGCAGTAGGGAAACAGAAGAAGGCTGCAGACCCCCCGGTCCGAGCCCCGGGTGTACACATTAAGGGGGGGGGGTCTGCAGACTGGAATGAAGAGCAGGGGTCACCAGACTGCTCCGCTCAGCAGGATCGTCAATGGAAGCGTTGCGACGCCATCGCGGCCGTCGGTTAATTGATTTCCTGTTTCTCTCGCAGGGTGGAGTTTCAAAACAAGTTTTACTGCGGTCAGGGCTTCAAGTTCCTCCCCTTCACCTTCGAGAGCATCCTGGACGGCAGATTCGAGGAATGAGTGCTGTGGTGTTGATTTGGGATCTCTGTGCGATGCTCTGCTAACCTTCCTGTTGTCGATAAAACTCTGAGCGACGCCTCCGACTCCCGTCTGTCTCGTCTCTGGTTGTTTCACTCTTCAAATCAGGAGCGTTTACTCAAAATTCATTCCCTGACTTAATCTGTTGTGTCTTGTCTTAGTGAAGTCTTTATTTTATCTGTGTTTTTTTTTTAATTATTTAGTTTGATATTATTTATACAGGTTTTTTCCTTCATGGAGTGTGTTTTTCATTCGGGGGAGCGTTGCACTGTGAATCATTGTAAACACTCAGATTTGGTCCCATGTAGAGAGTGGCGGAGGCTTTTCCTTCTGCCTTGTATGTTTTCTTTCTTTTCCCCTGTCGCTGTAAATTGGCTCGGTTTAATTTGCTACATGTCGCGATCGCAGCAGCTTAAAAACACACAAAATCCCCATTTTTCATAAAGCTCACTGATCTCAATCAGAGCGCTGGAGCTCCAAAGGGAACCCCCCCCCCCCCCCCCCCCCCAAAAGATCCTCTTTGTATTTACTGTTCTGGTCTTGTTGTAAGGAATCTGTCCGTGTATGTGCAGTGAATGTTCTATGAAAATCCAGCACACTGAAATTAACCGTCGGTCACAGTCAAACGTTTGATTTCCAACATTTATGCTGCTTTAATTTATGTTAAAACGTCACTTATACCGCCACATCTGGAAGAACGGCATCCTTGTTTCGTCACACTAATGTGAATCTCTCTCCTAATAAAGTGGAATGAGCTGGTTTAAACTGTCTTTTTGAGGTTTTTTTCTTGAAGATACCCTCATTTTAATGTATTATAGCATTTTCATTCTACAAATTATGAAAAGCGGGGTCTAAAAGAGCTCACTACATATAGATTATCTACAGTTTGAGGTTTTTTTTAGAGTTTAAACTCTAGCCAATTTTCGTAAATAATGTTTGAAGTCCCCACATTAATCAACTTTTGTCATTCAAATTCTATACACGAGGCTTGATTTTATTGCATAAAATAATTTTGCATTGAATAAAAAGTTAGATTTTTGAAAACACTTGGTGGTGCTATCGAGCTGCAGTGATCTTAAAGCTTTGTGTTCCTCCTCACTGTTCAAGGAAACATCCAAACCATCTTTTTACAAGTCAAAAATGTGCACTTTCTTCTAAAACTCAATGGGGAAAACCCAAGAAGTGCCCTCTTGCACATGTTTAAAGATATAAAGTTAAGTGATAGAGGAAGAATTGTCGTTATTTTAAACAGACGACGGTGTCGGCTGAGTTGGATTGATCTCATAAAGGTGTTTTAAACAGTTACAACAAACATTAGAATTAATACTGTGTATGGGAAAAAACCTGAGAGGGCATAATTTTAACAAAAATTACTTCTTGGTGTGATATAACGCATGTTAGCTCAAGCTCTTCACACTTCATACACCCTGATCTGGCACCTTGTTTAAACTGCTGATCTTGCAGGAAACTTCAGCTTTATCAACACATTATTAAAGCTATCCAATGCACCCGTTTGACGTCAAGAGAGAAAAACACTGAAGTGTTGGTGTCAAAGTTGGTACAAAGTTGAAAACAAATGACTAATTTATTGCATTAGTATTTCACAACATAACTTTTAATCTAATTTCAGTGAGCGTGGGCCGAATCTGATTACTTTCTGTTGGCTGGCCTGGAATACCAGCGCTGTTTGTACTTTGTAACGTTATTATCTAATACACAGTAAAATCTAAAAGTAGGGCATGTCATCAGTGCCTTTGCAACGTGGGAGGCCTGACTAAGAAAACTTTCAGCCTCTGAGGGAATGAAGAACACCATGTTCACTATTCACTTCTGCATTACAACAGCCCAGAGTCATAATGGGGCTCTTTATTTATCTTAGCTTTTTTTTTTCTTTTTTCTCTTCAACAGCTCATTTAATGTGATATTTCCCAGTAAGTCGAGTCTGACACCAGGGTGAGAGTGAACTTGCGTAAGAGCCCCAGAAAATCCCGCCATGTTTACACTTGAAAAATCCCAACAAGACCGCACTTATTATTTTGCTCCTTTATCGAAACTTTAAGAACCTGGCAGAAATCCGTCTGCAGGAACGTTGTGTTTCTTTCAGAGTTCAGAATGCTTTTATTTGGGTTTTTTTTTTCCCTTGCAGGATAACAAAGATGCTTTCACAGCTGCCTCAGTGTCTCTTCAATTCAGGCCCAGAAAACCAGGGGCTTCATCTATATATTATTTAGATATTATCAAGACTAAAGAACTTGCTTTACAAAATATGTTTTAGAATCACGTCCCAGTGGAGTAGTGGTGAGCACTCCTTCCTCAGAGTGAAAATGTCTGGGGTTCTTTTTGTGTGGAGTTTGCATGTTCTCCTTCTCTGTTTCTGAGCACGATGGTTCCCAGAAGTCCCAAAGCATCCATTTGTGGTTAATAAGTGGCTCCAAATTGACATTTAAAAAGAATGAATCAGAATTAAAAATCAGCTGCTATCCTTTCACACAGAGCATGTCTTTGTGCCGTAACATTTTTTTTTCCCCCAACAAAAATTAGACGAGTAACTATTCATCCTTCATGTCCTATAATCATATAATTTACAAAGGGAATTACTCAACTGGAGTAGAATCGACTAGGAAGACATGATATCTGAACAGCATGTGAGAATAAACATTCATTTCAGGCATGAAAATCAAAACTCAAAGAGTGTTGCATGTGATCCGACGGTTTTACTCTTTTATTAACCACAGGCCAAAATGATAATAATAATAAAAACATACTGCTCGATGATGAAAAACATAACTTCGAAAACGATCATTAGTTTTCAAAGATTTTCACATTTATTTTTCAGATGCACATAATTTCCTGACACATAATGTGACACAAGGGGTCACATTGTGCAAAATTCACTTTCTAAATGTTTTCCAACAGTAAGATGTTGGAAAATCCTGAACCTTTATTGCAAAGGTCTTCCTGAACATCCTCATTCATTCTCACTCGATAGAAGGGTCCAATTATTGTCTGTTGATTCTGTCATGAAACTGTAAGCTTTTGTGAAGAGAACAAACTGATCAGGAGCAGGATGAGAGACATCTGTGAAAAAACTCTCAGAAACGTCACTAATTGTAACTTATTGGACGAACTGAAAGCAGGATGGAGGTTAAATCTGTTTAATCAGATATAACCGATAAGCCTCGTCACTATGAAAGCTTGTATCTTTGCACAGCGCTGAGAGTTTATGACCAGGTCTGCAGATAAACATCATTCTTCAAAGAGTTTTTCCTGACCTGTCTGACCCCCTGCTATTGTTTCCAGATGATTTTTTTTCCCCACAGACTGATTTTGGCAGATTAGATCAGGAAGCTTGAGACAATATGAAAATCTGACAGCAGCCAGACACATACAATGAAATTCGAACTCACACGAAAGTTGCATAACATAAGAAAATCAAAGAACGGTGGAAATACAAGAAAGAGACAAGCACATAAAGCAAAGTGACGGCTGATATTTGCATGAAATGATTATTTCAAGCTGCAGGAAAACCCCTGAAAATATTCCTTGAGGCGGGTTCGGTCACAATGAAATGTCACACAGTTTAAGAAAAGACATGTTTGGGCCTTTTCTTCAGATTGAAATAGTGGATTCCACCCACAGCAGCTCCAGGAGTGTCAGCTCGCTCTGACACCGCAAAGCAAACAAATTTTCCTGGAAGAACCTGCAATTAAACACAAAGCTGCTGCATTACAAATACATTTATCCAATCACCAAACCTTGAGGGTCCACCCACACCTGCTACACACACACACACACACACACACACACACACACACACACACACACACACACTCCCAATGTTGATTACAGTGTTAGGGTTTCACATTGGTTGCTGCCAATGTAAATAAAAGCAGAGGTACTTAGGAAGGTAGCTATTTGATAGAGTAACTTAACTTCTTTGCAATATTTTCACGTCTTGTCTTAATAAACAGCTGTACTCATGTGACTTGAGCTTGTTGAAAGTCCAATGGCGACATTACAATCAGGTATTGTCTTAACGTGTCTTCATTGCGTTTTACTGACGAAGGGAAATCCTACATTCATACAGAGAGATTAAATGCGCAAAACACTTTCTTAATGAAGCGGGTGGAAAGTTTGTCTTTTTTTTTTCTTTTTTTTTTTTTTACTGTGGGATGGAAGTTTGGATAAGCTGTGTGCAAAATATGCAGCAGTTCATTTGCACATCAGTGAAGCGATTCAAGTCGTTGGTGTGTCAACTTAATCCTGAACATGTTCAACGGGGGTCTCAAACCTAAGGCCCGTGGGCCAAAACCGACCTGCAAGAGGCTCCAATCCGGCCAAACCACCAAGCAAACTGTTCACATTTCAAAGGGAGAGTTTGTTAAAATATTCATAATGCAACAGTTACTTTGGACATTTTAGTCTATTTTGAACCAGAAGGTTTCTTTAAACACCTCAGATAAAGTGACATTTATTATTGAGCGTTTTCTGTTTCGGATCCCGAGGCGGGACTATAATGTGACAGAGATTTACAAATCATTCATTTTTAAAATGTCGGTTTGTTTTTTTTATTTTTTTAAACTATGCCCCCTCACTAATCCATTTTGAGTTTGTGTGTTTGTGTGCTTTGACTGACCCCCTGAACTGGGACTGTAGTAAACATGGAGAGCGCTGTGGGGAGAAAATCACAGGCCCAAAAGCATCCAGACCACGAGAATCTGTTCCCTGAGTCCTGGAATCGCTCCCTGGCTTCAAGCAACGCAGCGGACAGAGTTCACTGCCTGAACCGTGTGTGTGTGTGTGTGTGTGTGTGTGTGTGTGTTAAAATACAGTTTAAACAGGAGTGAGTGGGCAAGGACGCGGGCAGCCGGTTCTGTGAATCCAAACATCAGAAGCAGCTGTATTTTTGTTTCTTTTCTTGATCATACCCACACTGAATCTAGACCTTTTTTGGGGGTTTTAACTAAAAGCACTGTCTCTTATTTTTGTTGGGCTTCTTCTCCAGCGTCCAAGTTGAAAAGTTCTGTTTGAGGTGACCGTGCTTATTGTGTGGCTTTTCCAGTGTGTGTGTGTGTGTGTGTGTGTGTGTGTGTGTGTGTGTGTGTGTGTGTGTGTGTGTGTGTGTGTGTGTGTGTGTGTGTGTGTGTGTGTGTGTGTGTGTGCGTGTGTGCGTGTGTGTGTGTGCGTGCGTGCGTGCCAGTCACGGCCCCACGTTGGGAACGCATCCACCGCAGACGGGAGTTGCGCTTGCAGCAGCATCAGGTCGTGCCGCTCTTTGTGGAGAATGCTTTTGTTGTTCTTGCAGTCGTTTCCAGGGACAGAATAAATAGCTCCACTTAACCAAAGGCATTCGTCTCCCTCACGGCTGCGAACGCTGCACCATGAGAAACATATTACCAGCAGTTACGAGTGTTTTGCCTCCCGCTGGAAAACTCTCTGTTTGTCTTTTGTAAGCATTTTCGAGACATGTGAGAGAAATGCGCTCCATGGTTTGTCCGGGTCATCGTCTCCGAGCTTTGTTTCTGATACCGAATCTCACCAGGGTGAAGTCAGGTGATTATTTGTTGGCCTGGCCTTCGAGCTACTGATCGTCATTGTTGTTCACAGTCGATGGTATTTGGGGCTATTGTAGGTTTTTCCATGGCGTGTTGTTTCCGCAGAGAAATCTGGGTTAATGGTTGTGAACTGATATTGTTAATGTTTATAGCGTATTGTTTTCTGCACTTGTATGTGTGTGTGTGTGTGTGTGTGGTTTCATTACAATAAAAACAAACAACAGCACCCACTCCTGGCCCTATATGAAAACTACATAATTTTCAGAGTTTCATAGTTACCTTACACTATAATGTTCGCCTATTCTCTTTAACATATATATAATTCACAAATCTTATTTTTATTCTATTCTAAATTTGTTATTACTTTATATTTTATCTTTCTAAGTTGTCGTGTCCGTTATTTGCTTTTATACACTGCCTTCTCTATTTGCACTTTTAACTACCATCCGGGGACAAATAAAGCCTTTTGAATCTTGGAATCCCTCCTTTTAAAAACCTGCTAAAAAAAAAAGATGCAGGATCCAGTATTTTGGATGGTCAAACCCCTGAAGTCGACTGCACCATTTCATTATTGACCCAACAAACCTCGCTCTACCGGACTGTCACACCTTATAACATGTCCAAAAAAACTGAATGATTTCCCTTGAAGGGACGTGTTAAGCCCACAGGATGTGACTCTGCATCAGTAATGAATACACACATGTATTGCATGCACACACACACACACACACACACACACACACACACACACACACACACACACACACACACACACACACACACACGCACGCGGGATCTCAAGTGCACCTTCTTTGCAATGGCGGCCTAATCAGGAACATAAGCGTAAAGGAATTTCCACATTATGTAAGGTGCGAGGGGAACTACTTCTGAGAAAAGTGGAGCATTGAAAAAGATCTGGAGATCTGGAGATTGAGAGAGACAAGGAGAAGGAAAACACAGCAGTTAGCGGAGACGGGGAGAGCCAGCCAGAGGGACAGGTCGGGGAGACGGGGAGACGGGAACGCTATATGAGGACTCGGGAACCATCCTTATACGTCTCACTGGTGACAGAAACAGGCCACTCATGGGGGGGTGGGGTTAAGGGGCCGGCCTGATAAATCAGCTTTGAAGTGAAATATATGGGTGAAGCCGATGCTCCAGATAGAATTTGAGCTGAACTGTGGGTGTTCCTGCAGTAGGACATCATATACATGATACTGCCCCACTTATGGAGCTGGTTAGCATACAAAGACTCAGGCACTTGTGTAACTGCTGTTAAAGAGTAGCACACAAGGTACACAATGACACAAAAAAAAAGCACATGTACCAAATACTACTTAACATTGTGTAGATAATAATGTCCACAGGATGCACTCTACATTTTGCTCCATTGGGTCCAGAGGAAACACTTACAATACATATTGGGTTGCTTACAGGCTTCTTCAGAGCTTTAGGGGTCACATATGGCCTAATTTCTTGTGAGCAGGCCAAATCTGTTTAAACAGCTCTATGAAAACTCAAAAGTTTCCTCTCACGAGTAGATCTAGACAGTGTTCATGTTTGATGTTCTAAATAAATGACAAATAAGCCGAAATAGCAAAAATAAATAAATAAATAAAATGCAGTATGAAAGTCTGCCACGTTGTTTATCTTCAGAAGTTGGTATCACTGGTTGATTCTGAGAAATGAATCTCCGCCGCCAATGGTTTTGACACTAATGATATAAGATAGCTACTTTTTATTTTTGCCATCTGCTGCTCAGTTCTTCATCAACATATTGTTGGTCCAACGGCGTTGCGGCCATCTTTGGCATGTTCGACATCCCTGATGTAACTTAATCGGGATTGAATAACTTCAGTGTATTTTCTACTTTCCGTTTCAGTTTTTTGTTACTTTTTTGCATCCAAAACCAGACAATCTGACTCAACGGTGGAGAAAATAAGTCTTTGCTTGGAGTCACGATGGCCTTTTGGCCGAGTGTTCCGCCACTGTCAGTTGCACACAGACGGGAGCGCCTTCATCAAGTATATCACCCGGCTTGTCAAGACTTTCGGTTATGCAACAGATTGTTTTGACTTCTACAGTGAAGTGTAGCCTTTCCAGCTTCCCAAGAGGCTTAGATTTTGAAATCCTCCTTCTGAATTTGCAAAAGCTCGAGGGATCAAAGAGTGACGGCTGGAGGCACTGACAGATTTGTCTTGAGGATGTGCAGCTGGTTGGCACGAAGCGAGGCCTCTGCGAAACGTCCCACATCCAAAAAGTCTCCGGTGTTTGTTACTTAAATGTAATCTCTGACTGTTGTCACACAGATGTAAGAGAGACAAATGGATTATGGAAAGTAATGGGACTCGTAGCAAAGTTCAGAAGCAATATTTACTACCTTCTAACCCCAAAAAGCCTCTTAAATGACACTTTCATCTCACTTCAAAGTCGTTTGAGAGCTGGTTGTCTGGAAAATTCCGCGTGCCTCTTTGTGTTGGTTTGAAATTGAAGTTGCTCGGCGTAAACCGTCTTCACATCTGTCCTAAATCATCCTCTAATGGGTCACCTCACATATCAAAGTGGCACGAACCGATCCTGAGAGTCTTTTCGAGGAGAGTCCACTTCATCAACCGCTTCAGTGTTTACGTGCACGCACGCTCTGCTGTATGGAAACAATACCGCCTCCCACTGAGAAAAGAAATCCCATAAGGAAGATGGGAGGGAGGAGAGGCATAAAGGACAAGGCCTGAAAAAAAAAAATAGAAGAAGAAGGAGGTTAGATTCGAACATTTCTGGCATTCCTCAGCTCCATGCAGCAGCCGGATTTTCTTTAAGGGAAGCAGTCAATCGAGCCAAGAGCCACCAGATCAGGACCCTGCAGGGAGCCCGGCTCTCCCCCTGATTGGCTGCAGCCGGGCCGAGCTGGCGTGGTGCCGACCGCAAGAGGAAGAGCACATTAAAGCAAGAATTCAGGATATTATCAGGAGAGGATATTGTTTAACCTGACACGAGTAAATAAGCACAGCACCGAGTGCAAGAGAGAGAAACAAACTTTACAACACTGGAAAGTATTACTCCGTGTTCCTCTTCACAGGATGCTGGCATTTCCTGTTCAGAGAGGCTGCTGGGTATTTATGGAAGACTGGACGCTTTTCTCTATGATACTCCGCTTCTGTAAATAGACACGCTGAGAGGAAAATCTGATGTTTAACAAACATTCTGTTCTAAACATGGGTAATTTGTTTAGGTCGGAGATCTGGGTTTCCACTTCTTTCCACTCACAGGTGCACGGTCAAAACGAGAAAGGGGGCGCCGATGGTGGGCCACATACTGGAGCAGCGGTTAACACTCCTGAGTCAGAGTGAGGATGTCCCTGGTTGGAGTCCTCATAATGCTGCGTGTTCTACTCAACGTGGCAGCTCTTTGCAGCGAGACCGAGACACGCACACGGCAGACTTGATGGGGGCAGGAGGCACAAATCAGGTCTTTCCAGTTCTACAGCTAAAGATCCTGCAAGAAGGTACAGAAAGAACTCAGGCTTACAAGAAAAACACACACAATGGTGGTGACACGTGCACTGAAGTATGTATAGTGACAATGCAAGTCCTCCGCGAATTAGAGAAACATTCCCAGTGGTCTACACCTATAGCAGCCAAATTAGAGAATGCTCAAGGGTGTGTCAGGCAGCCATAACTCTAAGCTTCATTAAACAGGAAGGTTTTAATTCTGATTTGAACAATAGAGACGTTGTGTGAGGGTGTGAATGTAAATCTATAGCATTTACTATCAAAAAGGAATTCAGGAAGCAGGATAATTATTCAATTTGATTATTACCTTCGCCAGCGAAAGTTGGGCCAAGAATATTGGAGGAGTTGGATTAAATAAGCTTTACTACTTCCAACATCTTTTCAGAAATGTTGAATTAGACATGTTAGATGTCTCACGTGTGTCCATGTATGCAGGTCAAGATAGCCGTGTGTATATATTTGAATATAGATTACTTTGTGTATATGGATTTACAAAGGGTTCATCTATCATTTCTGTATCTTTGTTTTGACATGCCTAGAATGAATTAAATGTCTGGAATGAATTAAATAGACTAATTATTTCAACAACACAAAGCTAACCCGTCCCACGGTTCAATCCCAGCTCACCTTCCACATTAGTAGGTGAACAAGCCAAACGCTTGGGAAATTCTACTTTCCATTCTTTTAGAAAGTAATGCAAGAGCGACTAAACCCTGGAACTGCTTTTAACCCCCCCCCCCTATATAATACAACTTCTTTTCACATGCGATGGTGAGAAAACGACATGGGAGAAACTGAATCTCTTTATGTGTCGAACATTGCAGCAGAAGCTGCTCCAATCAGCAATAAATAATAATAAAAAAAAAACACACCAATTAGTTTGATAGAAAAATGCACATGTATTTTTCCGAGTTACATTTTGCAATGCATGCCATCAACATTTATTCATTTTTACATAACGTCCAAAGAGGACAAGTGCAAAACCATCCTGAAATTCAAGAGCAGAAAACAGAAAACAGAAAAGTTAACGTACAAAATGAGAAATAATATTATGATGTTACAATTTCAATAAAAAAAAAATAAAACAAAAAAAACATGAATTATCCTTGCAGATTAATTTTAATACTAAGTCACAATATACATTTCAGTACTTTTGAGAAACTTTCAATTTCTCTGCTCCCGAGCTTCTGAAGGCAAACGTCTCATCTTCATACACATCTCAGCCTTCAGTTGACCATGTGTAAGGTAATCAATACATATTAAAATAAAACTGCTTCTTTCAGCCCCTCTGATTCTCCCTTCCTAAGACTTGTTTTATTTTCTACATATTTAAAGAGCATGAAATCTAACGGCAACCTTGGAGTTATCTTAAAAAAAAAAAAAAAAAGAACAAAAAAGTGCAAAAGGCAACCAAAAAAAAAATGAACAAAGTTTACAATGTGATAATAGAAGACGTGAGGTTGCAAAAGTGGCACTTAATGACCAAAAAGATGATGTGACACAACGCTGGGTGATGAGGAGTATTTACAGTACAATGTGTGACATCCGATTGTGCTCCAGGAGCCTTTGGTTTCTTACTAAACACACAAAGTCTAACAACAAAATAAAAAGTGCTCAAGATTGTCCTTAAAAATAAGAATGCTACCATTTCTGTCCTAATCAGGCATTTATGTGGTTGTGATGATTGAATAGGGCTTAAGTGGTCTGGACATAAATAAAACATAAAAAAAAAGCATACTGCAGGCTCCGTGGTTTTATTTCTTTAGGTTGACGTGTCGAAACCTTTTTTTTTTTTTCTTGCTATAAACTCATCACAGAAGGTATTTCTCAGTCAGCTGAAGTTAAACTGGAGTTTTCTTCTCCTCTGCAACCTGCTCGAAAGGCTAGTCTGGGTAAAAAGCAACCAGTGTGTGAGTGCAGGGGCGATCGACCACAGTGTTACGCAGACCTCGGGCCTGTTCTGTCACACGTTTTAAGGCAGCAACACGACAAAGACCTCGTGTCCTCCGAAACCCCCCCTCCCTCTCGGAGGTGCCGAGCCACACAGCGCCGCTCACAGACATCACAGCAGTAAAAGCAGCCTGGCATACAGTAGCCTCAAGGTTTGACGTCAGCTCAGATAAAGACCAAAGAAACTGCGAGGCCCGCTGGCGTTTCAGCGTCTTAAGGCGAGTCTCTGAACCGGACGTCAGCAGATGACCTCCTGCTGGATTTCGGGCCGCGTCGGGAACGGCGGCTCGCCGAAGGAGAAGGCGTCGCGGCCCGCCTTCAGCTCGCCCTGTCCCGGGCACATGAGGTACGACCCGATCAGGTCCAGGTCGGGGGAGGGAGCCGGGCTCTCCGGCTCCGACTCCGACTGGCTGGTCTCGGGCTCGTCCAGCGAGGACTCCGACCTGGTGTGGAGGTGCGGGTGGGAGTGAGGGTGGGAGTTCAGCCAGGGGTGATTGAGGCATTCCTCCGCCGTGGCTCTCTTCCTGTAGACACAAACACAATAAAACTGTGGATGAGCGGAAATTCCCAGAGAGTTTACACAAGCGATGCATCTTCCAATACAATCAATCTGCTCCCTCAGAAGTCGGCCATATTGATTTCAACACCAGGTTCAAGGAAACCACAAAAACAGCACTTTTTGTTCTCAATATTTTCCCCTGCATTGCTCAGTGATTACTGAATCACTGAGGAATCTTCCACCGTGTCCAGCGCTACCACTAATCTCCATTACAAGTTTTGAATGTCATTCTTTAACCAAATTGTCTTTTTGTGGCTCTCAATCTGAATTTGTCTTAAAGTTCAATACATTAAATAGATTGCTGCAGAATTTCAACAAAACAAAAACAAAAAAAATCCCCTGATTTTACTTTTTTGGAATCAGATAAGCTTTGAATCAGTCTGTCAAAGATAGTCTCACAAAAAGTCCCTCCTTTTGATTGAGGACAGCTTATAGTCACTGTTCGCAAGAAAAGGAAATGACTTCTTGCTTGAGTGATGCAAATCGCATTACCACACACACTCACGTAGACGTGTGCGGATGTACTTCCTCGCCAGCGTCAACCTGACTCACATCCTTCGTACGTAGAATCTTTCCGGCTGTCGCCATAATCGTGAATTCTGATCAAGTCAATCTCACCTTGGGTTTTTCACCAGCAAGGTCTTGATGAAGTCAACAGCCAGCGAGGAGATGTCTTCAAAGGCGTCCTGCGAGTAGTCCACGTTGACCTGGGAGATGTTGAGAAAAGTCTCCTGCTTGTCGTCACCCAGAAAGGGCGACTCGCCCGTCAGCATGACGTAGGTGAGGACCCCGATGCTCCTGATATGGCGAGAGAAAGGACAGAATGAGACGTTAGATACAAGTCTGAGGAAAGCATCATCTTGTGGTCAGGGGTCTAGACTTCAGTCTTTTTCACATTAGCAAGGTGATGTCACCATCTTGATTATGTCCAGAAGTGGAGCAGACTTGATGAGTTTTGCATGGCATCCTATAAAAAAAAATAAATACTGGAAATAGTCTTGAAATAGCCGGAGGCTTACCACATGTCTGTCGCAGTGCTAATGGGTTCGTAGTTCAGGATCTCGGGTGCTGCAAGAAGAAACGCACGGAGATGATCGTTAATGGCAGATGACGCTTGAATCACGACGTTCTGCGTCTCAGACCACGACTTACCCACATACTCCGGGGTACCCAGAATCTCCCTCACTTCTGCGATGCTGTCCATACGCCGGGACAAGCCAAAGTCCACAATACGAATGTCCCCGAGCGGCCTGGCACTGGTCAGCAAGATATTCTGGGGCTGGAGAAGGCACACACACAGAGGTATGTTATACAATGCATCATTAAGTATCTGTGCGCGTCAGCCACAACGATTGTGTGAAGTGGTGGCGAGAGGATTTGGCCGTTACTTCATCAATCGGTGCACTGTGAGCCTCTCTAAGGTCAGATCCTTCACTAAGCCCATCAGTCGTGACTCTAAACAAACCAAGTGTGTCTGCCAAGAGCTTCATGGTTATTGTAACACCGCGAGTGTCAGTTGTGTGACTTGCCGACACATTTGAAGCTCTAGTTTTTGATTAAAAAAAACTGTTCCGAATTGGGCCACTGGGAGAGGAGGTGGCAACAATGCCTGGAGAAATCAGTGATATTTCAGGTAAAGCGACACATTGCGACAGTTTTTGTTTTGGGACAGAGTTGGAAAACATTGCGGCAGTTTTCACATTGCTCTTTTTTAAAAACTTAAACTTCATATTTTTCCATCATAAATTGCAAAAAAAAAAAAAAAAAAGCACTAAAAGATGTAAAGTTTTGAGGTTTTTCAGTATTTGTCAATTTTTCTGGACACTGAGATCAGTATGTTTTTTACACTACAGTACATACATAAACAGGATTGAATCTGAACTCGACTGTTCGACCTTGTGAGAGCAGCCGGGCAACTATCAGGCCTTTACCAAACATTAACATCACAAAGTGCACCTAAAGACTAAGTGACATCAGAAAAAAAACAGTACTGGAGTCAGTCCTGAGCAAGCATTTTCTGAATGACTCTGGTTTTTTTTGTTTTTTGTTTTAAAAATCTAGACCGCGTTGTGTAAGAAGAAACCAGACACCTGCTCAACATGTGAGACGCTAAGTAAGGTGAAAGGAATGGGTATTTGGAAAAAAAAAAAAAAAAACTCAAAGTTCACAGCCTATTACCTCAAGACCTATTAAGAACAATACGATAGTCGAGTGAGGTTCCTTTCGTGGCCGATTCCTCGTGGGAACAAGGTCATGACACACTGAATGAGCTACGGTTGCATAAGAGAAATAATATCTCCTGGAGTCCGACACTCCAGGGAACACGTCGCCCTATATTTTGGGATCATCTTTCAACGCACTCACTTTCAGATCCAGATGCACGACATTGTTTCGGTGCAAGAAGGCCACGCCATTCAGGATCTGCCTCGCCAGCCGCATAACGTCCTTCTCGGTGAAGGCCTCGTCATTATCGGCGACGCATTGATCGAAGATTTCGCCACCGGCGGCGCTGGGAAGAAAGCACAGGAGGGAAAACTGAGAATAGTACAAAAAAATAAAGAGCATTGACAGCCACCCTGTGGCATTCAGTTTCTCATTTTTTGGGGATTATTCATTTTGCCTTGTCATAATAAATGAGGCTTTCAAAATCACAAATACTCCCTTCCCCTCAGTCCAAATCACACAAGTTGACAATGGCAAATTCCAGCCCACACCTCTAGTACAAATGGTCAAATAAACCCAGTCATTTCCACCTTCTCCAATATTACATAACAGTCTGTGTCCTTTTCATTTGACTTGGGAACAAAGTTCAGCCACATTTGACACCTTTTTGGTAATCCACATCTACGTGTACAATTGATAAGAGCAGTTTTATCAGCTTAGATAAGGTCTTTTACTGTCCAATAACCAGCAATTCAATTTGGTGAAATAAGGAAACTGGCCAACTAATCACACCTTGTAACATTCCACTTAAAGTATTGAAAATCTAATGGTAAATGTTGGAAAAATTGGAGTAGAATGGCAAGTACTTACAGTCCGTCTTTCAGACAGCTTTTATCTTATTAGCAACTCAGAACAACTTCAAGTAGGATTAATGTTCATGGATTTTGTGGTTTGAGGATGAATCCAGTCAGACTCATGCCTGGTCCTGCAGCGCTTGTGTAACGATATTAACCAAAGTGGAGACATGGTGGATTTAGACTGGCCCATCAGTCAGATCAATGCCTGAAGCTGACAGTTCAAACCCCCTCAAAAAAAACAACTATAACCATGTGTGGGGGATTTAGGAGGCACAGACTTTAAATCTTTAGGAAAAAAAAAAAAAAATAGACTTTGTGACCAGGCCTTGGGCCCAACCATTGCATAACCAGGAGCTCCTAAACCCCCCAGTTGCCCCCTTAATATTCTCTACTGCCCACAGCTGTGAAAATAGAAACATGTTTTGGAGATTTTAATATAATTCCACAATAATCGTGATAATCTGTTGTCCATCCTTTACTTTTATCAACAAACACTTGCCACCCACCCTGCTGGCTGCAAACAGGCTGCAGTTCAAAAACACTCCATGGAAGTTTGCATCTGGGGTAACGTAGACCGAGCAAGCTCCGTGTTGGATTTTTCCATTTGGATGAGAAAATGAAAAACGTACGAGTGCAGTCTGAAAGGAAACATCTGACTGCATATCAGGGATTTCAGGAATGAACTTGAATTTCTTTCTGTGACCCGAACTTGACCTGTGGGCATTTTACTGTACCTGTCCGAGCAATTAAAGGCTCGTCAGGTTGAAGTGTTTCAAAGCTTCATTAAGCTGTCAGCAGAGCGCCTGGAGAGATTTTAACTCCCAATAAAGACCGTTTTGTTTAATTCAGCAGAGCACACACACACACACGCATGCATTCAGGCCAAAAATGATTTGTTACTTCCCTGAAGTCTAAATATTCGCGCTGTGCTCTCGCTCTTTCCAAGAAAAATTAATGTAGTCTCTACTTTAGTGTGTAGGTGGACTTCCTCCCCTGCACTGAACCACAAAAATAAACTCACTGCGGCCAGAATGTGAGAGGACACACCGAGTGTAAACAACCATTTAGAGAACAAAGTCAAATAAACCTCTCGCTTTAAGACTTTAAGATCGAGGCGAAGATGATGAAACAAGTCCTCCTCTTCAGTTAGTAATCACTTCAGACGAGCCGTTTGGTCAAAGCTCTTCTTGGCTGACCACCAAGTCAGGTGCTCGCTGACGTCAACGGCCAGTCAATTAGCCTCAAAGTTCAGGATCAGCTCCGGTTCCCCGGCACAGTTCAAGTCTAATAGGATCGCAGTAAAGTTATGCACAAGACTGCACTGGAATTCAAGGGAGACTCCACTGAAACGGTTCAAACGCCAAGGGAATGCAGGGAAAACAAAAGGCTATTACAGGAAATTCTCAATAAAATGAAGTCACAAGATTCAAATAACCCAACTTTCCAAAAAGAAGTTAAATACTGATTCACTTTTCTATACGAAATAAAGCAGGGATCTGAGGACTACTCTTCCTCTACTGTGCACAAAAATGTTGACTCATTTCCTTCAAAGTAACTTTTATTGTAGACTGGAGCAGCACTTTCAAAGATGATCAGAATTCAGCTGCTTGCATTCCTCCGACATCGACTAGGATGTGGTTGTGGCTACAAGAAGTGCACGCATGCAACCAGCCCTTCATACCGGTGTGACTCTGCTCCAGTTCTGGGACCCTGGCTTCGCTGCTTACATTTAAACCCACAGGAAATGGAAAATGGGTTTGCAATTCTCAAAACCGACGCTGAGGTTTGATGCCGCTCTTCGAGCGGCTGTGATTCTCAATGCAAACATTTCTGCAGCTTTTTAAGACACGGGTACACAAAGTAGATAAATGACTTGAAGAAACCACATCGATTATAGGTTAACTTCTCCCGGTGCAGCTCTCTTGGCAGCTGCAGAGGAACTTGGGCCCGTTGCCAGCTGACCTCCTGCTATGTTTTCTCTGCAGGCATGTAGAGGTGAACTGTGGTGCTACTTCCCCTTTCACACTTCTGCCAGAGGTCAAATGCAGCCCTCCCCACAGAGGAGCTTTTATGCTCCAAAGGAATTCCACGGCAGGGATGAGAATGACTAGTGAGGACAGGCTCGGCCTCCCACCGGATCAATAAACAGGACTGGAACAAGGTCAGGGAAATGTAATTTGGATGTAGGCATCCACTGTTAATTGGCATTTCCAAACTTTAAGACGTTTGTGTTCTTTACTACCAAACATCAACAACAATGGCAAAGTGTTAACTCAAGCACAGAGTGGCAAGTTCTCACAGTGGCGTCTAAATGACTCATCGAGAGCTAAATATTGTCGCATCACAGAGCGAGTAAGCAGTTTCACCACACCGGCATTTAAAGTGACGGTTCCAGACAATCGCACATCATGACAAGAAACTGAGCTGCTGAGAAACTGAGGCGAGCGACTAACCTCAGAGAGAGAGATCATTTCCATTTAAGGCAGAGTTGATGTGCAATGCTGTGCATTTCACACATCTGTGCAGAGGTTTTTTTGGGTTGGTTTTTTTTCAGAGGGCCTTGACCGACTTACTGAACAGGATGTGCACCGTAAAGTTTGGGTTTGCATGAAAATGCGTATGCAGATACTAGCACAGAGTAAAAGCATCATGACTCCCTTACCACTCAAGGACCAGGATGATTTCAGTGCTGGTTTCGTAGACCTCATGCAACGCCACAACGTAGGAGTTTGCCTTGGCCAGCTCCAGCACGGCGATCTCGTTCAAGATGTCCATGCGGCAGTCCTCGCCCTTCCGCCGCTTTCGCTGGAACTTGGCAGCATACTGCTTCCCCGTTGCCTTCTCGATGCACTTCTTCACTACGGCAAACTTTCCCCTGAGACAGAAAAAAAAATTAAGAATGGAAGAGACCGAGAGAGAGCGATTAGTGAAAAATCACATCTAGATTTAAGTCAAATTGAACTGCTGCTGATTAAAGATGCAAAATTCTGGACAGTTAAGACTGTGAAGGGGAAGAGATAGGGAAGGGCGAGGCTATGAAGCCATTCAGAGATAAGACTGTGACGGAGCATCATTTGAAAATATTGACCGTTGTGAGGAGACGCCATCAGACTTTTGATTCAGAGTCCTCCTTTTCCTTTCAGGCTTTAGGAGGGTCTGACAAAAAGAAGATAAGCCTGACAATTTTTGGCAAGAGCAGCCGACTACTGGGCAGGGACCTGATAAGGATATTGCCACTTTACAGGTCAAACTAAAACAAAGACATCCAATTGTGCGGGGGCTTGTCGTCACTATAAACAATAAAGCATCAACTTTCATAAATGCATCTCTCCCATTGGTTGTTGTTCATATGCTTTGATGGATTCACGGGAGGTATAAAGGTCAGCGGTGGGTGCGGACAGGATGTCCGATGTGTGCAGAATTGCCTCTGTGTGTCATGTCGACACAATTATCAGCCGTCCTTCCTGGGCTGATAATGAGGCCTTGTCCACTTCCCTTGCTTCACAGCTGACAGCAGCAGGGACAAATGGAATTGTGTCGACGCCTCCACCCACACCCTCAGCCAGAGACCGCATCTCCATTGACAGCCATACAAAAGCTGACCAGCCAGCTAAACACAGCGGCCTCGAGGCCGAGACCACCCACCTGAACCGCAGTTGGGTCCATCAGGCAGGGGGCCACCGCTGTTACAGCCAGATTGGAGCCTGCACAGCGTGTGGAAGTGAACGCCACCATGAACGTCTACATCCCGACCAGAACCCGATTCAACAGTCCGCCTATACTTGTAGACCCGGTGAAAAGATGGCTGAACCCGACAGAATCTAAATGAAGTGACCGAATCTGAAAGGTCCGGTCAGCAGGGTGCCGGCCATTTTCCCACACAGTGTTATTTCAAGCCCAGTGTGCCGCTGACCAAAAACAGCAACTGTTCTGGCTGCAGTCTGGCTCTGTTTTGGCAACACACTTGACTGCTGTGAGGCCCGGCTCCTAACTCCTTTGCAGTTTCTCAGTCTGGCAGAATGGCGACGAGTCATTGTTCCCAGAGAAAAGGCAAAAGCTGTCAGAGTCTTTTCATCTTTAATTAGCCAAGTTCGGAGCAGTGGGCCGGGAACTAGATATGGAGTGAAAAGAGATGACCGCAACAGGAGGCCTTTTCAGGAGTTGACAACATGTCAGAGGTCAGAACACAAGGCCGTCCTCCAGCCGGTCGTCTTCTCATTCGTCCACATCATCAGGCAAATGCACAAAGAGGACAAAGAGGACGCTTGAGTTGTAGATAAGCCTACAACTGTTCAATAATGGTCCTAATTTTAAGTGTTTTTCTGGTCACTATGCAGATTAAATACATGCAGGGTTGTAAGCTGGAGAGACTCATCTGTGATCAACCGTCAACTTTACAGAGAGAGTTCCTCCTCTCTACACTCGAGATGGTGATAATTTGATTGAGAAATTGGTTTCCTGTGGAGTCTGTGTTTTGTCTCGCCCGGCGGGGCACTGACTCATGTCTGAAGTGTGATGAGAAATGACAGCTCTCGCAGCTCCTATTTGCCTGTTTCACAGACAGTCTGACACACAACATGAGTTCCTGTTCCTGCCTACAACGTCGTTTTGTGCAAACGTCTGCAGGTGACTGCAAAGCCGGATGAATAGTGTTAGAAAAAAGAAAAGAAAAAAAAAAACAACTTTGTTGTTGGACTCAACTATGGGAGTTGGTACACCTTGGCACCTGCTGGTTCCAATGTGCTTAATGTCCCAATGTGCAAACGATACAGCTGAATCCTGCCGTGCAACACATACATACATTCCTGCACCTAAAGCGATTATGAGGCCAGATCTCCGGAAGTTGTTTGGTAGAAGTCATGGGGAAAAAAAAAGAAAGAAAGAGGGAGGAAGGATAAAAGATGAAGTGTTTGAATGCTTTTCTAGGCGACACCTCATGAGAAGCTCCTAACCAATCCCTCCCCTGCAGGTGCTGGCTGCAGTCCCAGAGTATCAGACAAGACATAAATTGGCTGCTACCAAACAGTCTCACCACTCTGCTGTGGGGCACACTTAAAGTGGAGTCACAAGGACATGGAGAAATGTCAAAAATGTGAACACACTATTGCATTAGAAATAGTAAAAACTGAAGAGAACCAAGTTCTCATTATAGCATTAAAAAAAAAAAAAACTTTCATATTCCTGGGACAAGCACTTCAGTGCAGCCTCAAATAGGATTAACTGAACAAAGCGATAAATAAAGCAATTAATACTGAATGACAAGTTTTATCTGGAACTGACAATGGACAACATGTACACACCAATATGTTGGTTTCTAGACTATTGTAGGAAAGCAAAGCACCTAGAAAGACCCACACATTGGGGTAACATGCAAACTCCTCATAGATAGCTTTGGAATTAAACTGAATTAAACCTGCTGTTTGGATACATTATACACATGCAGCCATTTATGAATTGTATATTTAAAAAGCATGCAAAGTGTTTGATTTCTCCGATTCGAGTTTTGATGTTCACTTTGAGAGATTTTTCAGAATTCACGCTCATTTGGTGTTAATTTAATTAAAGGAAACCGTAGATTTTGAGTAACCAAAACACTCGGATTAAGACAAAGCATCTCGATAAACAAGTTGTAGAGTTTTTGTTGTTTTGGCGAGCTTGTGAAAGCTCCTTACCTCACAGATCCCTACGGCTGCCACCGTTTTCATTGTGAAGACCGACCAAAACTATAAAAAATAAAAAAACTTGCGGCCAAGACGCACGAAAGCGCATTACCGGAGCGCATTCCCGGGTGCGCAGCTCAGCTCAGCTCCGCTCCGCTCCGCGCGCGGCTGCTGGTATGCAGGATTTGGAAATGCTCAATTAACACGCTTCCCATCCGCACGTGCAGGGAACACATTTAATATGATTACCCGATTTGCCCGAGCCTGTCAAAATATGCTTGCGGGGTTCACGTCGGCCAGCGGTCGGTTGTTTTCGACTCACCTGCCCAGCTCTTTGCCCACCAGCTCGTAATTGGACGAAAACGGATCCGCTCTTATCCTCGTGTGGATCTTTGTCACCATCCCGGTTTTGATCATCGTTGCTGCTGAATTTGGCATTGAAGTTCGAGCTTGGAATTAAACTATTACTCTTCCGCCAAAAACAAAGACTTGAACAACAACAAAAAAGCGACTTCCTGCTGTGGTCAAGTAAAAAGTCGCATGAGTGATAACTGTATGAGATAATCCAGATTAAAGCGCGTCCCAAGCAAGAGGATGGTGCCTGTAGAAGCCCGACGAAGTCAGTGGTGAGGATTACAATGAGTGACTGACTGCTACTACACATTCCTGACAATAAAGTGTTGGCTGGATCCTCCCCCTGTGCTGACGATCGGCTTTGAGAGCCAATCAACGTGCGCACCGGGAGGCGAAGGTGTGCGCCTTCTGGCACGAGGCGCAGGGGCAAGTGACTGGATCCCGATGGAGCCAAACGTAAACAAACACGTCTATCCTTATTTTGATTCTATTTTATTATTACGTTTCAGGAGTACCAACGACTATAAATTAAGTATCATATGCTTCAAGCCCAGGATCAGCTTTTAAAGCCTAGAAAGAAAGAAAGAAAGAAAGAAAGAAAGAAAGAAAGAAAGAACATTTGCCATTTTTTTCTCTTTATAACAACAGTGCAGTTAATTTCTTAATTTCAACATTAATCTCAACATCTGCCTCCACAAAGCATAGCCAACAGAATTGAAATCGTTTTATCACTTAACTGGTAGTGAAACATATTTACTCAAAGAGAAACTAAGGCCTTAAAAGGTCTATCTCTAGACTTATTGTTGAAAACATTTCAAGGAGTTTAAAATTGTTTTGAATATGTTGATGGATGGATGGCACCTTCATAGTGATGGATTACAGAGGGATTCTCCTATACACTTTAAAAGCAAAAAAGACAACAGTTTAAGGCAGAAATGGTTTATTTATAAGGTAGATACGAATGGCAACCTAATCCTAATCAAATCCTATCCAACTGTATTTACATAGCACATTTAACACAACAGCCAAAGCTGACCAAAGTGGATGATAAAACAGGAGAATAAACATGTATGAGATCAGATAAATAAGAAGGTGCCAACCCATTTAATAGCTTAAAAATCAAAAATCTAATCTAAAAAACGATTCTAAAAGATACAGGAATCCAGTGGAATGAGGCTAAAGCTGGGGTGATGTGCTCTCACTTATCTAACCTGCCTAACCATGAATGCCTCTGTAATCCCTTTTTAACTTCTGCAATTCAGAGCAACAAACATCCCAGCAGAACAATGTTGATCACATTTCCCACAAGCTCATACAATCCGAAACACGACCGGCATGCTTGACTGTTATTGTTGGTATGCACTTCCTGCTGCTTTAATGGGTTTGCCTCTCCTACAGGTGATACCTTTCATTTTTTTTTTCTTCCCACACAGAGTACAGCCATGAATGTGAAGCTGTCCTGGGGGCATGACAGTGCTCTTCACTGCTTTCTTCCTTATATGTGGGAGAGCTGCGTGCCCATTTTAGCTTGAATGTCATTAAGGAGGAATTTAAAGCATGCTATTAGACAACTCATCAGTACGTGTGGCACATCCTGCTGTCACAGCCACTTGGTCTTCTTCTCTTATGTAACTCAGAAGGCATATACAAAAAAGCCCAATCACAAGTTATTGCGAAGATTAAAGCGATTACTCGGCTTATTAATAGCTTACGGTCTCAACCAGCGGGATGGTGAAGTGAACTTCATAGGAAATGTGTTGCCAGCTCCAGCACCATGCTGAAGGTAAACTAGACTGTCCCTCCATGATCCGGGCTGACCTTAAGAAAATGAAAGAGCAAAGTCACACGCATGTAAAACTTCCCCCGACTGGGTGTCAAGTCCAGACGTGACGTTGGAGTTTGTGGTACGAACTTATTTTCACCGCTTGTGCAGACCAAAATCAATGTCATCACTTTTCACATCCGTAAGATAAGAGCCATGGTGGACAACCATCATTTACAATTAGGGCTACTCTCACTCTCATTTTTTGAAAATAGATCTGAAATACTGTCTTTAGCTTGTCTCCTCTCACGAATTGCCTAAAAAAGTTTTAAGGCTGTAATAAATAGATAAGGTTTGCTTCATCAAGCTGGAAAATGATCAGCTTCTAAGTGTCTTGATGTCTAAAAGTATGTTATTGCATCAACTGGCTGAGGAATGTCAAACATTTAGCCTGCAAAACAAAACAAGCCCACAAGGCAGTCCCAGTCTGGCCCTTAGGAGGACAAACAAACCAGGAAAACAGCCAAGCAAACAAGCAAGGAAGCAACCAACCAACGAATGACTGACCGACTGACCGACCAGCCAACTGAGTGACTGACAAACTGACTAACAAACCACCCAACCGACCAATCAACAAACAACCAAATAAGTAAATAAACAAACAAACGTGGCGTTACCACAGCATCGAAGCCCAAAACTGACCATCAGATGGTCCAAGCAATGCTTGAAGTTATGCAGCAGTGAAAGCTGGCGACCTTATTACTAATGAAACTGAATTAAGATGGAAATCATAAGAAATTAGGGCAAGAATACTGTGAATAGAAATGTGACATTTCCACTAAAACAAAGGAAAATTCATTGATTTGTCAGAATGTATAATTTATTAGACCAAAGCTGTACATGGCCCTGAAACTGAAACAAGTTCGACGCCCTGAAGTGAAGACTGTACTGTACATGTTTCCAGTTGGATGAGCAATGTCAGAATATGACCTGCTTCAAAGAAAGAGAATGAATCCAGAACTCGAAAAGAGACAAGATCACAGGTCCTTCTGTGCTGTTGATGCCCTGTGGATGAGCACGCTGGTGGAGGTCGGTCATGTGTCCTGTGTAGCTGCTATCCAGCACACAGAGCAGGATTTGTTCCATCTTACAGCACCAAAGCTAATTTTATTGCTCCAAACAGCAATTGATGCAAGAAGAGAGCCATTGAGGGTCGAAATTCCTCGAGCCAAATACTGACTCATTAGTGTCCACCGGCACGGTTACATAACCTGTTATTCCTCCTCAAACTGTTACTTTAAGTCCAAGCGAGCCCGCTCTGCAGCCTTGACCCTCCTTCTTCTGCCAGGCGTCCCATTAAAGCCGGGGTCAGAGATCAGAGGAACCACGTTAGTGCAGTAGCTCTACCCGGCCCCAGAGACCTAATGAAAACACATACCAGTGAATTAGCCTGCCAGCCTGAAGTTCAGCTAACATAAATACGAGAAGTTCAACCGTGACCCGAGGAACGCTAAAACTTTCTGAGCCACAGGAAGAAGTGGCTCTCGTCCGGGCTGGGCCAGAAGACACCGGCTCTTGTTTTTTTACAAGACCTCAGCTATAAACTGGGGTCAGAGCCTGTTCCAGAAAGAGTCGGTGACGCGGGTCTGATTGATCTAACATGAAGAATTGGGTGAAAAGTTGTAAAATTTGCCCTAGTTTATTTTTTTGGAGCATCGAATTCAACCTGTCAACACAGTAGAATTGAAATTGGAAAAGGGTTTTGACGCAGCTGTTTATTTACAAATCTAATCGTAGCAGAGCAATATCAACATTTATTTATAGTTTCTGGCAGTTTCTTCCCTTTTACCTCTCTGGGGTGAAGCCATGATCGAACTGTTGACAACTTCACTTCAGTGCTGTTTGGTGCCAAAAGTGAAAACACATCCTGTTTGTTCCAGAAGAGTTTTACATGAATGCAGCAAAGTTTTGAAAATAATGTCCATTTACATTGAAATGGTAGAAATGCTAAAAGATGTGGTTGATACGTTGGGCCACTAATGGTTTCTGTTGGTCGTTTTTGTTATTAAAACCGCCATTGTTGTTGTTGGCCATCTGCTCGCGCATGTGCAGAACAACTATTAACTACAAACTCCCTGGTGTGCAGGCGCAGTAGTCGTGTTTCTGCTGCCTCGGCGTTTCTCGAAAGTTGCGTTTTCCCCGCCGTTTCTACACCGATGGAGCTGGAGCCTTTTCAAAAAGTTCCACCTTGGGGACCGTTTTCAAAAAGGTGCGTTTTTGATGACATCAGCGGCCGTTGTCGTACAAACGTCACTTGAAAACACTGCTGTGTAGACAGGGCCTTGAAGAGTGAAGCTGATGAGTGAGCTGCTCTGAATTATCTGGGATTCACAGAAAATAAATCAAAAAACTACACAGTTACATAAATGAGCACAGGAAGGATCCACAGAGAAAGTTGGCACTCTTGCAACGAGAAAGAGGAGGTTAAAGACGAGTGTCGACGAGTGGACACAATCCGGTGTGACCATTAAAAGATCAGCATGAATGTCTGCTATTAAGCTCTCTTATGACTCCCTTAAGTAAAACTCCTCGAGAGACAGACAGTCTTTTGTCCACGTTTTCAAAGCTGTCCTTCCTCCCCTCCCGTTTTTGTTGCCCCAGCACCTATAAAGAGGTTTCTCATTATGTAAGTTTTCCTGCCTTGCCTCTGCTGTTTAACTGCCGTTCCTTTACGGGGCCACTCGGAGCCAGAGCAGCGATGCCGAGATCGCCTCCTTTGATAACATCGCAAACTTTCCCTTTCTGTCTGAATGGCCTCAGTGGCCTGTTTCCACGTCATGTCTTAGTTTCGGCCTTTTCTGGAGGTATGAATGAGGAAACGTGCTGTTATCACACTGTGAAACTTATCCTTGTTCGATAAGGTTTTGTTGATTAAAAGTCAGCCCTCATTGAAAAAATGTTTTTTAGGCCACATCTATTTCTTGCGTCTTTTTTTTTTTTCCCCGCCCTGCTTCCCTTGTTTGCTTCTATTTCTGAATGAGAAAAACCTGTTTGCAGCTGATCGTATCTTTCCGACAAGCAACATTTCGTGAGAGAGGGAATCCGCCTTTCTTCGGAAATCTGCCTTGTTAGCAGGCTCTAAAAGACTAAATCTGCAAAATTGCCAAATGCTGAATCCATACGCTGCAAAGACTGATTGCTAGCTTTCTAAATTCTCTGTTTATGGTTCTTAGTTGTAAACTATTGTTTATGCGGGGAGAAGATTCCATGTAATGACCGGTTCCAGACCCAGAGGGGCTACTTGGTAATCTCAGCTCAGTCTATAGGTGTTCCCTGTCTACACGAGTCGCTCCTCCAAGGCTTTTAGCACAAATCTTGTTGTGCAATTTGTAATTAACAAAGGACTCATGCTTGGACAGAGCGTATGCATGCCTTCCCAGAGGCAAACACTAATTTGCTGGGGGAAGAGGGCTTGTGTGTTTAGCCGTTCACTGGGTTAGCGCGGGCTTGATTTAATACACGACGTCATGTTTTTTATTAAGTCCACAAATCATTTGAGCGGTAGCATAATGGTGGCGAGCCTGGGTCACACGCTGGTGTGACCTGTGATTGGTTTGTGGTGACCTTAGTGTAAAGTGGTTTGAATGAAGTGGCAAAGGTCCTGCAGGTCATAAACCTAAACCAGCCAAAAACTTGATTTAGATGCTCACCACACCACCCGCGTATTTAGCCCTTCCCTCTGTGGCTGGTATCGACCTCTTTGGCTTTGGCCAGTAAGCAAAGCGACTCTTTTGTGGACGGAACCGGGAGAATCAGCAGTTTTCTGAGTGTAGGAGTGAGGAGCAATTCGCCTCAGGTCTGCAGGATGACGTGATGGGTTGACGCTTGAGTGGTATTAAATGATAAGCCACTAATCCTTTTGGCAACTGAGAAATACACTGAAGGAGGGATAAAAATAAGACATCGGAATTGGCTGGGGAGCTAATTGCCTTCTGCCTTGTTTGTAATCTGAGGACAACACACAGATAAAACAAGGCTTTGTGTTTCCTCACTGAAAATCCTTAAGAGCCGGTGAGAAGTCACATCATCTGTTTACTATTGAACAATGCAGGGAAGCTGCCAACAGCGGTACTTTCTGTGAAGGACATCACACACACACACACACACGCACGCACGCACGCACGCACACACACACACACACACTCTGTATATTTACATATTTACAGTACAGTCCCTGCGTTAAATTGAGTTTTCTGTTTCAGTATCTCGATGTCTCAACATCAGACAACGTTTTTCATGTTTCCTCGAGTTTCGTTCGTCAAATAACCTCTCTTCACCCTGACAAAGCTCACAACAGGGGAGTCAAATATAAGGCCTGTGGTCCAGAACTGCCCGCCAAGAGGGTTCAGTTTGGCCCACAGGATGACCATGCTAAGTGTACAACAATCACAAACAAAAGCATTTATTTAGATTTAGTTCTTAATTAAATTAAATGTATTTACTGGGGATTGTAGTGTTTCAGTGAGAATAGTGTACATAACACAAAGCTGAGGTCGTCACCACATTCATGAAACAACTTTAGCATCAGAATTTGTCAAAACAAAACATGGTTAACGTTAAAAAAACAAAACAAAAGAAATACCAAAGACAGAGAACATTTCACTGTATTTGGCAGCAGAATGTATCATAAAAATGGCATGAACTCAGAAATTCCACAAATTTTCTATTAAAACATTTAAATATATGTGATTTTCTTTTTCTGAATGTATTCATACTTCTTTGACCTAAAACAAAGGGAGATGTGGAGAGTTGTATAAAATTTTTATTTAAAAGGTATTTTGTTGGTATTTTACTGAGCTGGTCTACTCAAGATCAAGTTTTATATACAGTAATAAGGCTTCAAGTGAAAAACATTGGTTTTGTTTCAGAAAAGATTTGTATTTACAAGGCAACATCTTGAAAATGCTTTGAAAACAATGTAGTGAGCATGACAGGCCATGAGATAGACCCACATGCGTAGAAAACAGCACGCTATAAACATTAACAATGGCGACTTAATGGACATCCGTACGGTCAGACAACTAAGTTGGATTGCTATTCCAGGTGGTTGTCAACTATGAAACTAATAAGTCCCAGGAGAATATGGTCTGGGAGTCATGGCAGTCTGTCATCCAAAATGACTGACTTTCTTGTCGTGTTGGATTTACAGAACGGATCTCCAAACTTTATTCTCTGGAGCCCCGATTCCCTATATTACAACATTCCTAATGTCTCCTTTGGTAAAACATTCCACTGAAGTCAAGCAGTGTTGGAAATGTCCACCAGTACCAACATGCGAAAGCTGGAGTCTTCAACATAGAAAGAAAGACTTGGCCCCTCCTTGTCCTAACAACAGACCTGAGTGCCACAATCAAGAAAAGGAGTACCATTTATGATTTTTTTAATACATTTTATTAAAACATCTCTTCAAAACACCAACAGGAAAAAAATAGACATGATGTTCATAATTACAACACTGAGAATCAACAGCATCAAGCACAATGTTTGTGTTTAAATGACATTTAGTGCACGTGTCAATTCCATCTCTTCCCCACACAAACATCAACTTTTGGACTTAAATTTTTTTCTGTGCTGCAGCGACCGATTTGTTTTTCTTTGCACTGCGTGGGTTGCTGCAGAAAAAGAGAGCAGCACAGGAAGAGAGGGATGAACCTGAGAGGATGAAAGCTATTCTCAGGTAGCAGCAGATGAGCACACGTTTCAGCCACATCCTGCCTCGTGTTCTGGCAATGTGAGCTCACAGACCCACAATTCACAAGTATGGCCGTGCAGACGTCTGACAAACACTGTTTGCATGTCAGGCAGAGATTGTGGTCAACAGCTGATTTCCGTGCATTGGCAGATGAATTAGTCAGACGTCTGTAAGTGTATAAAAAAAAATAAAACGCATTGTGTATTCATATCAGACGAAAACCACAAACCGGAGGTGTCCAACAACTTTTACACACATACAATCTGGATTGAAAACATCTTTTCCCCCTCAGTTTTAGTGCAAAAGACTAAAAAGTAGAATGAAATAACATTCAGTTTGTCATTAAAATGTTAACTTTTAATGCAACTTTAATGAACAACTCAGGAAAAAATTTTTTACCAAAAAAAACGTGCAAAAAATTGTTTTTTCTTTTCAGATCAAATGTGGGTTCATCTTCCTCTCAGAATACAGGATTTCTGCCGTCACCCTAAAGTGGTGTAGAGGTTTGCACTCTCCTCGGAATATAAATTAGTGGGTCTTTCTATGCATCGTTTGCCTGTTCTTTGTGTGCATGCATGGGTTTTCTCCAGGTCATCTGCATTTTATATTGCTTTTAGATGTAATTGCAAGTGAGAGTTTAAGGCCACGTTTTCAAATGAAAAATGCAAAACTTTCATTGTGTTTTGGGAATCCAAAATTAAAACGCATTTGCTGTGCAAATAGGGTCTTCGTCTCTCTGCATTTTTATTTCATTACCTCTGGTTGGCTCGATGTATGTTTTGATGAATCGCTGTGGTGAAAAGAGACAAAAAAGAAAAAAATGGATCGATGGACCTGAGCATTGATGCTAATAGCATTGATCTCTCAGTGGCCAACATCATCGCCATCTGTGGCTCAGTTTAAAGTCTCAGTGTGGCTTTATTACCTTTACTATTAATGAAACAGTACAGCTCCAATGACAAATACCATTTCTTATTTAATATTTATATGTGATTATTTCAATTTATTCATTACTTTTTTCACTTTTCCAGATTTTTCAGGCCATTTCAGGCCTTCCTGCCCACAGACCATCATATAAAAAGTAATGAAGAAAAGCAGATGTTGTTGAGGTCACTCCACATGCAAAAAACCCACCATAAACACTACGAAGTCCTGGTGTAGATGAGTCTAAATAGCTCATATGCATATTTAGAAATGACACCAGTCCGCAGAAGGCGCGGGGGGGGGGGGGGGGGTTAACAGATGCAGGAAGCTAGCTTAACTCAGGACAGACGCACCAACTTCAACTGAAAGGGATTTCTCAGCTGTTGCTTCTTTCTTTGTTTTCTAACCCCCCTCACAGCCACATCCCCGTCTCAATAATCCAGCAGCAGCCACATAAAGCCTTTCACCGCTTCTTGCACTGTACGTACTTTTAGCCAGACAACACTCTCCTTATTCAGACAAAAGCCAGAGGGGATGAATCACAACTTTTTTTTTTTTTTTTCCAGTTTGATAACCGTCTTGTGACGAATGAAAAATACCAACCAACATGCACATGTGGCTTTCCATCAAAAGCGTGTGTGTGTGTGTGTGTGTGTGTGTGTGTGTGTGTGTGTGGTGCGTGTGTGTGCGTGTGTGTGTGTGTGTGTGTGTGTGTGTGTGTGTGTGTGTGTGTGTGTGTGTGTGTGTGTGTGTGTGTGTGTGTGTGTGTGTGTGTGTGTGTGTGTGAAACAAACCACTGCTATATCAGATGGAGCTTGACGACATCTGCATAAATAAATAAATAAATAAATAAACACCACTCAATCCTGAGGTGGTCAGTTGAAATCAGTCAAGTGGCATAAATGCAAAGGACAGCATGATGGGAGAAGACATGCCAGTGGGACCGGAGAAAGATGAGAGGAGGAAGCAGAGAAATCCACTTGGTATGTCTGACTCAGGAGAGAAATGGAAAAAATGTATTTTAATTGGCAGCTGAGAGTGGGAGGTGGGAAGAAGTGCGGGCGAAGAAAGTGGAATCGAGCATGGAGGAATACTGTTGAGGGGGAAAGCATGTCAAGGACCTGAATGGGGGGAATAAGCAGAGTAGAAAACTCACACAGAACTCTGTGAAGCCAAACGCCTGGGATGAAGAGATTCTAAACACACACATGCTCCCAAAAAACAATGTGATTGTCTATAAGGAAATCAGTCATGTGCAAACATTTCTGACTCTTGTTGAGGGAATTTCCTGATTATTTTTCACCGCGCTTGTTTCGTGAAAGGAAATATTTTCTCACTTAGCTGTTGAGGAAGACAGACAGACAACAGAAGAAGAAAAATGCGGAGAGATTAGAAGATCTTGCATTTGCTTGTTTTAATTTTGCCCTTAAAGGAGCTTATTTGATTTATTACAGTTGGTTTAAGCTCAGTGACTCCATCGACAGCAGGTATCTGTGGCCATATGTCATCTGAGGGCTGGCGAGGGTCAAAGGTCAGCTTCTCAGCAATGATCACCTGCTGAAGCGTGACACTTTGACTCATTGTTTGTTTGTGTTACCACGGCGACAATACAACAGGCCGCTGCGTTGCAATCCGTTGAACACACCTCCCTCCGGTGTCATCCCAGCTTTTAGAAAGTCACGCTCAAGTAAACATCAAATGGTATGAAGTCAAAAATGTTGGACGTCGATAATCAAATGAAAAGCAACTGGGTCGAGAATTTAATAACTTCAAGCATAACAAGGGGCTTGATTCTTTGTAACCTTGTGAATTCAAAGTGTGGGTGGGAGGAGGGATGTGCTTTAAACCATGGCCAGTAAAACTTTGAAAAGTGTAGTCTTTTGGCTTTGTATCAATCCTGCCACAAGGCCACTGCTGAGAACTCTGTGGGGTTTGTATTTTAGGAGTATCTCAACATCAAATGAGCTGAAGGTCAAGAACGACTCACAGCAGATACAACAATATGAAGAGTTTATTAAGTATAAATGCAGATAAGTAGGTTTACATGACACGTGTTGGCAATCTACTGTCTTTACCACAGTTTTAGGTGTGACTTAGGGTTTGCTTTTGGGTGTATGTGTGTCCCTGTGAGCAGGTTTTTGTTTGTGAGTTCTTTGTCCACGTGCAACCAGCTGGCCGGTGTGTTGCCCTTTGTGACTTGCGTGAGGAACCAAGTGAGGGGTGGTCCGGGTCAAAGGTCAGACAAGGAGTCAAACTTTCTTTTTTGTCGCAAATGTCACACTTTATGGCCACTCTTTTATTCATATTGTGAACATGTGCACCGGAATGAAAGCGTTTAAATAAATATTTACCGTTTCCGATAAAAGGTTTATCGATGTTGCAAAGAAGAATTAGATATGTAGATTGATGACACTCGAGTATATGTTCACATGTCAAAAAGGAGCAAAGCAAATGTCTTTTTATTGTTGTACCAGAGTAAATCTGTGTATTCAGTGGCCCTATTAGACTCAATTTGATTTAGAGTGGGCCCAACCAGTAAAATGGCATCATAATGACGTCCACATAAGCACAATTCTATAGGTCTGTCCTGAATATATGAAAATTGACCAACATATGTTTGGTAAAATATTCGCAAAATACTAAAAGTTGTAAAAAAAAAAAAAAAAAAAGTAAAAAGTTGTAAAATACAAAGAACATTGACGCAAATTCAACATTATCCCCTTTTAAATCATAAATCCTGGTGCAAAAACAGGGAAATGTCAAAAATATCATTCAACAAATGCCTTTCTTGGTTATTTTCACACTTCTTGATCATCTCATGGACCACATGGGACGCCAGCCAGTTTTTGCCAGATGATCATATGTTTGACACCCCTGACCTAGAATGTCAACTGGCTCCTCTTCAGAACCCAGAATTAGTTCTGCATATAACAGTATCAAAGATTAACTGTCCTTTTTGGGTCAGGCTATAAAACAAAATGGGTCATAATAAATTGATTAGCCTGTTTTTAACTCTGCAGCCTCTGTGCTTCGCCAAGCTATGCTACAACCTGCTGCACTCCCAATACTGGGAATCCGGATCGTCAGGAGAATCTCATTGTAGCATTTACAGAATTCACATGACAATGACAAACAATCACATCAGAACCAAATTAAATTAAATTCTGGTTGGACAAAAATAAATTATCATTATATTTGTGAAAAACAAAAATCATGATCTTTGGTAAATGTCAAATAATCAATCTTGTAAATGTAATAATAGAGGGTGTAAATATACAGAGGGTGGATCAGAAGTAATTTGTAGGGGTTTAGGCCTTATTTAACCTACTGTGTGGAGGTTTAGGGAAACACATTTTGTTTGGGGGGGGGGTTGTTTTTTTTGTTTTACCAATTTAACTTTCAATCGCTCTCTTTCCCTTTCTTTATTTTTATTTGTGTTTGAAATAAAATAAAAAAAATCATCTTCACTGACAAGATGGGGACAAAAGGAAGCTCAGGAGATACATTTTACATTTATGCTACAATTATGAACATCTGCTGTCCATATGTTACGATGTTACAGCAATCAGGGCTCAGATAGAGGACCTGCGACAAGCGATCGGGGATTTGTGATGCAGGTCGTCAGACTCATAAGGGATACGGATAAAGAGACTCCAGGACGATGTGAACAGGCTGTGGTCAAGTCGTAGAGGCAAACCAGAAAGACTTCACGTAAAAGGCCGTGGTAGAATGACAGAAGGGAGACACAAGACACCTGAGGAGATGAAGGACAGAGCAGACGTCCAACACACCACAGACATTATGCAACATGAAGCCGTACAATTACTTCAGCCACAACATGAAATGTGAACCACATCACCTTAACTGGAACCTAATGCTTGATCCACAACTCTATATTAAATCCACAACGACACAAAGACCCATGAAGGACACTTGAGATAAGGAAGACGCACAAGTCATGAAGACGACTGATATTAAATGTGCTTTTGCTCTGAAAACTCCTATTTTCCAGTCACTTGGATTTTTTTTTTTTTTTTATGTACATGTCTTGGTGACAAACTATATGAGACGAGATTGTAATATGTTTTACGCGTGAGTAATGGTGGTTAGAGTTAAGTGAGTCAGCTTAGAGGCGCTCAACTCATCCATGATGATTTCACGTGAACTGAAATGTTCACCGAGGGGGAGCTGTGATCTGAGTGATGGCCATGGTGCCAACAAGCTATAGGAACCATGCTTTGAGAACCGGGAAAGAAAAGCCAAGAATAACTTTGGGAGACAGTTTGACAAGTGGACTTTAATAAAGCTGGAGAAATGCAGACCAAAGTCAACTGAATATATGAGCAGATTTGTGTTCGTCCTCACTTACACCCAACCGGATCTGCAACTTTGAAATAAAATCTTTCCACATCCTGAAATCCTCTGAGAAAATTAGATTTTGATGAAAAAGCCTGAAGAGTATCCTTCTTCTATTAGATCATTTTCTACTGTTATATTCTTATTCACACAAACAAATACTTATCTACACTCACTATAAATCCACAATCCCCCCCCCCCCATAGACTCAAGAATCTCGCTGCATTTCCATAATTTCCCACTTTCTGAAGTTGGCTGCCTCTGAAAGACCTCCCAGTGTGTGTGTGTGTGTGTGTGTGTGTGTGTGTGTGTGTGTGTGTGTGTGTGTGTGTGTGTGTGTGTGTGTGCGTGTGTGTGTGTGTGTGTGTGTGTGTGTGTGTGTGTGTGTGTGTGTGTGTGTGTGTGTGTGTGTGTGTGTGCGTGTGTGTGTGTGTGTGTGTGTGTGTGTGTTTCCACCACCTTAGCGCTCAATGCTATGACTTACGGCTCACGCCACCGGCCTGTTATTCATGGATCCCTTTCGGCCTGGCTGTTCTTTATTTACCCTTCTGTTTTCTGGACGATCACATCACAAATCAGACCAAAACCCCACTGCTTCCAATGACTGAAATATATCCCAACCTGCTTTACATTGACAATCTCATTTTCTGCAGGAAGACATTTGTTTTTGTTGCCCGAAGAGAACATTTGCCGCCGTTGTTTTACGGCTTTGTTAAGGCTTGTCGGTGTACACGCAGTGTTGAACTGGTAACATTACACGTAGCCTTTGAATGCTATGCAAAGAGCTGTCTTATCTCCAGTGGTGTCCAGCTCCTTCCTTTGGGGACTGGCACAATAAAACACTAGCTGGTCTCATGCTGATTAACACATCCTCTCGCTCGGCAACATCTGTGGCCACGAAGAGGGCGTGCCCCTAAAATCACTGAACATGCGCCCATGACAGGCCTTTCTCTGGCGAATAAAGGAGAGGATTAGTGACATCTGTTCAGTTTTACCAGATCTTCCTATGATTAGTTTCCATGTGCATCTGAATGTTGTATTAAGCTGCAATAGTCCTCTTGGCCTGTTGTACCTCATCCATTTGGATCAGAAATATAGATAATTGGTCACGCAGCCCACACAACTTTATCTCCATTCATAGCTCAGTATTTGTTGAAGACAGATCATCTAGTGTTAACAGATACTGAATTGGTCCTTTGTTTGTCCCCCTGCTCTATTGAGTGAAGTGTCTGCTGGAGTGGGGGCCATTGTCGCAGTGGCATGGGGGGGGGGGGGGGGGGGGGGGGACATTTGGTTCTGTGCAATCACTCGCCTCTCTGGCCATAACTCTGATGTTTCTCACACCCCTCACATCAGCGAGGGGACAGGAAACAACTATGTCTGCAACTGTGGCTGTCGGGTGTCTGTGTCTCGCGATGGAAATATGTTGAGATGCAAGAATGCTGCACGGAGATGCTGGATTCCGAGGAATCCCCCCGCTGACGCAAGGCCAGCCAAAGACATCTGCTGCTATAGTCCTGTTAAACCAGAGAGCAGGACACGTGCAGCCTTTAGACTGAAAGACACTGCGGATACTGCATCATGTGTATTGTTACCATTGAACTGGTGCTATAATGCTACTCTAATCATCCGATGTCTGTAGAGGTGGAGTTTGGATTTAGGATACACCAGTGATGGTCAAGAGAATGTTTCTGTTGCAGGCCGATGGTGGTATGTGGCTCCCCGCTTTCTCACACTGCCTTGAGCAAAGCACACGTAGCCCTCCCATGTAGTTTTTTCAGTTTGTGCCCGACCAGAGAACGTGGACCACTGGTCACCATAACTCAGGCTGAGCTCCAGGGCTAGGTCTCAGTGACCCTTGTTTGGGTGGGGGTACATGATTGTTTGTGTTTCCTTGGTATGGGAGACATTTGGACATGTTTGTCTGGGTGTTCATTCTAGACCTGTTCACTTTGGGTGGCCCTTCCAGGAACACTAGAATTCAACATGTGAGCCAGACAGACAGTCACAGGGTGCTATTACATCTAAATATAGTTAGGTGTAATAGTTCTTCTTCACATGCATGGGTAGATGGACAATAATAACAATGGTGTCATGACTCCCAGTCCATATTCTCCTGGGACTTGGTAGCTTTATAGTTGAGAATCACTTTCATAGCAATCTAACGTCACTGTTTGTCCATAAGAATGTCCATTTATTTACCATTGTCAATAATTAACGTGTATTGATCTCTTGTGCATGTGTGTGAATGTGGTTCCATGACAACAACCAACAGCACCCACTAATGGCCCAACATGCTTTTTTTTCTCATGTCAGTTTTGATGGAAAGACAATAAAAATCATGTCATACATTTTAAGATATTTATATTTAATTACATGGAAGGTGCATCAAGATGATGTTAAACTGTTTACTTCCTCAAAACCCGATGGTTGAAAAATCCCGTCATGAGAATACAAATCTCTTCAAAAGAAATGACGACGTGCCCAAATCCAGTCCGACAGGAGAGGTTTCTGGGACCTTTGATGTAACTCTCACCTTTATCTGGAGTGTAACAGTAATGAGGAGAACAGTGCATGTCCGCTGCTGTATGTGATCCACAGCGCTGATCAAAGACTTCAGAGATCAAGTCAGTCATATGATCCGTCCAGGCAAAAGTTAAAAGACTCGCAGAGCAACGACTTGAACAAATTCAAAGCTGATGAACAAGGTTCAAAAATGTGTTTGCTCATGTAAACAGTTTAAGGATGTTTTAAAGAGTGATCTTCTTCAGCAGCCTTTTTGTCCCGCAAAATACATCTTTCCATCTCAAAGGAAAACAATGGGTACTATTCACTCATATTCAATCTTTAGTTGGTTTTGTTGATCACAAATTGACTCTGTTTACCTTTATATCTTGTCAGATTTTGGGTGTCTCATGGTGGAAAGCATCGAGACCTGCCCTGGTGAGAGGATACTTATTCTATTGTGTACTAATCTCTGCCTTTACTCACCAGTACAAAACAATGACTTTGTGTCTACATTTTTGTTCTCTGTTACTCAACTGCACAAATCCAATAGATTGATGAGGATTATATAAGCGAATCCAAGTCATTTTGCTTAGTAACCAAGTGTCTGACTGAGGTGCTTTGTAAAGCTCCACATTCCCCTTTAAATTTCCAAAATGTCCACTGTCTGCACTTTGTCACTTCTCAGCAAAATAATGGTAGCTTCCATTTTTCTTTTATACGGGCTTTTTTTGTGTGATTTACTCCCTTTCAGGCGAATCTCCAGGGTAGTCCCACATTTCATTTACTGCTGATGTTAAAGATTCTGAATTTCAGGAAGTGAAGCCATTCTGCTGCATGCTGTATGCACGAGCCATAAAATATGTGGAAAAACTTCTACGTGCTCTTAAAACAGCAGTAAAACACTGTTTGCCCTGATATGTTACATTGAGCACGGCCATATTGAAAATTAATGGTGGCTGCCTGAAGTTTACTGAACTACCATCCTGAAGTTGGCTTGTCTGTGTTTGTTTTTGTTCTACAGCTATAAAAAAGGTTTGGAATCATGAGCCATGTAGCCAATGGACAGCAGCATAAACTCAGGGCAGCTTCCAGTGTGCAAGTTTCTTTTTCAAATTGGTAAAGTTCTCCACACATCAGCATGAATAAAACATTCTTTTCATCTATGATCAAGAAGAAATTGTGTCAGTGAAGCTTTACTGGACAATGCAATATTGTGTTTTGCAGGACTTTACAACAGTGTATGTTAAAGACAGCGATGTCAGCAGTCGAAGCAACTTAAAAGTAACATGTGCACTTAATCTTTGATACATGGTGGCAGCATGAGATACTTTAATACAAGTTGTGTGTCCATGCAGTTCACACAGTCATAATGATGATAGGTTTAGCAACAATAACATTATATGATGACGTAAACATTAATGAGTCAATGAATGAACTGGCTCAGTGGTTTGTGTCCCACACAATGAAATCAAGTTCACTTTTGGTCCATCAGTTATATGAAGTTCCACGTCTTACACTTGAACAAATTATTAAATTGATCATCAGAATTGAACATTTTGAAAACTTAGAGATTTAAAGAACACTGGTCAGAAGTTAAAAGCTTGTGTCACAACCTGTTGCTGAGTTGTACTATTAGTTCATCTCTCAAGTATTTTGACTTGAGTTTAATGAAGTCATACGTTTCCCATGCAGAGAACTCGTTATTAGAACCTTTGATCCATGCAGACTAACAGGATCATCTCATGCCGGAGCTAAAATACCAGTGAAAATTGCGAGAGTGGTTTCAGTTAGCCGCGTAAGGGTGTGAAGAGGACGAGCACCGCCCATGTTTTCAGACACTCTAATCCTGACACCAGGTGTAAACAAGACAGGAATGTGAAAGTGACTTCATTTCACCTTGATGCACAGAAACTACAAAGGGCTGGCATGTAACCGAGAGCTCAGCAGAATGCCCTTATTAGGCTGTAATGCCACGGCATTCCCCGCATGTCACTCTCAGGCATCGACTTGATTCCTTCGGTTAAAGGAGTCACGGAAAAACTGTTTTATATAAGCAGCACTTCATGTGTCTGAGGTCCTCTCCTCTTCTTGCCACGTTATCTCCTGCGTGCACAGAAAGTCAGCGTCCTCAACCCAAATTATAGGCTGAAAAATACTTATGTAATAATTACTGAGTGTGATGGATTGTGGGCATAAATGTTCGCCTGCGATACAGCTCGGATGATTTTTACAGTTCCCAGAGGATCGTGCAGCGCGGCACGATTCCCAGGCCTTGACTCTGACCTTTGTCCGTCGTCTCATAACCACTTGATAGATTCAGTCTGTCCGAAGACGTTCAAGACGTCACAACCAGCGCCTCGTTCGCTGCTGGAATAAACCCTGAACTCTGCTTTCGGATCTCTGATAGATTGTTGGAGTGACTGGAGGAAGCCTCTTTAGCGGTAAAACGAGAGGACAGTACACTGATATGACAAAATGGGGAGTGATGTGTGTGATAAGCACGTAGCACCATTTAAACGGTGAGCAGGCGCTCACTGGAGGGACTCTTGTTCTCTTAATGTGAAGGAAGTGATGCAGGGAGGTGATAAGACCCAGACGGCTTCTGGGAATGTTTTGTAAATGCATCCTCTGCACAGTCTGGGAGGCTGCGCAAAACAACAACATTCATGGAATTCAACTGTTTATGTAGAATAAACGTGTTGTGACAATAAATAACTCTCTATTCGGATATACAATCCAACAATTGTTTTTTTTGCTTTTGTTTTTATATATTTCAAAAAGCATAATATTGATAATAATCAATGGACTCTTTCATATGATAAGTTGTCTCAACAATGAATGCTTTGAAACAAATTGACAAAGTGAATCCCGTAAAGCAGTTTGAGAAGATAATACCAGTATAAAAGTAGCAAGTAAATGAAATGAAGTTAAAAAAAAAAAAAGTAGGTAAATCAAAGAAAATAGAGACTTTTTTTATAGTTTCAACATGATTTTCTAAATAAATGACTGAGGAGGAGTTCCTATGTGTCACAATATTTTCACTTATCTGATACATTATAGAGAAAACTGTCCACCAATATATCGTCATTCCAACATATTATCCTGAATAAACTTCTGTTACGGTTTACTTTCAGCACGGCGCCACATGAAGAAGAGAAACAGAAAATCAAATCAGACGGAAAACGTCTCACCTCGATACTCAACTTGTGTAACGACTTATTGTGGATTTCACACAAGGGCCGGGCTATTTTAAGTTTCTCTAAATCTCCCTCTGATTGCACAATCATGTTGATGACACAACCGAGGGTGACAGAACAAAACAATGACAAATCAGCAGAGGCATGTCAGAAATGAAGACGGACGACATTGCTCTCTGCTGCAGCCGTGGGAGAAAATGATTTGTTGTGGTAATAACATGGATTAGCTGTGAACTGTGAGAGTGTGTGGGCCATCGGAGGAGGGTAGTTAACGAATGGTGCAGGGGGAACACGATCCGTCAAACATGACAATTAGGGAACGGGGAAAGAAAAAGTGCTGGTGGTGATTGATATCTCGCAGGTTTGTGTGCAGGTGTGTAAAGATTTGGTCCTGGGACCTGAAAGTCAAAGCGGTGATTATGCCGCTGTGGTATTGGGGAGTGGTGGGGGGTTCTGGCCTTTGACAGACATCTTTCCATACTTTCACAGCTTTCCTTTAACATCAAACCTATGCAACCTAAAGAAACAGGTGGGGCATCCTCTCCTGATAGAAAAGGGAAAATAAAACAGGTCACAGAAGATAATACAGGAGTGGAAAGTCTGAGGACGTTTTGTGTCAGTAATTAAATTAAATGATGTGACTTTAGTATGCATTTGAGTATAAGAAATGCAAAAAAAACCCAACAAAAAAACCCTGCACATTTTAGATTGTTCAAATACAAGGGGATTCTTTATATTGGGCTCAGTGAATGCCACATATTCCAACACAATACATGTTGTTTTGTCTGCACACTTGGTAACAGAGTCTCCACAGCCAAACAAAAGCAGGTAACCAGGTGGTGGGTGGAGAGCTGCTGATTTAATCTGTCTGTGAACAACATGTGACAAGAATGCACATTGTTTGTAGAGATGGTTCAGACGAAAGTAAAGCTGAAGCCCACTCTGTAGGAGCAAAAAAAGCAAACAAATCAAACAAACAACACATTTAAAACACATTTCTTATAATGAAAGTGGTAATGATAAACCACCCTGCCTTTGTTCAGTGCCAGGAAGATATTTTGAACATTCTTGGGCAAATACCAGCATTACTGATTCACCAGCCGTGCCCCGACACACCACCCATCACCTTCACTTACCACATCACAGGTGAGGGACTGATGCATGACGTGCCTGGTATTCACCAGCCGCTGCACCTGGAGACACAGACAGACGAGTGGAAAATAGTGTATGGGCCAATTACTGAATTGGCCCCTTTTGCACGATAAAGTTTTGTGCAAGCGCATCATTTTTGCATTTTTGTTTTAGAAGAGTTTTACATGAGAACATTCTAAAAATGATGTCTGTTTACGTGGAAATGGCAGAAATGCTGAAGATGATGTCGTTAGCATGTCCATCTATGGCTGTTGTGCGTGTGCACAGAAGCAGGATTTCAGAAATGTTGTATTTTCATGTAAATATAGTACGAGTGTTTTTTAAAAGTTATGGAAACTTGAACACTGGTATTGAAAAGTTATGGAAAAATAAATGCAACATAAGATACAGTTTCCATGCTTATAGTAAAACTCTCTAAGCACATTTATGAAAGTATCCTCATTTTAAAGGTTAAAATGACAAATCTATTGGAAAGTGACATTAATGCTGCTAATCCCTGGTACACGAGCAATGGATTTTTCTTGTCCTAATTTCTTTTTTTTACAATGTATATTTCTAAATTGAGTGTTGATGTAAGTGATTGTGTTTGTGGACTGGTGACCAGAAGATGAAATGACTTTAAATGACTCAAACATTTTGAGATTACTTCGATTGATTTGTCGCACGAGATGTTTGTCGTGTGTTGTCTTCAGGTGTGTTTTCTCACTCAGACCAGAGGTTTGACGGATCATATCTGTACTTGAACCGTCTGAATTTGGTTGTGCGTGTTATCTAACAAGCTGGATCTCGCATTGAGACAAACCTTAGATACATAGTTCAGATACATTTCAGCCCATCGACCAAACAAAAAAATCCTCATCGTGGTGCAGCTGCAGGAGGTATGCATGCAAATCAAACTGACTTCTTCCTCTCTTTTTTTTGTTGTTTTTTCTTGCTCCAGCCATGACAGAGATATCAGTGCTCAGGCTGAACACAGGTCAGGTCTAGTCCCACGACAGACTGGAGTGCTTGCAGGCTCAGAAAGGAGCAGGAACAGGATGTCCCCAGCATAATGGTGAGAGAGAAAGTCTTGCACAGTTGAATCGAGGCGGAGGAGACATTTCTCATGACACAATCCCGGCCATTTCCTGCAGCTCTGAGGCTTTGTATACAAACGCTCCTGTGGTATACCAAAGCAGCAGGTCAAGCGTCGGCTCCCCCGGGGTCTACAGCTGACGTAAAGCCTTGCGTACAGTGGGTGCTGTGAACTCTGTAAACTCTATGAGCTAATATATCAAAACCTCTGGGGGGGGGGGGGAACCATGCATGTTTAAAAAAAAAAAAGATCCCTGACTATGACAGGACATGAATGATATTTGGTTTTGCTCCGGGATGAAGATGAAGAGGAAGATAAGAAGATCATGTGCAGGCTTGGGGTTGTTTCTGTGCAGAGTTTGAATTGTCAGTTTCTTCTTACTGTCGCATAAAAATGCATATTAGGTGAATTCACGTCGCTAAATTTAGGCAGATGGGTTGAAAAAGAGTCTGTGTGGTTATCTCTGTGTTCAGATGGGATACAATAGTACAGAAGATGCATGAATGGAGTGGGAGGTAAAAAAAAAAAGTGTAGAACACAGAAAATTAAAATGAAGATTAGGAGCAGAATATTACATTAAAGGCAACTAATCTAATCTAAAGAAAAACATCCTAAATTGTTCTTATCGTGCAGGGGTGTTGAAAACATTTTAGTTCAGGGGCCAAACACAACGCAATTTCATCCTGAGTGGGTAAAATAGTGCCATAATAACCTTTAAAATTAAACTTTGTAGTTTTTCTTTGGTGTGTTGCAGAGTTTACGTGATGAAATGTGTCTATATTCTAACAAAATCAAACAACTACTATCAAAAATTATACAATCTCCACATAAAGCCAATTTCAATGATACTTTCTGGTGCATAATACAGTGAAAAGTCCTGATCAAAGGATGTTTTGTTTGTATTTTTTTTAATATATAAATCTCGAGCTTGTTTAACAATATAACTATCCTGAAAACTACCTTTTTGTGTGTATGTGAATATCACAGGGAATAAAGTTCTTGTTGACTCTGCCTCCATGTCTGTGGGTCCAAACCCTTTCATAGTTTCCACTCTGCCTCTCTTGTTTCGTTGATGATGGTTTTAGCAGGAGTGAAGCCTCGCCGCCTGCATGAAGCCTTGTGAAAAGCAGACTGTGCATTTCTCAGGCGGTCTTTTTTCCCCCCTCTTTATTGGTGGGAACTCGATAAGCCATCAAACTGTCAGAACAGAACCATCGCCCTGGGGTTTGGTTTAATAATTCTCGATTACGTTCTGATCCGAAGGAAATCTCACTTCACTCACAGACGTCCTGATGGATGTGTTCCACTTCACGTTCACCATTTTTCACCTCATATCTCCACATCAACAACAGTTTTCTTTTATTACTTGAGTAAAAGCTTGAAGAAAGGACACGTGTATGCGGTGAATGGCAAGCAAAGGTCACACGGGGAGTAACTGTACCTCACCGTATGCAGACGCTCATGTTTTTTTAAGTGAAATGAAACCCGCCAGGCAGGTGGAGAGGGAATAATCTGATAACTAATGCAACTCCAAGAGACATCCAAGCACATTTCCTATTACAACAAATGCAAACATATCAAATATGCCATCCTCTAGTGATCACAAATGACAATGGTCTGTAATTAAGAGCAAAATCAATGTTAAAACAAATTTCCCTTTTATTGTTTTGTCAAGACCAAAAAGTACAGGGTTGCCTGTCTCTCACATGTACTGTCTCTAATTCATAATGAAAGAAGGGCTCAGGTATATTCACAGTTCGTTCATTGCCAAAATGAAACCGCAGTTTCCCTGATTATGAGTCTCTCATTGAAATGCTGTGCCTCAGTCTGTTATATGAGGATGTGTCAGGGCACTGTTTCGCTTTTACATATTTTTTCTGAGTTGATCCGTAATAGCATCAATGCAAAAAAACATGAAAGATGTTTTACCAAAGAATTAAAACAGAACATAATGAAACGAACACCAAACAGAAAGAAATGTAGATTTTACCATCTTGATGTCTGACTGAGAGTGAAACCACTGTGAAGATCCGGCAATAAAACTTTGTTGTAAATTTATAATCCCCTCTTTTGCTTTTGCTTTGTTTGTACATCACCTGTAGCTGGTTGATCACATTGCTTCCACTCACATCCATGTATAAACCTAAAGTATCTTGAACTTTCATTCACAACAAGTCAAATGTTCACATGTCAGTAATTCTATGTTGTAGGTACAATATAGGTGTTTTTTGGTGGTCAGAACTTTCACCTCACAGCGAGATGATTCCTGGTTTTATTCTCGCCACAGATGCTTTCCCATGTTTTCCCGGTGCACATGAGGATTTATTTTTCTCAGTGTCCAGTTTGCTGTGTTTGTCCTGTAATGTACTGGTGACATTTGCAGGGTGACCTTGACCTTCATCCCCTTATAGCTGATGAGCTCCAATAACCCATTAACCCCGGATGGATAAATCAATATTAAAGATCAATGGCTGCACCTTAACTAGAGAGTCCCTTTGCTCTTTGTCTTATTGGACTTATCTGACTGTATTAGCACATCTTATCACATGTAAGACAGGCAGGCGATATTAACTGCATATTGAAACACCTTATCTGTTTTATCTTGTTAGCTTGCATCATAAGGTGTATGTTTGCAAGAAATTAACTCTCGGCGTAACGTACTGCTAGAGATGACCCTGCACGACAAGAAGAAGCGTTGTGCTGTCAGATATATCACGTGACAATTAGGCTTCACCACAGTCGCCACGACCCGTATTCAGCCGTTTCACTTCCCCTCAGAAACTCTCACACGGGGCATCCTGTCGAGTGCATCTGCTTCTGCAGACTCTCAGTATGATAGGTCTTGTACTGTATAGTGCCGCATGCTCGCTTCTTCACATGTGTCTGCTCTTAAATAGCACAGTCCGCCTCCACAGGCTGAGCACATGAATGGACCCACACCAGGGAGTTGTTATGCTTCCCCACCTGGGACAGTAGAAAATACTCCTTTCACTGTTTGCACTGCGGCTCCCGGGCAGAATCTATGACCTTGAGCCAGCCTGGCGCCTCAGCTGTGTCCAGAAAACACTTTTCCTTTTCTCTAAAAAAAAAAAAAAAATAGGCAGAAAGACACACGGCAGAGCACACTGAACTTCCTTCTCTAAACAGCTGTAAAATAAAATGTGTTTGCTCTCAGTGCTGGAGACCGGTGGTCACTAAGGTTTTTCCAGGCCACTGTGCACCACCACTGGACCTTCTCTCAATAATTACTGGGCTGAAGGAAAAAGTCAGGCCACGTGTAGCGGGAAGCGTCCCAGCTGCAATGGACCGTGCCACGATGCCAGAATAGATTCAAAGAAGACTAATGGAAGAGTTGCAGTCTGCGCTTCTTAATGCTGCTGGACTGACTGTGTTTGACAAAAGTTCAGTCAATTTGCATGAGGTCATGGGTCGTCTTTGAAAACATTCGGATTAAAGCACTTCAACTGTTTTATGCTGTTAATCCATCACCACAAACATTATCAGCATTTTAAAAAAAGTGATCACGAATAGATGCATGAAGTTGAACGGCGAAAGCTCACTAATGTCCGAATGTCCAAGGTCAGTCAGTTCAAGAGTTTGGACAATGCTGGGCAGTTGTGTAGATTTGAAAGAGGTTCAAGGCCTGCTGTTATCTGTCCCACAGATTCTGGGACAGTAGCCAAGCTGATGCCATCTTGAGGGGAGAAGTGCAACAAAATAGCAGGAAATTCCTCCTTGGTTTGCTCACATCAGCAGCAGAAAGTCCTTTTTTTTTTTTTTTTTTTCCAAATCAGGCTGAAATGTTCCATAAAGATGCAAATTCTTTTGGCTGGATATGAACTCAGCTGTAGGAAAATGCAAATGCAATGGTAACCACTTAAATTTCATGGAGAGCAGAAATGAAACGACCAGATCAGAAAAGTCTTTCACTAATAAAAGCCTCAAAATAAAATGTATCTAGAAGAATTTCACCCACAATATCAATAAAAGTAAATGACCTGAGCTCCATCTGCAAAGTGTATTCTGTCTACAAAGTGTCTTAGCAGATAGAAGTCATGCTACATGATCAACCCTGTGCTACGTTAACTTTACCAATGATTCTTTTACGTAATCAAGGTTTCAAAGGAACTATCTCATTACTGTAAGTCTGTATCTTGGCAGCAGATAATAATTTAACAGGAACCAGTCATCTTTAATTGAAGAAGAAACAATTGAACAAAACAATTTTGGAAATGTGTCACTTACATAACAGGTTTTCAGTGACTGCGAAAGAATTTACATGATGGATTGTTTGAAGTGTTCAAACTCTGGATTTTAGTTCAAGTTCCTTCATTCAGAAAGGTCCAGGTTTCCCTTTCACTGTAAATAAATATTTGTGAAAATTGTGTTTGAAATCTGCAAATCCTTGTCAATCCAACAAGACTTGCCTTCTTCTCAGATAATTGATTTTGAGAAAAGTTTAAGTTTTTCTCTTCTGTATTTTTTTGGGTTGGGGGGGGGGGGGGGGGGGGGGGGTTGACGCACGTGTCAGGATCACAGCTGCTTTATCAGATATCAGTGTGGCTTCGGTTACCGTGTTGTACTACACTGATGATTTGCTGCCATCTCGTGTTCAACTTGTGTAACGTTATTCACAGTTTCCAGTGAGCCAGGACCACAGTTAAAATAGATTTTTGTTGCACTGATCACTACATCCTACAGGTGTTGAAGACACAAACTCTCCGAATCTGTGGAAATAGCTGCTGTTTCCCACACGATTCAAGGTCAAGACAACTAGTCGAAGCCATCCAGGTGTCAGATGTCTACAATCAATTGGCCTTGTGATAGTACAAGACAAAACACCAATGGCTGAAAAGTTCCCACACCTCCTTCCCAGCATCCGTTTCATTTGGTGATGCACCCTCCGGCGGCTCAGAGCTGCTGTCAGATGGAGGAGGACATTGGCGAGCCAGGCTCCATGGACAAGAAGGTGGTTCTCATCACAGGCTGCTCCTCTGGGATCGGCCTCAGCCTGGCCGTCCGGCTGGCCTCCGACCCCAAGAAGACCTTCAAAGGTAACAAAACCTGACACACAGCTTGTGAAATGTCCTCTCGCGGAGATTTGGCTCAAGAATTTTATTGATGGTGACCTTTAGAGCAACTCCAACACTCTTACACAAAATTTAACTAATCATCATGACGACTTTCTTCAGATCCTTTACGGTCCAGTGTGTGAATTCCTTATTTACGTCAACGTTACAACATTCCACTTGTTTCTGTTCAGTCTATGCCACAATGAGAAACCTGGCCAAGAAGGAGCGTCTCTTAGATTGTGTCAAAGGGCTGCACAGAGACACACTGGACATCCTCCAGATGGACGTAACCGACCAGAAATCCATCCTGGATGCAAGAGAAAGAGTGGTGGAGAAACGAGTTGATATTTTAGGTAGGTGGCTTCTTCACTGTGGGCTCATGACGGCTGGTTTAATTAACGAGGCCACCAGCAGGTTTTACTAGGCTTTTCCTCGTTGTTTGCAGTATGCAATGCTGGTGTTGGCCTAATGGGACCACTAGAGGCGCAGTCTTTAGACTCAATGAGGCAGATTCTGGAGATCAACCTTCTGGGGACTGTCCAGACCATCCAGGCTTATCTGCCAGGGATGAAGGCGCAGGGGCAGGGCCACATCCTGGTCACTGGCAGCACAGGGGGGCTCCACGGTGAGACAAGCTGATGGTTGACAGTATAGAGAATGTCAGCAATGTGGAGCAGGTGCAGCTTTAAACCAGTCACTCTTCTCGCAGGGCTTCCGTTCAACGAGGTGTACTGTGCCAGTAAGTTCGCAATCGAGGGCACGTGTGAGAGTTTGGCTGTTCTCCTGCGACACTTCAACATACAGTGAGTTTACGGTCACTTTATGTTCTGGGTTTGTCAAACATCTGGCCCGTGGTCCATCACAGGCCTGCAGGAACATATAACATGGCCGGTTGGATCAGTGCAAAAAACATTAACCTACTGTACATTTTTCAATGAAAGTATTTGCTGCTTTTTTTTTATTTTCTTTGTTTAATGAGGATCTCAGTCACTAAACAAGACCGTGTTAATCGGCAAGAAGAGTAGTGAACATACTGTAACTTCAGTCAAGAGATCAGATGATACAGATTTAGCTTTAGGGGGTGAATTTCTGAAAATATGCACGTTGAAGGCCGCACCTACCGAGTGCAATGAGCGGTGAAAGGCTCATCAGGCAGGATTCCAGGCCCTGGATTTGTGCACTTCAATGTGTTTTTCACCAAAATGCATCGTCAAAGCCGTGTATTGACTGCATGCTCTGTCCTGCAGTGTGAGTCTCATCGAGTGCGGTCCAGTCAACACCGACTTCCTGGTCAACCTGCAAAAGGCAGAGCTCGGTGACGTAGCTCTGCAGCAGGTCGACACTCAAACGCTCAGTCTCTATGAGAAGTACCTGCAGCACTGCAGCACCGTCTTTCAAAATGCCGCCCAGGACACCGATGACATTGTGAAGGTTTGTCCACAATCTACAGCAGATGACCAATATGCCAACACTTCTTTGATCATTGTGAAATAATAAACTAGTGTTTTGCCATAGATCTGCCCATAAATGTGTGTCAGCGGATGAAATCTTAAATTTCTCTCTGCTCCTATGTGTTTCTTGTGTCCTCTCAGGTATTCCTGGAAGCCATCATGTCACCCAGCCCTGCATTCAGGTACTTCACCAGCGGGATCATGCAGCCCCTCACCAAGCTGAAGATCACAGATCCTGATGGACTGCAGTACATTAACACTATGAGCAAGATGATCTTCACACAAGAGGAGCAATAATGTGTTAGGTGAAAAACCTGCTAGAATGATAGGAAAGAGACAACCCCAGTATCGAGAGCAATAATAGTCACAACAATCAACATTTCTTGCGCAAGGGCAGAGAGTGAAGTCACCTGACAGCTCGTTCATCAATCTCCACCGTTCTTCCCTCTGCTGCCCGCTTTTATTCCCAATGTTGAAGTAGGCGGTTACATTCTTATTCCATGATACAACAAAGCAAGGTTAACACTGGATCTCAGGCCTGTGCATGTGTGTGTGTGTGTGTGTGTAAGTACATTTCTATGTGAGCTGAGAAGGTAGGAATTCCCTAAGATAAGATATTCCTCTGGCCTGAAGGTCAGAGACCTTGAAGACATCTCAGAACAGCGCAGTTAAAATATCTTCTCAAAAGTACAAGGTACAATGACTCGTGGCCTGGCAGGCGTAAAGCAGCGAACAACACAAACATGCATGAATCAACGATAACTTGCCAAAATGTTAACTCCCATTATACCAAGTACTAATCTTTAATATAAAGTACAAATTTACTTATCATAAGGTTGTTCCCATCTTTTTCTCCCTTTAATTTTAAACCAATGTGCAGACATTTCTCTTCTTGTGTGCAGTGATCATTTGCTTCTGTACCTTTGATCAACCAAATAAAGTTGAAACACTCTGACTCACTGTTGTTTAACCGGAAAAGGCAGAAGGTTTCAGGTTTTGAGACTTCACAATGTTTCACAAGGACTTTCACTCTTTCGTTGTTTGTTTTTCACAAGGTCAAAAAATGAGTTGTACGAGTGTCACAAAAAAAGCTAAAAATACTAAGAAATACACATTGAAGACTGAGTAAATTTTGAAAAACTGAAGAAATGTTTTAAATATATTTACACTGATTTAAAATGACAAGAATGTATTGACGTAGAGGAAATTTACAGGCAATGTTTATTTAACTTTTGACCTCGAAGTACAAGGTTGCTCTGACGCCCTGCAGTGGGTTCATGTTGCCACAACAAATGGCAATACAATGACGTGGCTTATTTGAGAATAAAATGCAACAAAAGGCTCCTTTTTCATAATTTGCAGTTCCTTGTCATTTGATCTCATGCCGTTATATCTTATGAAGGTGAAAGTTCAGCCTCGAAAGGTTAAATGGAGACAATCAGTGATAATATATGACATAAAAATGTGGATTACCCATAAACAGAATCAGTATTGCCTGTATGAACCAGTGACATTGAGTACAATGACCCCATGACGCCAACAATTAAACCATTATGCAATCTAGCCAGTGTCCTGTGACAATGACAGATCAGAAACAAGAAATGTGAGCCACAACAGCTAAAACGGATGTTTTCTCACAACTTTGTATTTAATTAAAGTATAAGGGTAAAGTCTCTTTGACTGTCTTGAAAAGCACAATACAAATAAAATGTATTCTTGTTCTTCTTGTTCTGGTTCTTCTTCTTCTTGTTCTTGTTCTTCTTCTTCTTCTCCTTCTTCTCCTTCTTCTTCTTCTTCTTCTTCTTCTTCTTCTTATTAATATTATTATTATTTAATATCGATCCATCTTCTATAGGCTTCCTACTTTATCCAGTACATCCATGTACTGTAATTTGTAATCTTCCTGAATTAATTGCTTATTGGTGTTACCAAACTGTAGCTTCATGAATAAAAGACTCAAGAAGTCTCACCTATTGCCCGTCCATGACATTTGACCCCCATCTGTGACCTTTAAACCCAAGAGTCTATTATTTGAACATGACACAGGTTATCTTGTCTGTCCCTCCTCAGGCTACGTCTCTAACCTGACTGTGATCGGACTGACTGAGCTCCTTAAATCCTTCCCTCATCAAATGCCCTAATTCAACCCTGGACATCTTGAAATGGCTCCTGAGCCACCAGGTCTGCCTGTTACAGCACAGCCTCTTAATACAGCAGAACTTAAAGGTGCAATAGCCTCTTAGTCCGTGAAGTCTAATACCCGCTATGTTATTATACTGATCTGTAGATTATTTTAATTAGAGTAGGGCTGAGGCTTCTGGAACATCTGAATCTGATTTTACCTCATTTTTTGTTGTTGTTTTTTTTTTTCTTTGACTGAATGATGACCATTTCTTGGCAGTATCAAAGTTACCAGTCTCGATTGCACTCCAGAATTTTAATTCAGCTGACTATTATAATGCTCGTGCAAAAACTATGTGAGAAAGTGTAGGTTTTGAGTCCAGACTGAGGCTTTCTGCGTGGAGATTGCATGTTGTTCGTAGGTTGTCTGCTCTGGTTTCACAGTCTGCAGAGAATGTGAATGTGTGTCTTGTGTGTTTTGCCCTGTGGGAGACTGATGACCTGTCCAGGGTGTGTCATGCCTTAACCCTTTGTGAGATTGCATCAGCTGTGACCCAGAAATGGAAAAAAAAAAAAAAACAACATTAATTGATGAAATTCTGATGTACCATAATTAATGCATAGCCTATTGGGTGACATCATATGAAGTTAATGTGAATTATGGGCACATTCTGTGTTTTTATGATGCCCAAAAATGACATTTGGCTCAGTTGGTAGAGTGGATATATGCTTCTAACTACATGTTAAAATACGTCTAGTATTCCTCTCGCTGTACTTTTTCACATTTAACACAAAATACAGCCCTCCACGGATAACTCACGCTCCAGGGTCAGAGAATGTTCCACGATTTAATTTAACCACAAAACAATCCGAAGAATCCTGACAATGTTGCTTCTGCAAGGAGGACATGACGTCCGGACCCCGCAGCACGAAACGGGGGGGGGGATAAGGCGCTCAGCGATGTGATTGGCCAGAGTCACCGGTACCTGTCCTGACGTCACTGCCCTCCAAACAAGCACGAGGGAGCGGAGCGAGTCGGCATCAGTCAGACGGACGCCAGGTAACAACTGCCGGTCACAGGAAAACTTTTCATTTACTTTAAAACAAGCAAAAGGACCATGGCGAACAGGAGGAGCACCTCGCTGCTCCTCAGGGCGCTGCTGCTGGACGTCACCGGAACCCAATCCGCAGGAGCTGCGCGAGGAAACGTCAAGAGAGCACAACTCAGGTGAGTCACGAGAACTTTACTGGAGAATCGTCTCACCTGTTGGAAAATGTAATCAATATATAGGATCGCGTTTTATGAGGGGGGGGGGGGGGGGGGGGAGTTGAGAAAGTATGCGATCACGATGGGAGGTCTGTTTCTTCACTGGGGGGCGTTAAAGCGCGCGCGCCCAGCCCCCCAAACTTTACGCACGACGCTTTGTCTCGGTTCAGTGCTGCCCTTAGAAATAACACTTAGATATTCACCGCTCTTCCTCAGTTCTGCTGAGAAAACAATGGAAGAGAGATCCTTCCTGCGAGCATGTTTAAGTGTTACATGACACTATTGCCCTTTAATCTGTTCCTGTGAGACTTTAAGCTGCACTGCTCTCAGTAACACCACCATACAAATAACACCACACCTGGACAAACTAATTTTTTAAATGCCCCTTAATTTTTTACTTATTTTTTTAATGCTCTTGTGTTCAATATATACTGTTCACAACATCATCTCTGGTAAATTTCCAATCACTACCAGCATTATCATGCAAGAATGTAAACTAACGTTGCTTTTATCATGTTCTTTTTTATGTTCTTGTTACTGTTCTTATTGTTTTTTCATACTTCCTATTGTTGTTTGGATTCTTTTCCTACTCTTTTATTACTATTCAGTACTGCAACATTGCAAATTTACCCATTGTGGAAGAAATAAAGTATTGTTATATTATCTTCATCTATTCATGACATGGATCTGCTAATTATTTTGCTTGAGTAAGATATAAAGTATTTATTTTAATAATCAACAAGCAGCAACAAGAGAAAATGAAGAACAAAAAATATTATCCGTGTTAGAAAATGATTGTGAAGTAAAGAAAACTTGGAGTTATTGTTTCACTGCCACCTCCCTCAAACAATCCTCAACAGAAGTAGTCGGTCTCCAACAAATGGCACCATTCAAGAGAACAAAAGGATCCAACAAGAAAAACAAATGGAACAATACCATTAAAAGGAAAATAATAAATAGCCATTTGAACATTATTTAAGTTTGTCATCCAAACTGTTCCTCAATCTCACCTCACAGAGCGAGACACAAAACATTTTTCAGTTTGTTTCAGTCTTCTATGAATATCCAGTAGCTCCTCACATTCGATACTGTGATTCCTCGACTCAGACAACTTGTTTCCTGTGGGCTCCTGGCAACACGGAGGTCGAGTCTCCAGCTGCGTCCTGCCTCCGCTCTGAGCCCACCGAGCCGCACGTTCATCAACCTCGCTGCTCCCATCATCACCCGGAGGATGGAGTACAATGAGAGCCGCACCATGAGGTGAGCTTCGCCCTTAAAATGATCCCCCCCCCACTTCAACAATATACTGTATGTATTAACAAAACCTTAAGCTTTAACTATCGTTTCTGTTTTGTGTCTGTGCTCAGGTTCACCCCGGAGCAGATGTACACTTTAGTGGCCAGTGTGGACCAGTACCAGGAGTTTGTCCCCTGGTGTAAGAAGTCTCGTGTCAGGACGGGGAAAAACGGTGACCTCCGGGCAGAACTGGAAATAGGTTTCCCTCCCATGACCGAGCGATACACGTCCGAGGTCTCCCTTGTTCCAAACCACCAAGTCAGAGTAAGTCCTGGTTCTGGAAGATCCAGAAAGTTAATTCTAGAAATATATGATGTTATAACCTATATAGGCATCTTTAAAAAGTCTATCCAATAATGTTTATTTTAAAAGGAGGGCTTTCTGATATTTAAGAAAAGTGGGAAAAATCTTCTGGATGTTTGTTAATATTTGATTTGAATGGTCTTAGTTTAGACCAATGTGTTATGTTAGTGATGGATTATATATATATTCTTAGGTTTTTGGGGACAAAAAAAATGGACACTTATAAATCATATGAGTCACGATTGTGTGTGTGACTGGATTGGGATTTTTTTTGAGGAATTATTTGAGAAACTGCAAAACTAAATATACAAACAAAAACACAGGGAAAGAAGAATATGTAAACTTCATGTTGCTGGAGATGTTTCACGGTTTTGAAAAATAACTGCATGAAAAATCAAGGATTTCTGTATTCATGTGAAGCAGATTGTGAGTTGTAAACTTCCAAAAAAAAGACTTTATTCTTGAGTTTGTGCTGCTCTAGAAAATAAGATTGAGAGAACATATCACTTTGTGGCGATTTCTCAACAACTCGTTTCTTTTGAAACAGGCCTTGTGTAGCAACGGATCCCTGTTCAGCCATCTTGAAACAATATGGAGGTTTGCCCCTGGAGCCAAAGGTCAAACAGACTCCTGCAAAGTGGATTTCTATGTAAGTGTATGCAATTTAATGACTTTCTAAACTTGGTGTGGATAGGAAATCATAAGTTTGTGTAAATGATGAGAGGAATGTCAGAAGAAGTACTTTACATCTAAAAAGCCTGCTGAATTTACATTTTTAAAAAGTTGCTCAAATGACTTTGAGACTTGTTTCAAGCCTCCGTTCCTGCACTGTGGTGAATGGATTACAGACAGAGGAAGTGTTGCGTAAAATCTCATTACTCTCTAAATTGAGTGTTGCGTAGCACGCTGGTGTGTCTCGTGGCCTGAAATAGCCATCAGGAAAGGGAACACCGCCACGGGAGGCTTGACCTTAATATAGGCTCAGATTACCTCTCTTCAAACCAGGAAGTGTCGGATATAAGCAAAGCTTATAAAGTCTAGCTTTTAAAAACACTGTGAGTTGATGTTGCTTAGTAAAGATTTGCAAAATAAAACCCTGCATGCTTGTGTTTCTAGAGTACGTGAGCATTGATTAAGTGTTTTCTGTAGGTATCCTTTGAGTTCAAGTCGCTGCTGCACTCTCAGCTGGCCGGCCTGTTCTTTGATGAAGTGGTGAAGCAGATGGTCAGTGCCTTTGAGAAGCGAGCGGTGACACTCTACAGGAGCCAGCAGGGGGCATCGCTGAGGAGGCGGTCGGCCTGAGGCAAACTCTTGGACTCTCCCCCTTCAAACACACAGATTCAGAAGCAAAACCTGCCAGCCGACGCTTTAACCCACGATGGAGCCTCGCTTCCAAACCGGAGACTGGATCTCCTTGTTCTTGATTTCCCTTGCACATGAAAGACTGTTGTTTTTTTGTTTTGTTTAATAATTCATCAGTTTTACGTATTGTATACATCTTTTCAAATAAAATGTTAAGTTATTGTGATGATACTCTTGACAAACGGTTGTAAACTACTGATGAAATCTCTAATGATTTTATAGTATTTATTTTCTTAAATAAAAACGTTACTCTCACTTTTGTTTTGTATTATTTTGGTCCATCTTGCCTATGTAAATATTATTAATGAGTGATATTCATTATATTATAAGACAATGTCTGTTACATTGGTCATATGGGTTTATGTTGCATAAACAATGACCTGAAGCACTTTGCTTTACTCAGTCAGTCACATATACACAACAGTAGAGTGAAACTTATGTTTGGGGAACAACTCATTAAACAAACTCAAAGATCAAGAATAATTTATTTGACTTGTCTTTTGACCCATTTAAATTTTCCTCTTCGTCTTTTTTCCTGATGGAAGATAACTCCTCCATTTTGCCCCTAATAAACATTAAACATGATTCGAAGCAACAAAAGTACTCTTCATCTCTGAAATTCCTTTATTATTGTGTAATTTCAATACATACAACTGTACATCCCCCCCCAAAAAAACCCTGAGTCTGTAACAATGTGACTTGTTTGAAATTTGACCTGTGTGAGATATTTTCAGTCAGGCCTCATAATGTGCTGTCGTCATTAGTATTACAATATGAATGTGCCACACAACAACTAGCAACACTCAACATACAGTCTTTATACATCTTTTAGACAATAAAAATCTACTGAATAGTTAATTTGGCTGAGCAGGAAGTGTCTCCGTGGTCATTAGTGGCTCTGCAGGTGTAAATATTGGTGTCCTCGGGGACGACCTCGGCAAGAATCAAGGTGCAGCGCCCGTCTTCTTCATACTCGATCTGCACTGCCGATGACTCCTCCAGCGGCTCCTCGCCACGCAGCCACACCACCTCTGGGTCGGGGTATCCTGCCACAGTAGATCACTACGATAAGATCTGCACAACAGAGCTTTTTGCTCCAACATGTTGCAAACATTTTCAAGGCAGAGTGTCTCAGGGTTCAGACCCTCTTTTGTCATCTCAGTTTAAATCCCACCTGTGAGGTGACACGAGAGACGCGCGCTACATCCCCGAGCCACTGTCTGGTCCTTTAAGCTCTCGGTGAACAGGGGTGGTCCTTGCATCTTGCGCTCGAGAGACAGCAGGGCATGCTCGGCCTCCGGGCTCAGAGGTGAGTCTAGGAAGGAGGGAGGAAGTAGGATCTTAAAAACATCCTAAGTGGGGGGAAAGAAAGCAGGATTTCTTTTTAGGGAACAGCTTGAAAATGGAAAGAAAGATGGTCTCACCCGCTCCTGCGCTCGTGGGGGATACACAGCTGTCACTTTTAGACAACAACGCCATTCTCTTCAGAGCCAACAAGGCCTTGCCAGCTTTCTATAATGTAAATATATGACAACATTAAAAAAAAACAAAAAACTTCAGACTCAAGTCAAGCATTAAATGTGTTTAAGGCCTTAAGTACCTTCCATTTTTGCCTGGCCAGAAATTTCTTCATCTTTTCCTTTGACAGACTCTTGGTGGCAGCATGATCTTCAGAATCGAAAGCCGCCATCCAAGGGTGAGCGAGGGCTTCTTTACAGGACAGCCTTTGCCTACCGACACGGACCGTTACAACAAATGGTGCAGTAAAGAGACGAGGCTGAGCAGGAGTTGAATGCTCACCTGGCGTCCTTCTTGAGCAGGGAGCTGATGAAATGTTTGGCTTCCTCTGTAATATCTTCAAAGCTGTCCTCATCAAACTCCCACTCGGCGGCGGTGACCGAGGCCAGGGTCTCTGCATCGCTGTCTCCCTGGAAGGGAGACTCGCCACTCAGCCTGATGAACAGACCAGGGGGTCGTGTCACTGTGGAGCAGACATGGCCAACAAGTCGCACATCCCATCTTCTCTATACTCCGCAGCCTGCATGCCAATTTCCATGATTGGAACTTACTGATAATGCTTGATAATGCAAATACTCATTTTTATCTAATTTGCTACCTTGTGTTGGATGGGTTTGGTCACAATTTGGCCCTGTGGCAGTGAGAATCACACTTGCGGCCGTCACCATGAACAAAGTTGCCCGTCTATGAGCTATCTTCCCCCACTAGGTAACAGTGAGTGGCTAAAAGTATTAATAATTAACTATTCACTTGCAATAAAACCACTGCAGTGTCCAGTTTCTATGTAAGTGTGTCTTACTTTGAAATCAAATATTTGATATTTGAATGTGATTCAAGCCAGACAAATCTGCTCTCAATGATGCAGATTAAAACACCTTTTGCTGGAATCGCATGACGCATACACTAAAGTGTTCCGTGCCTGAATAATGGACGAATAAAAGGTTTCCACCTGAATCCACTTAGGTAGTTTAATTTTGTCTCCTTGTCCTAAAGTAAGTCTCTTTATAAATGGCTTTAAAGCTTACTAATTAACAGCTCATGTTGTTTTTAATCAGGTTAAAAAGCTGTTGAGTAAGATCAGCATATAGTCTTGCGTAGCTTTGTTTGATCCTCACTGCAGAGGGAAATATCTGCCTTGTTTTGTCTTTGAAAAGCGATGCTTTGAGAGTGCTGAGAATGAACCAAAAAAAAACCAACTGATAAATAATGTACAATGAAAGGAGAAAAAGCCAAGAAAAGCAAAATACCCAGGTGATAATTCACTAAAATTACCAGCTGTCAATTTTTTTTAATAGTGTGAGATGATAGTTTGTTCACTTGTTATTACTGTTATTACGTCCTTGCTTTTCCTTGGAAGAAACAGAAACCTGCTCGATGGTAAGGCAGCCAAGATATACAGAGGCAAACTTGACCTATTGCGCAACCAGACAGAATGCTATTGATTGTTTCATTATCCCCTACAAGCAAGAACATGAATATTCTCACTGCCAACTTTGTGCGGGTGTGACTCACAATATGTAGCAGATGACCCCGATACTCCACATGTCAGTCGCCAAGCACACCGGCTCAAAGCTGATCACTTCGGGTGCTACAAACTCTGGAGTCCCATGCATCACCTTCAGAGGTGTGTTTCCATCTTGCAAACCAAACAAAATCACAATTCCTTATTGAAATATAAACAAACGAATCACATAAACACAAAGGGATCTGCAAATTTCATACCAAGTTGGCTGGCTAGTCCAAAGTCGATGATCTTAATGGCGGTGCCGGCGGCGTTGACACACACAATGTTTTCAGGCTTGAGGTCCAGATGGACGATGTTCTGCTGATGCATGTATGCAATCCCCTCCAGGATCTGCCGCATGTAGCTCACACTGGCAGGCTCAGTGTGCTCGAAGTTGTCGTCCACAATACGCTCAAAGAGTTCCCCGCCTGCAATACTGCGAACAGACGGACCAGTTAAGTCACAATACCCTGCTGCCGAACAGCACGTTTGGGTTTTGATCACAACACCTACAGCTCCATGACCATGACTATCTCGGGCTTGTGATCGTACGCCGCTATACAGTGAACCAGTTTGGAGTGGTGCAGGTGGTTCATCAGCTCGATCTCTTTGCGAGCAGCCTCTCTTTCCTTGGCACGGCGTCCTTTGTAGAATTTTCCAGCACACACACGGCCGGTCTCCTTGTGGATCAGCTTGAAGACCAAACCAAATTTTCCCCTGATGAAGAAAATAGTTTATTTTGATGATTGAGTCTCGCCAGATGAAGTGTTATTCAACATTTCGCCACTATTACTTATCACAGCTGCTATAACTGATGTTTTCAAACAACACTGGTGTGCAGGACGATGTCTCTACATGCAGAAACGTAATCCTCCTTCCACAGTACTTGGCAACATCTCCCCTCCTCCCACATGGATTTTGACTCTATAATGTTAAGCTTCCTTGTTCATGTCGCAGCCTCTGTGTTGTGTAATATTCCGTCTTGTCTCAGGTCTTCATGAGATGTTTCGCTGAAGTTTTTCCTTCTCTTGTGTTTTAGGTCTTGTTTCGTGGCTTAAGGCTTATGGCTTATGATCCTTGTTTTAGTTTTTTCCTGTACATATTTCATAATGTGGCTTTGTCCATGTTGATGTCGATGTGTTTGTTTTGGATGATGTTGAGCATTGTCGGCTGTGATTTGTTGTCTTCTCTGAGCTTGAATGTGTCATCTTGCCAGTTGCCAGTGTGTCACATTGTGTCCTGTTATCTCATCTTTGTTCATGTTTTTATTGCATTGGTCTCATCAAATCTCACAGTTTTCTTTGGTTTCTGATCAGGATTACATGTTTCTGATGCTCCTTTTCTACTCAAAGTGATTCTGGGTTTTGACCTTACCCAGTCTTTTCCCTGAATAAATTGCTGGGTCACTGTATTTTGCAGAAGGTGTCATTAAAATTGGCTTTATGTTGATATGTTGAAATTGTAGCCATTTTTCAAAGCAAATGTTTGCTTTTGCGAAAATATTTTCATCACATATACTCAGCACCACAAAAAAAACAAAAACTTAATATGATGGTTATTATGGCTCTATTTTACCACTCAAGATGAAACTGGACTGTCAATGACCCCTGCATTCAATTTACTTTAACACCCCTCTGGTTTATCATTTATCATTTGTACTTTGTCAGAAAATGCCTTTTGGATCAATTTTTGAACAACTGGCCTCAAACAATCCAATACTCACGTTCCCAGTTTCTCCTGCAAATCGTAGTGATCCGTGACTTTGTTGGAGGAGTCAATGGTGACGGAGTTATACACTTGAAGAGTGGACTCATCTTCCTTTTTCTTTGATCCTTGACACACAAATGCAAAACTTTCAACATGACCTGATTAACTGTGTTTTCAAATGAGGTGTCAATCACCCACAGAGCCTCACCTTTTTGTTCCATCTTAACCACTGGTGAGACTGGACCTGGTTCGCTCATTCCCACTGCGTTAAAGGCCCTCACTCTGAAACTGTATTCTTGTTGAGACTGTAGCTCAGAGGAAACCCTGTAAGACGTACTCTTACAATGGGCTGTGAGCTCACGCCAATCTCCCAGATCAGGAGACGTTTGGTTCTTTACTTCAACCACATAGCCCAGGATGGCACTGCCGCCGTCGTAACAAGGTCCCGACCACGACAGCACGAGGCTGGATGCGGAGACGAGGGAAATAACAGGGCAGGACGCAGGAGGCTCTGGCCTCTCTGGTGGCAAGAGGAGATAAAAGGTTCTCAAAGAGGTTCACAATCTGACAGTTATCCAAAATGCATTTCCTTACCAATAACAGAAAGGGGGATTATGTGTTGTGCTGAGCTCCTTCGGTCCTTTACCACAATAGTGTAGCTTCCTGCGTGATGTGGTTTGGCCTCTGCTATTACTAAAGTGCTGCTGCCATCTGCGTGTTCGGTCCACAGCTCTGCATCGTCCACCACCTGCAGGAGGCCACATCAAACACAACCCTGAGAAAAAAAGAGTGATTTTGGAAGGGAGAAGCCAGTATTTTCTCCAGGAACCTGATCTTTGCACCTGATCTTTGTTTCGGATCCAACAGGACACCACAGGGGGGCTACCGGTGAAACAACATGTCAGCCTGGCAGTTTGCCCCAGTTTGACCTCATGGTGCTGTGGTGGGTTTAGAAATTGTAACACAGGGCCTGGAAAGGACAGAAGAAAAGAAATGTTTTGACTCAAAGCCCATTGTCCTGTCTCAGTAATGTCATCAAGTGACTGCCTAAAATATCTCTGTGAAAGGAAGTTAGTGGACGTGGTTTGTGAGATAAAGACAGTGGAATACTTTTGGGATATGTTGTTTGTACGTCAAACGTAAAGACTGACTGCAAGCACTTTATCATAAAGCACTATTCACTATTCCTATAAAGGATATATGCGCTTTTACTGCAAGCCTTAGGAAAAAAATAAAAAGCTCTGGCTTCAAAGGGTTAATGCAGTCAGAATAGAAGTGCACTCCTTCCCTCCCGAGACCCTCATTATTGCAGTACGAAACACAGCAAGTGTCTCAAGTAGAAACAAAATGACCTAGCAGCACACACGACACGAACAACCAGTCCTTGTGTAATCAGATGTGCTGGTGGTAAAGTCACCTGTTCTTTGAGAGCATGTATGGATTGGCGGTACCTAACATGTTTCTAACACTCACATCTGTTATTTGTATCCTTAGATAAAGCAAATACAGAATGCATGTGAAGGTCAACCCCTAAATCATATGTAAATATACTATTATTGTGTTATGAAACCAAAAACTAAATCAGTAAATTATTCCAATCAAAAAAAATAAGGTTAAAGAACAATTATTTACCTTCTAATCTCTGGCTACAACCTTGTCATACTCATAAAACCATAAAACACTTCAGACATACCCTGTGCACCATTAACAATCTCTGTATTGTGTAAGCTTGTCGTGCTTTTGTTCTGTCAGCCTCCACCCTAAAGCAATGTTTCTCTGAATGGAAGTGAACAATAACTTTAGAGCCGGCATTAAAGCCAAATAACGGCTGAATAACAGGTGCAACTAACCAAATAAAGTTACGGCACATTATTCTGACACCAACATATTTAATAAAGCAAACAAGGGTGGGCAAATGTAGAGAAGGACTTTCATGCTTTTCTCACCTGCTCCTGAGTTGGCTCTCTTCTTTGGGATGACTTCTGCAGAGAATGATGAAGCACAGGTAGGTTGAAGTGAGGGAGAATAGAGGTGTGGCTCTGGTCAGATTATAGCTCTCAGTTTACTCACTAAGCAAGTTTTACTGTACAATGAACTGTCCACTTCCCTACATGGTTTTTACTTGGGAGAGAAAACTTTTAGTGGGTGTAGCAAAAACATTGTCATGTGTAGTGTTATGTGATTGGTTGACAAGTGGCCAGAGAGCCAATCACACGAGGACTGGAAGCGAGTTTCCTTTTCTAAGTATGGCATGGATATCCTGGAAGATAAAACATTGATAAGGTAGCCAAACTATTTTTCACACAGTCTGTGACGCAAACAGGAACTTTAAGTATGTTCTTCCCCTGTGACGAATAAATGTATGAAAAATGCCGTCAGATTAAACAATCAATAGAAGACAGCATTATGTTGAGTACCTCTTGGAGATGAGACTGGGGTTTGGTTATTGGAGCCTGGAGGTGAGGTACAAACGGATTCTCTGAACAGCTCATCTTTGGAAGCCTGTGGAGACTTTCCATTTCCTATAATGCTCTTGGACGCAGGACTGGGGATCTTTGAAACACCGTTCGGCACGCCACAGATACTTTCAAAGTCTGCGGTGGTTGCAAAAAAAAGAGGAAATGGAAAAGACAGAATCAAAAATGAAACTCTTGTTGATCGTCAGGAAAGATTAATATCGAGCTTCAATAGTCAACTTGTCCCTCACCTCTGACATACACAGCGGCGCTGCATGACGTTTTCCCTGCGCTGCTCTCTGCCAAGCAGGTGTAGGCCCCAGCATCTTCCGGTAAACACTCCTGCACCATGAAACTCACTTTCCTGCCATCGAAGGAAGCATTCCCAAAACGAGCCACCTCATCTGCCCACAGGAGCAAATAAGAAACCCATTCTATTAACAACAATAACAACAAAAACAACATCCCCTAAACAGGAGCAGATGGACTATGTGCATAAAATAAAATTAACAAAAATGATTCATTCTAATTTTAATTTAAATTTTTGGGTCCACCAACTCGTCTCATGATGCCAGGTGTTATTCTGGGTGATATTTTGCTTGTAAGTGGAAAATGTATGAGAGTTACCCATAGAGAAAAGTGGACATACAAACATAAATATATTGTATTCACACTAAAGTAAAACATGTGTCTTCACTAAAATGTGTTTGAATATAATACACTGAAGCAAAAACGTTATTTCATTGTATTTGATATTTAAGTTAAAAATTACTAAAGTGTATTCTTGTACATTGTTATGTTATGTTATAACCTTCTGTGAGAATTTTACACCCAAACCTGGAGATGGAGCAGTGAAAAGTATTGCTGCTTACCATTATGCAGCCACACCACTTTGATGGGCTGACTTCCAGCGAGAACCCCTCGCAGTGCGAAATCGCAGCCCTCGTCTACACTGCAGTCTTCGAGGGGTTCTACGAAGACCGGCAGCTCCAGGGTTTTGCAACACGACAGGCTGGTAGATTCTGTGTTTGAAAGACAGATGTGGGGAAAGTAAAGAGAGACAACCAATGTAAGTTTTAATGTTGGTGACTTGACTATAATTGCCACAAAACTATAGCGGAACGACAATATGAAGCATCTCCCAATCTTATTTCCTCTGGATTGCCTGTCTCTGGCATTTCTGATTTGCTTCACATTCCCAAATATTACAGTGAAGCCAGGTCAAAGGTCTGCTTTGGATTCCGGGACGTATAATATCAGGATGCAAATCTACACTCAAGACGGAAGTCCATGTATCTAGACAAGGAGACATTGCTAATATCAGAGGTCAGAGGACAAGTTTGAGATGATAGAAGGGCAGCATGAACTCAAATAACCTTCTTGTTACAATCAAGGAAGAACATGTCTGGCTGTATAACACATCACATCTTGAAGTTGACGGTCTAGAGCAGCACAAGACCACACAGGGTGCCAACAGTGTTGAGTTTTCCATCCAATTGGGCTTGTTGATCGGGCAGGTTGATGAAGTTTGAGCTTCTGTTCATAACATGAACAGGCTTCCACCAACCACAGACAAACTGCTGTATCATTTCAGTCGTATCATTGGTTCATTCATTTATGAGAAATGATCTGATCTGCCTGACTATCATTATAGTATAATCAGTGACTGTCATTGGTTAATCACTGTGAAATGAAGAAGAATTAGTTTTAGCCATTTGGTTGTGTGGCTGTACTCTTGGTAGAAAGATTGTATGTTGTTCCATTTTTGTCAGTGGTTAGAAGAAAAAAAAAAAGGGATTTAATATGTTTCTGAAATCTTGAGAGTACACCGCAAATTCTTCACTACACATATAGTTGACGTGTTTCTTCAGAGGTTCAGATTTTTTTCTGGAAAATCAATTAAATGTCAGATCTGGCAACCCTGGGCGCCATTCACGACAGGTAAAAACAAGGAGCTGAGGCTTCAGTTTGCACAGTCTCAATGGAAGCCGAGAAAAACATTTGCCTGATCGGATTTTAGGTAAATAACACAAAATCATGGATCCATCAACACCCATGTTCATCACTTCATGACCACAGTGTGCCATCTTCTGATGACTGCTTCAAACACGATCATCCACCATGTCAGAAACACCTCAAGCATCTTTGAGTTCTGTGGACGCGCCAAGCCTCTATCGTCACCAGATTTCAGTCCAACACAGCATTTTGAGGGATTTAATATAAGAAAAGATTCAAATCCTGCATCAAATGTGCAATCCTGACTTATTGATAATAGACCCAAACCTCCGAGGAACGTTTTCATCACCTTGTTGACTCTAAGCCACCAAGAATGAAAAGTTCTATCATGGTATAATACTTTGAGTAAATGTCTTCACCCCAGAGCAGACTCTACTGATCTTTGTTGACATATTTACAGTGACGTCTGCTGAAAGAGGTGAGAACATAAGGTTTGTATTTACAGGTGTTTCCACCAAAAGACTTCACACCTCTTTATTTCTGGCCTTCCTCTTTTACGCTTTACTATAAGTTCATCACTGCTCAGGAAATAACTGCGTGGTCAGTTTACGTCAGAGGTGTCAAACTCATGTTAGTCTACATAGTCTGTAGCTCAATTTAAATTGGGGTAGGCCACACTGGTAAAAATAGTGCCATAATAACCTTTAAATTTGAACTTGTGGTGCAGCGTATACGTGATGAAAATGAGTACAATCTTAACATGAAGCCAATTTTAATGAAACCGTGGCAGGTTTTAGTTCACAGGCCTTATGTTTGACATCCCTGGACTAGAATGTTCTCTGCCTATCTCATCTGTTTGAGGCTCTGCTTCTCTGAAATTCTCTTTTTATATTCAGCCATCTACTGTAAATAACTGTTCTGAATTATTTTTTTTCCCTGCAACCTCCTCTCCAAGTCTTTTCTTGTTTTTTTGAGAACTTATTTTAAGTCTTCCTACCATCAAAATTCTAAATGAGATCATTTTCCCCCAGAAAATGGTAAAAAAAAAATCTCCATATTTCACCATCTATTGTCTGTGGCTGTATGAAAAGCGCCGATATGCAGGCGAAATCTAAATTTACTGAGGCTCAAAGCTTGGGCTTGTCCTGCTGGGTGGGTTTGACAATAACTGAAACAGAGCAAATCAAAGTGATTGTTAAAGCCATAAATAAATAGTGATCAAGTTATGTTCTAACAATAAAGGTGATTTATCATCAACCTTTAGCCATTGTTTACAATGCTCAGTTCTTCTCTCTACACACTCATGTTTAAGGAAAGGTACTGAATACTGAGTATTCACTGCAGTTACACGCAGACACATGTTGTACAATAGATGTATTCCTTTAAAAAAACAACAACATGCAAATGTTTTTGTTTTTGATTTTTTTGAGTATGAAACTTGAAGCTAAAGTTAAAAACATTGAACTGTTTTAATGTGTATTTAAAATGTTATCTTGTGTTTGATATTAGTTTTGCATCGTTTTTGTCTTCTTCAAGGTATTTCCCACCCACTTTCCTTTCCATCAATTTAATAATCACTCTTGTAAAGCCCTTTTTCATTCTTCTCTTGTATTTTATTTGTTTGGTGTCCTTGTTATTAGAGGATCAGTCTTCCTGAGAATCACTTTTAATTGCATGATATATGTTCAAAAAAAGTTTGATTGATTGATGTCAGTGAAGCGTTTAAAACGATAGTCACAGGAACTGAAGCGTCCTGCAAAAACATTTAAATCTGCAGAAAATAGAACTGTGAGGAAAAACACAAACCTCAGAAATGCAAACTTGGCAAGTTTCTTATTCAGTTCCTGGATTTTTAAACACGCACAAGGTGTAAAGTATAAAGCATGCCAGAAGAATATATGTTGTTCAGAAAACATTTACATTGAAGGAGCATCAAATGTGAAATACATATCTAACGTTTTATGAGCTGCTGGAAAATATTGCATTTGAATTTGTATATGAAATATCATCATGAACGAATAGGCCTTAAAAGCATCTGAAAATGAAAAGTTTCGAATGCAATAAACATGTTTCTTCACTGCGCATTACAGGAAAAGCAAAGCACCGGATATTAGAGAGTAACAAACTGTGTGTGGCGTGTGAGATTGCACTTTCTTCAGCAAATAAACTCTTTATGATCCCCCTGCTCTGCTTGTCAAAATACTTGCGTCAACTTTAACAACACTGGACAGACACTGTTGTAATTACACAAGGAGAAATTTCAGGAGTCTGTTTTTCCAGAGTTTTTCCCACACCTTTATCAGGACGCATCATCATGCTCAGACTTGTCTATTCAGAGGCTGATGTTTAAAAAAAAAGAGAGAGAGAGAGTAAATACTACCACTTGAAGCCTTTCCAATGAAAATGCACAATTTCAAACTACCTGCCTCTCCCTGTCATGCGGCCCTTACCTTCAGCAGCACACTTGACGGAGGTCCTGCTGTCAAAGCTCCCTGGTGGAGGTGATGCCCGGGGCGGCTTGATGTACATCCTGAAGGTTGACACATAGCGTTGTTCGCTGCCATCACTACTCATGTCTATTGAAAGAAATTAAAAAAGAAAAAAACCCAAACAAACCACGGTCTCTGAACGGAACAGCAAATAATTCACACAGTCACTTCCCAGGCCGATTATCACACTTCCTTTCTCTGTCACTGTGCAGCTTGGCCTTTCTCACAAAACCTGTGTGCCTGTGTCTGCTGAGCCAGTGGTGCTCTGCTCTCACTGCTCACACTTTGCTCAACATGTTGTCTCACCCTCCCCTCATCTACACTAACTCCACCTCCATGACAAATCTTTCTGCTTGACTTTGGCTGTTTGTTCCTGGGCTGGCAGCTGCTTATCGCTGCAAAACGACTGCAATGTCATAACCCGCACCCACAACTCAAACCCAGTTTTTCTTTTCTTTTTTTTTTTGTCATTGCTAATCGACACATGGCCCACGTAGAGAAAGGAAAAGCAGATTTAACATGTAAAGGCGGGTAACGGGGGGAACTTATCAACCCATCCAGCCAAGGGTTGTATTGTGTGGCGTTTGTTGATCTCTCTGTTTGCCTGCTCACTTATCTCCGCTTCTGAACTTTGTAATGCCTGTGTCATCGGCATTGCAAGGTTCATTTCACGCCTGTGCACTCTCTGGCTCCGATTGTGGACAAACAGACTCGTAAAATGCATGCGGCCTCTGAGAGCCCGCACCTCTACAGTGTAACCCAGGGGACACTCTTTTCTACAGTAACAACGTCACTTCAACAAACCCACTGCCGGCTGCTATAGAAACCAGCCGGCGTCTCTGGAGGATCCTGCTCTTGTTGTTGCTATTGTTGTTGAGAAGTGAAGAGCTGAAGCTCCACCGGAGAGAAATCACGCAGGAAGATTATTTAAGAGATATGCTTCAGGAGTGCTGACTGTCAGTGACCACTGCAGAGGCCCATGGTGTGATTATAACATCTCCACTCCACTCTTGCCCCAGCTTTTTAAATTCCACTTCAGTGATCACACAGAAAAGCCCTGCGAGGGGGTTGTTTTAGTTTCTGTGAGTGGAGAATTCCCAAATCAAACATTCGCCACAAGGCCGAGCAAACAAAGACATCGTTGGAAGAATATTTTCAGGGTGCATATAAATCTAAAAAATATACCTTTTCTGCAATAATAAAAGTAATATAAGATGTTATAGATTGAGTTTACTTTGTTTTTGATAAATATTACATTTGAACAAGGAACCAGAATATGAAGTAAAGTTTGCTGAAACTGCATGTTTTTTTTTCCACACACTCATGGTGATTTACACAACAAATGCAGAGTGTAGCTGTGTAGCAGCTCGTATTGATGTAAACTACATGAACACCCTCCCTGAAAGGATCCAAAGGTTTCCAAAGCAGCATGCTGTTATTGCACAGTGTATATTCTGATGGACAAATCATCTAATAAGATCTGACCCAAAGCTTGAAATGAGTCGTGACAGTTTCCTGGGGGAAAAAAAAGCAGCTCACGCAGAGAAAGTTGGCAAAAGCCCTCAAACTACAGAGCTCCTCATTAGAAGGAAACAGTCAGATAACGCTGCACTTCTCCCACAGAGGCTTCACCTCCAGCAACATAATTAACATAATTCAGACTCCAGGTCACCTGCAACTCACAAACACTGACAGAGACTTTGCGTCTAAGAGATTGTTGTCGACTTCATGCATAAACATCCAGGTGGTTCAGATCAGCATCTCGACCTGAGGGAGGAGATGTAGACTGGAGATAGACACAACAGAGCCACCGCAGACTGATAATGGTCTGCTTACTGGTATCCATCCTTCCATCCGTCCATCCATCCATCCATTCATCCATTTATATCATAAATATGTGTCTACATGACGAAAACTATTTCTCCTGAAGGTCTGTAAATGGTTAGGATTTTTTTTAATCCTCTTTCATACATTATTGAAGTGTCCAACAATATAATGTATTATCCCGAAGTATTATAAATATGTTTGTATGTATCTTGTACAAGTTTGTAAATGGACTTGCATCTTTGTGTGCACAGTTAATATTGTCATTAACGATTTCAAATAGGGAAAGACAAAATCATGTTTAATGTTATCAACAATCCAGACATCCTGCACAACCATGTTCCCATCAAAGTCATCGGCCTTATCCTGGATTACTACAACAATTTCAAGCTCAGAGTCACTGGTGGCCAAACACATCAGACTGGCTCTGACTTGAGAAAGACATAATAACATCTCAGTCATCCTGTTTGTCCTCACCATGGACATTATCGTGAAATCAGCAGAGGTGGAGTGCAGAGGTCCCTTGACAAGATCAGGAGTACGCCAGCCACCAGTACGTCCCCTTATGGGTGACCTGCCTGTCAGCAGCACATCTGTGTCAGTCGGGAGATCCTCCAAGGTCCCGAGGAGCTGAGTGTGACAGCTTGTAGTGTCACTGTTCAAGCTTAAATATGATGGATTTAGCAGTTTCAATCAGTTGAAACTTGTTTCTTTTACTGGATTAACCGATAGATTAATGAAGGTCGACCACATGCTTGGCGTGACCTGCACAGAGAAAGATTTCACATTTTATTCAACCTGCCATAACATATTGTATTTGAGAATTGATGACTATTTAATGTTTAATGGTGACCCTCATAGAGTTAAAAACTGGAAAATTGGACAAAGGGAACCATCAGGAGAATTTCCTATAAAACCAAGACAGAATACACAGGAATCAGACTGCGAGCATTTAAATATTTTAAGAGAATTTTAATACATTTTTCTTGCAGAAAGAGACAATGTCACAGTACAACCTATGGCATTTGTCTAACAATGAAGTCGGACGGTGCTTTCTTAAAGGCTGAGTTGTTTTGGCAAAGATCCACCGGCTTCCTGGCACACCAGACACTGACGAATGCAAAAGTGCCAACACGGGTCATCGTTCAAACACAGAATGCAAAATGAATATTCATTCTTTATGAGACAAAACAATAGTTTATTTAATATTACATCTGGACTGTAGTAAAAAGAAAACAATCTGTAGATTGAACATAGACAATGAAACACACAAAAGCCAATAGAGGATGAATATGAGGAATTTCTATCTCATAATGACAATGAGGAAGTCAGTTCATCTTTCCTATGGGACACAGTTAAAGCCGACCTTGGAAGAATGCTTATAGTCAAAGCTGCATCTCTGGAAAAAACAAAACAAACAAACAAACAAATCTATATATATACAAACAATTACATCACCTGGAAAGTAGACTCTGGGTCCTGGAAAGATTGCATAGTGTCAACAAAGATGGACTCTGATGCAACCTATTAAACAGGAAATAGACAAAAATGTATAGTAAAGATAAAGAGAGAAATATAAGGTACACAAAGAAGAAGTACAAAGAGGCTCGGACAAATGCTGCAAAATTGGAAGCTTGGAGACAACGCAACTCACAAGAAGAGAGGACAGTTTATATAATCAGAGATACAAACACAAACAGACTGACCACAAAATAAGATACAATTTAAAACTAATTTCAAAAACATTATATTTCCTTGTATCCACACATTAGTGAAACTAATGGCGCTAAAATGTATTAACATTAAATCCAAGTAAAATCATCAGCCAGGGAAATGCAATAATTGTCAGTGGAGCTAATGAAGAAGAACTGAGCCTAGTTCACCATTATCCTTTTCATTTTTTGCTATTGATACTTGCTGTAGACACACTTTTACTATAGGTTAGTGAACGAGGCCAACTGTCAAGTAATCTTATAATGACTTCGAAGTCATTCTGAAATCATCAGAGCTATTGTTGAGTGTCGTCTTTCTGAAATCTAGACATTAAAAAAAAAAAACTAAAATTATGTTGTTTATGTGATTTCACATATAGCATGTATAGGCAGAGGGAGTCAGGGAGGGGGCAGGACAACTGTGGAGGCACGACCGAAGTTTCAACAGGAATGAGGGCGCCATCTAGAGTATATATTGATACCAACACAACAGATTTTCAGGATTTTTCATCATGGGGGAGTAGATTTAACCCTGTAATGCCTGACCCCAGAAATAATGGTCAGAAAATTCAGATTTTTTGAATCTGGAACCTATATTAGGCCCTTACACATAATCTGAAAAAAAATTAAAAAATTTTTTTTTGCAAATATGTTTTTCATTTTGTATCGTAAATGATACATTGGGCATTACATGCAGTTCTGGCAATACAAGAAAAACGTCAGCCTCTTTAGGCCTCTTTCTTTTTCTTTTATTATGAACAGTGGTAAGCATGAAAACATCAGTTAAGGCTATTTAACTAGAACATTAGCCTATTATTTTTTCAAAATGCTACCTTTTCCCGTAACTTTTTCTCGTATTATGAACAGTAGTAAGCATGAAAATAGCAGTTCAGGCAATACAACAACAACATCTGCCTCTTCATTTTTTAATACTGTGACTGTTTCCCAAGACATTTCTTTTATGATGCCATGTGGTAATCATGGAAACAGTTTCTATCCTTGTTCAGGCAGAGATGGACGTTGCATTTTCCACAGCGCATATGGGGAAAGTGTCCTGTGCAGTTCTTGCACCTTTGTCGCTTTTCCCAGGATGAGAAGTGGTTAACCATATCTCTCCTCACATCTGGAGGCACACTGGTGGATGGCCACCTCCTCTGTGGTGGTGGTGGTGATGTTGGTGACTGTGGTGGAGAGGACCACCAGGACCATGGTCCACCAACCCTGACTTTTGCTTTTACTGCACTTACCAGGGAAATGCTAACCCATGCCTGAAATCTTCTCAGGGGCAGGACATTTTTCTCTAGGCCTTCAGGTCTCTTTGGTACAGGGACCAAGTATTGGTGAGTGCCACTGTGGCACTATGCCACCAGATGTACAAGTACCATCTTCTGGTTTTGAAACTATATTTGTACAGGGCAGACTGCATATCCATAAGATCTGCACCCCCCCCCCCCCCCCCCCATGAATCTGTTGTGTGTTTCCACGATGGATGGTCTGGGAACCAAGACATATTATTTGATCTTCCCAGTGTTTCAAGTGGTCTTGTGGAGTGATGCCCACAAAAGAGGACACCAGGTTGACGGGTTTGTTGTCACACCACCTTACAACTATTACGTTGGGTTGGTTGACTCTGTAATCCATGGACCCTCTTGCCTGTTTCCTCAGGTCTTATTCATCCTTCATGCTGTACCCTTCTACCAGAACTGTTTTGTTGCCCGTGACCTTGTTAGACCCTCCTCTTCCAACCCATCATCAAGAGTTTTATCTTCCTCATTGCTGCTACTACTAGTACGAGAGTTGTCTCATTCAAAGCCTGCATGAGGGGCCCAATCTTTATCCCAAACCTTATCATCTTCTTACATCAACTCCTCTACATCACTTGAATTGCCATCAAGTAAGCATAGGACATCTTAAACGCTGTACCGTTTAGCCATATAAAGAAATATAGGTTTATCCATTTTTGAGTGCAATTATTTGTTGTAAATATCACATTTCAATCTGTATTATGTGTAATTGATTGATCAAAACATTTTTGTGACACACAATGATCAATATAATGCATATTGCACCAAGAAATAAAAGCTAATAACAATTGGGGGATTTACTACTAAATTCCATTTTTTACCTGTAGTATCAAATTTGAACACAAATTTTATGCACGATTTTACTATATACTAAAATGCAAAAAAGTAAGTAATTATAACTTGCTTCAACAGATTAAGTACTCATGTTAGAATATTATAAAAAATTTCATAGAAAATGTCACTGGAAAATCATAAAAATTCCAATTTTCTTGACCCTGATCCAGTGAGTTGTGAACCATCTGAAAGTGGCCATCTTGGATTGTCCACTGTGCTGTGTCTGAATTGTTGTAGTGATAAAGGTATCCACCAGGGGGTAGAAGACAAGTATCAGATTGGCTACAAGAGGGTTTTGAGTGAAGTTTCTACCATAGGGTGATGCAATAGGCCTCAGAAATGGTTGTATCAAATTTGATGCATTTGGCATTATAGGGTTAAGGGAGGAAGGCAGAGCAGCAGAGGGAGAACATGCAAACTACAATGAAGGGCCTGCAAGTCCTGACTCAAACAGGATATTTGAACTAATACTCCAATGCCAGTCCAATAAAATGCACTATATGACAACATTTTCAAAAATTCTTTAGCAACTTATGAACTCTCTTAGCAAACAAACGATCACATTTTAATTCCTGTACACTGCTCTCATGGTGATCTTTAAATGAAGATCTTTACTTGAATGTAATTCACAACCACAATCGATACCATGTAATATAATAGCTGAGTTTTATTAATTTCTCACAATTTGAATTATTACTCTGATCAGCACTTCTGCAGATGATGTGTTTTTCATTTCCACATTGGTTTGCAGAATAAATTGCTATTGTGTGATTTTTCTCAAATGTATTTCAAAGGTCAATTAAATCATTAAGCCCCATTAAATGTTGACTTTCTCTTGAGTTTTCCCTTGAGTGCAATTTAAGCAATGTAAATGCAGTTGGAATTGAGTACAAATTTTATTTATATGCTGGTAAACCATATAGCTATGGTAATACAACTCAGAATGATACAATTTTGTGAAACATCAAACACCTTCACACCAAACCAGCAAAAGACTTTGTGTCCCGTGACATAATTTTTAAACTGAGACAACTTTCAACGTAACCAGATAAGCTTCACTTGAGCTATGAAACTGCAGAAATATTCTTTCATTCCAACATTATTCCAGTTGTGCCTGTGTAATTCACAATTTGCACAAAAAAAACCATCAGTCTTGACCATGGAAAGCTTTTAAAAATATACAATGTACAACAAAATTGGAGAGCTGTTGGATTGTGATGTGCAGAATGTGTGTGAATCAGTGAGTGTGTTAATTTAATGTGGCTATGGCCCTGGTAAAAATAACAACAACAAAAAAATAACAGTTTCTGAGTAGTCCATAAAAAGCATCATCATTCTGATAAGGAGAGCCTTGAGAAAACATCCCATTTTCCACATATTTTCTCCCACATCTTATCAAATAAGTGCATTTGAAAACCGATTATTGTCTAAAATAGCTTTCTGATTATCTAACCATCATACCAGTGGATTTAACACTCCCTGCGGTGTTTTAATGGAACAATGCACGTTCAGTAAACTCTCCACAGACTGAGCTCATGATGTGTTTCTCACAGTATTTTGGAGCAGTTCATGTTTCAAAACAGCAGGGGGTAGTATTCACCATGACAGTACAGCATCAGCGCTTACACATTTTTAGTTTCCAAAAAGGAAATAAAAGGAATGATTCACTCAGCATATTTAGTTTTTCCAGGCCATTACATGTTTCACTGCCCTGTTTCTACATTTTCTGTCCCGTACACACAAAATACCTTCCGTTCTGCAAGGGCTTCTTGCGTGCCCAATAATGTCTCTCTCCTGTGGCTCAACAAGCAAATAAGCCCTGCGAAGGTATACTTAAAGCTTGACCCTGTTGTGCCAAAGGTCTTGTTGTTTTTTGCTTCATTGATTTCACACATTGACCGTGACTGCCTGGCCCAGCGGTGCTCAGGAGGCTTCAGGCAACAACCCCACTTGTACTGGGAGCCAATAAAGGGGCAAAAATGAACCGAGAGTGCAAAAGAAAACTGCTAAAAGTTTTAATGATGTTGCCAATGAAAAGAAATTCACCCACTGGACTTGAGATTTGTGCTCATCTGGTTTTATTTGGTTAAGTTTTATAGTTTTGCAATTACGAAATTTAAGTTGAGAAAACCTGCGTCGCACGTCTTTGCAATAATGGAGAAAACTGTTTCCATTTATCGATTACATTGGTGACGTTGGGTCCCGTCCTTCATCCTTTAAAGAGAGAGCGAGCATTGTGTGTATGTGCGTGCGTTTCACTCCCACCTTTGCAGTGAGGCCCCTCCACCACACTGTTGTTGGCAAGGGCCACATGGAAGTGATTATGCTGTGCAGAGAGTGAAATTACAGAGAGAACCTACAGAACCGGAGCCCTCCTATAACCACTCATTCACTCAGATCGGAGACAAGTTCAGAAGCAGAGAGGCAAAGAAAGAAAAGACTAACTTTACAATTCAAGGACACGAAGAATCAAAAACAAGTTCATTACTCGATAAACTCTCTTCCTAGATAATATCTGTCATGGTACAGGCAATGTTAAATTTGTACCTCTCAGACAGACTCAATGATATCAGGCAGACAACTTTCTGTTGGATGCAGTGTAGAATAAATGCACTTAAACACACAGAACAAGTTAGATTATGATTATTTTATTCACTTTTTTTATGTTTACAATTTACAGGAACTTTATAAAGAAATGCATGCACACATGCGTGCGCATGGGAGCTCTGCTGCGACTCCGCCTGGGGCTGTACGTTTCCACCGCTGCTCGTTCTGTAAGGACAAGGCTGCTTTTTGCTCCCCTCCTCGCCTTCTCTCTCCTGGACTGGAGTGAGATGGGGCCAGGGCTGTAAATTCCTCAGAAAGAGCTATTAAGAGGGCCTCCATTAAAATTGGGGGGGGGGGGGGGGAGGTTTTGCTGGCGCTCGCCAGAGAGGAGCCGACTCAATAAGTCATCATCGAGGCCTGAGGCCTTTACTGGGGCTCACGGGAGAGTAACAGATCGGATTAGAGCCCGACGACTTTGTTCTGTTTAATACACTTAGTTCACTCTGGGGGCTGCGAGTTACATGAACGGATCTATTTACAGCCTCCAAACCGATGTGCAGCGGAGTTGATTGATTTATCAGCCAACACATCAGTTATATTTTCTGCAGCTCTGACAAATGAACCTTTTTTCGACGAAACTGAAGAAAATTCAAGCTGAGCCGTTGTCATTTCATGACCCAAAAAAATGGTTTTATTAAAAGTATATAACAAGTCAGTAAGTATACAAAACTGCATATGGCTATGCGGGAATAATATACTTTAAGGCAAGAAGACACAGAGACACATTGCGATACATCAGATTGGGGCTCCGTTTACACAAAAATGTTTTCAAGTGAAAGCAGAAAACTTTCCTTGCATTTTGGGTGGCGTTTTATGAAAACAGCTCCCAATGTGGAGCTATCTGAAAACACTACAACTCCCTCCGTCTCTCCTTCCCTCCCGTCGGCTACCGCACATGTGCACCACCGCTGCAGTAAAACGTTATTTTTAGACAAGTTAGATAATTTGGCTTGTTTTATAGTATAATTTTGAATGTAGATTTAAAAATCTTATTTCAAGATTGCTTAACCAAAATTTACTTGCTGCATGGAAAGACAATTTCACTAGTTTTAAGTAATTTTCATTCTCAAAGTTAGGGTTTATATGTTATATTTGGGCTACATTCTTTGGCAGTGTGGACACTCTTCAATTTAACAGCGCCTGGATTTCTGGATAATATGAAGCCTTGGGTTCCAACCTCAATATCTTGAAGATCAGTTTGCCAAACACTAGTGGATAAACCCACTCTCCTCACCATCCAGCAGAAGTCTTTAAAGGTGCTATGAAATGTTTTCCAGGGCTGCTCTGGATTCTAAAACGTGTCTTACAATGGTTTCCTTTGACGTGCCAATCTAACCTTGATGACCTCGGAGCAGAAGAAACTTCTGATCTCTGACCCCCCCCATCCAAAGGGTCTCCAACCCAAGGTCGGAAATCACTGATATGTAGGATGGGAAAGCGCTTTAACCTGGAATCCTAAGATAAGTTTACCGTGCATCTCCTCCTTTATATCTCAAAATGTGGCTGCTGCGCTAAAAATGTGCAGCTCAACTGAAAAACAACGGCACTAAACTTTAATGCAAAACACGACTACCACAGTAGCGTAAAAAACACTGGACTCAATTATTATCCCTCCATGTGGTATAATTTGCTCAAAGTGCTATCATCCCGACAGTTTATGAGAGTGGCATGGTTTGTGTACCCTCTGTGGTGTCTGGATGCACATTAACCATTTGCTGCCTTCCTCACTCACTCCTCCCAATCAAGACCACTATTATCCCTGGTGTGCTGCAGGGCTCCAAAAATATCATTTACGCATCCGTCGGCACCTCTCTGTTCAGCAGCTGGAGAAGCTGTGAGGCACCCTGCCCCCACTAATGCCATCAGGCCTGGCTGCGGGCAAAACAAACTCTGCTCACGTCCCACAGTCGGCCTGAACACGACGTGCCGCGTTTGTCTGCTTGTCAAAGCTGCCCCTACTCGGTCTGTGCACTTACGGGCAATAAAGAACCCGACAAATGGCGTGCACGAGGCGTGGAAACGAGCTGTAAAGCAATGACATTTGGCACGCTAGGCTCTCTTCCAAGTTTAGTACTGCATTAGCCTATTAGCCCTCAATCAGCACGAGGCGAGCGCTTCATTGGGGCGGCAGCGGATTAAGAGGTTTTAAGAAAAGCAGACACCTTGTTATGCATGGCGCTACTCATGTTTATGACAATGGATTTAATATCCAGTACTATGCTATGCTGCTTTGTCCGTCTTAGGATTGTGGACGCTGGAACTGATCCCAGCTGCCTTTGCACAATAAGCACAAATATACAACTCTATATTTAACAGGAGCAACATGGAGGTCATGATTTAAAAGATCATTTTGGAGACAGAAAAAGCCACTTCCCCGTTGCAAACTATTCTATGACTGGAGGCCACGAAATCAAAGTCTGAATCTGAAATGTACATTTAAACCTTCAGTCTCCTGCCAACTAGTTTTCCTACATCCCACTCACACTGGCCACCTCAGAAAGGAACAGCAGGACAAGAGAGCGCATCGTGTATTTCCTGTGGAGATTTCCAGGGAAAGCAGGACAGATAGATATAGTGCGTGTTCTGGAAAATCTCAAGTGCTCTCCTATGGTTAGGATAATGTATGACTGCAGCTAATCCAGCCTTCTGAGCATGAGTCCGTCTTGAGATTGTGCCAAGATTTGATTGGAAGCAGACTTACTACATGTCTAGATACCTTTTTTTTCCTGCTCCCCCCCCCCCCCCCCCCTTCCATACCATTTTCCTCCTTTCTTCAGTCCTTTGTTGTAATCTCTTTCAAGGAGCTGATTTAATCCTCACACAGTTTAAAAAAAAAAAAAAATGTCTATGACACAGTGGCACAAATGTGAACAATGGCTGCATAGTGCCAGTGAGAACACTGATGCCAGTGACTAACTACATGATCCCTCTCTGACATGCCAAGGCCTTCCTCCAATAAGAGCGACATCATAATATCAACTTGAGACGCATTCTTCCTGTCTTCCTGATCCTTGGCTTGTCCCTTCTTGCCCTCAAGCGAGCAGGAAGCGGCTGCATGCAAGATTTAAGATGTGAGATCAACAACAGGGGGGGAGATTTCTGCCACTAGAAAGTGGGCATGAAAAGAGAAGCTGGCTCGATCAACTCTCTATAGCGACCATCGCTTGCAAACTTAACATTAACTTTTATTCCTGTTGAATTTGATTCACAATGCCTTGTTCATTCAATTCAAACAGGTTACATTGCAGCATAAACAAGATACATGATTTACTTAAAATATTCTGAGATTTGTTTTTTTTTCCTGGCACAAGTAATAGGGACAACATCTGAATCGAGTTAGTCTTGATGGTCTGAAATCCAAAGTTTGAGTTTACATAATATTCACAAAATCACTATCGCGTCTCTTCTCATTTGGATTCCTCCTTTTTTTCCCCCCTTTCTCTGCTCACCCTAACCCATTTTCCCTCGAAGAAAGAAAGACAAAGGCAACCAAATAATGCCGAATTTTCCATCGCCCTCTCCAAACCCCTCCTCCCCTAAACCCTAAAACAATCTCGCTCTCTCCACCGGCAGCACCCCACCCACATGCCGCTTCTCTTCATTCTCTCACTCTTCATTCGTTTCTCTGCTTCAGTGCAAAGCCAAACAAGCCAGCCATTAAGTTGAGTTAAGCGCAGGAAGTGGGCCTTCGGGCCAGGCGGCACTGTTTACAAGGAGCTAGTCAGGTTTCAGCTGCGCTTTGAAGTGAGCAGCACACAGGAGACTGTCTGTCACTAGGCGAAGGCCCAGCACCACTCCACTGACTCACTCGCATTCCCCCCATTCATCTGAGCGGAGAGAGAGAGACAAGGGGGGGGGGGGGGTGTAAAAGGGCAAAATGGAGGAGGTATAGGTAGATTTATGGTTTTCTTTCCCCCCTGAGAGTATCTGTTCCTACCTTTAATCACTCTAACCTGTCTTGTTATTACAACCCCTCTTTATTTAACCCCTGGTGAGGATATAAGGAAAACAAACATCAACAGGTCATGAGAGAAAGAAATAGTGTAGCAAGGCTTCGTTGTTAACTCTGACATTTTTTTTTTTTAACATAACCTCCAATGGTACAGACTCATAGAAGCATCATATGCAGCTTTATGAGTTGTTCTAACCCCTTTGGTCTAACGATATAAATTTACTCGCAGCTCGGCGAGGTACGTGCCATTCTCTAAACGCTCGGCCTTCAAGCGCAGAGCCTCTGCTCAGAGGCAAACGGGATCATCTTTCTTCCACACACCCATCAACTTCATGACATCACTGCCAAGACGGTTCAGTTTCAGCCGTGCATGGCTTGGGGGATTCCAACTTTGCACAAAAGCACCGCGGCGCCAGAGAAGAAACATCCCAGTGAAGCCGAATACCCTTGGTCCCCGCCCCCCCCCCTCTCCCCACGCAGGAACATTCTCACACCTCTACACTGAGATCTCTGGACAGATGATTCCTGTTGGTTTAACCCAGTCCTGTCGAACAACAGGCCAAGAAAGGTCCCTGTTTTGTTTAACACATGAGGGCAATGTTGGTGTACGTGTGTGAAGAAGCCCTCGGCACCAGCTTCTCAGACACTAAACAGGAGTGTGAAATGTTTCAGGACCGCAGCGCAGGAGCTGGTACTGCACTGCAAAAGGTGTAATATCTGGAGAACTCATTCGTCGTATTTCCTGGAGAGCTGCAGTTTTGTGTTCCGGGCTGATTTCCGAAAAAGAATTTGAATATTTGTGTTTTACTGCCAGTCAAGAAGGCAACAGATGTTCAGGTGTGACACAATCCTCTCGCTCCTGAGAAAACAACATGGCTGTCCTCCTATCAAAGAAAGAGCCTTGTTATCAAGAGTGTTTAATGATCGGAAAACAGCACTGAACATACGGAAGGAGAACAGATAAACATGAAAACGCTGTTGATCTTGAACCACAAAATCAAAATCCAACATTTGATGGCGATGTGGGGTGATATTTGTACATTCCTTAAACACTCAGCACCTTTTGGTCAAAAAAGAGTGACGATACGAGAAAAAACGTCTTGAATATCATCCAATATAGACACTGTTGTTATTAAAAAAAAAGCAACATAATTTATGACCAGGAATAAAAATAAAACATGTCTAGATCCTGGCTTGAAGCATTTTTACAGTGCAAAATAAAAAAAAGTAAGTAAAGCGGGTACACTTACAGATAGGATATTATTACTTTCTTTAAATACAAATATATAATTTGATGTTTTCACTATTTACAATATCAGAGAGAGAGATAGAGAGAGAGAGAGAGAGAGAGATTCCTCCACAGCTCATTTCCTCAGTCTCAGTGTCTCAGGCTGCTGGCTGAACACTCCCCGGGAGTTTATGGTGGTTTGGAGAGAAGAGCCAGCGAGGGCGAGGGGAGCGTTACAGCACACGGCGTCGATGGCCATGATTGTTATTTGTTCAGACAGTAAGGTTCAGTCCATGTTGATCTAGGTAGTCCTTATGTCAAAACCTAACCCTCAGTTTGGCATGCATGTGTGATTATAAAGCTGAGGCTGAGGTCCTACTTACCCATGGCATGAGCAACAGGTAATACACCAAAATAAGAGTACCGCAGACAGTTACGTGCCCCTTCATTCTACACAGTGGTCTCTCCGTGTTTGCCATTCGTTAGCCTTGTGTAGAACTTATGCCAGGACTGTAGAGTCTTTCCAGACCAGATCCAGAACCCAGAGGTGATGCCCACGATCAGGGTCATCAGGTACTTGATCATGTAGACGGTGAAGTCTGGGGTCATGTGTGGCCCCGCCTGCAGAGGGCACGGGATGGCCAGGCTGCGGCAGTTGTGGCTGATCCAGCTGCGCTCCCAGTGGGGGCGGAAGGCCTGCTCGTAGAAGAAGCAGGCGATTACAATGGTGGCGGGGACTGTGTAGAGCACGCTGAACACCCCGATGCGCACCATCAGCCGCTCCAGTTTCTCCGTCTTGGTGCCGTCGTGCTTCATGATGGTGCGGATTCTGAACAGCGACACGAAGCCCGCCAGTAGGAAGGAGGTGCCGATGAAGAGGTAAATGAAGAGAGGCGCCAGAACAAAGCCCCGGAGGGGGTCCAGGTTGCTCAGACTCACGAAGCAGACCCCGCTGAGCACGTCGCCTTCGATCTGCCCGATGGCGAGGATGCTGATGGTCTTGACAGCCGGCACCGCCCACGCCGCCAGGTGAAAATACTGAGAGTTGGCCTCGATGGCCTCGTGTCCCCACTTCATACCAGCGGCCAGAAACCAGGTGAGAGACAGGATGACCCACCAGATGGAGCTGGCCATGCTGAAGAAGTACAGCATCATGAAGAGGATGGTGCAGCCTTCCTTTTTGGTGCCTTGCACAATGGTCCTGTAGCCGTCAGGGTGGAACCTGTCATTACACACCACAGTGTCCCCGAGGAAGTATCCGGCTATGTAGGCTATGGAGACCATTGTGTAGCAGCCAGACAGGAAGATGATCGGCCTCTCGGGGTATCTGAAGCGTTGCATGTCAACCAAATAGGTTGTGACTGTGAACAATGTGGAGGCGCAGCAAAGCACAGACCAGACCAAAATCCATATGCGGGAGAACTGGATCTCCTTGTCGGTGAAAAACATCTTCCCACCGCTCCTGGAGGACTCACATGGAGCAGCACAGTCGCTCTCCTCCAGAAACCTGTAGTTCAGATATGAAGGCACCGTGAGTCCAGGCGGACAGCGGAAAGGCCTCTCGTGTGCAGATCCCACGGGGAGGTCCTGGGTACCCGGGTCGGGCCTGATGGGAGGCACGGTGGCGGCGGAGGAGTCGTTCTGACCCACACAGATCTGGCCGTTCCCCAGGACGGGGAAGTTCTCGCAGCGCAGCCGGTCCGGCCACTGGAAGCCGAACTTGTTCATGAGAGCCTCGCAGCCCTGCTTGGCCCGCTCGCAGATCGACCTGCAGGGAGGAATGGCTTTCTCCAGCACCGTGCACACGGGCGCGTACATGGAGCACAGAAAGAATTTCAGCTCCGGGGAGCACTGTACCTTCACCAGGGGGTAGAACTGGTGCACCTCCAGCCCCGCGTCCTCCTGGTTGTAGTGGCCCACCAGGTTGGGCATGATGGTCTGGTTGTAGGCGATGTCCGTGCATAGGGGGATGGAAATGGGCTGACAGAATCCGTGCTCCGGGATCACGATCCCGCTGTCCCCTTGATACTGAGCTGATAGCAGTCCGGCCAGCAGCAGCAGCGCAGCGCACAAAGTCTTGAGAAAAGTCATCCTCCACGAGTTCGACCAAACAAGAACTTGCCGTGAATATATTTAGAGTACCATCGGATCCACAGTCTTTTACGAAGAGACGAAAATCCAGACAATGAAGACGCTGGAAGCTGCTCTCTTTGTGTTGCGTTCCCAAACTCCGGGCAGACTTTTTTTTTCTTCTTTCCACAACTCTTCAAGAGAGTCAAGCAGCCACAAACACACTCTGCACTTCCGGTTCAACACTGTCACAATTACACGCGACTGGAATAACTTACTGGTTTCATAGTTTTTCAAATAACGGTAAAGGCACGATTTTTTACTTTAAATCGACTAAACTATATTAAAGCAAATAATTTATTTAGATCTTATTAGTATCACTATTACACACCAACATAAACAAGTCCTCATCTACTTCATACCTCTGCTGTTAATGATATAAATTATTATTATTATTATTATTATTATTATTATTATTATTATTATTATTATGAACTTAAAACAAGATAATGCTGTATAAAATTGATCTTCAAAATATTGTTTGTTTGATATGAGGGGGAATTTTCCTTTCATTTTGAAGTTACTATTTCTTGTATTCCGGTTGCATCTATCTAACTTTATTCAACAACTGGATCTGCGTGGCCCAACCGGACTTTCAAGATCTTTATGAACTCATAAGTCCATGAAGGTTAGAATACTTTTATTGATAGTACATAATAATAATAACAAAAATAGCAACAACAATAGCAATAACAAAAACAATAACAATAACAATAACAATAACAACAACAACAACAACAACAACAACAACAACAACAACAACAAAAACAATACTACTACTACTACTACTAATAATAATAATTATTATTATTATTAGTAGTAGTAGTAGTATTATTATTATTATATTATTATTATTATTATTATTAGTATTGTTGTTGTTGCTGTTGTTGTTGTCATTGTTGTTATTAATAATACTAATAACAAGAATGTATTTACATAGACCATCGAAAAGAAAGTTTACATATATTCATGAACGCCAACATTTTTTCATATTCATGTAGTTTAATGACTGTGGATCAAAATTGGCTTACAAGAAGCTTCAAATCCTGCCCGCCAAACCACCACGCATATTGTAAAAACTTCAAAGAAAACATTGATTTTCTTTTCTTTTCCCCTAAACAAATTTCTTAAGAGTAGCTGGCACAACACAACAATGAAACCCAGCTGACATCCCTGATGCTGCCAGGAATTACAGGAAACAATCATTAGCCTCGAGGCAACGCTGTCAGGGTGAGTTTGTAAAAACATGAATAATGCAGCAGCTATAATAGAAGTATAGAAGCAAAATACAGTGAAATGTCCCCCATATGTTGCATCAGAAGGTATGTATGTATGTATGTATGTATGTATGTATGTATGTATGTATGTATGTATGTATGTATGTATGTATGTATGTATGTTTGTATGTATGTATGTATGTGTATGTATACACTCATACATTAAAAAATATAGAATTTTCACAAGGAAATGTGCTAATGTTTGCAATGTGCAATATGCAATAATTAATGCATATTAAAATAGGTGCAAAGAACCTGGCTATAGAGTACAATACTACTATTTCAGTGAATGTGCTTGAAATAATAAGCTGTTTGATGGCAACTTTTTTTTTTAGATAATCAGTGTTGTTATTTATCCCAAATGAAATATTTTACACAGGGAACTCATGAACAGACAGATTCCACTTGCCTCGACTTGGATTTTGCATTTGCACCACCAATGTTTTGGAAGGACATGAAAAATAAATTCCCTCCCATTCTTTATACTGTTTGAACAACCAAACTTAACACCGCATTTCGGAATATTATTTGTCAATCTCATCTTTTTCTTTATCTCATTGGTGCTGCGCTTGTGTTTTCTTACTTCTAAACGGGAATTAGACGTGATGAAGATAATAATATGAATATTCATATTATGAATACAGTGCAGGTGGACTGAGCCAGTGCAGGTGGACCCATGTTACACTGGTTGCTGTGCGCGTCGAGCGAATGCGCGACATGGATTGGATGTAAATATAATCTTCCTTCAGCTCGGCCAATGAGCCTTCAGGTCACGAGGTCAGTATTAAACTTGGCCATCGTAGGCGAGACGGCACGCGAAAAAAAAAAAAGTGTTCTCGAAGCGCAGAAAAGAACCCTCCAAAAAGTCCCGTTTCTGACTTTCTTACGGTAAGTTATCGCTTAGATTTTTTGTTAAATTTCACTGATGAGTAAAAGCCAACAAGAGTCGGTTTTAAAGTGTCGTTCTGACTAGCTAACGAGGCTCGAAGCTCGCAAGCTTGGTATATTTACATCACTAACGCCTGCCGGAAGAAAGTAAAATTAATTGTTCATGACTGCTAATGAGGATCATATACTTAAAAAAAAAATCAAATCCTTGCATTATGAACCATATAAAGCTATATCGGATAACCACGGTTGAGTATGTTGTTCTTTTAGAGCGAGTTGGGTGGGGGAAAAAAACGTTGACTTTAAAATGGCTTTCAACGGGAACCAGAGCGCTTTTGCTGATTAACTGTTTCATTAGGTTAAGCAAAACTATTAATATTCCCGAATTTATAACTCCGGGTATTTATGTAATCTACAATTGAAAAAAATGTTTTAAGTCAGGAATGTGAAATATGAAGACAGAGGGTCAATGTGATGATGTTTCACTTGGAGTCAACATTCTAAATTTACAAAAACTTATCTGAAGCAGAGATTACTATCAACACCGGTTTCATAAATCACTTCACCTGAAATGTTCTGGTTCTCATTTTCATCTCTTCTCCTATTTAGGTAGGAGGTAATCTGGGCGCTGGAAAGGGTAGTAGTGCTACAATCATTGTAACAATGCCAGGTTTCTCCATCCCTAATGCCTTAAAGCAAGATCGGCACACGACATCGTTTGTGCCATGGACTCATGATAACTCAAGGTCTTCTGGGTAAATATACGTGAATGTGTTTATACACGTATGCATGTTCAACTAGCACTGTTCATATAGAACTCGGAAAAACTTTATTTTTCTTGAAGGAAACCGACATGTACTGCCGATTTTGTCTGGGAGACTGATCTGCAGGGTCTCGTGTCAAACATCACGGACGAGGCTGATTCATCAGACGGCTGCTTTAATGAAGGGTGAGGAGAGGTTTTAGTTTCTACAGTTTAAAAAGATGATTAATCAACTTTAGTGTTCGGCATCGGCAGATGTTGACTTCACTGTTCGATGATTGAATCCTGACAGAAAACAATTGTGCAATTGATGTTTCAGCCTCCCACCAATGTGCAACTCCATCTGGTGTCCAAAGACGATGAAAGGAGAGCTGCTGCAGTGTCAGTTTGATGGTAAAACACAGCAAAGCCCTTCATTTCCCGCAAACAACACACCCCAGAATGGTTTCAGGAGAGCACGGCAACAATCAGTGGGCGAAGACGTTGAAGGGCTGCATCAATGCCTCAATGGCCTCTCTCAACAGTGGCTTTCGACTGGTCCAAGTAGCGATAACCACTCCCGCAGTATTCACAAGCAACCACAAGGTTTTCCCACTACCAACAGAGAAAACAGCTTTTGGTCACAACAAAGCAAATACGACAACGATCAAGCCATGAGCAGCCTCCCTGACCCCAGGGGCGATTTTAAACCCCCACATGAAATGAACAGCTCCTGCTTTGGTCCTTTCTATGAAGAGCACTGCGTTCAGAGCAGCGCCAAGCCCGTCTATCGTGAGCCGTATGCGGCAGAAGGCGTCAGCCAGCTTCAGTCACTCGCGCGTGCCGAGCACGGTGCGGTGCGCCTCGGCTCGTTTCCAAACGTGCACAAACAGATGGCGGGTCTGAACCTGGACGACAACGTAGCCGAACAGTGGAATACCGGTCCGTCTGCCGTACTCATCCCAAAACAGTCCGGAGGAGAAATTAGGCGACTCTGGAGGGAACAAAACGAAGGGATGAAGACACAAACGTTTAAACCCAACATTTTTCAAGATGCTCCTGATTTCAGCCCGCAAAACTACGGTTTCCATCAGCAACCCAAGTCAGGTCTCTCACAGGTGAACTTCTTCAATCAGAAGCAGAAGAAGATGCCCAGGCACGGAGACAACTTTCACATGAATGGATACTTGAAGCAACACACTCAACTGAAGCACATGCAGAGTAATATCAGGCCGCAGATGGTTATGGATGGCTTCAGGGGAGGAAGCTCTCCAATAGGAGCCCAAACAAACACTCCAACAAGAGCCGACGTGAACCAGCCCATCTCAAAAGACCCATTTCTGGACTTCCATGGGAGTGTGCAGCCGCAGAGGTTTGGTGGAGAAAATTGCACCTATCCTGGAAATGACCTCAGAAGACCCCCGAGAAAGGCCTTCAACTACAACGCACTGCCTTATGGAGGCGGCGCTTCTGGCCCGACTCTGGGTGATATGATGCCGGCCAGTGAGGCTGTACCTTTACCTTTAAACTACTTCACCCGCAGGGGAGAGAACATGAATCAGATGACTGCTTTAGCTTCAGTAAACTCCATGTTTATGAACCAAGGAGGCCCCGTGGTCCAGTTTCCACTCTACCTGGACGAGTGCTATGAGCAGTGGAGGTGTCTGGAGAATGACAGGTTGATGGTATGTTATTACATTTTTTTCTTATTTCTGCAGATTATTAGGACCTACTGTATTCTCTTGTTCAGAATCTGTTAGAGAGTCTATATTAATGACACTGATGTGTATTTTCTTCTATGTCAGGCAGAGGGCTTCCTCATGAAAACATTCACGGGACAAAGGAGTCCAACAAGATCAAACTCAACTCTCCCCAAAATGAGCCCAACCCCTGCAGTCATCAGTCAGCTCCTCCTCAATCAGATGAGAGAGCAAACCAAGGTGAGAGCTGTGAATTACCTGCCTCTCTGCCGCCACCTTCAGGCTGTTGCCGCAGCTTTCACCTGCGCTGGAGATCCTATTTGCAGCTTTAGAAAACTGTGTCGAAATGTGTTGAATCGTGTTGCAGGTGGCGAACCTCCTGGATAGAATCGAGTGCGTGCACCGACTTTCCCTCCACGCCAACATCCACTCGGCGCTGAGCTGCCACTCCATGGCCGTTTGTGTCCTGCGGAAGAGACGCGAGGAGGCCGACCTGAACAAACAGCAGCAGAGGCCTCGTTTCACCGAGAGCAACGGTAACCCACGTCCCATTGAGACACCCCTCGCGCTCTGCCGTCGTCGGATCACTAACTCGTCTCCCGTTCCGTAGACGTCGTGTTGATGGACGTCGCACTGAAAGGCCTCGCCGCCGCCACCAGACGGCTCCGCACGGCGCTGTGGTATTCCCTCCAGATGATAACCGCCTTCCACGTCAAGACGCAGGACCAACATGTGAACGGTGAGGATGGCCGCAGCGAGAGCGGCGTTTCTGCCTGCCAGGGATTCTCTTTTAACAAATAGCAAGCATAAATTATGAGCTGAATAATCTACTTCACACTGCCCTGATTCTAAACTGCCCCCGCAAGGTGATTAAAACAAACGCTCCTACATTGTCACTGCAGAATACTCGACAGGTAACTCGAAGCTTCCTGACTGAATCTTCGACACCAAGAAGCTTCTGTTGTGTAGGAAATGCATGAAATCTTAACTTTTCCTTTAATTGGGTTAATCTCCAAATTAAATTGAATCTTGCTGCATGATATCACCATTGTATTTAAAGACACTATTTATGTGGGAAAGTTCAGTGAATTTTTTTTTTTTTAAATTCTAATTTATTGGACTGTATTAATACACAAGTTTTGATTATTCCCAAGTAATAACTAAATCACATTAAATATAAATGTTGTTTGAAGGGTTCCAATTAATTTTTGCCATTTATCATGGCATGATGTAGCCAGAGTAGATTAATATTAATATTCTGGAATCTGATTCTTTTTTAATCTGTGACTTGGTGAAGTTTGAAATGTGGCAACCATATTCCAACTCGTCAAAAAACATCAGTGACGTTTGTGGAACGATTCTCAATGCCATGTCTTGTAATTTGTAACGAAGTTTAAATTATCCATGCCTTTGTCTGAAATGTTCCATTTTATGTTTATTTTAACGTCTGTGGTTAAATTGAGGCATTTGCGTCGTCTGAACTGGAACCCTGTTAATGTTGAAATGGGTTTTTATCAGTAAGACGTGTTTGTTAGCGAAGGACCAAATATTTATTCATTACTAAAATAAATAGTTGTGTGGGTTTACTCTGTTGGCTCTAAAAGAGCCCGTTTGCTTTTCCACCTGAAGCTTCAACGTTCCCGTTTCTTGTAATGTGTTCTGTGAACTTAATACACACAAATAAAGCCAAAACAACTTGCTGAAACCGTTTATTTATTTAAAAAGATTCCTTACATTAAGATTGTACATGATAGATTTGAGGTATAATTTCACAACGGCACCTTTTTGTCATCTCAGAGTGAACACACTGAAACTGTGAAATGTGACACGGTGAGTTTTTATTGTTCTTGAAGGGGATCAGATGTTGGCACAGAGAATCATTACACACACACACACACACACACACAATCCACTGAATTGTTGAGGATGCAGCGCTTCCATTTCACCAGTGGCAAGGTTTACAAAGGGAGGAGCTTTAAACGTGACACACTCAAAACTGGGGCTTTACATCACGTTAGATTGTAAAGTTTGGATAGTAAGGAAGGAAGACAACCTGTCGTTTCCCCCTCCCCCCCATCTGAAGCTCTCTGGCGCCCTCTGGAGGAAACACCGCCTACACTTTGAAAGCCTCAGTGGAGAGTTATGAAGGAAAAGTGACACACTGGAGCATGAGATGAAGAATCAGCAGTATTCCAACAAAATGATGCACCTTTCTTCCCAAAGTGTCTCCTGTACTTGACTATATTAGTGTAAAAAAAAATGCAGGGTTTGATTTTGTTCTCACACGAAACAAAATATAATGGACAGGGAGGCTTTGACATTCATGAAGGTGCAAGTGAGGGTTAGCTGAAGACATGAGCCTTCTTGCAGTTAAAAAAAACCAACTTGTTTTTTTTTTTTTTTTGGAACACATTTGTCCATTCTTTTGGTTTTATCTCTTGCGTTCGCCTTTCTGTGTACGCTTCTTCTCCTTCTCTTTCCGGTCTTGTTTGGCGAGCTTGTCCTTCTCTCGCTGCATCTTGTCCGTGTCCTTCTTCTTCTGGGCGTCCTCACGCGCCTGTTCCCGCTTCTGCTTCTGTCGGTTCATCACCTCCTCCACGTTGGTGTTCTTGAACAGCGCTGACACCGAGTGAAGGATCAGCGGATCAAAGCAAGACGCACTAATTCAGCATTTCTGCTTAATTCATCAGTTACAATTGTAGCAAAGGCTTGTAACTTTTCCGTAATTAGAAACAACTGATGAAACATTTCTAAATTAACTTAAATTTTTTTTTAGAGACACTTGTAATACAATTTGATTAAATGGTATTAAACATCTTCCAATTGAAAACGGCTTTTAAAGGATACATTTCTCATTTCCAGTGAAGGCATTCGCACAGGCTGGCTCCTCTTCTTCCACTTCAGTGCTTTTTGTCAAGGAGAGAAAACTCATTTCTTAAAGATCAAGTGACTGCATCGGGCGATTTCACTCAATGGGATTAAAGGATATTCTTCTTCGTCTGTTATGTTGGCATATTGAGCCAGAAGGGCCTCTTTCCTTCTCTTCGACTCCTCAGACACTTCCTTCTGTTTCACCACTATCTGAGCTTGTTTCTCGATCATGCTGGCGATGGCCTGGACCTCCGCTGCAGGAAGAGAGAGGACAGAGACACGGTGGATCATAGCGTTTACTACATTGCAGTGCGGCATGAACAATGACTTTAGTCCAGACCTGCTGACGACAACTTTGGTTCAAAGTTACTTAAAGCACCTGAATATATGACCCATTGTCTTTTCCTCCAAACTACTTTTATTGGTGTTTAAATATTTATTTGTAATATTTCATGTACTACTTTTGATTTATTGTCTTTTTTAACCACTCTTACTTCACCTTTTATACTGCAGTTATTTAGTGTTGAACTTGCTGTTTTCTACTTTTGTCTTATTATCACTGTATCATCTTACCGTGAAGCAACTGGGATCATGAAAAGTGTTGAAGTAAAAGGTCGATTGGTTGAACAATCCCAGGAACACATGTGGTGTATTTACATGTAATTGAACTTACTGAATACTTTATTGCAAGCTGAGGAACTGTTTAGTTTTTAAATACGTGTAAATGTTTAATCTCCGCCTCTCCGAGACAAAAGTGTCTTTGTGGACTCGGCTGCAAACTCAAACCAAATGATCTTAAACTGAAAGAGCGACTGCCTCTATTTAACCGGTATTACCGACAGCCTGCCTAGCAAGCTGTCTTTTTCTATTTATTCAGAATTTAAATGTGCTGATGGGCCTGCTGGCTTGTTTTTAACTGCTCCTTTTAAAAGGTCTGTATACTCTAGTGGATTTTGGTGTGTTTGCACTAATGCAGGCAGTCATATCGTCCCTATTTGCTTTAAATCGCAGGTGCATTATGTGTACACTACTGTATGTCAATGTTTCAGTAAGATTAGCAAACATCCGGCCAACTCCAGCTACTCACTCCCTCACTGTAGCTGAAATTTCTTTCTTGCATGGTGCATTGGAAGGAAAAGCAAGTTCTGACTTTTGATGACAACAGTAAGGAAGAAAAAAAAATGGAATAAATACCATCTGCATCTTTTTTGGCTGCTGATCTGCTGCAAAACTCTGTCCACTGCTTGATTATCTGTTTACAGACATCTTCCATAGAGTCCCCATCCTGCACACACAAATGTGAGTCATATTCTGTTTTCATTACATGACGCATGGAGTGACAGCCAGCTCTCGGATTACAAAGCAGGAATGAAACACGTAAGAAGACATATTCAAGTCCCACCAGTGACAGATCACTGCACTTTTTTTCTGAGCAGTATAGATCGAGTCACCATCATAATCGTAACCAGAGACGAAAATGCTGCTGTGTCATTGCCAACACTTGTCAAAACTACATGTGGCTAAAAATCCTAACTTTATGAATAAGGCTTGGCATGAAAGACGATCCGTCTAAAAAAAATATCTGTGGTGTCTCGACCTTCACTCATGATCTATGGCTGTGTTTAACGTCGACAAATAGCTCCACAAATACCAGATGACGTGCGCTGTCACTTAAAGCGGGCTGGCAGAGAAGACTCAGCTAACATCAGATCAGCCTGGGCGGGACACGCCGCCTCACGTATTCACCAGAAAGGCGGACAAAATCCCTCGAAGCGCATCTTCTTTCTCCTCGTCGTTCTCCTCTTCTTGCAGGATCCCTAAAATGTAAGCCCCATACACCTCTCGGTCAACTTCCAGCGAGTCCAAACGATCATTTAGCCAGCTTTCAAACTCCCCGGCGTCTGGCATGGGCGCCGCCATCTTGGCCTTTTTGGGTCCTTCGCGGTTGCTCGACTGTCCATTGACATTGCCCGACGAAAAAGAAATTACAAACGCACACGCGTACGCCAACACAAAATTAAGCAAGAACCAACAACCCAGCTCAGGTAAACCATTTTAAAAATAATTTTTCAAATAAGCAAACAGAAAAACTATCAGATATATTAATGTAACTAAAAAATAATAATAATAATAAAAAAAATATATATATATTTTATTTTATTTTTATTTTTTTTACTGAATATTGTAAAACACTCCTATATTTTACATTTACTCCACAAATGATTTTCTAATAACTTTCTCAAATATACTTTACAAATCAAATGAAACAGTGAAGAAAAAAGAGAAAAAAACATATTAGCAACAGAGAAACGGGTTTCGCTGGTGTGATAGCAGTCTTCATTATCTTCAGTATAACCTGTCTCAATTTTATTTATACAACATCCTGCAGATTGTCGAGATAGATCAGAGCTGGCTGATCAGTCTAGCTCAGGAACATCATGGTCATCAAAGCTGGAGGTGAAAATGCAAATCACGAATTGATTGAAAGACGTTTCATGGTCTGAAACAACAAATCAAACAAGAATCCACTTTTCCATGCTATTTGCAAATGTTTGAAAATCACCAGTTTGCAACAGTTGATGTACTCAATAAGCATTTCCACAATTTTACTGATAATTCAATAACATTGCCAATCCACCAAACTCATACCTGCGATCTCTGGAGTACCAAAGTCTCCAATAAACTCCATAAACTCCACTGGCTCTAAATCCAACAGTGCATTACGTTCCCAATATTTTTTTGAAATTCAAGACCCTCCATAACCTCTCTTCTCTGTAGCTCACTGACCTCCTCCACATCTTTACATCCAGCCGCACTCTCAGATCTGCCTCCCCTCTCCGCCTCACTGTACCTCTGACCCACATGACCGCCATGGTGTCCAGAGCCTCCAGCCGGAGCCTTCAGCCACCTCTGGAACTCCGACATCAGACATCGAGAGAGAAAGACGCACTTTTGAGAGCAGAGAGGTCAGCAGAGTTTTTCCCATGACAAACAGCAGGTTTACTATCAACATGCGCTCAGAAGAAGCAACTTTTGAGAGTGAGAATGAAAAGAGCAGACATGTCCTCGTGGGTTCACTCAGGAGCCGCTGCTGATTCAGGTGAGAAACATCCTCAAACCAAATAAAGATTTTTGTGAAAAGAGCTTTGATCATTAAACGTAAAGTAGCACGGAGCAGCCCTGGAATGGAGCTTCTCGTGGGACAGCTTTGACCCACGGACCTTATGTTTAACACTCTTAAACCCTCAGACACACTTAAAACTCCTTGACGTCTGCTTTCAGATCAAGCAAAGGTTTTATCACTTTAACAACAATATGAGAAACAAAACTCCACAGGCGGCACATATAAGCTAAATTACAGCTTGTACTCAATTAACAGAGGTCTTGTCAACGGTCCAAATGGAAGACGATTGCTCTGATAACTGCTAGTCTCGCTTGGTGGAATAGTTTCAATCAGTGGTAAACGCTCTGGGTTGGCAGTCACGTACATACCCGGGGACACTGCCACCAAAAAAACCCCAACATTTTTTGATTGGAAATCACTGGTTGATTGTCCCGCAGTTTACGGAGGCACTTATACACTGTCAAGGGTTTTGGCATGAGGTGGGCCAGGACTAGTCTAATTGAAATGCTGAGTTAAAAAATAATGAGCTATTCTTTTTTAACTCTGTGGGCAGCTGGCAGTCCAACGGCTCTTGGTGGAACATTATCAATTACAACATACCAAAAATACTGAAATACTTTTTTTTTCATCTCTTACTGAAAGAAATTCTCCTGTGAGGATTAGCGTGTGTGATTGTAAATCTGGATGAGAGTAAAGGTGGCTGGAATGACTCAGTTACAGCAAGATTAGGCTGAAGTATGTCAGACACCATGTTTTTTTTTTTTTTTTTTTAAAGTAGCATGTATTTACTTTTGCACTGCATTGAATGTGATTCCAGTGTATATGCCAGGCACAGATGATGTCCAGATGTTTTGCTGCCAGGGAATGAAACCAACTTAGTGACGTTCTGTTTTTAGCCACTGGGTGGAAGTAGAAGACAGATTTGTGTCTTACTCTTTCAAGATACAGTTGGACTTCTTTTCTTTTTCTTTTTTTTTGCATGACAGTATTTTGGACCTTATTTAGTGTGTGATTCATTTCAAATAGCTCCATGCATGTGTATCAGAGTCACTTTGTTAATCGCTGTAAGCAGAGCTGTGGAGCAAGAAAATACCCCGCCAGATGTTTGTTCGTCCTCTTTCATTTGACACTGGGACAACAGACAACACCTCCCAGCTGTTTGAATATATTAAACAATGTTTCCATGTGAATGGCTTGATCCTGCTTCTAGAAAGCACTTTATGCAAGGGTGGTTATTAGTTACCCCCGCATCCTCTAGTTATACCCCCAGCACACACACACACACACACACACACACACACATGCCCCCTTCCTGCCCCTCCTACATAATAGCTTCACACGTCGCCGGCCTCGCAGTAATGAAGTGTGAAGCGTCTGCGACACCACGGGGAAGCTACCGTGTGGAACTGTACTTCTCTGTAGTACTGCACCTTTAAATTCTTCAGTATGTTTTATGTGTGTGAACATTTCTGGGTTGGTTTTTGTTCGTGTTTGTTTTGCCTCCCCCAAAACTTGGTGTGTCACCTCGAGTTCCTCTTACGTCTGTACTGATGAACACACGCCACCGAAATATTAATACCACATTGGAAAACAAGAAATTAACCGCTGGCTAAAGTTTTTATAAATTAAAATTTCAACTTTGAAATTGAAATTTGATTTTTTTTTTTTGGTTTTTCAGACAAGCTGTTTAATGACTTTCTTGTCTTGACATGGCGAGGCGCAATAATCTCCTGTCGTCTTAACTGCCGAAACAGTTCCCCGTTAACAGACCGCTCCGCCAGTGAGAGAGAAGCCGCCATTAAAACAGGCTGGCGTAGTCATATTTCAAGCTGAGTGGCCCAGGGTCGATGCATAATGCCATTGCCTCTCATAGTACTGCGTAGCTTTAGGACGCCTGTCCTATTTATATTGAGGGGCTGTGGATTGATGCGAAATGACGAGGGCCGCGAGGCCGCTGAGTGGGTGGGCATCCACATGCTCTGCTCCACAGGCAACCCTCTACTTCTATAAATGCACACACGCACACACGCACACATACGCGCGCAGATGCACACTTGTCTTTGTGTCCCAACGCCACCAGCCTCAGAAAAGCCCTACAGTCTCGATGTGCAATGTCCTCTCTCTGTCAACATATCCTCTATCCCAGCGTTAATGTGACAGAATATAACCAGAGCCCGGAACAACCGGGCAGCGACGAGCAATGAAAAACTGCATGTGCAACTGGCGTGTTTCCTCATCCTCTCCAGCAGTTTGCTTTATCTCTACATGTTGCAACACTTCTGTTTAAATGGGCTGTGAGTTAATTTTGTGTTATGTGATTGGGCAGAAATTCAAAAATTCTCATATTCTGTCATATTGAAGGAGTTAATTATGAGTCGAGTGAACTTAGTGTCAATGTTACAGTGGTTTCCGTCTTAGATTAACTCCCATAATTTCAGTGTGATTAAACCGGTGAGATATGATTGGTGGGTGGATACTGCTGCTATTTGAACTGTTTCCCCAACAAGAATTACACCAATAGTGCAGATAATAATTCAGATAATATTCTCACATCATGCTGTGTTTTATTGGTGACATATGCTTTTTTAAACATTTTTAAATGGGAACATACTGACGGGAACTGTATAAATACAGTAACATATTGAACTTTTTTCTTTGGTGTATGTATGTTCATACATACTTTGCCCTCACTTGTTATTCTAACTGCTTCCCTCCTCAACACATTTTAAAGGTCAATACCACGTGTCTGCAACCTTTATGACCAAAAGAGCAGCTCTTGTCATATAATTCGCCAAAATGAAATTAGCTTGGAGGCGTAATATTTTACCTTTAAAATCAGGATAACATGTTTGATGTTTCACAACAACAGTTTAGAACATTGGACACGTTTTTTTGTCGTAGTTTTAGTGGTTTCATCCTTTTTTTAAAGGTATTTTTAATAGTTTTAGCTGTGTGAGCCTATTGTAGCCGTTTTCACAGGTTTCAATAATTTGACCCTTTTTGCCAGTTTACTTAAAATGTTCCTTATTACACTTTTAACTGACTAAGGCCCTGTTTACAAGTGGAAATGCAAAACTTTTGTTGCGTTTCAGGTGTCTGTTTCCACTCCGACGGTGGTCAGAGCTACTGATAATGTTTGGAAAACGGCTCCCAAGGTAGGTGGAACTTTTTGAAAATGATCTGGCTCCATTTCCATGGAAATGGGGGGGAATATAGTTCATAATCTCTTGGGACTTGGAAGTTTTATTGTTGTGAGGTTTCATTCCAAAAACAACCAATGGCAGAAGCTTGTGACCCTCGCATGCTAACTACATCATTTTCAGTGTTTCTGCTGCTTCTTCATAAACAGACATCGTTTTCATAACGTTGCTGTGTAAATGTGAAACTTTCCTGAAACAATACACGTATGGCGTTCGATAATATAGATGTGAGATGTGTGAGGGAGGGGGGAAAAAAGCTCAAAATATATTGCTGCGTTAGTGTTGAAAAAACTAACTCACAACATTGTCAGTGTTTTATGAGCCTTATTTTACCAGTATGCATCAATCAGGAGCATTATTAAGCAATTAATTAATTACTGATTGCTTCCTGACTTTGAATCCAAATATCAAGGTTAGAAACTCTTGGAAGTTTGCCTCGTCACATTTACTTACTTATTAAATTCAAATACACTTTAATCAGTGCAACATTATTGGATTAATACTTTTTTGTTTTGTTTGAGATAGTTAATTCTCAGTAGTCTGCTTAAAACAAAGTGAACTCATGATTGGTTTTTCACGAAAGCTACAGAAAATCAGCTAATTGTATGTAAACTAGCATGTTGTCTGTGATCTTTTAAACTTTTTTTCAGAAATTCGTTGCGTTTTCAAGCATTAAACTCATTTTTTGAGAGCAGTTGCTAGGTAACAAGCAAGTACATTGGATAGCGAGGCTCCCTGTATAAAAAAAGAAAGAAAAAAAAAACATGGCACCAAACCAAACAGCAATCTGCCTTTGCTATTTATGGACTTCTTTAAATAGAACACATAATGTGTTAATTACAGAAGCCATTTAGTTACCTGAACAGTGAGCTAAGTCGCTCTCGATGAGCGAAGTTAACCGGATACTTACATCAGTTCCATGAGCAGCAGCGACGGTGTCCGTCCTCTCGTCCTCGTCCAACAAACCAACGCAATCCTCCTGCACAGAACAACGGCTGCGCTCAGCTTGAAATTAGGCTGTTTATCCCATCCGAAACGTATGTTTTTTTAAAATTAGACGTCTGACCGTCCTTTTACAGTTTAATCCACTTTCCATATGCGTCGTCGAAACTAGAATCATTTTATAATGTTCACAAGTCCTGTTGTCTTCTGTTTATCGCCTGGTTAACCAGGCTACAAATAGAATTGTTAGTAGAATTTACGAGTGAAGATGCCTTCATTCTCAGGGTCACGATGTAAAATATGTTACATTGAAGAATATAAATAGTATATAGGTGAAGCGTTAGAAATGTAATCACTCTCATTTTTAAAAACATCTCAGTATCTAACATCTTCGATACTATTAAATTATTAGATTATTAGATATGAACTGCATATCTGTCGCTCACATCTTCAGATGTCTCGTTTGAAAGAATGTCTTTTCCCAGCATGCCTCATTTCCTGTTTTTACAAGAACTAATGATATAAAGTGAACTTGATCGTATACACCCAAGCATATTCAATCAAAATACACACTTTTAGATGTGAATGTACTGTAAATGTAAAGAAAACTAGAAGGATCAAATAAGCACTTATAAGCAATAATACTTTCTATGCAATTTCGTTGTACCTGTACAATGACAATAAAGCTTCTGATTCTGATTCTGATAAGCTGTTGTGTGCAGCAGTGCAACAGATGTGAAAGTTGTATGCCTATGACAACCTATGTCATAATGGATCATAACAGCTGTTAACAACAACATATTTGAATCTTAACTTCCTTAATGAGGAATTGATCGTGCTGGGTGTGTTACATAACGTGATTCATGGGCTAGAGCTTGTGTAACCCTGCTATACTTAGATTGTAAAATAAGGTTTGTCCAGCGTAATGAAGAAGTTATCGACAACAAATGACCCTTAAGAAGGCAGAAGGAGGTAGATCCGTCCTGTCTGTTATTTAATTATTTTTTTTGTTAGCTTCCTACATCTTTATAAAGAGAATTTCTATCAACAAATAAACAAAGGCCCTGTTTCCGTGACGTTTTCACGTGGAAATGGAAAACATTTGTTTGCATTATCAAGGTCGATTTACACGACAGCAATGCTCAGAGCCACTTCTACGTGAGCTGACAACTTTGCCGTGTAAAAGGAAAAACCTTTCTGAAACAAAAACGATGCATTTTGCCTGGAAACATTGTGGTGTAAAAGGGGCCTCTTTACTTGTATTATTTTGTTTAACAAAATATCTAAACACATTATTATCAAAACCAGAGCTGCTCAATTCAAAACAGGTTTGACTTGGTTGTTTTTAGTAATTTTGTCTTGATTTATGTACTTTTATGCTTTTGACTTCTTTTGTGATTTGTCTACTGTGGGTGTTGGTATTGTAATATATTGTGCAGCCCTAATGAAAGCATACATTGAGTAAAGGAATGGGCTGGTAGTTAAAGTTGAAAATTGATTCTGTGTTTTGTGAAAGAATATGCTGTTTGAAATTGGAAAAACAAATAGAAGTCTATGCCAGTGACTAAACCGTTATGTCTTGTCACATTTCTCACTCCAATACAGATTATAGGTGTAATACATGCAGATTGGACTTTCATCTCTCTGCATTTGTTTTAAAACTATTCTTGTTCCGAGACAGGGCGGCACTATTTGAGTATTCAATCTGAAGTTCCTCAATTTGGGACTGGAGTTTAATAAGCGTCCTCATCTCTGATGGATTACGAAGGGACCCGTCATTATGCTGGAAATATTTTGCTTGGCTTGTGAAGCGATACACAGAGGACGTCTTCGACTCGAGATGCTACCTGGCAGTGATGCATGCTGGTTCATCATTTTGTTAGAGCCCAGTGTCTTTGGAGGAGAAAAATTAGCTTGAGCTGATAGCTGAGGGAATAATCTGGTTATGTGTAATGAGGGCTCTTATTAGTAGTTATGCGTCTATCAGGTTGAGTGTGCTGGTGGTGGACTTCACACATCTCCCTCTCAGGAGGCACAGCGCTTTTCACTCTGCTCGTTTTAGTCTGGATTGTAGGCAATTATAACCCCGCCATGTGAGTGTGGAGGAAAAAAAAGGAAAAAGGTAATGAATATGGAACACTCAGTCAGAGAAGTCCACAGAGACCGCTCGTCGAGTTCTGAGGTTTCCTTTCTCCAAATCATTGGGAAGCACAAAGACCATTTGACAGCGTCCCGTCCCCCCCCCCCCCCCATCTCGCTCGGGGTGTGTGTGTGACTCCCCAAATGACGGCCCAGAGGTTTTAAAAATGCGGGGCCCATTCTTTCCAGGTTGGTGAACTTGCTTGACCTCTGGCAGCGCGGAAAAACTTTTTGTCGTGGGTTTGGCGCCCTGCCTGGCTGACCGTGCCAGCTCTCGCCGCTTCTGAGCAAAACAGAGGAGTGAAGGGGAAAGGGGGCTGAGTGGATGTGTCTAGACAGCCAAGAGGAGGAGGGCAAATATTTAGCCATGCCACTTGGGGAGGAGATGCAGGCCTCTTCCCCTCACTGAGGCATGCCTCTTTGCCATAGAATCAGGCCATGTCTCCATCACGTTCCCTGTGCTGCTCCGCACTCTGTATTCAGGGTCACGGATCTCATTTCTTGGATAATATTTCAAGCTGGCCACAGATGGAGAATTAAATTGAAGACCTTGCCTGGTACGGGGCATAGAGGATAGATTTTGGTCACTTCAGAGAGGTGATATGAGGAGGAAATAGATACAGTAGACTTAGCCATGCTAAGGCTACTTTTGGGAGTCTCTCTAAATGGCAGGCATAAACGCTGAGTTGTGAGCTTCCTGAAAGCAGAACAACAGCTGCAGTCATCACATATTATTCTCTGTGACATGCGAGTCAACTCATTTCAGCTCATTTTCTATTTTGCTGCGGAGAGCTGAATGTAATTTTTTTTGCCCTCTTACAGAAATGAGAGTCAGTGAGATATTGGACGGTACATTCAAATCCCCCAAATTCCACCCAAATGCACAATCGCTTCAACGTAATGACCCGTTTATCCTACATGCCCCTGTGTCTGGTTGTCATGTATGAATAAGTCTGGGATCAAATTAATTGCTGTCAGTTGTCTGCCTTTTCCATCCATATTGTATTCTCACTTTATCCAACTCAATATCTCAGCGGCTGGAGCCGATCCTAAAAGGGAAGGTAGACCATGGACAGGTCACCGATCCATCACCGGGAAAGCAAACAAACAAACAAACGTTCATATTCACACTCCATGGCATTTTAGGCCCCGTTTACGCATTTCAAGTGAAAACGCATCATTTTTGCTTTTCCATTTCAGAAAAGGTTTGCATTTACATGGCAACATGTAACAAGCGATTAGCAAGGCACCGGCAGAAACACTGAAAGCAATGTAGTTGTCATGTTAGGCCACTAGTTGGTGCTGTTGTGTGATTTTGCAGGGATGTCAATTCTTCCACCGAATTTGTTGAAACATTTTGATCCACTTTTCTTTATTAAATCTGCAATATAGTTCAGTATGTCAAATAAAAAAAAAAAGGCTGAACAAAGAAATTATTTGTTCATGTATATTTGGAAATGTAAGAACATAAATATGAATTTATTAATAATATTCATCACATATGACCAATAGGATTTTAATGATTATTGAATATTATGTAATTGGAAATATTTGACCCAATCTTGTTCTTTAGATCAGAATTGACCATGCTCATTATTTGTAGACTGAGAAACTGCTGTGATAGACTGTGTAAGTTGATTTTCGTAAATTTGTAAGATTTAATCCAGATCTTCTTATATGTTGTTTTTAGACAGAATATAGCTAAAATAGCTTTAAAATGGATAGAAATTGCTTAGATAGATAGATAGATAGATAGATAGATAGATAGATAGATAGATAGATGGATAGATTGGGGTTGTATTTTGTTACTGCTGGCCCACACTGAAACACCACCGCACGCTACTGGCTATACATAACAAAACACTCTTACATCAGTACAGATTTAAAATGTAAAAAAAATAATTTAAAAAGCTACTGTCAGTAGAGATAAAACTGCTTAGTCTCCAGTTGTCATAAACACGTGTGTTTACGACTACAGGTATAAATTCCTACCTGGAGAAAACATGTGCACTGAGCAGAAAAACATGCACACAAGAACTGTGGCTATTTTCACTGTGAGGTGGCGACGCAAACCACAACATCACTGCGTTGAGTCTCGACTGCCTAACAAGACACGTCAAATCAGGAGAAATATTGAAGTGTTTTCAGCACAGTTTATGTTGACACTATTTCCCCACACCAGCAACAACAACATGCTATCCCTCCCCCCTTCCGATTTGGATGGATGGTGACTTATGGAGGATGAATATTGGGGGAGGGGGATTGGTCTTGGGAGGCTCATGCTCGGTTGTTCATCCTGAATGTCGGCTGGTTCTGCAGACCGGCGCCGGTGTCGCATCTGCTGATGGGTTGAGTCAACCCTGCTCTACTGGTAGCCGTCACTCACCCTCACATCAGACAGCACGGTGCAGCCTCGCGCCACCTGTGTTTTCAGGATGATTTGTCTCCGCGGCCTCCCATTCTTCATCTGATCCCTCGGCTTGAAGCCGGCACGCAAAGCGCTCGCGTGATGGAAGAGAGCCAGCCATTAATGTTCAGTAGGAAGTCCAACCTCCCAATTTATTTTATTTTCTAACCATTAAAAGTAAACTTGCAATGATTTGCAGATATATAATAATCTGACCAGCAGATCAGACAGCCTTTTTTTTTTCTGATTTCACTGGAGACTGAACATATTTGAGGCTTTTGACTCATTACTTAGTTGAAATTCTACAGTGGACAATTGTACTGGTTGATGAATAACAAATAATACTTTCAGCAATACCAGCGAAATAGGTGAGGTCATGTCACATAAATGTACACCTTTTTGCAAAAATACAGGCTTGGGTGAACGTAAGTGCAACAACTGGACCACAATATTGATCAAAACTGTACACTTATGAGCACACTGGGTGGGGAATATGAAGGCTGACCAAGTTAAATTATTCATTGATTACCGATAGTCACAAAGTCTCAAGTGAAAATGGATCATTTTTCTTTTCAAAAGTTTCCCGTTTACACAGCAACATTTTAAAAACAATGTCAGTTTGCATGGAAAATGTAGAAATCTATATAGTTTTCACATTTGGCCACTAGTGGGTGCTGTTTGTTTTTGTAATAAAGTCACACACGTGTGCACAAAACAACATGCTGTGAACAATAACAATGTCGAGTCCATGGACATTTGTAGGGACAGACGATGAAGTTAGATTTCCAATTTACTTGAAAAACGTTGCTGTGTGAATGGGACTTCCTAGTATTTTGGCAAAGCCAAAGATGCAGCATTTAACAACAGCGTTGAGCTCCTGCAGCTGTCATTTTTACCGGTGTGACCTTTTTCTCTTGAAATATGGCCACCACCAAGCAGCAAGCGGACTGCATTGAAAATTCAACAAAAAATACCCTGAACTCAAGGTGCAGTTATGAATGACATGACTTGACCTTTGTTTATGGCTTTGTGTTCCTTCTGTGATAATGTTTGCACCAATATGCTGTTCTGATCATATTTCAGGTCTCTGAGGTGAGTTATTCTGCTATAAGAAATGACATAAGAAGTTGATGTTTCCATTTTCAAGTTGAGATTTCTCAGAAACACGTGAACTGCTAATGTGTAAAGAGAACACTGCTATGTGTGATAAAGCACCTTATTTGTTGTAAAACAAATAGTGCTTTTGTTGATATTGCATTAGCTCGACTTTTTATCGAATACATTCTTAAATGTTGTATTTAAAATTGTTACTAATGGAAGAAAATCATCTGATTTATAGTAATTGGAATTTTTAATTGTTTCCCCATGGCTAAAAAAAAAAAAAATACACAATGCAAATCAGATTGAAGTGGTTTGGAGTTATTGCACATTGGGGGGTTGGCTGTTTGGGTGGAAAAGCTATAAGTCTAAAATAAGCTGTTATATTCAAAAGGTTAACGCCCCTCATAAATTATGGCATTTACCTCCCAAAGAGAAAACTACACAAAGAATTATCTTTCTTGTAACAGTTGCTAATTCTTCATTAAAATACTAGATTTCAGAGCCATGCTAGAACTTTGCTGAATTGTGGCTCCAGATTTTGTATCTTTCCCAAGTCACGCCTGTAATGATCTCAAAAATGTCTGTTGGGGCTGGGAGATTAAATCCGAATTCCTCCCGCTGCACACGGCTGCACATTCGGTGGATTTTTCAGTGTGTTGCCGGGCCCTGATCTCATAAAGACTATGTACATATTTGTGGCTCCCATCTCTCTGAGCTAATGAAAGCATTTGTGTCACTTTAATGTAAAGGCTTGTCGGACGCGCCCATCTGTCTGCAGTTGTGCTGTTTCAGTGTGTGTCATCAGAGTCTACAACGGCAAATTACAGCTTATTAGTACCAATACCAGCAGTGACAACATTTATCAGGGAAAACATCTCCTACTCTCCCTAATTGTGGCCCCCAGGGCCCGCTGGTATGTGGACCTGTATCGACGGCTGGGCAGTCATTAGGACATCACACTTGAGCTGACGAGCAGAGATTTCAGGGGACATGTCCATCCTGATTGGTTAATTCGAAGTGAATAGAATGACACCACGTCTGGTGCCGATGAGATATTTATAGTCTGGGTGAGGATATCCAGACGCCCTCTATTCTCCTGTTGGTGAACTCCTGCGAGAGTGATGCCCCGGGGGGAGCGGTGGCTCAACCGAGGCGAGCTGGGATATGAATAACTGGCAGGGAACGAGGTGCCAGAGGTGTAAAGGGCAGCGAAGTTTATGTGTGAAAGAACAAGAGCGAGGAGCTGATATTCAAGTGTATCTGTCAGTCTCTCCTGGCCGACGAGAATGAGTGACAAAGGGTGCAGGTCAGCCCGGCCTGTCTGGGCGTAGTTTTTTGTTTCCCCTCCACAATGGGCTCTTGTCTGATTCAGATACGCTGCCTGTCTGTCACTTTTACTCACTGATATTTTGTCACTTTTATCTGTGCTGCGTGAGTGCGCCTTTGCATGTTTGTGTGTGTGTGTCTCCTCAGTTTGTGATCTCCAGTCAGGTAGAATTGTCCCTGCTGCTGCCCCTCATTCACAGTGATACCTCCCTCCTGCCACCTTCCACTTCACACTGCTGACATCCTCGGGGAGTGACAGATAGATATCAGAGTCTAAGCTCGGCGCTCAGCAGCTCAGCACCCGCTTACTGCCGGCTCCCACACACTCCGATCTTTCAAAAGGGCTTTGCCTCTAAACTCGGAGTCTCCTCCGAGCCCACGTCTCCCAGACTACAGCCCCCTTTCTCTGATTCCCTCCACAGTCTGATTCGGTAGATTGCATACCAAAAGCAACGCACCTCAAATATCCTCGATCCATCCAGACACATTCTATACCCGCTATATTTAACTTAGGAGCACGGGGCATTGGCTCCGAGTAGACAACCACACTCACATTCATTTAATTGTGGTAAAAAGTCATGCATGCAGGGAAAGATGCAAACTTCTCATTGAGAGGAGCCTGGACTCATACCAACCACTACGCCTACACTCAAGTCACAGCCGTCTTGTTTATTTCACCCTCATACAAGGAGCTTTCTTCCCACCATTTTTGACACTCAGGACCCAGCGTCTAAATCAAACTGTTTCCCCCAATTGTTCCAGCAATCAAGCCCAACGTTTCCTCAGAGCCAATTAAAATGCTTTGATGTCTATCTGTGGAAGAGGTGAGGCTCGAGACGCAGCTCTCCTCTGCTGCCTCTTGGCTACCAAAAGGCCAGGCTTGTGCTGGCAGAAGATAATCAGCAGTTCTCACACAAACAAGATGAAGAAAAAAAAAAGAAGTTTCAAAAAAAAAAAAGTGAGCGAAGGATTTACTTCCATCCAGCCTGTCGGGCAACCCGCTGAAGACAGGGGAATTATTTTGGCAGCAACACTAATGTGGTGATGGTTGTTGTTTCCTAAACTGATTTCCTTAATCCTCCTCTTGTTCCACGCTTTGTAAACATGGGGGTCTGATTTTGTAATCTGGGAGGTCCCATTCACACACACGCACCAGCACACACACACACACACACACACACACACACACACACACACACACACACACACACACACACACACACACACACACACACACACACACACACACACACACACACACACACACACACACACACACACACACACAGACGACTTGTGCCTCTAACCCCCTCCTCGTCAGCCCCTGCCCTAATTAGTCAGAATTAAGACGAATGCCTGGGCCTCCCACAATCAATTGGTATCGAGCGGACCTTCGCTCGGCCCTGCCTGGGGGCCTCTCTCGGCCGGCAGATCATTTATATCAATCGCTTTTGTTTTTCTTTCCTTCCACCTTCCCATTCTTCCATCCTCCAAGTACAAGATATGCTCTATTGGTTGGTCTGCAGAATGGACAGCAGGCAAAACGACAAAGTGGGGACCGTTAACAGCCATGGTTGTATTGATGTCACATACACACTTTTTCCGGAAAACGTGCACAGGCACGTCCGGAGATCTGTGTTATCATATCTGTTTGTGTATATTCTGTGGATGAGCGCATGTTCTGCCGTCTCCTCGCACTAACAAGCTGACAGTGCGAGCACAGTCTTTCTCCTCTGCCCATTGCTCTTCACTCAGATGTCACGGCCTTTATTACATGTTAGTCTGTGTGAGGACAAATGCAATCCATCCTGTCACTGTTTGAGCTCATTTGGACCAAGGAAACCAGAAGTACAGAACATACGTATATACATACATATCCATCTCCAACGTGCTAAATGAATATTGGCAGTTTGTTATTGATTTTTGAATGGGAGTTGTGGTTAAAGATAATGTAAAGCATTTTATTTCTTGTATGTTACCTGGATTGCTTCCATAAATGCAACATAACTATATGTGTGTATTTCTCGGATATTCCGATTTTAGTTCAAAACACATGCGATGGAAGCTAACTGGTGACTCCGAAGCTGTATGAAACCTCAAGCCTTTCTGTTTGATTCCTAATGATTTTATAAATAACAACACTCAAATTATGGGACCTTTAAAAAAAAAAAAGTAAACCGTAATTATCATAAACCTTCAGGCTTTCCAGGTCCACTGGAAATGCAACATTTTGAAAATGGCTCCCAAGGTGGAATGTTTTGAAATGAATCTATATTCTATATGAGTCTATATTCTCCTGGGACTTGGTAGTGTTATACTTGAGTCGCAGACTCTGTCCATACGAATGTGTGTGTGTTCTCGCCATTGCTAATCTTTATAGTGTCCAGTTGTGTGTGTGTATGTGTGTGTGGTTTCATTACATGTTCAGTGGGAGTGTACAAATCAGGAAATCCATGTTTGAGAAAATGAAAACAAGCTTGCAGTGATAGTCCTCACTCATGAAGCTCCGCTGCTTTTACCTGAACAATTGTATCGAGATGGAATAATGGAGGCATGGCCTGTTTTTTTCCCCATCAATAATGTCACATCTTATATCATTGTGCCTAAATATCACGTAGCATCATATATAAATCACATTGTTAAAATAACAAAAGACAAGTACTTTCCATTTAATTCCAAGTGTCTGTACATAGGGTCAGATATAAGGAAGAATAAAACCTTTATCTTCTTGAACTGTGTCTCTTTTTCACAGAATCCATTTACTTGGTTTCAGCTGCTTTTCTTTCTTTTTTTCCAGATGTACTCCAATCAAACCTACGCACAAGACCATAAGAATTTTTGTGTTGCATTAGTCCTCGGTCCACTCAGGCACAGCACCTTAGGGAAATTCAACTGTAGGGCAAATTAAATAGAGAAGAGGAACGGGTACAAAAGCACACAATTATTTGTTCCGTTCTCCAAGGTTGATCGTACAGTAGTGAGCTGCCACTTACCACAGATATAGATCCAGTTTGTCCTCTGTGAGCGTCTCCACGGGTCATAGAGTGTGTACTTTGGCGCGCTATATGCGTCCGTACCTGAGAGTGTTAGATACTGACTGATTCCACCCTGGAGGCGAGCTCAAACCTCTTCGGTCAGCTGTCTCTTCATGTGGTATGCTTTGTGTGCGATGCCTGGCTCATTTGTGATGTTGCCCAGACCAGCGATGGCAGTGGTGTGTGCATGCGGTGCCAGGCTTGGATGGTGCGCTGCGACACTCCAGCCCTCCATGGGTTGGCGACCTGCTTACCGATTAGGGTCCTCTATTCTGTGCACTAGAATATAGCGGTATGCCTTTGGTGTGATTCACTTGGAGCTTACACCAGAGAAGTAAACCTTGGCAAACTGGCTTAAGCTGCGTGGCTAAGCTAAGATGAACCTCAGGCTGCAGTTTAGGCTCATAGGCCCATGGTTCGGCGATGCCAGAAAAATCCTCCATATCTTCTCAAGTGTTTTCTTTTTTTTTTTTTTTTGGTCTGCTTTAATGTGGTGTTTGAGGAGGTTTGAGTGGATGTTTTTACTCGGGCAGTCCCTGTCTCCGCAGCTCATCCCAGAGGCCCCGGCTGCCCTGCATAACAACCTGCCATGTTTTTCCACATAATCTGTTGTGCTCTCTGTTTCTTTGCCACATCCTCTTCAGACACAACGCTGACAGACTTCAATTCTGTCTTCACATTTCCTTCAGCTACTGGTGGAGAGCCCTTGTCCGTCCGAACACAAACGCCGCTCTGTATTATTGCGTTCAACTCAGGGTGATAGGGGGACGTAAAAGAAAGGCTTAAAAACAAAGAAAACCAGTAGAGGGAGTGCTTTGCAACATCTTTATGGATTAATCGCAGGGAAAAAGTAGAACTAATAATCCTTTTTGCTCACGTTTCTGCTGTGGAGGATAGAATATGATGGAGGCAAAGGGCCACGTAAATATTAACCAGTGTTTTCTTTCACAATATTGCCCATTCACCTACATTTTCTGCTTATTATCAGATCTGTAATGAGTCACAGAGGAGAGACACACTCAAGCTCTCCCTTTGTGTGTGTGTGTGTGTGTGTGTGTGCGTGCGTGCGTGCGTGCGTGCGTGCGTGCGTGCGTGCGTGCGTGCGTGCGTGCGTGCGTGCGTGCGTGCGTGCATATGCTTGATTGGGTGGGATGGCTGGCAACCACTTCTGTATTTCTGCCTAATTTGCCATTGTGAATACTATTGAGTTAAGTGGCCTAAGTTTGTTTTGCTCCCCAGCTCCCTGCTGCGCTAGCATTACTACACCACTTAGACTATAAGCGATCAAAAAGAGAGAGAGAGAGAGAGAGAGAGAGAGAGAGAGAGAGAGAGAGAGAGAGAGAAAAGAGAGAGTTCAGGAATTTAAAGAAAAAGAGACTGCAGTATCATGTTTAAGTGGCGCTCACCAAGTTATGCTGATGAAGAGAGATGTGGTGAAGGGAGACGAATATCTGGCCTCAGAAGTGTTGTAGCAGTCTGAGCGATGGTCCCACGAGGACGCTCTGTGGCGAGCCCGGACTCCTGCCAAGCTCAATAGTCGTTTGAATTTGTTGCAGATGGCACAGGCAGTGGCACTGATGTGGCAGGCTGCACATAATGGCTTGGTGTAGCGGGGAGAGAATAGCATATAATAATGTTTATTCTCCATGTGACCTTTAAATGAAGTCAATGGAATTGATTGAGTTATCTGTTGAGATGACCCTTCAGGAGAATTGTGTACTTGTTGGAGGTGGAGCTTCAGTTCGGCTCACTGGCATGAAATCAGTAAACTCAGAATATGCTTATTATTTACTGTTAAATTAATGATAATAGTAATAATATATTCTGCTCTGCTCTCTGTGTTTGTGAAATGAGGTGCGAAAGACGAGTTTACAGACATGCTTTTAAGTGAAACCTGTAAATTCCTGTTGCGTTTTGGCTGCTCATTTTTTCATTTACCTGAAAGTCTGTGGACATAGTGAAAAACCAACTTCTCTGAAGATTTGAGTACAGTACATGGGCATGACGTGGGAGAAAGTTATTGCACAACAACAACAACAACAATGGCAGATCCCAGAGTGCTGCATGCAATTGTCTGCCTTGCATTTAACAGCGATCAGCAGAGAGACACATTTCTTTCTTCCACAAGACACTGAGTGATACAAAGAAGGAAAGTACATGTGTGAATGGTTATTTTATCACAGCGACAACTAGTGGCCTCACATGCAAATGGCAGTGTTCAGCATTTCTGTGATTGACCATAAAGCACTTGATTACATGAACTGCTGGGTTAATTACAATTCACATTTCAGACCTTACAGGCTGCTTTTTGAAACAATATTTCTGTGGTCATGCTGTCTTGGTTTAGATTTTGGGACGTCATTGTGTGAATATATGAGCCCCCAAAAGCTTGAACCACATTGTACCACCCCATCACAGTCTCTTGTGCTTCATCTCGTTCAAAGTAGTACTTTTTGTTTGGACTTCCTGACGTTTATCTCAGAAAAGAAGCCTAAACCTGCTTGTGTTTGGTGCTTTCGTGAATATTTTCTTAATCTGTCTCAGTAGAGTCTCACTTGACTCAACTTGGGATGTTTCAATTTTCACACTGTTTGGTCTCATTTAGAGATATTCAGTATTTTTAGTGCTTTAACTGTGAATATTTGGGTGGTTTGATGTCTCGGATCTTTTTAAACTGTAGCAGTATTTGAGTCAAGTCTTTTATTTACTCATCAAAGCCAAAGAAACAAATTAACTGCAAAAGTTTTACTAAATATTAAATGAGGTTAATTTGACTGAAATAAATCACGATGGTTGAGTTTAATATGGTGAGTTATCAGCACATTGTAATACTGCACACTCCTCACAACGCAGACGCTGCAGTCGTCAAGAGTTGGGTTGGAGTCCTCCTACCTCATGCTGCTTCTCCTGAATCCGCTCAGCAGCGGAGAGTGTGGCACATCCAAAGAGGAAGAGAGAAACAGAAGACAGCCTGTTCCCATGCTTCATGATGTATTCACCACTAGAACATGTTGTTTTGAGATCCACATGGCAGATTCTTGTTAGTCGAGATCCTAGAATAATCAGTTGTTGCTGGGGCTCCCGGCGGCAGCCTGAGGGGCCACAGAGACGTGCCCAGGCAACCTTGTGGGCCCCGACTGGGGGTGATGGGGGTGATGGGGGGGGGGGTGTTTGACTGCCGCGTCTGTCTATCGGGAGATTTGTGCGGATGCTTGGGGCACAGAGTGGAGACAGTGTCAGGGCGATACCCTTGACGGTGATGTGATTGAGTAGACAGCTGCGACCCGCTCCTTTCTTTACCCGCCACCCGTCTCTTTCCCCCGACGTCTCCACCCGCTCCGTCCTACACGACAGCTCCCCAAGAGTGAGCGATCACTTAAAACAGTGCTGGTTATTTTACCTAAGAACATCCTAGTAATTTATGCATGATTGCCTTGCAATCTGAGGCAATTCATCATCCTCTTTCCTATCTTTCTTTTTTTAATCTGTTGGTGTCTTGTTCCCCTGGACTTTAATCTATAGGGCTATTAAGAATGCCCGTGTAATAATGGCTTCGCTCAGGTGACAGCATGACATTGGCACCGTCATTGCTGTTCAGGTTTGTGATCCTGGAGGACAACGGCCAGTGAGACGGGACGGATCGGAAAGTGTTATAAACCATTCAATGTTTTGTTGGTGCAAGGTCTACTCTCCACTGAGACAGATGGGAAAAGCTCTATCTGTAGGAAATGAAAGTGTAATAATAGTCTCAGCATTTTTTTTTTGCCCTCCGTGTAGATCCTTCTTGCTTGCAAGTTTAACTGAGAATCAAAAGTGGAAATTATTTTTCTCTTGGGGCAGCACCACCAAAGGTGCACTCAGGGCTGCTGTTGGAAAACGTACAGTTGATAAAATGAATAGATAAATATGTTTGGGAATATACCTGAATATGGAAAGTATTTAAAGTCCATCCATCCACCCGTCCAGCTTCTAAACCCGCTTCATCCAAATTAGGGTCACAAGGGGCCGAAGCCAATCCCAGCTGGCATTGTGTGACAGACAGGGAAACAACCCCATACAGGTCAGCAGTCAATCACAGGGCGAACACAGAGACACACACACGCACTGTAGACATTGTCTTTTGGCGAAAGCCAGAGTACGGTTCTTTGAGAAAACCTATTGACCCACATGGAGAACATACAAACTGCACATACAGAGAATAAAATGGAATTATTAATCACAAAGGGAAATAGTTGAATGGGAGCCGATGCGGCAGGCTGCATGCATCTTGCACACACACACTGCCACCATTGGTAAACCTATTCACGCACCTATTATTAGATTTTTACATTAATCAGTACCAGCAAAGGGAAATATTTGTATTGAAGAGGGGCTCCTTCAACGTATATAGGCTTAAGAAGGTTTGTAACAATCAATAATGACCCATAACATAATAACGTTAAATAATACTTTCCAATAATGTAATAAAATATTAACAAGAAAAATTACAACCATGATTTAGAATGTTGTAAAATATGAATCCTCAATGAATGAGTGCGAAAACTATCTCATAGAACATTTTGGATGATCAAACCACAAAATCTGCAAAAAAAATCCTTTATTTCAAATATAGCCCAAATTGATTTATTATTACTTTAATGGCTCAAGTTATAACATTTTGTAAAAAAAAAAATTAAAATGCATGTAATTACTTGATTACAAAATGGTATCATGATAATGGATTAAGTTATTATGTTCTGGCCTGTATTACATAAAAAAGGCCAAAATTGTGACATTATTGGCATAGATAGATAGATAGATAGATAGATAGATAGATAGATAGATAGATAGATGTGTTTGTTGCCTTGCCTTGTCTGTGTTTTTATGAACGTGAACAGACAGCACGAGGTATCCAGAGTGCGACAGCGGTGTTAACAGCAGCAGTCCTCGCTGACCCTTCTGCTGCGGAGTTATCCATCTGTGACTTCAAGGCATGGCTAATGGACACCGACCTTGCTCCATGTTCTCGATCTGTTCCATTCAGTATCTATCAACCCAGGGATGTATCTTGATTTACCCCCTGTCCTGCAACCACTCCATGCTTGTAGAGTGGCGCCACCAGAGTGCACCTTGGCCCGTGGTAGGCCATTGTTATCTGTGTGGGCTCAGTTGTGGCTAAATTAAGAAGTGAACAGCATGAGCGGGAACGAGGCAACACAAGGCTCAGCAGACAATCCAGGAGGAAAATGAGCTGTGGAGAGTGACCCTGGCTTATCTTTATTATAATCCTTATGTACCTAATTGGTCTGCTTTCTATTTATATATTCACAACGTAGGAAGCAATCTGTCTTGCATGACATTAGCAAAATGATCCCCCAGTAGCTCCTTCCTGAGCAAAACGCACTGCTTGTGACTTCACTTAGAGTCCATTAAAGGACAATTACAGTATATCTTTGCATAGCTTTAACCTGGTTACCCAGTGGAGTGTGCTTTATGTTACAGGGATTCCAGATATTAGGATGAGTGCATCATAACTTGTATTCATGGTAGTAAATGCAGTTACCTCGTAACACAACATCACAGTAGTTGACTTTCAGTGGGATTGTCCTTCAAGTGTGATCACCGGTGCCATCCTCAGGTCCAAGGCCACGTTTACCAGTGTTTTTAACTGAAAACACAAAACGTTCAATGCTTGGTGTCACTGAAAACACAACTATTTGAAAACAGCATCAAGTTTGTCTCTTTAGAAAAGGGGTCAAATGCAACTTTTGTGAAATGCTGCTACTGCCACTGCACACCACAGCCAGTGTAAATAGTTTGTTTGCCATATTATCCTAGGAATTGGTCATTTTGTAGTTGAGAGTCACCATAATAACAATTCAACTTCATTGCCTATTCATATGAATGTCTGTGTACTTGCTATTGCTAATGTTTATAGCGTACAGTTGTGTACAAACGTGAGTGTGTGGTTTGTTACAAAAACAAACAGCACCTACTCGTGGCCCAACATGCTCGCTTCCTTGTGTTCAGAGTTCATGCTATTTCTGTGAAAATAGACATTGTTTTCAGAATGTCACTGTGGAAATACAAAACGTTTCTGGAAAAAACAACAACAACAAAACAAAACAAAAAGCAGTAACAATGCGTTTTCACTTGAAGTGTTGTCCTGTAAACGGGGCCTAAATATATGGACTTGGATTACATCAGCAGTAGTGTCCTTTAACTTTACCTATGGATGTTTTAAAAACTTTAACATTAAGCAAATGATTGCACAACTTTAACACAGCAGGTAAAGAAGTGGGATGGAAATATCTTTGTAGGTGTATCTTATCATTGATTTATTCTGTGACGGAATCAGGAAAAACCACACTTCTATATTCTCATTGTGATTTTTTGATCCTCAGGGATTATTTCAACATTTTGCTCATTGCCAAACCATATTTTCCATTTCTAGGTTTGTTTTGAATGAAACAATTTGTACCGCTCGTGAATAATCCAGCACACATAGCTTTTAGAATTATCTCTTTATAATACGTATATTTAACTTGTTTTCCATCTATTCTTGTTTACCTGGGTTCTCTGCAGTGTGAATGGGCGAAATATTACCTCAGTGCTGTATGCGTCTGTAAGCTGAATTTTCTATGAGGGACTGTTGTGCTGACACAGATGGTCGGGGTTATGTTAAGAACACCCAGATGGTATTCAGAAATATATGAGTCATATTTCAGTGAAAGTGTTACTGTACAGAGATGCGTCTTCTGTTTATTTCTATTTATGTGACAGGTAGGAAAGCCAAACAAAGTGAAGCGAAACAGGTAAAACATTTTCCCCTAAAACTTTTAGTTTTGGTTTACTTTGGTCCCTAGATTAAAATGGGTTTCCTGTGCTTTTCCCCCCCTCTTAATACAGAAACATCGTCTCACGGGCCTGAAAAATCCTTGGCAATGAAGTAATTTATCTGAATGACACCCTGTTGATTTGCTGCTTATTTAATTGTCCTTGTGTGTGTGTGTGTGTGTGTGTGTGTGTGTGTGTGTGTGTGTGTGTGTGTGTGTGTGTGTGTGTGTGTGTGTGTGTGTGTGTGTGTGTGTGTACTGGCGTGCGTGTAGTGTGACAGTGTGTCCTCATTTGCCTCAGTTTGTCAGAGTCTGATGCCACGTCGGTGCATTTTTTTGGATAGCACCTCCAAACATTTCATTGACACTCACAGCAGCAGTCAGTGCATTGATTTCCCTTTGGTCGATGCTGGTTGAGTTTACAGAAGGTAAAATGTCTGCTTTCTCCCCTTTTTCTCCTTTTTTTTTTTCTTTTCCTGTGCAGCAGTTGTCATCCTTGCTTCCCCTTTTAATGACCGTAGTGAGAAATGAACTGTGCAAGTCTTTACGGATGTTATTTTAGCCTAGTTTTATGCCACATTTTGAAGGAAATATTAAACTCGTACAACAGCACAGGGTCACACGCGCACACAGAAGAGGCTGATTACAAGTAATATAATTTGTTAACCTTTGTTGAAGAGGTTTTTTTTTGGAATATGCACGTGTCTTCAAATGTTTAGCTCATTAGCACAATGACACTGACCATTGACAAAAGAAAATAATGCTGTATTGTAAAGGAGCCGGCGGTTTACAACTTAACAGAGAATTAGTTCTGATTTTCAAATTTCAGTTATTACATTTTTTAAGTTGAAATAATTTTGCACTGCCAGCTGCTTAACATCTTTTCACAGTTTTATAAAAGACATTTTTCAAAACAAGGTTTTCATCTTATTTTGACATGCCAACAGTCAAACAGATCATCTGAAAATTTAACTCACTCACTACTGAATGCAATAAAAGCTGATCATTTCAGTTTGATTTTCTTTTTAGTATATCCAATAGCTAAACAGACTATCTTAAAAAATATATTTGTTTTGGCTTTAGTGCAATAGATCTAAGTTGTCCAAACTATGCCTGGTGGGCTTAATGTGAAAGAAACGGTCTGCAGCAAGTTGTGAAATATGGTGGAATATGATGAAAGATGAAACTGGACTGTAATGTAATTCTAAGTTCTTCTAACTCCACATGGAGGTTGAACAACACAGCTCATGGGTCATCAACCTCTTTAAAATAACATTTCCTTCGAGATTACAGAGTAATACTTGACTACAAACTTCCAACAGTAATCAAATGAAAATGTTGCTGCTGGTGACCAAACGTGGCAGAACTAAATAAATACAGGAAGGAGTGCAGGAGTTTTCAAACAGACTTCACTGAGTCACCCAGCTTGTGGCCCTCAGTGAAAACAGTCTGGACAGTTATATTTTTACAGATTACCCATCTACTAAATATACTTTCTGATGCGTGAAGCTTCACTTCAGTGAATTGTCACATCTTGGCAACAGCGGGACGATTCCAGAGATTAGAGGTGCTGTGTTACTGCGCCGCATAGAGATGAGAGGGATTACATCCAATTTCTGACCATGTATTATTTTCCTGAAGTAATACGTCTAATCACTCACATGCATGGCAACATTTTTGAGTGAAAATGTTTTTGTTTCAGAAAAGTTTCTTATTCACGTGGCGACTTTTTGAAAACAATAACCATTTACATATTTTGACACTCTGGAGGCTGCTATTGTCACTATTGTCCAGCTACTTGTGCATTCGCAGAAGAACAGTTGACTATAATTTCAATTTTGATTATTGAACACAACTGAATTTAAGCCACACCCACCAAATTAAAAAAATAAATTTTAATGACGGAGTTACGTGATGCACCTGAACACATCACCCATGTATTGGCTGCAGGAAGCTATAATAATTAAAAATCCAGACAGAAACACGTGCTTTTGGAACGCCTTCTGCAACTATTAATAATGCAACTAACAAGGCGGCTAAGGCTAATGTACATATGGAAGACGAGCCACTCGGATGGTCTGACATGCAGGAGGCCAGAGGGCAACAGTGCGGCTCAGCACAGTTCGGGCTTGGCTTCACGGCTGGTGTTTTTTTTTTTTTGCCCTCAGAGCATGGCCGCTCCTGAGAGGCCATCGCTGTGCACTCCATCATCTTCTCACATGGAAGACCAGGCCTGCTGGACATGCTCGCCTGTTAGATGGTCCCATGACATCTCAGTGTGACATTTTCCTTTCATCTGTGTCTTCTCGTCGGCGGTCCTTCATCAGACTTTCTCTTTCATCTCCCTCAGAGCTTGCTGCCACCACTCGAAAGGGCCTCCTGTTTATTGTTTGAAACAATAAGAGGGAGAAGCAGCAAAGGAGGAAGGTGTAAATATTAGTTGTTGTTTACATCTACTCTTTTACCGCCTTCATGATCTTTGGGGCTGCGTGAGAAATGATGGCGTCTGACACATCCTGGCGGTTGTTGACTTAGGCGTTTGTGAGAAACTGACACGTCACATTTCAGGAGGCTCTTGTGTCACAACCTGTTCGGTTGCACTTTGCTTTTCTCTCTAACCATTTCCCAGTGAGAGTCCTCCACCACCAACTGCCAGCAGAGGAAGACTCAGACGGGAGGCGGATAGGGTGGAGGCGGGGAAGGAGATACGCCGCAATCGCAGAGATGGAGCGACAATGTCAATCATGAAATCTGAGGGTACAGGAAGGAGGATTGAGTGAGGCCAGAATTGAATTGAAGTGTCATTAGTGTCAGCAACGGAGGAAACGACACACCTTCATGTCTTTGAAGGTTATAAAAATGCACTCAATCTTTTACTGTCATTCATCATGCAGCTTCATCTTCCAGCCCGTCCCCTCCTCTTATTAATCATTGGAGTTGTGTTTTCGTTTGGCACGCTACCGCCATCATTTTCAGCAAGTCTACTGTTTCCATAGAAATGCACATCTTATGAAAAACGTTGCTGTGTCAACGCAAAGCTTTTCTGATACGAAAATGTTTCACTTCAAATGCTGTGTAAATTGGCCCTCAATATGAACGAACATGTTGATTATAAGGGCAAAACTACAGCGATCAACCTGATGGTGGAGAGAGACGATCAGTTAGAAAAAGGAACGATGGCATGAAACAAGTAGAAAACTTTGTGCCAAATTATCATCTTCATGATAAACTGTGAGTTCGTGCACTGGTGCTGCTTAAGGAGACCTTCAGTATACAAGACAGTCACGATGTTACTGACTGTGTCTAATTAGTTGAGAAGAGAGTCATTAAATGCATATCACACATGCAAAACTCCTGGGAGAGCACACAACCATCAAGTCCGAACACATATAGACAGGTCAAGACAAGCACTTTTATATTTTAATGACTTTATTTAAATTTGTTCCGATTATGAAACATGGCGTGCTCTATATTAGTGGAACAACAGTACATTAATGCCTTCGAAGGCTCTCATGCCACATTAAATAATGCTACATGTTTGATTCGTACTGACCGTTCCTGGTGGTGAACTGTTCCAGCTTATAGCCGGCTCATGAAAGTTTTACCGTTGCTATCTGAGTAACTGCTGTGCACAGGAAGTGATGCATTTTATATAACTACCACCACCACCACCCCCAGCAGCAGCAGCAGCAGCAGCAGAATGTCATTTCTGACAAGCAAAAGAAAGGTCCTTAAAGAAAATGGAAAACTGTGTCCGATTGTTGTGGAATCCTCCAGCAGTGACCTCTCAGCCTGAATGATGCAACCAAAATAGAAACTTGTAGATTAAAGCTTTGTATCCATCAGTCTTGTAGAGGTGGTTGTCGGACGTGAAATAGCGTGGCATGTTTCTAACAGGAAATAGAGTCCCTTGTCTTTGCTGCGCGGTCTCCGAGAGGCAGGGAAATAAAAGGGAATTTGATTTCAGACAGGTGTTTTACTCAACACCCTCTGAGGACCCCCTCCCGGCTGCTCCTTTGTAAGAAGTGAAGTGGGGCTGTCACAAGCAAATCCCCACCGACGTGTCACATTGCCCCACATTGTTAAGTATTTATTTATTCATCCATATTTGTTTGTTTGCATATTTCATAATGCCTGTTTGCTACATCGCTGCTGTGAGTAACATAATCAGTTTATGTTTGCAGATCGTGGTGATAAAATTACCAAATAGTTTTAAACCCATTGAATCAATCAGTTAGTCAATTGATCAAACTTTATTTGTAACCTTTCATGTAATAATACATGTAATAAATGAAAGAAAACCTACACACACGCATTGATGTGGGTCGTATGTGGGACGTATGCACGTATACATCGAAGCGCGCGCGCGTGATTGTGTGTGTGTGTATGTGTGTGTGTGTGTGTGTGTGTGTGTGCGTGCGTGCGTGTGTGTGTGTAAATGGAACAGGCAGACATATAGGTTCAATAGTTGCAGGCTTTTTTATCAGGATGTATACAAGGATTTTCACACATAAAAAACCTTTCAGTACTGTACTGTGTGGTTCACAACATCCATACGCAATCTTTTTCAAATCGCTTCAGAAAATGTTCCCGTTTACACAGCAATGTTTGGAAAACTGTGTAGCTTTCATGTTGAGCCATTAGTGAGTGCTGTTGTTTTTTGTAGAGAACAATACGCTATAAAGATTAACAAAGGCAAGTATGTAGATGTTCGTATGGACAGACGCCAAAGTTGGATTACTATTATGGATGACTTTAAACTATAAAACTATCAAGTCCCAGGAGAATATGGACTGGGAGTCGTGACATCACTTTGGAAGCCACCATTGTTGTTATTGTCCATCTACTCGGGCATGTGCAGAATAACTATTTACTGCAAGGCCTCCGCATGCATGCAAAGTAGCAGCGTTTCTGCTGTCTACACAGAGATAGAGCCTGAGCGTTTCCAGAAAGTCACCTTTTCAAAAAGCTGCATTTTCAGTGGTAAACGGACCCCCGAAATGAAATGAAAATTTCACGATTTCCCTTGAAAGCATTTGTAAACAAGGCCTAAAATGAGTTTGACACGCCTTCATTAAACCGAAGACAAACGACACAAAAGCCACAATAAACAGACGGGCTTTCAGTTTCAAAATATCATTCTACATATATAGATGTTTAAATGTGGACATATTTAATATCGTTTAGTCCCACAGTTTAAATGTTCTGATACATTGGCCTCCTTCATCTGAAACTCAAATTCCTTCAGAACGTTTGGCCTTTTTCAGGCTTTGATGATTACATTTTGATTTGTTGGTGTGACGGATGGGCCTTTGGTGCCAGCCAGTCTCATTTTAACGTTCTCTGACTGACTTTGGGCAGAAATTAATCACCGACAATGTACTTATGAGATTATTAATACCTCGGTATAGACAGTTAATTTGTGCATCGGCGACAGAACATCACGCAGGTTTCTCCTGTATTTCAGTGAGTCATTTCTCTGGCTGCAAGATATTGACTGTCTTGATCATATTTCATCTGTCTCCATTTTTTTTTTCTCCCTCACTTAAAATTACACCTGGTGCTTACAATATTCCCAACACAGATAAATCTTCAGTTTTAAGTCATATATCAGGGGTTGTTTTTTTGTTTTGTTGAATTTTTTTTTTTGTTTCAGGAAATGCTGTTAATTCTACCCACATGAATTTAACTTCAGTCAACAGATTAGTTTTTTTTCTCTGCTATTTTCTGTTTCTCAAATTCTATCTCTCACTTGGTCTTTCTTCGCATTTTCACGCATCAAAAGAGCTGGATGGTTTGACAGGATGGGCCCTGGAAACCTGCTGCCTCCCTCCAGACCCTTCAGTGTCTGCTCCCTCATTGAACTGTTATCTGCCCCATTTCTGGGCTTTTCCATGGCAACGAGGAGCCAGCGAGCGTGTGAGAGAGAAGAGTGAGGTCTCCAGTGGAAGCAGCATCTCGTCTCAGACAGCTGTCTGCCAAAAAGACAAAGGGAAGAGGGAGAAGGAGTGGGGGGGAGAAAAAAAGAAGAGGAAACGAAAAGTTTTGGAAAGTTGTTTTTCTTCCTTTAGCATGAAAAACAATTTAGGTGGATGTGTTTAACTTGGCAATGATTTGTAGTTGCATTTCGTTTAATTCTGTGATCATCTCCAGCCTGTTTGTTTTTTTTTGTTTTTTTTTAACCACGTCTGTTAAGTCAATGTTGTGTTGAGGACCACATAACAATTCGACTCTGGAGGAACCTGTTCACTTGACGCAGGCTGCAACTACTGACTGACAGTCTTCAAAGACTCATCCATGGGATTCCCTCAGTGGAAGTAACCCACATTTCACTCTATTTTCAGCTTAATGTCAGATGTAAGGTCTTACCAAAACATACGGGTCTCTCCACTCAACATGTATCAAATGCAGACGGGTTCCCTGGAAAGCCAACACGCTGGATTTCTTTCACGAGAGCCTCTCCATACAGTCCTTAGCCTCTCCTCTCCAGGTTCTCCACTCGGATGTGGAGCAACAAGGCGACTTTAAAGACGGGTTACGTCTGTGTCTTCCATAGGATTACGCCAGAATCCCGACGGTTTTAAGCAGTCACACTCTGCCACTCAAAGCCAGACGCTTTCGTTTGGAGCATTTATTAAAGGAGCTTGGGAGTCTGCGGTGACAAGTGAAACGTTTGTAGAAATGAAATGAGGGCCAGACACGAACAGAACACTGCAACAAGGGCTTCTTTTTGTTTCTTTTTCCTTTTCTTTTTTCTTTTTTTAAAAGTTCCATTCCCAAGACTTTCATAGCCTTTGTCACTCTGTTCAGAAATACAGTCACAAACATAGTCCTGGGACGCAGCAGCCCTGAAGAGTCAGGAGGAACAAACAGGCGGAGGCAGTCTGTGAGTGGCGATAGCCATGACTACATAGGGATGCTCTGTTAAAAAGACTGTTGGGGAGATGGCTGGAGTGCTCCACATCCACAGTGCTTGGAAATACTGATGTGAGCACTTATTTCTCTTCCCTACATTCAGCACAATCCGGGGGGGATTGCTGGGAGTACGCACGGGCTGGCTCAAGAGAGTGTCAGGAGGCACAGCCACGTTGGACAAAGAGTAAAATGTGCACTGGATGAAGACCCTGCGTTGAAAATATGGTGTTATGTAGAATATACAGCGTGCTGCATGAGTAGTAGCTCGAACTGGAATTTTGTTTCGGGTTCTTGTTGCGAGCTGACTATCTAGAAAATGTGTTTTAACAGTGGAGGATGAGCACCGCCTAAAAAAGAGCTTCAAACACATTGCAACCCTCCAACACCCCCCCCCCCCCCCCCCCCCCCCCCCCCCACATACTTTGTAGTTATTGCTGCTTGAATGCTGGACCTGCTATTGTTGTTCACATTATGAGATATTGTTAGTACCTCTTGTGCTCTATGGGCAATGAAATGCTCATTTCATGACGTCCTTTCAATTTTAAATATCTGGTAAGTCTTTATACATAATCTGGCACAATTTTGCAGTAAAACTACAATTTAAATTGATCCTCATTGGAAATTATTGTTCACTCATTCTTTTTTTTTTTATATATAATAATAATTTTAATAATAAAAGGGAAGACAGTTGGGAAAAGGCATCTCTCTGACCCCCTGAAGACTGTGGCATCCCTCAAGGGAAAGTGCCACACCAACTCGATGTTGGATGGGATTTAATTTGTTTCACAGTGATAACATTTGTGCACACTGTCAGGGGAAAACTGTCCTTGGCCAGTAGAGAGAGAAAGTGAAATTGTTTTATATACAGTTGAAAAAAGATTGTCGTCACTTTGGAGCTTTCAGAGTAGTGCATGAATGAATTCCTGTCTACAGAATTACAGAATAGTTACGGTTCGCCGTCCTCCAGTGTGCATGTCCTTCAATGCAGCTGTCCTCACCACAACAAACTATGTGTATTGTGCAAAGGCATATACTGTACAAAAATAAATCCAGAATGAACATTACGAGAAGAAAAGCTGTACACAACTTGTCGCGGCTCTTGCAACTCTGTAACCCTCATACAGAAATGACAGACATTTAAGGTTTGTTTTAATTGGAATGTTTTCTTCTGGAAGATGCCAGATGTTTTTATTTTAGCCCTTCTCCTATAACCAAAATGTAGACTCGGAATAAAAAGCACATCCATTTATCTGTAAACCTTGTAAAGGAAAAAAAAAAGAAACTAATAACAATAATAATAACATTAGTAGTAGTAGTTGTAGTAAGTAAGTGATGTAGGAAGGCTTTTTCAGCAGTGGACTCAGTGTTTAATAACATTTCACACATTGCTCCAACCATTTAAGGAATTGTGTTTGGTTTTGTGCAAAGTAAATGTGGACACCTTGCAATAAATTAGCAAATATCTTCAATAAATGGCAACATTTATCCTCCAGCGAAAATAAGACCAGAGAGATGCGAGTTGCACAGCAGCTGTGTAAATCACCTTCTGCAGCTATCTTGCAAACAGCCTCCTGTGTTAGCTTTACCATGTTTATCTTTTCCTTCTGTCACTCTTATCGGCAAAGTGCTTGGTGAGAGTATGGATCCAGTTCATGACGATCCATCATTCATGACAAGTCTACACAGTAATCTATTTTAAACAGCAGGGTATGAAGCTGATGATGCATGGCAGAAGAGGCTGTACAGTATACACACTTATGGGCGTGCATATTGACAATCAATTTTCTTCATTTTAACCACTGCAGGAAAATAATAATCTTTTCATGACCTGCGTTGTGTTGCAAGTCTTAACACTTGGTGAATGATATGCATTGTGATTTTCTGCACTCATCATTTACAATATTGAAGGCAACATTTAAATCGTATGTGGAAATGTGTATTACATGGTCTCTTTAGTTGGTATCCATCTTATTAAGATGGGTGTTTTATAGCACTTTTCCACCGTTTTAACAGCCCCCGATGTGCTTTACATTGTTACTGACTGGAGGAGATGGGGAATCGAACCTGCAAACATTCAATTGAGAGACCATTTAATCAACTGAGCCACAGTAGTGCCTACAGTAATGAATCAAATATGCCTCCAGGCTATTTTGCTGGTTGATTTGTAAATGGATAATAGTTTTCCACAGGAGCAAAGTGTATGCCTTTGGTTCAGTTTAAAGATCACAAGTGGAGCTACATAGTTACTGATTGACAGGAACTATTTTACTTTATTATTATTATACTGATTAACAGTAACTATTGGTTTGCATTTTCAAAAAGTTCCACCTTGTGAGCCGCTTTCCAAAAATTGCATTTTCATCGGCTTCAAGCATCGTTATTGTGTAAACGAACGCAATGATTGTTTTTGCGCTTTCACTTGAAAACGTCATGTAAATGACACCTGAAAGTGAAACTGCACACATTTGCCTCACGCAACGTGGTGAATTTAAGTGGAAAGCCAGACATCATGTCTTTTCAAATTAAAATAGACCAAAATACACGAGCTGACCCAAACACAATCAAAGACATTTGTTTGTGGGTGATGACGAGAAGCTATAGTAAGTCTCTGCTTTTGCCACATTGGAGAGTTGAGTCAACATTTGTTCTGGCCTTCTGTCTACTTATAGCTCTGTTATCTGATATCTTTCCTTTTTATATCATCCATTCCACGTATACCCACTCACTTATTTCCACTCTTCTCTGTCCATCTGTTTGATCAAGAACATCACCCTTTCTGCTTTCCTAACAAGTCACACCTTGATAATTACAAACATAAAAAAGTATAAATTTTATGTGAGAAAATAGGATTGAATATGTAGGGTTAGCAACATTTCCTGTTGGTTTTGACTGTGCTGCTATTCAGCCATCATACAAGTCATACAAGGTAAAATCCATAATTTTTTCTCTATAATTTATTACTGATTGAATTTTTTGAAAGTCATAAGTACTCAATGACGATGTGTATCTTCATGTCGACTGTGAAATATTAACCATATCATTCTGTATTATCTGTCTTCTCTTGTCTCGTGCTTAAAAGATACCAATATTCATCATTCATCTTTTAATAAAGTATTGACCAACAGAATCCATTTAGATTCCTATCTTTTAAGCCACCTTTCCTTTCTACCCTGCTTTTCCTCCTTTCTCGCTGGTCTCTCGCGGAATCCCATCATCCCTCTGTCATCCCTGTGCTCTCAGTGGCTGTAAGCCCATAAATTCCAGACCATTCTTTGGAGATATCTCTGAGCTTTCTTCTTGCTCCCAGCTCCCTATTGCTACAATTTCAATCTGCCTGCCAGTTTGAAGGAGCTGCCAGGTGCTTCTGGCTCAACCATATGTCCTCTGACACTCTGTCTTGGGGACGGGGGAGCATGGGAGTGGGCGGGGGGGTTAAAGATGAGGCTATCTGGAGCTACCTCTGAGAAACACTCTCCCTGAAACTCTCTTGGCTGACATGTGGCAAAAATACAACTCACCAAAACTAAACCCTCTTCACGCAAGCCCAGAGAGAGGTTCAGGTGGTGGGATGACACTGAGGTTTTTTTTTTTTTTTTTTTTTCTCCACTGGATCCCCATGGGGTCGGAAGAACAGATCCTGTTTGAGGGAGCCAGTTGGCGCGGTGTGGCGCAGTGACCGCGTCGCCATCTCCGGCTCAGAGTCTGTCAGTCAGTCACAGTCTGCTGCTCTGCAGCTCCAGTGGTCAGGCAGGAGTTCATTCTTTTCTGGTGTCTTTGTCTGAATGTTTCTGTGACGGCCAGACACTTCTTTCAACTCTGAAACCTCGCTCGCTGCCTCTTTCTCTGTTCCCGATCCAGGGCTGTGATTCTGTGCTGAACTCGTCACACCCGCCTTTCCAGCGGCTTCTCCTGCCTCCAGGTGAGGCCTGCAAGCTTAGCGATAGTTCTGCTCGCAAAACCCAAAATGCACATACATCTACACACACACACTTAAGTTTTCTATCATTTGTGACAGGGGTGATATCATAAAGCTAAGCATCTGCTTTGATTTGTATCATAAAAACTCTCTGGTGTGACGACTAAAAACAAACACGACAGGAGTTCCTTATGCTGAGAGTGACATGTGTTACCATGTGTGCATCTGCTGAGCGTTATCTCATTTTGCTCCACTGGGCAATCGTTTTCCCAGAGGTCTTTGCAGCCCAGCAGTGTCCCGAAGTTGCCAAGGCTGCAGGATGTATTGTGACAGACTTTAAATGTGAGGAAGAGGAGCTCTCATCACCCATCACCTCTGTGAGATGAAAGGCCCCGAAAGCAGACAGCCACCCTGCTGGACACAGCTCAGCTGTTAGAAGAAGTGTTTGACAGGAGTGGCAGGTACTTGACCTTCTTATCTTGCTTTTTCTCCAGCTTCTCTTCTTTCACACACTCTCTCATTCAGTGTCACTACTTTGCCAGTGGGTAACCCCCCCACCACACACACACACACACACACACACACATACACAGCCCCTCGAATGTTGTCAAAGAGCTCCCAATCCAGGTCCACTAGTTGTAGTTTATTTCAACTACTTACAATAAGCTGGTCTGAGTTAGCCTTCTGCTGGTGTGTTGGTTTGCAGACTGCAGGGACGCAAAGTGAATGTCCTGGGAGAATTTATGGGTGAGCTGATGTCGAAGAGCAGGAAGATGACGAGGAGAGTTAAGTATAATAAAAGCAACGTCTCGGGGCTCAAGTTGCATAAACAAGGGTGTCACTACTGATGTGGAGTTGCATGAAGATTCTGACAATGCCACAACAAGCGTGGACTAAATCAGGGTAGATTCACGGTGGCAAACACGCCAGGTTACCTGCTGTATTATGAGCCCGGATCTGCTTGTCCAGCTGGGGGAAGTAGTTGAATTTTTAAGACCCTTGATGCACAATTCTATTTCTCTTGCAGACAGTGTCCCATGTATTCATCTCTTCTAACAATGGCGAAATGTCAGCATACTTTCAGGCTGCTCTAAATTAAACATTCATCCCCTCTGAGTATACAGCTATAGAGCTGTTCTTGTCACCCCCTCCCACACTATTTTTCACTTTTCTTTTATAAGGGTTTGTCCAAATGCGGCATACTTCCTCTTATTTAGGAGCAGATGGCCGGGGTGTACTCCCAAGGTTTTCTTTTTTCTTTTAATTTTGTGGGGTTTACAAATATATCAAATGATAATTGTCTGGCTTTCTTTCATGGTGGCACACCAAAGGTCCTGAGCCTTAATATGTCCAATGGCCAAGAAAGTTGAAGACAAGACTTAAGATGGAGAGTTGGATATTTTATTAATGGGAACTATTAATATTCGATCGCAGTGGGACGATGGTGTGTTTCTCTTTGCAGAAGCATAATGAATAACTGAGCGCCTCCATGGTACCCAATTCGTCAGCATGAATATTCAGACACTGGCGGTGTATCATGGGAGTCTTGAGAGCTTCTTCTCCACCCGGTAGTGGATCACACTCGAGCATTTTGTCTCACCTCTCTATTTCTCTTTGTTTCCCTCCTTGGACCCTCATGCCATGCGAATAGGACCGGTAGCATCTTGGGGTCGGTGCCTATAGATCGGATGCTCGGCTCTCAATAACAGCCCTCCACAGAGGCTGGATTGATTGATCACTCTGCTGTGGCTTTGTGTGGGTTTTTAATTGATTGATTAATTGGGAGCCTGGGCTGGGATGTGATTGATTATGAATCGTCAGCAATGCTTGGGAGTCGGGCCGTCAAAGCCCAGAGGGTGAGGGGTGAGCTCTAGTGGCTTGTGTAAAATGTCCATTCTTTTATCAGAGAATCCCACTTTCATGTGCGGCGCTTGGTAGAGCCACACTGTGTCCTTGCCCTGGTCACCTTTCTGGAGCTCTTTCTCTCCCTGGTTACATTGAATATGTGTCTGTGTTCACATGTGGTGTTGCCTGGAGCTCTGTATGTCCTGTTTTTGCCAGGAAAATGTTCAATGATGTCAGGACTGTGGCATTCAACAGTTACAACAAAGAGATCTGTACAAACCTCAAAGACTCATCCGTCTTAGAGCCCACGCAAGAAAACAGAAACAGTTCAAACTTCAATAGAAGAAGAATAAAGATCGAGGAAGAATAGAGAACAGAGCATGTGACAGAGAAGAGTGGAACAAGAGACCTCAGAAATCCCATTCACACCTGGCAATGGCGAAGTCGTCCAGAGTCATTGACCTGAAGAAGTGATCAATTTGATAGCGAAAATTCTAGACAGGGACAAACTTTGCAGCAGTAAACTTGTCACTGAAATGATACACTATCCACACCAGGCTAATAAATAACCCACAATTTATGTTTATTTTTGACTAGTAATTCAAAGTGTCTGAAATCAGGCACAACAAGCAAGACATAAAGCTCAGATGTATCACAGTCGTTTCTTCAAGTTTCATTAAAATCTGATCTGTGCCGTCTCAGGATGGGTAATGGATAAACAAAGGAATGAGCAATAAAACAAACCGCGAACAAATGAATGAACAAACAAACAAACAAAAAAGGAATAAATGAGCCAACAAAAACATGGGAGCAAACAGCGAACTGATTGAACAAATAAATGAAATAATGAATGGACTCCAGACTTGAGCACGGGGACGGGGAGTGTGCGAGGGTATCAGTCACAATCTGTTTGCCTGCACTCTCCCTCAACAGCATCTCCATTCAAAGTAAAGGTTTCCTCCAAGTCTTTAGTCGCTTAAAGCGAGTCGAGGGCTTTGTCTAATCACTCTTCAAATTAAAAATAAAACAAGAACGTGTATTCCCTGTGGAAGCTTTGGATTCAGTTTGAAATACCCAATTAGAAATCTTAAGGCGTCTGAGAGTAAATTTAAGATTAAAGAAATTATATTCATACACAAGACCTTTTTGATGGATTTGATCTGCTTGTAATTGTTAAAAAGGTAATGATTTGTCTTATCTTTGAGATTACGGTGATAATTAACCATGCAGCACAGCCAAGGAAGTTATAGTGGTGAGTTGTTCTTGTTCAAGGCAATTTGAGAGAAGTGAAGCTGGCTAATGAATACTTCAAATGTGATTTTGACGGTATGCTGCTGTTCATTTATATCTTGATGTGCGCTGTAGATTTCCTGTGCACGGAGTAAGTAACTTTAATTCACGTCCAGTTATTATTATTTTGTATCTTTCTGCATCCATTGTGGGAAAAAACAAATCATTTTCTGCTTTTGAAAGATGCAATATGAAAAATTCAAAATGAAAGTAAAGTTTAATGACAAAACAATGAAAATGTAACGTCATAGATTTTGATGATATACTCATATTACTATGTCGTGAAGAACAAAAATTAAGTAATTATGGAGTATTAGGAGTAAAAAAAAAAAGATGGACCTGGCTGAATATTACAGTAATGGTGATTATACATAAAAATATACGGAGTGATTAGTTACATTGAGGTTCATTTAGTCAATGGTTACTTGCTAGCATTTTGTGCTAATAGTGCTAATAAATTGATATTGCTTGGCATGACTTTCTGTCACCTTGACTTCTTCTATAAAGGAAATGGCTGAGGACAGATTTCTGCACTGCCACCACAAGAGAGTTTCATTCTTTTGGCCACAAGGCCAAAAGAATGAAACTCTCTGGAAAAGGCGGAATGCGTCTTTTAGGCCCTGTTTAAGTGACAATGATTTCACGTGAAAATGGAAAACTTTTGTTTTGGGGTTCAGTTTGCACAACAATGGAACTCAGAACCACTGAAAACGCAACAACTCTTGAAGTAGAGCTTTTTGAAAATGCTCAGAGTTCTTCTCCATGGAAACACAAATTTTCAGGACGTTTATAATAGTTCTTCTGCACATGCGAGTATATGTGGACAATAACAACAATGGCGACCTCCAGAGTGTCATTTTCTCCTGGGACTTAGTAGTTTTGTAGTTGACAGTCACCTGAAATAAAAATCAAACTTCATCATCTGTTCATATGAACGTACAATTAGTTTCTTGTGTCATTTTGAGAATCTGATTCTTTTTCAAATGTTTTGTATATTAATAATATAAAATAAAATTATATTAAAAATATAAATGTTTCACCCTGTTTCACCCTGCCACAGTATTGCAATATATTGTTGTATATGGAATTATGAGCCATATACTCTGTGATTTATCATAAATACGGAGTTTCTTACAAATACACAGCTTTATAAACCTACACAAACTACAAATATGATAAAAAATGCAAACTGCCGGCACAGCAGGTAGTAAAGCATATCCCATATTGCCTTTCATTGAACTTAGAAAAGTCAACATGGAGTCATCAGACTTCAACAACTTCTCTCCTTTTAAACTGGGGATTCAAATGCAGAACTTGGCTCCTTTCTACAACAAACGCATTAATGCGCGAGTCCTACTTTTCAACTTATTCTCTTCTTGAAAGACGCGGCTCTATATTGGCGAACAATTTATATTATGAACAAAGCCACAGTTGGGCTTGTTTCAGCTGGATGCATATGCATTACTAATTCATCACAAAAGTAACATAAAGATTCAACATCAGGCAGCGCTACCAACAGGAGAGGCCAGAGAAGAGTGACTGAACAAAGGAGAGACTTGTGTGTGATGTGATTTAGTTTGAAATTTTCCTCCAGAGGTTCAAAAAGTTCACAGCCACCTGTCTAACATGTCCTGCTGCTGTCTGGCATGTCCCTTCTGGACAGTCCAGAGAGGAATGTGCGAGTGGCTCGTATATTATAGCCATCTGTCAGCCACACACTCCCAGATGTGGTGGGTGGTTAAAGGTGGCGTCACAATACATCAAAATCCTATATTCTGCAGCAGGACAAGACAAAAAAAGAACCTACAGCTCATTAAGATGCACAGTTAGACTGTTTGCTACATGAACGGTATAATGGAAAACATACATTAACTTGTGTGTGGAATCACGTGGCTCATAGATTAAATGTCAACATGACATGGGCTCACGAATGAGGACATGGAAGGGAAAGCAAGTTGAACTCTTCAGAAATGTGCCTGCAATTGCTATGCATCTAAAAACTCATATATTCTGGTACTTTATTTCACATATGCATCAATATCTTGTGCTGTTTTTGTAACTTTACTTCTTTTTCTTGTACTTTTCTGTCCAAGTCTCCTCCTGCTCCCATGTGTCAATCCTGTGTCTGTCTCAATAAGGTCCCCACCCTAATGGGCTCCACCTGCGCCTTCTTTCCTCTCTCGTCAATATCAATCTGTTCCTCACCTTGTCCTGTTGCTGTTTTGTTTGTTGTTGTTGTTGTACACGGATCTCTTGCATACTACACACTCTTCCCTGGATTCATTCAGCTTTCTCAGGTTTTAGTGGTTTGGGGTTTGATTTTCCTGGCCGTTTGGAGAGTTCACAACACTGACTGTCTCCATGTCATGCACGAGTCCGCTGATCTTTAATCTTTTAGCTGACCCATCCAGTCACAACAACTGAAAAGTTGTACAACAGGCTGCAGTGAGCACAGGATCACCTAAACTAAACAAACAAAGATAGTAGGTGTAACTTGTTCAACTCAATACTGTAAATATCTCACGCTACCCCGGTCTCTTCGTTGACCATGTGCATGTCTTTCATGCCTCAATTATCATCCATCGTTCGATGCCTCTTTCCAGCATCATAATGCTTCGTGTCATAAAGGAAAGGCCATCTCAAACGGTTTTCATAAACAGCAACGAGGTTGATGGAATTAGGAGACGTGCTCTGAATATATTCCAAAGTTCTGTTGTAAATAGTTCTTTTACACAAGTAGCTGGACAGCAACAATGTATAAAAACAACCAACAGCACTCACTAGTGGTCCAAGATGAAAATGACGCTTCTGATGTTTTCATGTAAACATATGGCATTTTCAAAATGTTGCTGAGTGAACGTGACCATTTTCTGAACCGAAAATGCAAAAACGACACAAAATGTTGTGTAAATGGAGCCTAAGTTGTGTGGATGCCTTCACCGGCAGTTCAGCCAAGGCTGACAATGACGCACCAAATATGGAGTAGCATCAGAAGTTTAAAATCAACCTCACGTATAACACATAAAAAGTTGAGTAAAGAAGAACTGCAATACTCATAAAGGCAATAATGTATTTCTACAGGATACTTACTAAGAGGCTGAGGAAATGAGTCACTGTGACTTTTGAAGGCTTGTTTACGTGTCTCCTAGAGATAGAAACGATGTCCTGAACACAGAGCTAATGACATCACCGACCCACTCATGGACTCTCTTGCAATTTGCACTCTATCACCGGCTGCATCATCAGATTTGTGGACAGCTGGTGGACTTGCTCGGACTACGCAGACAAGAAAGGTCCTGTCATGTGTTGCCCGTCAAATCAACACCATCAGTACATAGCCTCAGGTACGAGCTCTGATGGATACGCTACTTAAATTAAATCTGTGTCTTATGATGACAGCCTCTTCTTTCGCTCCTCAGGTCAACTCTGCTTCTTGTCCATTACTAATAACACTGTTAGTCAGAGGCCCTCGTCAGAATTCCCTGCACTTTTACTGAAGGTCAAAACATTTTCCCATTTTGTAATGTTACGGTACGAGTGAACTCAGCAGTGAAAATGCGGCATGTTTGGATTTGGAGGACATTCATCACGTCATGGTTTGTCAGCTACATCAGGCATGTAATGGTGCTGGCATGTTTCGCACCTGGTATATGGAAACCATGTTTTTGATTGCCTCAGGAGGTTTTCAATGGTCGTAATTAAAGAAAAGTTACAGTTTCACCACAGTAATTGTCATACATTTAGTATTGATATCCTTTTGTTGAATCTTTCGGGGTCAATAATGTCTGTGGGGTCATCAGATTAATCAAACAGTTTTTCAGTCTTAAAATATTTGCTCATGATGTACTCAGGATTGTCATGGTAATCCTTTTGCAGAGCTTTGTTGACTTGTCATCGAGTGTTTGAAGCCTTGGGTGTGTTTCTTTGTTCTCGAGAGAAGGAAGAACATCATCTTCTATAACTGAATAGATGGATACAATAATAATTACAAAATCATATCCATTCATTCTCAAAACGGACAAAATCACACAGTTAAAATACAAACTCTGCTGTCTTGATTAGGGGTGTTTGTATTTTACATCTTTTGATTTTCAGTACATACATATGATGATCGATAGTAGCTTTAAAATAAAATTAGTAAAAATTAAAGATGTAGGAATTAAAAATAAAAGTGTATAAAAGTGTTCAACTGGTTACACTCAGATGTATTTGCTTTGTTTTATAGTTAATTGTCAAATGGAACACATTTTAAACATTTATTTCTCATATACTTGTTTGAGAATAAAATAATAAGCAAAGAAATAAAAAATAAATCTGTTTTCCAAACCTTTAAACATTGTAAAACATTCATTCAAGCAACATTACGCGGATCATAATTTCCCTCTTACTAATTCAACACGGTAAACATATCCTACAGCACATATACAGATTACTAAAACAGATTACTAAGCAAGGAATAAAACAAATACTAAAACAATTTCTAAAAACTAAATTCAGTCCCATTTGTGAGTGCTCTATTCAATTATATCCATCTCAGTCAGAAACAGTTTTTATCTAATTTTACAGATGAGCCGCTTAAATTCCATTTTCTCTCGGTATGAGTAACCCATGACCTCTGTGAAAGTGTTTTCTTCGCACATTATGGGTGGATCGTCTGCTCAGGGTCACCACATTACTACAACAACCTCGTAGCTGTCTTAAAATGTTGCTTAGGATGTACTTAGTTTACATGACTTTTCTAGTGAAAACACATTGCTTTTGCTTTTTCATTTCAGAATGCCAGAAATGCTGACAATGATGTAGTTTTAATGTAGGGCCACGAGTGGGAACAGTTGTCGGTTTTTGTATAGAAACCACACACATGACAGAACAATAAAGATCAACAATGGTAGTAATATGGACACTCGTATGGACAAGACCACCAAATGAGATTGCTATTACGGGTGACTCTCACCTATAAAACTACCAAGTCCCAGGAGAATCTGGACTGAGAGTCATGCCACTCTGGAGGCCGCCATTGTTTTTATCCATCTCCTCGCTCATGTGCAGAAGAACTATTTTACCACGGCCTTCAACAGTATTTCAATACCTCAATACTTAAAGGAGTCATTATGCAGAACTTTGTAGATGTGTCTTGTGATTTTTGAGTATTGCTTTGTTCTGGAGAGGTGCGTCAGGATGCAGGGACATAAATGAGGTGAACGTGGGTAACGCTTCTTGCTTCCATTAGAAATGAGAAGTTCAAGTTGTGTGGACTCAGCCAGATATAGGGTGGATGAATAGATGGATTTCATGACCATTCCGTCAGGAGCACATATAACGAATAACGAATGCCACAGCAGGCTGTTATTTGCAGTGGTAGAAGAAAAGGAACTCAAGTAATTTTGTGGACATCTGATCTCCTCAGGGATGCTATATTAATTCTACAATCTCATAACCACCGTAACATTTAGCTCAAGATCATAATTGAAACTTAATATTTTCTTGAGGTGTCTATGTATCAGGTGCCCTGGGGTGTGTGAAGCCTGTGTTGTGTTTGTGTGTTGCTTTGTTCTGTGGAGCAGGAGGTCCATCAGGTTTTGGCTGTGGACAGACGGTAGGTTCCCCTCCTGGGCCCAGCAGCAGAGGCAGTAACGGGGTGAATGTTACTAACTCTTCCCGCTTCCATTAGAGACAGAAACTAGAGGATTACTGCCAGGGGCAAGGCTAATGACTGTCATGGCCACAGAAAGCCGATTTACTGAAACCGTGGCAGGGAGGCGTGAAGCCAAAATCTCCCGCTAAGTCCCAGTGTGAGGGGGCCTTAATAAAGGAGACACCCGGCTCTATCGCCTGCCTTCTTCAGTGGAAAGTTGTAAAAATCACAAAGAAGAGGAACATGTCGCCTAATATATGTAGCCACCAAGTTTCCCCCTGACTTTTAACTTCAAAAGACAATAAGAGGACATCCAGGACACAGTGCAAATCCACAAACCTCGAATTTGGGGTAAGATCTGTATGTGGAATTCTATTGAAGAAGAATGTAAGAATCAAGGATACAGATAATATATCTCGTTCCGCGTTACAGTACCAACACAGGATGTGATAGACGCGTATTGATTCTTCCAACATTTTTCTAATGAGTGAATCTGGTTTTGTAAATGAAGGCAATTTTCCTAACTGGGACGTTGTCGTTGAGAATGGAGGAGACGTGATGGGACATAAAAGGCTTTTTCGTGGCATGTTAAGGAGCAATACCCAGTGTGAAACGCAGTGCTGAAAGCAATGGGAGCCGTCACCACTGCCAACATGCCTTTATATTCCACACGGCACTATCGAGAGACACTTCAGCTCGGTGACATTTAAGAATATCTGATCTGAGGAAATTCTTATCATTTCCTGCTGCTTTTCTTATTCCATCCATTCTCGTTCGGCTTTGTCCTCCCCTGCTCTCTTCCTCTGTCTAAACAACATGCGCATACACACAGACACACATGCCTGGGCATTGATCTGGTTAGTTCACAGTGTACAGGGGCAAGAGAGAGCACTCATGGAGAAGTTTGTACAATTGATCTCAGGAGGGCTTGAGATGCAGGACCTGCTCTCGTCTCTCCTTTCTCAGTCTCACTTTCTCACAGCGTCTCGGGGCTCGCACTCTTAGTCCTTCTGCTTCCGCCCTGTCTTTCCTCCTGCTGAATATACATTTTCTGGATTACACTGAATGTAGGAAGGAAATTGCACCACTAAGTCTGTGGGTTTGGGAGAAACTGTGGAGGATAAAAAAAAAAAAAAAATGAAGAAACTCTCATCCGTACCGTGCTTGACTTGGCAGTACGACTTTAAACAGTGTGTGTGTGTATGTGTGTGTGTGTGTGTGTGTGTGTGTGTGTGTGTGTGTGTGTGTGTGTGTGTGTGTGTGTGTGTGTGTGTGTGTGTGTGTGTGTGTGTGTGTGTGTGTGTGTCAGCTTGCAGATTAGTGATTTCTCCTGTGTCCCCTCTTTCAGGGAATTGAGGGTGTTGTAGTTTGATGAGTGTCTCTTTTACTCACCATCAAGTGGAACCTTCTATATTCTGTTCATTCCTCTGATACACAATCTTCAGAAGCATTTCCACCGGTAGGATGTGCTGTGGACGGGGCATTTGACCCTTTTCAGACCCTTTTTACAACTTTAGCTATTGTAGAGATAATAGCGGAGGCATTTTGATAAGTCTACTTTGATTACAAGAATCAGTCAGCGACTCATGCAAAGAAGTGGGTTACTTCTATTTAATGTTCTGTACATCAAACAATCAAGTTGTTACCAATTAAGACCATGGCTGGTAGTACATATGTTAACTTAATCAGTGTCATCATACCCTCAACCTCCTACATGCAGTCATGTTTTCATGCTGCTTAGATTCTTTCTTCTCCTCATGGCTAAAAGAAAAAGAGCATTTTCATTAGTTACATTTAATTTCATGTTATATTGAAACGTCTGCAATTGTCTAATTGTGTCCACGGCTCAACAAAATCTATTTAGCTTATTAGCAACTGAGGCTAAGGAGTTTCCAAAAGTTACAAACGACTCAACATTTTCACTAACTGCATGTGTTTGGAAGGTGGTAAAAGCTATATTATTAGATGATTTTGCACAAATTTGACTTTGGCTCCAGTTTATCTTACACTCAGAAGCACTTTGTAAGTTGTATTTAAACATTTGAAAATGCACACAAGGCCACAGCCTCTACATACAGCCATTAATATTAAATAACATAGTGAATTTTTAACAGTTTATGTAGTCACTCTTCGAGAACAGATTTGTGTAAAGCAGCATTAAACACTATTAATAATTAAATTCAGCGATGGATAACCACAACTTGGCCGACATGTTTATATTTAGCTACAAAACATTCTATACATCCACTCAGTGGCTAAACATTAAAAAGCTTGAATTCTTTAAAACATGATGTGTGTGTGTGTATCACGAGCCGAAGCGTCTCCGTGGCCATCTGACGTCTGACTGCATTTCCCTCTGAAATCCTTGTATATTTGTGAAGGAGGAAAGTCTGGCGAAGGATTAGGGGAGAACAGCAAACTGCCAAAATCTGCACAGCCTGTCAGAGTTTGGAAAAGAAAGAGACGGGAGAGGGAAAAAAAAATGTCAAGGAGGAGACTGCAAATGAGGCTTGTTTCAATAAGGGGATCGATGGGGATGCAGGAAAAGATGTTGTGTGCATCGATGATAAGTGTCCACGGGCAAACACGGGAGGGTCGGCTATAGAAGCGGGATTTATGTGTACGTTGTGTGTGTGTGTGTGTGTGTGTGTGTGTGTGTGTGTGTGTGTGTGTGTGTGTGTGTGTGTGTGTGTGTGTGTGTGTGTGTGTGTGTGTGTGTGTGTGTGTGTGTGTGTGTGTGTTGGGGTGGGGGAGTGCAGTGTTAGAGGAATGACGACAGAGCGGGTGGCTCGCTGCAGGCTGAGGTGATACAACAAATCTTTTTTGACTGGATTTCAATTTTTGCTCGACTCGAAAAACAATTTTTCCAATTAAAGTGAGGCCACCGCGTGACAAGAGAGCCGCACACATGAAACGAGGACTCAACCTGAAAAGTGTGGAGCCACGACAAACGACTGTGTCGGGAATCACCTTCATCCCTTTCAAATCAGATCTTTATTTCATGTGGAGCCTTGATGGTTATCATTCATGGCTACTGTATTTAGAGGGGAAGCTCTACAGGCTTGGTAATTATTTTTAGACTGTTGCCCTTTGTGTTATTCAAATCCCTGGCCTGGGTCTTTTTTTTTCTTTTTTTTTTCTGAAGATGTGATTGCTGGGGACAGCCCTTCAGCAGTTGTCCATGTCACAGGGCCTTGTGGGGGATGCACTTTTCACCGCGAGACCCATCACAGCGACCCCCAACCCCAACAAACACTTGTTCGTTGCATGCTAACCTTTTCTTTTTTCTTTTTTTTTTTGAGAATTATTATTTATTTGCTCTTTCTACAAAGGTGCAGCCCACTCTACATGTGCATACATTGAAGTGCAGCCTTGTGAAATCAAAAACAAAAAAGCCAGGTATTTCCCAAGCCTTGATGTCAGCTGTGATATTGTGCTGCTTTTTTCTAGCATTTGTGACAAACCAGCGACCATGAGTCTGTGAATGAGCCACGAGGAGGTTTTCCTTCGATCGTCTGCATTCATACGTATAATTTGGCCATTTTTTCGGTGTTGTGATGCTTCACTATCCAGTTGAGGCAATTTTTTTTAAAGATATATTGCAGAAAAGGAAACAAAGGAATATTGATTAGAAAAAAAAAAGTAGAGATATTCATAAACTTCTTGTGGGTCCTGTGTGTTCGTCAGCTCCTTGTGTGGCGATGCGCCCTCGCTGACAATAAGACAGATTAGTTTGCCGCAGCGATGTTAGTAGGAGGGGATCTCTTCGATATTTCTCATTGCTTGCAGAGCCAAGTTAAAAATAGTCACAGAAAGTTTGACACCGAGCCGATCGTGGCGTGTCGTGTCACCCCTGTGCTTTGTGTTGAGAAACACCTGGATTCCAAACAAAACAAAGGATCTAAAAAAAATAAATAAAAAAAATCCTCCTTCTATAAATCCGAATCATACTGGAATAACAATTCCATCCATCCCAGCTGGTCCAACACAAAGTAAACACTCATCCATTGTGTTTAGAGACATTAATTCCAATCAAATACATGTTTTTTTTTTAACTGAAGAAGAAAACCCATGCATGCACAGGGAGGACTGCAAATCCCCAGACAGTCCAAACAAGGGATTTCTCCATGTGCCGACCATCATTCAGTCCAAAACTATCTAAGTATAGAAAATGATGGTTCACAGCAGGGTGCAGTCAAAGCCAGTGATTCTCAACTGGTGGGTCAGTGACCACAAAGAAATGACCCAAAGTTGCATTGCATAACTTTTGTCCTGGCAAAATATACATCAACTTTGTCTTTTCACACTACTTAACAGTAGGTGGATTGTACATTTAGTAAGAATGTTTAAGGTAATTCCTTACCCTGCATTTTGCCATTTATCAATAAACGTGTCTGTTATGTTCGCATTACTGTGTTACTTTTTAATGCGACAACTGCAGATTCAAACTTCATCCCATTTTAATGCAATCAATTGAAAAGCTGGATATTTTTCTTCATTTGGGTCACAGCCTGTCACTGAGGGGTGACGGTGGCCCTGAAACCAAATTGGTTGAAAACCAGTGCTTTTGTCTGGCATGCCTTATCCTTTGTAGTTTAATAAGAAGTCATAGTTTAACGTTTTAGATATGACTGAGCTGTAGAAAGACAGATTGCGATTTAATTTGATTTCATTTATTCTGAATTCATTTCAAACATTTTTTTTAAACTTGGGAAAAAAAACCTTATCAGTCTTCATGTTTTTACAGGCCATATTTCTGGGCTTTTACTAATAAAATATTTTTATGTCTTTTAAACTTTTAATCGTTTCTTTTTTTTTTTTTACATTCCAGATGCCGTAAGCACACAGATTCAAAGGTTGTGGGACTTTATTTCTGTTGAGTCGTTCACATCCTGCATGTGGACATTATTTTGGGCTGCACAGTGCAATCGTCACTGAAGATGACTCTTTTCAAGTAATTTCTACCAATTTTAACGCTCCAGGGCCTGGTGTCCACATATGTGGATATGGTTTTGGGTTTTCTAGACCACAATACAAAATGAGTTTGTGTGTTAGAAGGTTAAATAAAGAATGTCTGACAAAAGCCTCCTTAAAGGATGCCCCTGTCTCATTGTGGAAATCCAGTCCAGCAATCAGCCAGGAATGATTAGTTTCAGTGTTGTGATGGTTGACAACACTGTTTTACTTAGAATTTAAACAATACGTTTTTCCAACACAGTAGTCAACGGAGTATTTATCCTGCAAACAGTGAAAATGTTTAAACTAAACCGCTGATAGTTAGATATTCCCACTTTAAAGGGTTCTAAATGTTATGGGAAACATTCAAGTGCAACAGATTTTTATACAGTATGTTTGGCAACTGGAGCAACATTTGCCCGGGAGATTTTAATTCTTCCTCCAGGTTTTCATTTCAACAAAAAACAAGAGAATAACGCCAGAATCCTTGTATTGCCTTAAAGGATATTTTCTGAACGTAACAAGCTAATGTAGCACCCTCAAACTGTTGCATCTATTCTGCACCGCTAATAATTGGTGTTGGGAATTGGCCATCGTGCAGAAGCAGAGCCTCTGTCGCAACACATAAGACTGCCTGAAGAGGTAACAACACCATCCTTTAAGGTAATGCTTACAGAATGAAGATGGAGACAGCGTGGGGCTTTAACAAGTCCCCAACCCAGAGGTCCTCTGCTCTCTGTCTACTGTCTGCACTGGGGCTCTTGAGCGTGCTCTTCACACACAGGCACATCCATCTTCTTTTTATCCCAAATTACTTGCCGTCTTTGATCCTCACTCCCCGTGTAAATGAAGTGGGTGTGAGAGGGCGGGATGGCGGCGGGCTGATGGATCTTATTAAAGGTGTTGCATTGATAATCAGTAGAGAGACAACAAGATACAGTGAGGGAGCGGTGAAAGAGAGGAAGAAAAGAGGCAGGAATAAGGGGTGGTGGTGGTGGTGGTGGGTAACAATAGGAGATATCTCTGTTCACAGTGGCACGGTGCCCTTGAGAAAGAAGAAAGAAAGAAAGAAAGACGGAGAGGAAAGAGATGGAGGAGAATGTGGAGCTGTGACAAATGCAGCAGTGATGTCACTTTGGTTTATCTCCATCAGTGCGTCTGACTGACCAGAAAGACAATTCCACATGTGTGAGCTGAGTGAAACTCCATGTTTACCAAGGGATAAACGTTTGTAGGGCTGCCTGCCCCTCCAACTCCCTGCCTCCCTCTTCCCGGGCCATCCTCCGGCCCTCCATTTACCAACTGAGAAAGTACATATCTTTATTTATAAATCATGGAAACTCCCATATCTTCCACTTGGCTTATTTGGTTACAATAATGGCACAATTCATTTCCATTTTTTTCTGTATGCCTGCTGGCTTTTTACCGTCTCTGCTGAAGGAGGCATGGTGTATTTTATTCTTCATTATGGTAATTCAGTTCTTTATTGAACATCCTATATGGGATAATATACACACAGTGATCATACAATGTATCCCAATCATCCAATCTGTTCTTTCCTCTCCTCTTTTTTTTTTTTTTAAATCTTGTACCTATTGAGTACCTTGGCAATGCTTCATTACATACAATAAACAGAACAGCACTTTGACAGACTGCCTCTCATGCTGTCCCATTCCTCAACACTATCCTCTCCACCTGCTAACATGTAGGCGCCTGGATGGAAAATAGTCAGAAGGGAATAGATAAAATATTAATTATATCCAAGTCAACCCTGCCCACATTTCTCTGAGACACTTTTAGAAAAATATACCCACATCTAACCCTGGTAGACAGATGCAGGCACACAAAGAACATGCAAACTCTCCACAGAAAAGCCCTGAACCTCTTGATGCTTTCAACAAATCAGCACAATCAGCACAAGATTACAGCTATATGGACGTACACAGGTCCATATATATTCCATTTCCAAGTTAACATACATCATTGTCAAAACGTTGTAAATGTGAAACTTTTCAGAAACAAAAACGCAAAGAATATTCACTTAAAATGTATAAGACAGATAATAAGCAGGTTTTTTTTAAACTAGATATATTTTACTTAAAATTTGGGGAGTGAAACTGATCTGTGATCAGAAATATAATTATTTATGCAGATGAGTAAAAAAAAATGCATAAATACACAAACAGAGTATTTATACTTTACTATCACAAGTTCAACAATAAAATGTTCTTCAAATAATTGAAAAGAAAATTGAAATAAAGAAGTCGCAACACACTGAAGATGTAATAAAATTAAAGATAACCAATCACACTTAAAGCACACTCAGCACTCCGATTACAGCCTTCAGTCACACACTGAAAAAGTATTTTCACTGTTCTCAGTACTCCTAAACTACCCCCATGAAAAAGAAACATAATTATTTGAATGGACACTTTAAAACATGAAGGAGCTATAACAAGGTGCAGTTTGTTGTGACAGGTTTTATATTGGCAGTTTCCCTCATTATGTCGCGAACGAGCCCTCTCAAGGCTAACTTTTTTGCGGGAGTTGAGTTGAGGTGACGTGGGATGAGGAAGGAAGGAGAAGCAGCAGCATTTGGTGCTCGTACAGAAGGTATTATACACACCCTGCTACACTGCATGCTAGAGAAAACACACTGAGCCTATGAGCTTGGCTTTATTAGATCCAGGCATAAAGCGATGTCGGTTACAGCTGGCGTGCAGACTTTATATAATCACACAGCCTGAGACAGTCAAGCAGCTGCAAACACACAGAAAGGCATTTATATGCAAACACACACATTTCTCAATACAATAACCAAGGTATGAAAACTCCATGGAAGGAACTTTAGTGGTTGATATACTTCCAGATCGGCTAAAGGATTGCAGTTCTTAATGACAATGTGATCATTTCTCAACCTAATAGGCTCATAAAAGCCTCCATAACTGTTCTGATAATGTCACAAAAGTTGTTGTAGTTCGCGCCGGCAGGGCTATTCCTCTCAGTACACGTAGAAATGGATCCACTCAGCATTGTCAATGAAAGACTGACAGCTATTTACAAAGAAAAAAAACAAACTAGTATAAATATATGTTAAAATCTGGTTCTGTTCGCGCATGTAGCATTATTGTTGCGTTCTTTCAAGTCTTTACTTATGATTATGTTCTCTGTGTAAACTGAAATTGTGGTCAGTTGATGGACAGACTACTACTTATAAATATAATGTCATCTTTGAAAAGTATGACACTAGTTCAATGTGCCGTCCCATGTTTGTTGTCAATGTTGTTGATGTACTGAGTTGCTTCTTGAAATCCGACAGGCAAAGTTTATGCAAAAAGGTACGACAGAAATAGAGTACGTTCTGTTCACGTTCGCCCAAAATAACGAGCGTTCATTGAACACGTTCAGGCACAACACTGCAGGTAACAGACTATAAACAGACTCTCATTGTTGCGACAACTCCTCATAATACAAATGTCCTAAATTGTTTAAGAATGCATTTCTTCTGGGTAATAGTGGGTGGGTCTGGATGGCGTCTTTGTCTCTGTCTCACTTGCAAATGGTTCTTCGTGTCTATGGCGTACCCCAGGGGTCAATTTAGGGTCCATTATTATTCACTATATGCTGGAGATGCTACCCCTGGGGCATATTCTGAGTCAGCATGATGGCAATTTCCATTGCTATGCAGATGACACACAGCTGTATGTCCCACTGAAACCCGGCATGAGGAATATTACCCACAATGCAGATTTCTGTATGACTGAAGGGGAAAAAAACTCCTTCACATGACCATAGAATCCAGTAGCCAGGGGAAATGTGATGTATGTGGTGACATAACACTCAAACGTCCTCATGTTTTGTTATATTTGTTGTCTTTGTCTGGGTTATAAATCTGCAAGGATGTTGAAGTATTAAGGAGAAATAAGTATATTGCATCATGCTGTCCTCTTGATCACTTGAATAATCTAATCTGAACTCCACAATTCAGATAATAATCACATTTTGTAGTGTGCAGTAATTCCAAATCATTACGGTTAAACCTGCTTGTACCAGTTTAAACTTTATATTTTTTTTAGTATTTTCGATAGAAGACTTCTGTGTTGTTGCTTTTGTGTTTCATCAGCCTCCTTTTGCTTCATTGTGAAGCACTTTAAAACTTAAGTCTTGAAAACCGAAATATAAATAAAGGTATCATTGTTACTATTCAACAGTTCAGCGACGTGCAACTAAAACTGAAGGTTGAAGACAACATAGAGCTGTTTGAATGATACTGAAGTAAACCGTTCTGAGAAAAGTAACACAACTTGTAAACTAATAGATATGTGGTCTGTTCATTTATCAAAGGGTAAAGTTTATTTCTGATACAGTTGTGAGACAGAGACAGAGCACCAGGGTTTGGCTCTCGTCTGCCTGCTGTTAAGACGCTGTAGCCTTGAGGTGAAGACAACAACAGGAAATGTATGGAGGAAAAAAAAAGAAAAGAAAAGGAAAGTGTGAAGGCATTAAACTTTCCCTCACATCATTCCTTGTATTTCACTGGTGCTCAACGTTAGCAGCATTTTCTCTGAGGAAATTACACATGAAAACACACAGTCTTCATATATTCGCAGACTACACATAAATGTCATTACGTATTAAAGCGTGTCTCTTTGACGGCTCCTATCTTTGCCTCTCTTGTTCTGCCTGCTTGTTTCCCCTTGTCTCTTAGCTCCTCTGTATTTCATTCTTCTCTCTGGAGATTAGAACAGCAGCAAGTCATTAAGAGGGACGTTACCTGGTATAACTCGGCTCTTTGTAATGATAGTTACTTAAAACAATAATCCTGTGGTAAATGAGGATCCGCGGGAGGATTTTGTAACCAAAAACTAATAAATATCAATATTCTCTCAAAGGCTTTAAGGCATTTACTTATATTTAGAGAAGAAGGATGTTAAATAAGACATCATGGTGGAACAGACTAACATTTGTGATGTCGACTAGTCGCCTTCATCAATAATCCATAGTCAGGGATTGTTTCCATCTCCCCTGAGCTTAAGTTATAGAAAGCAGTACAGAAGATGTATGGACTCTATTAAGTTCTATACAATCAAGTCAGTCCAGTACATTGTGTACTCCACATACTGTTGCTTCCATGGGTCATTCTTTACAAAAAGTTTAACCAAGACTGCTTTTTACAGTTTTCTTCAGAGAAAAGCAGCCATTCAGAGTCGTGGCAGCATTCTTGTTTGTAGTTTAGTACAATTAGTATAATTAATTGGAAGGAACTTAACAGTTAACATAGCACTTATTTAAAAAAAATATAGAGAGATTTTCTAGTGTGCTGCAAATAATAAAATGATCAATGTGACCATTTTGGAGAGGCAAAATCATGTTCAGTGTTAAAATGCTGACATGTTTTCCCTTTTAACCACCTGCATTCATTGTACTAGAACTACAAAATACAAGAGCGTTTGTTTGGTGCCAGGAGTAAAATATGATCAAATGAATGCTGCTAGTCATACAGAAAGAGGCAGGAACTCAAGCTCATGTCATTTTGTGTAACATTAAAACCACTTTTAGAGTGGTATATACTAATAACAGTAATATAATATCAGGATTGGCAGCTATTCAGTAATGAAAACTTGAATCAGGACAAGGGGATTGGGGCATCTTTAGGCCTTGTTTACACGTTTTTTAGTGAAAGCAGAAAACGTTTGTCGTATATTTGAGTGTCTGTTTACATGACAACGGTGCTCAGAGCCACTGAAAATGCAACTTTTTGAAAACAGCTCCCAAGGTGGAACGTTTCGATGTCCTCAAAACCGAAGACGGATGAGAAACTGTCGGCCCTTTTGGACGTCCTTATCAAATGTAATCCGAGCGGCACTCCAACGTCTCCCCGAGTTGGCCATTAACTGAAAATGTGCGAGCGAATGCATCTGACTCCAAGTGTGACTGCGAGTTTGCTTTTGGGAGGTGGAAAGCAGCGCCTTCTGAATCGGTGGAGCGTGATGCATCTGGATGGCAGCACGTTGGGCCTCTGTACTCACACAAACGCCGCGACACCCTGCTCTGCAAATGTCAGTCCCGTCCAATTAAATGGTTGACTGATGCCATTGCCCACGAGGGGATCCCACCAATAAAGTTCTCTGTTTGTCATCAGCTGTCTCTCGCGCATTTTTCTTTTTTTCCACATCTTTTTTAGAGGCACTTCATAGGCAGCAGCGTTGATCATAGGTGCCCCTACATTACATATCGAGGAAGATGAGACCTGTGAGCCGCTACAGTGCCGTGCTTCATTCCGCAGTATCCTTGTGCTCTATCTGTGAATCTCTTGGGTCATGTCTGTGCTTGTTATTCATTTGCAAGCAGTTTGGACCACCTACACATTGGCTATATATACAACAATGTCAGTCTGTAGTCTGCAGTTAACTTCACTTTGATTATCGGTTGCTCTGGGGGCTCTCAAGCATCTACAGTATTCAGTTTCGTTGCGATGATAAAATTAATCCATGCTGTTCAAATGCAACCTACAGTAAGAGAACGCCTCAACATACTGACGCCAGGTTATTTCCATCTGTGCTTGTTTTCAGTCTTAGGAGCCGGGAGTTTTCAATAACGTCGCCGCAACTCCTCTACGAGTAACTGATTACTTTTACTTAATCATGACATACCTGCTGTCACTTTCAACATGAGCAAAGTCTGTTGTCTTAACAGTTATTCTTTTTGCTTCACTCCTGTTTATTGAAAGGGGAGCGCCTTGTTTATTCTTAAAGATGTCTGACTGAAAGTGAGATTATCACTCACCTGCTTCTTCAGTACCTGTGATGAATCAGCATAAACATTCGCTCACCTTTACGTCAGTGTATCTCAGTTTTTAGTGAAGCTTCTTCTCACTGTCATTAGGTCAATAATACCATTTTTAGCAGCTCCGAACACCAACATTATAAAGTGTTTTCCTCTTTGCCACCACATCACAACCATGTTCATATTATTTAAACAATTTATTACAATTTCTGAGCAATTAACACTGTTTTAAAGAAGTAACCAGGCTGGGATCTGGTGGGGAAGAGGTGGAATAGACCTCTCAATCTGGTCTGTGCTTTTTTCCCTTATGCCGCATTATTTTTACCATGACGAGATAAAATGTATCTCCTTTATATTGATTAAAGCCACTTAACCAGCAGACTGGATATAACAACATCAAATGAATATCTTAAAATCTAGGTTGCAGTCAGGCTTTGAAAGCAACGCAAAGTCTCTGCAACCATCGTACCTGTAACATTTATGAGTCTTTTTTTGGCAGCTGTGAAACCTTTGTATATTGCAACTGCATCATCTGCTCCAAGGAAAACTGCAGACACAATCGAAACATGTCAGGTTAAAAAAAACTAGCTTTCCCTACTAATTTATTGTAAAAATTAAAAAAACCAAAACGTATCCTAACGTTAGAAATGACAAAATTAACATAATCAAGCTATAAGCTGCTCTCTATGATGAGGTTTGTTGTTAGCAGGCTGAAAGATGCAGAAATCTTTGGGCTGTGGTCTGAAGAAAAGCTCTGTGGTACGCAGCATTGCTGTTTGCAAGAACATTTGAAGTTGTTCTTTACAGATTTTGCTGGATGCATGGGTTTTTAGGATAATTTGTTGATATTTTACTCATCAGTTGAGGTCAAATTGAGCTGCACACATGATGATGAACTACGACAAGTTTTACTGCCCAAATCTAAAAGATATTCTACTTTCATTCCAAATCCCACCCTGCTTGTAACTATTAAGAAAGAAGCTATTTTTGCACAAGACTGTTCCCTCAGCCAGATCAATCCTAATGTCCTATCTTAATGATGGTTACATCTGATATTTATGGTGCGTTTGTTTTATTTATTCTGTGCTGGACGTTCCTCATGATGCAACCTGAGCGGTTGGGAGGTTGAGTGCCTTGCTCAGGGATCCGCGGTGACGACGCTGAGATCCCGGTCAGTTCTCAGAGAGCACACCGCAGCCTAAATCCTCTAAACACTCACAAGCAAAAATAATTCACATCACAACTCAACCATAGTGTTTTTTCTTGTTGGCTCGCCGTCAGAGCAGAGAGGGGTTATTGGCTGAGGAGGAACGTGCGCTCATGAAAATCCCTGCGCAGCCATTTCCACGTATTAATTAAGCCAACTTATAAAAACATGCTGCTGCTCGTAATCGTGCCAATCTGCGACTCTTACAACTCGACGAGGCGGGGGGAGGAATGTGCAGGTTTTTACTGGTGGATTTCATGAATAACATAAGGTGCTGCTTGGATCTCGAAGTGGATTCTGCAGATGCTCGGGCTGGTCTTGCCCCTTTATTTTTTTCTTCTTTTTTTCCCCTATTGGATCCGTCTTTTACACCCTCGCTAAACTCATTAACCAAAGCTCTTCACACTTTGGCATGGAGAAACTCGACAGGAAAATAATTTGAGCTCTATCTTGAACTGTTTCCTCGACTGGGCCTGGTTTACGCACCGTTTACACCCCGTGAAGCAAATACTCAAAAATTGATTCAGAGAGTGATTAAATGTGCCGCAGGCTTTTATGGGGCCGACGCAGGTTTTCAGCTTCCTAAAAGGAATGTGATGTTCACCCCGGCATGTTAACGGTGCCACTCTCTGAGAAAGTTCCTGGTAAAGGATGAACATTACAGGGAAATGTTTCGTGAAAGGGGCTCTTCTATGGGTCAGTGGGTAATTCTGCAAAAAAAATTAAAAAAAATAATATATATATATATATATATATATATATATATATATATATATATATGTATGTGTATGTGTATATATATGTTCAGAGTTTGACATTTCTACCAGGGCTTGCCTTCAATCTGCTCTCAGTAAAGTTAGGAGGCCAAAGCTGTCAGAATAAAAAGTGACATAAACATTTATTCAAATTGAGTCGTTCACAATGAGAGCGTATCGAGCCGGGTGTTCTGATGAGATTTGATGAATACACACTGTTGGTATTATGAGGCTAATTTTGTGAGAGTGTGTGCAATGAGCCGGCAGTGGTAGACATTAAACGGTGTAGATTTTTCAGGCTGACTTATGAAATGTTTGCTAATTGACGGTGCAAAGGCCACGCTGTTCTTGGCTTGGAAATGCTCAAATACCTTGGGACAACTTAGCTGTCTGCGAGCTGAGCTGAATGAGAAATACTGCAATGAGTTTTCTTTTTCTTTTAGACTCTTCCGAATGAATATAACTGAGGCAAAAAGAGAAGCGGTTCACACAATGAAGGTAATTGTTTTTAAAGAAAATATACGCAGCGTGTTTTATATATTTATCGCGTACGAGGGCTAAGAATTAAACATAAATGAATCATGTTAAAATTATTTCAATCAAAAAGCAACACTTTTTTCAATTAGAACTCATTTTGATTGATGAATGAATCAATTAAAAGATTTACATATGTTCACTCCACAAATGCAAGTATTTATGATTTTATATATTTTTTTCTATTGTTGGGAATTGTGTATTATTTTAATATAACACTACAAATAACTTTGACGTGGGCTTGGGTTTTAGCGGCTCCATGTTATTCATTGAGGTGTGACCAAAGACATGTGATATGAAAATACTTTAAAATGCATATAATTATTTAAAAAACTTTCGACATGTTAATAAGACATAAAATAAACCCTGCAACAATCAAAAACAACCCAAAAAAATGAATAAAATGAGTTTTCTGTTTTAAAGTAATAATCTTAATACCTTGTACGATGAATGTTTCAGAGTAATGTGATTTAGACTCCATTTGTATGATAACAGTTCAAGTGGAAATGCATCGTTTTTGCATTTTTGGTTCAGAAAAGTTTCGCCTCTGCACAGCAGTGTTTTGAAAATGATCTTGTTTACACTACTGGGTGTTGTTGTTTATTTCTGTAATGAATCCACACACGCAGACAACAATACACTACAAACATTAACAATAGCGGTCAACAGACACTCGTATGGACGGATGATTCTCGTAAAATAAAACCACCCAGGAAGCACACTTCTACAGCATTTAAAAAAAAATTATATATATATATATATATATATTGCCTGCATTTAAATGTGCAATAGAAGTTGCATGAAAAGACTTGGACCCTGAGGTCTGTGCCGATCAGAGCGCAGTCAGCTCACAGTCCTGATCGTCAGCGGACAAAGCCAAAGATATTCATGCACCAAAAGCCACACAGCAGGTGCAACATCCTCCCTCCTGTGGCCAGTTTGTCCAGTTAGATTATTGCAACTGTGCCCATCTGTGTTGACTCCTCCACCTCTTTCTTTTCCTGTTTGGACATTATTTATTGATGGTGTGTGTGTGTTAACAGCGCGGCTCCGCCGGAACACGACATGTTGTTTATAAGAGCAGCTCTACTTTTTTTTCTCAATCTCTGAGCCAAATGAAGATATTCATTATGCGTTTTGGTGTTTGTTGCTCCCCAATCCAAAACAAAGATCCTACATGTGGTCCGGCCTTCCGATTAAAAAGCAATGACTTGTACAACAAGCTGAAGTAGACAAATGCAGAGAGTCCCTGAGGGGTGCGGAAGTGTCCATCAGCTGTCTGTCTGCGCCTCAGCCCAGAGCCGTTCCCATCCTCTATCAGCTCGCCTCCTTTCAAAGTGTCAAGTCAGTAAAAAGTTTCTTTGGACAACGGAGAGTCTCCTGGGTGAGTGCAGCTGTAGCCTGAGGGAGATTTATTAAATTGTGGTCTTTATTCTCCTCCAAATTGGATGCGACAGAAGGGGAAAAAAAAGGAAACGAACATGAAGATCAAAGCAAGGTTTTGTTGGGTTTGTGTTTGTCTGTAGAAGTTTGACAAGGAAGTGTGGCAACCCTGAACTGAGTCAAGACACCATTCATGGATTTATGTGGTAATTATTGGGCCTGTCAAGAAGATCAACACTGTCACATTTAACTAGTTCCCATAATGTTTATATTTAAGTGGAGGTGCCAAGGAATGAAATATGTGTACACAGTTGAATTATCAGGTATCTGTACTTTACTTGAGAATGTTATTATCTTAGGAATTTTATATTTTTTCCAAATTTGATTATTAAAGGTGGCTTATTGCTCAGTAATAATTCAGTTACAGTTAAAGTTTTAAAGTAAAACAAAGACAAAACTACCCATTTTTTTTCAATTTAGAAGTAAAAACCTCTCTAAAATTAAAGCTTTCAATGGACTTATTCACATTATTTTACATTAAGTGCAGCAGTGGTTTTAGCAGTTTTTGTTTTTATTAGTTTCTTATTCAAAACTATGATAACATTTTATTTCATTGCTAATGATGACCCGCTGTAGGACCACCACCCCTACCAGAGACAAGATTGCAGATGCCTTAAAAAGCATGTATATTAATACAGTTATGTTATTAGACTTACTTTTTAGTTTTTATCTTTTTATTTTGACCTCAGTGAAAGAAGCTGCATCAATTACTTTGTTTTAGTAACGTTATATATAAAGTTAGGTTACATACCAGTATTTAGTTAAATAATGTGACTACTTTTGGCAGTTTAGATTTAATCTGGCAGCTTCAGTAAGATTAAATGTAGGCCCCGTTCATCGTTTTGGTGTTTTCACAAAAGTTTCTTGTTTACACAGCAAGTTATGAAAATCATGTCTGTTTACACAAAATAGCAGACACGCTGAAAATGATGTTGTTTTAATGATGGGTCGCTTGTGGGGGCTGTTGGTTGTTTTTGTATTGAAACCATTGAAAATTTGTCCACAACAATATTCTATAAACATTAACAATGGTGAGTATACGGACATTTCTATAGACAGACGATGAAGTTGGATTCTGTATTCTGTTGTTGGCACTCAGACTTTTGTTGTCATGTTTGAAATCAGTGTGAATCATCTGCTTCTAAGGCAAAATAATATGTACGATGTACTTTTCCTTGTCTGAACTAGTCTTGTATTATTCAAAAATTCTAAAAAAAACATTCGTAGGAGGATTTCAAAGCCTCATCAGTTAAACATGTTCACCTGAAACCGAAGGACCCAAGGTCTTTTTTAGCTATTCAGTTCAGCATCATATAAGACTTGAACGGATTAAAGCACTTTGGAAGACTGTGTATTATTCCTGCCTATTTTTAGCAGAGCGTGTTTCTTTGTCTCCTGTGCTCAGGTACTTGTCCTCAGTCCCTCAGGTGTTCGTGTCTTTGTAGATTAAAACCTTGAAACTTGATAACAGTAGTTTGGAAACAGCTTGAACGGCGTGACATTCATCTAAAGACTGTTTTAACCCGTGAGTCCGCTGGACAGTTGAAGGGTTTTTGGCTTTGTTTGTGTATAATTTATCTGTAAGACCTGATGATAATTAGTTTATGAATGCTGCACCTCAAGTGTTGATTTGATTACGTTTGGGAGACATATTGTACTGCAGGTTAGGTTATGGCATGAGGACGATCCTATCTAGTCAGTGGAGGGGAATTTTTTTTTTACAGATTTGACCATCTTGATCGTCACAGATTTAATGTCCCAGCAGATTGCCTGTTACACTGTTAACGTCTATCAGTGTTCGGTGTGCAGAGTCTCTTATCACAAAGTTCAAAGTCTATAAACATTTGTCAAGATGGGAACTCAACACTGTTGTTTTATGCAGGATTGATAAAAAACAAAATATGTGTGACAATCCAATAACAATGTTGATGTGTGGAGTTACTGTGGGCCAAACAGTGTGTAGTGGTTAGTACTTCTGAATCACAGTGAGGAAACCAATGGATCGAGTCCAGGCTTGTGACGCTGTTGTCATAGATACAAATCCTCTCATGGCAGAAATGTAGCAAAAGCCATGTGTTAAAAAAAACAACAGCCAACTGGGAAGCCGCTTGGGTTGGAACTGGTGATTTGTCTGCATCTTAACCACTTGAAGCCAAACGTGTAGATTTTTTAACTAGATAACAAGATATTTTTACACTTTGAAAACTCTTTGTATTCATTGACAAATCTGCTTCGGTGTACAAATTATAATACGGATTAGCAGATTTCAGTTCCCTTTGACAAATTCTTTTCCACAATGACAAATCTCTCTTATGACAGTTCGAATGAGCTACAGACAGACAACTCTCCATATGCATAGATGAATCATTTTATAATAATGCTCCCATAGTTAATGTTTTTCGTGTATTGTTTTCTGCAAATGTGTGCATGTGATTTCATTACAAAAACAAACAACACTACCCACATTGGCCAAACATGCTGACTCCATTGTTTTCATCGTTTCTGCCATTGCCCTGTAAACAGATGTTGTTGTTTTTTTAAATGTTGTTGCTGTACGAACGTGAACCTTTTAAAAAAGGCAAACATGATGCATTTTCTCTGGACTCACGGTTTCCCCACTGTACTCTGCCTTCACCTACAGCCAGCTGGGATTGGCTTGAATCAAACCGTATAGAAGGTGGATGGATGTAGTTATTGTATTTATATTCCCATGTTATTGTATTAGGACCTGATATTATCAGCATTTTTGGCACATCATATTTTTATACAGAGAAAATGTAAATCCTTTGATAGCGTTAGAGGAGCCTCTAATGTGTATCTGTATCTTTTCCATTAATTTGCTGCACTCATGAGGAGGAGGGGGATTACATAAAGAAGTGGCCTTAGCAAACAAAAAGCATAGTGAAATATCAGACTTTTTAAAAATTTATTTAAATATTGCATTGTGGATTTTCAGAGGTGTCGATATGTGACTATCTTTCCTTCTTGGATGCACAAATGCAGCAAATGTATTCTCTCCATTTTACCCCAAATGATTAATTTTGTTTTCTAAGTAATGGACCTCAGTATTTACTCAAACATATTCCTGTCTCCAGTTTCTGCATTTTCATCTGTACCGATGGTACATTTGAGTATTAATTCTTGCCGGTATTTATTGGCGTCAGCAATAAAATTACCACCTAAACTGCCTGGCTCCGAATGAGTCTGCTTCTGAAGTGTCCTTATGGGGGACTTTCTTTCCAATTTTTGGACAACTGGTTATTTTGCTGAGCTAAATTAGCCAGCCGCTGGCTCCAGTTACCTGTCATTGGAGAGTTATCAATCTGAGGTTTAGCAAAGAAAAGTAAAAAAAACAAAAAAAAAAGTTGAGCCTTTCCTTCAAGGTGGATTTTCACAAAACTTGTTTTCAAAAGGATTTCTTTGGCATAGATGTCACCGTATTTCTCAAAAATGTTGTTTGAACAATCAACCACTAAGCAGTCAGAGTGGCAATGCTTTCCCACCAAAACAGCGACTATAAAATAAAACTTTCTTTGCTTTTCCTTTTGATAAAGTTGCGGTAACCATTGAAAAATAGCAACTGTTATGTTTTCGGATCCTGGCTGTCATAAGCTTTTGTCACCCCCGGTCAGCTCAGTGGGCTGCTGGCTGTGCAGTATTTGTCGCGTGGAGGAATGCTGAGAGAGGCATCGCTGCTGACCTCATAAACTCTGCCATCCTAGCTACCATTTATACCTCAAACCTGAGGTGACTGCCCATTTTCACTACCATATCTGTATTTTCCACACCTTCTTCTTCAGTGCACTTAGAAACTTTTTGACTGTGTCCAAAGCAGCTTCATCTGTGCCAAATAGGAAAAACACTTAATTAGAATTTTCAGTTATTGCATAGGCCTTGTTTACGTGACATTTTCAAGTGAAAACAGAACAGTTTTGGTTTGTTGTCAGTGTCTGTTTACATGACAATGGTGTTCGGAGCCACAGAAAAACACAACTATTTGAAAACGATTCCCAAGAAGGCCATTTCATGGTTGCATGCATGCATGCATCATTCTGGTCTTCAGGTTTTAGGAGCCCAAAAATGTCATTGTTTTGAAAACGGGCTCCAGAGTGGAGAAATTTGAAAACGCCACCTTGACATTGATGTGTGGATGGAGAAGATGATGGATTTGCTGAAAACAATGATGTCATCACCCAATCTCTCGACCCTATAGTCCCGTGACCCTCTCCGCAACGTCACTGGAGAACAATGATGGCAGATTACATTCTCCAGATCGAGCTGCAGAAGCTACTGATGCTCGTCGGTTTAATATGGCGAGTATTTCTCTGGCAGAGTTACAGCGACAAGTGTACTACATCATGTTGAGTCATTTTCATGGTGTCGTATAGAAGCAGATACTTCCTACACCGATGCTGTGCGGATGGGACATTTCTTTTTTAGAATAATGGGGCGAAAAAAGATCGTTTTTGGCTCGTGTGGACAGGGCCTTGGTCATCTGTCCATATGAATGGCTGTATACGCGCTATTGTTGATATTGTTTTATGGGCACATTTGTGTCTGGTTTCATTACAAAAACAAACTCAGCACCCAGTAGTGGTCCTACATTGTTTTCAAAGCATTTCAGTGGAAAGGCAAAACTTTTCTGAAACGTTTTAAGTTTTCACTTAAAACAATTATCCTTAATCTCTTGGAATCTTCACAGTCAGAAACATACATATAAACTTAAGGTTTTTTTTACATGTTGTTTCCTTTCATCTGATGTAATTTGTGTTACATATAATTAACATCCCTTTATACAATGACAGCAGCTGATATTCTCCCATGTTTTTCTTTTTTAATCCCCTGGTGTATATTTCCACATTGTCATACTAAAATATCCCATTGACAAATCTGTATGACTAACAAATTCATTCAGAAAAAAAAAATGAAGCAGATGCAGTTTGAGGTAATTAAATCTTCCAAAAAATGTCTCATGTAACTGTGTCCTAAGGTAGTCCCAGCCAACATGAAGATGGCTCATTTTGTGCAACAGATACATTCATCTGCTTATCCCTCCTCCCTCCTCCCTCCTCCCTCCCTCCCTCCCTCCATCCATCTTCTACGCTGCTTATTCCTACTTAGGGCCATGGAGGCACTGGAGCCAATCCTAATAGGATAATTAGATCGCTCTAAACCCTGTAAACTAGCGCTGAAATCTGAGCCTCTAATTTACACAAGCCAACACAGCGCTAGGAATAGCACTGATGCATTTCTTCAGCTTGCTATCTTTGTCTCTCAGACGGACAGTGCTGACACTTAGGAGCAAAGCGGGATCTCAGACCGGAGGAGTGCGATAGTGGGAGAGCTGGAAGACAGAGAGAGTGAGAGGACAGGTGATGGGGAGACAGGCCTAAGCTAATGGAAAAGTCTTCCAATGAGACAGTACGAGGTAATCTCTGTGAAATGTCAGAGGGCCGGCGAGCTTGACGTTTTACCAATCAAGCACAGGTGCAAAGGCGGCCGTTTTCCCTTAATTGTTTAACATGTAGTCAAATGGCCGAGTGGCACGACCTGCAAAGGCCTTGTGTTGATCAGCATGTGGTGATTGACACGTACATCACCCCATCCTGTCTACGCTGTGGACTTCATCAGCCTCCAGTTCAGTGTCTCTGCAAGAAGTTGTGTAAAATGAAGAGCTGCAGGGAGAAGAGGAGGAGGAGGAGGAGGAGGAGGGGGAGGAGGAGGAGGAGGGATAATGAATCTGTTATCAATATTGGAAGTTATCAGACATGAGTAGTTTTGAAAGAGTCCATTCATCTTCATTATGACTCTAAACATGTCATTCAGAGTCCCGTTACTCCCCAGTTATTGACCATAGGAAGCAATCCAAATAGACAGTGAGGAAGCTGCCTCATCTTCATTCAAGGTAATAAAACACTTCTCTTATGTCGGCCCTGTCCGCTTCTCCAGGTCCTGCAGGTTTTTACTCAGGCATTGCCACAGACACCACAGGGCTCACGGACGTTAAACATCTTCTTGTCGTGAGTATTGGATTTCTTGGTCAGTGCTGAGTTTGACTGTGTTTGGCCAGATTAATGAAACCTTGATTTCCCAGACTCCTTCTCTGTATGTTTCTTCTCGCATTTCTCTTCCCAAACTCTCTGTGTGTTTCCGACACTGCCAGGAGCTGCCATTTGGTTTTGTTTGTCGAGTGCTCCTCGCCAACTGAATCAACATCCTGACTGATTAAAATGAAAATGGGCCCCTCTCTCTTGGCCCTCTAATTCTGTCTCTTGTTTTCTCTCGGCTGAGCGTGGCCCTGATCCATACATTGTCTTCTCATGAATAAAGGTGGTAAACCTCAATATCTACTGCTCTGCCTCTTGAAATGAAAGTTAATAAATATCAGAATTGTGAGGACGTTGGAGTGTTTGGGGATTCAGGCTGCGGCACTTCAGCCAAGATTTCGCTGCAGAAACAAGCAGAGCGCTGAGTCAGTGCAGTACTATGCAACACAAACGTGATCAACATTGTTGATGAATTAGAGGTTAATCATTTAAATAGAAGAAATGCGTTCATGTGTAACAAAACAAAAAAAAACACATTGTCATTATCTTTTATTCTTAAATCCACTTTTGATGCATAAGCGATCACCTGTGCAACGCATATTTTTATTTATTTATATGACTTGTAGTTTCTCACTGTGGCATTATGATAAAGTTGTACAGCGTTGTTACTGTTGAAAAGAGAGGAAAGGGGAGAGATCATATCGACCTAAGTTACCATTTCCAACTCACTGTTCTAACAGCATTATTCACTTCATAATAATGATCTGTAAACAATGCACTTCTTCCAGAGGTAGTGCTGCTTAAACTAAAGTCTTATTCTCAATAGTGTTTATTCACACTAATGAGTAAAGTTAAAAATAAAAGTTTTAAAACTATATATTCACACATGGAAACTGTATTAGAGAATTAAGAAAAATGTGGCAAAGTGATCCTGAAAGACAAACCTTCACTGGGTGATTCATTACACTGATGACTCGTGAAGAATGAGAGTTAAAAAAAAGAGTAATTTCATTCTTATTTTAGATCGTACTATGTGACATTTATATATCTGAAGTCAAACATGATCAGCTGTGCTGCTGCTGCTGCTTCTGTAATGATTCTCGGATAGAGTCTCTAAAAGGGCTGCAATTGTCCGAGCTTTTGTCGCGCCACAGAATAGCGATGTTTGTCATTATATACACAGACAGGCAAGACAAGACACGCAAACACACACACACACACACACACACACACACACACACACACACACACACACACACACACACACACACACACACACACACACACACACACACACACACACACAGCAAAATAAAAGGCAGCATTTCTGTGTCATTGCTGTTTATACACCCGTACGTTTGACTTAATCTGGCCTGGCTGGGTCTAAACGCTTCTGTCTGACGAGCACAGAGCAGAAGAGCTGTAAGGAGCAGTGACAAAAAAAACCCCAAAAGTCAGATCTATATTTTCTATTTTTGCACATGAGTGTCTCATTCTAACAAGGCTCTATTGGCTAATAGCCACTCGGGTGCATGTTCAGACAATCCGAACAGGCCTCTTCACTCCTTTGAGGTGCTGCCCTTATAAAAGGACAACAGCCGCCCACTATTCTTTCGTGACAGCGCGGATAGCTTCATCAGACCACTGTGCAGAGCTCGCCGGTTCCTGGCACAGCTGACTGCACTGCTGACTGGCTGCTGTATGTGCAATGATGCCGAGAACACCCCTGCTGGTGTCACACAACTTTCTCACATTCTGCCTCCAGCACAAAGTTTTGTCACCCCCAAAAATATACCAAAAGCTTTCACTCAACTTTTTATTTCACTCCCAGGATCCTATTTCTCCCTGCCACCGTGCCTGGTTTGGATCACAGTGTGAGGAGGTCTATTAAAAAAAAAAAAAAGGTGTTACAGTGTTACTTTGTTTTCAGCCTTGAATAAAGGTAGAACTCTATTTGTAGCCATCGTAGGAGTTGGGTTACAAATCCCATTTTTAATTTGTTAATCCAGTTTAATTACTTGTTTTTTTAGGAAAGTGTGGCGGAGTTGTGGTTGGAACTTTCACCTCACAGTGTGAAGACACTGGTTTGTTGTCTCTGTGGAGTTGTGGGTTTCCTGCATGCGCTCTCTCTTCCTCCCACAATCCTCGAAACGCGCTTGTGAGGCTCGCTGGTGGCTCTAAACCTCCCATCGCTGCGAGTGTGTGTAATATCAAGACACAATTGCGGCACAATTTTGTTATTGCACATTTATGGACATACCAACAATCATTTAATACAATTATTCACAATTAATTCACAAAAATTATGTGACCGATTGACATTTAGGATGTGGTTTTAGCAGTGATGATTACAAAATGAATACAGCTATACAGTTATACAGCCATTAATGTAATAACTTTCCTATATTGTAATAAAATATTTGAACCATATTGTAATAACATTTTGTGTATATTAGAATAATTTATTACATTAATGACTGGTTATGACAGTAGCTATTGGGTTAATTACAGTTGGGCTAATATTACTTAAAATCCAAATGAACAAATTCGTATCACGATTGTATAACAGGACAAATGGTTTAGCAATTGAATGTATAAAATATGTAAACGCCTAATAAAATTAGATAGCTCTAAGTTTTCTGTTTGTTTTTTTTGTTTTTGTTTGTTTGTTTGTTTTAATTTCAAAAATAAAATGTTATTACTGCATCCAATAATTTCAATGTCATGTCACTGCATTTCTGGGAAATAAAGCTTTCTTTTGGCTGTTTCTATGCAGTTTCTTATTTAAATAAACAGTATTGTTAAGATACATAATATCATTTTTATGACATAATTAGCTTGTTATTACATTTTTGGCTTTATTCCATTTAAAATAGTTAAAATTACTGACAGGTATTCTTAATTCAACAAGTCTCATAGGGGATGGTCATAGGCGAGTGTTTCACAGTTGGATTAAATACTTGAGCCTCATGTTGGAGAGTTTGGATGAACGAAGGCAGAGTCTGACCTTAGAGTAGGAGAAGGTGCGTTTCCTGCTTTCAAGGTGGTCTGTAATGCATGGAGAAGCAAAGTTATAGAGACGTTTGGCAGCCGCTGAAGGTAGTGGAGGACAGGAGTGATGTATTATGTAGAGGAAGTTCTGGTGATGGTGCGAAGTTCTGGACCAGCTGAACTTTGCCGACAAATTTGTGATGAAAAGAGGGTGAACGTGTTTGATAGTGACCAATGAGGAGATAAATGGAGTTTATTTCTTTCATTGAGGTGGAAGTGTATTAGCTTACGTACCATCATTTGAAGCACCATCACATTCAGATCTGTTCCTTTCCTAAGCAGCTTTTATGCTTTGTGCATAATAGTGCAAAATTGTAGTGAAGCCCGCAGTGGATGGCCCACTTCCCCAACTCGTCCATCCTGAAAACCTTCTCATCATCCCCCACTGTGGACAGTGACAAATAACCATCACTGAAGCTGTGCTGTGTTGTGTTTACAGATGTTATTTTTCCCAGTCACACTGTCTGATATAAAAGCAGCAGAAATGTCTCAGTACTCTTTTTAAAAGCATGCTTTTATTTCACTTTTATTTTGCCAGCAACTCCAAAGATGGGCCATCAAATTACTTATGGACAGTTTTAGAATATCAAAGAACAAAAAAAAAAGGCTTTAGCAGTATCAGCAGCTGAATTAAAAGGACCTGCAAAAGCTCAAGCAGTAGGAAAAATGAGGAATGTCGTTCTTACTGTTACAATTGTGAAGAAGCAATGTCCACATTGATAGTTTTAAAGTTAAACAGGATAAATAATGATGATTAGTAATTCACCTTGGATTTTAAAACTGAAATGATGCTTCAAAGTGACTGCAAATTAAATGCTTTAATGAAAATACACACACAAATGTCTCCTATATCAATTGTATGAACTGTTTAAGAGCGAGTATGACTGAGAACTTGAAGCTTTTTAATCATGTGTTTCTTTGGACTGTCAACTGTAACTGTATGTGTGACTGCCAACGTCTAAAGAGGGATTATCTCATGAATCACACACACACACACACACACACACACACACACACACACACACACACACACACACACACACACACACACACACACACACACACACGTTTTTACGTAGTGACCTACAAGAGATAGAATATGATATAATAGAAAGTACTTTATTAATCCAGAGGGAAATTCTTTTACAATACAAAAATAGAATAATAATGAATAAAACTGCATTTCTTGTAGGTTTTGTTTCGTTTTCTCATGTGAAAATAGGTCAAGTCGATGAGATAGTTGTTCTATTCATTCATTGATGATACATACAATGTAATGGTTGTATAAACAATATTTTCCTATTCCTTACATTATTGGCCAACTCTATCACACCATTATATGTGTTCAGGTATTATATATTTAATCCTTTCAGTTAAACTTTCCTGCACTTGCTCCCCACCGTAATTCATGATTCATGAATTACTCGGCAAGTTTCTATTGTGATTGTGCACCAACTCTCTTTTGCCTTTGTTAAGGATCCACACTATACAGATGGATATGACGGCAAACAATTATGGTGGAGTATTGCTTGAGAGGCGGAGGAAGGCTGTAAATTAGCAGCCTCGGTGGCAGAACTTTTTCCTCGCTCGCCCACCGTCAGACCGATCACACACTGCCAGTTTCGGCTCCCGTCTCGATCACAGACCTTTGTTTGACACCGCAGGGTGCGATGGGTGACATCCTCAGTAATCAGCACCTGCTGCCAGTGACAACAGAGGTATATCGGCGGATGACATGTCATGTGGTCACGTACCGTGCCACGGTGTGTGGGTTCGATGGCGGAGCGAGTGAAGGTGTGAGCCGAGATGCTGGAGAGAGAGAGGAGATCTCAGTGGGGGCCCGGGAGGCGGAGGCTCCCACGCCGAGCCGGCGGCTCGTGCGAATGGCTAATGACCAACGCCGTCATCCGCCATTCTCAAATGGGATGGTAAGTCATGGGCGTTAGCTAGCACCCTTCCAGAGGCACCAAGGCGTGAATGTCTCCTGTTGGCAAACTGTTAGAACACCTCCCACAGCGTGCGCAGATTTGACTTTCATTGTGTGTGTGTGTGTGTGTGTGTGTGTGTGTGTGTGTGTGTGTGTGTGTGTGTGTGTGTGTGTGTGTGTGTGTGTGTGTGTGACTAAGCCTTCCCTATTTAACCAAATTCTAATTATATTTCCCTCTCAGAGGAGTTTTGTTTTGCCCTTTACACAATAAGTCTGTATGTATACCACATATATGATTTATGATTTTAATGCGCTGCATGTTGATCTGAGCATTGTTTCCCATACTCTTTCATCTATTTCCTATCCCATGCACATAGGGGTTCAATTAAATCCTTCATTACCATGTTCCGCTTACCTCCAGGTTGTCAGATGCAAATTGATCCTTTCTTTTCTTCGCTTTTTAATCAACAACCGCCTCAAGAAAAACAATGCCTCCCACAAGCTAACGCATTTCGTTTTCAATAGGTAGGAATCAATCTGTCCTGCACTGATGCAGGGTCCATTTCTGGCTGTGGAGCTGCAGTATCTGATCACATCACAAGACTTTGACCCTTTGTCACTGTATATCCTCGGGTGCAAATTAAGTAGTGGGCTTTGTTTGAGTTTTGAAGTGACGCGCGCACACTGGCACACAAATTCGCACCCCGTCCTTGAGCATTTAAGTGAGCGTCGAGTTGAGACGAGAAACGTTCCTTCTCTTCTGCATCTGTTAGAAGTTCTCAGCTGAGGCAGGAGGAGATTTTTCTTTCCCTTGTGCTTGAACAGTTAAATGTTTCTCAGTTTATAGCCAAATTACTTAGAGCCTGTCATGTTTTCAATGTAACAGAGAGCCTGAGCTCAAGAGACTGAATGCTGTAATAAGAAATGATTCACTCTGGAGGATATGTCTTATATTCTCATTTTAATGAGTGCATTTCCTTCCTTAATTTTCTAATCTTATATTATTGCAAAAAAGCAGTTTGTATGCATTGCTGAGGTGCTGAGGCTGGTCTATCAATGAAAAGAGAATGTGTTTAAACAATAACTTGAGCTACGTTTGTGCATGTAAACTTAAATACCATAAAGTTTTGCCAGGAGCACAGGTATGATATAATATGTATTTAATAAAAATTTCTAGTGAATGTTTAGTTCTGAAACCACCACAATGTCTGAATATTCCAATAATCTGGTCCAGCTAAAGTATTTTGGCCGTTTTAGTGTCGCTCGGCTTGAAATTTGCCAGGAAAACCTGTCCGTTGTCCACGTTCAGCAGGTTGACCGCTCATCACGGTGTGTTAACAGTTAAATATGTGCCTGGGTGCAGCGACGTGTCTGCCCAGTACAGAGTGTCCGCTCCTCAGAAGTTCTACTGTAGTATCAATCTAACATTTATACTGATGAAAGACATTTATTTTTTAGAAATGAGTTTAATTCAAACTCAAACTGCCATCAACCCAAAGGTAATGACTTTTATTCCATAAGTTAAAGCCTCAAGCTGGCATGACTCAGAGGCCCCGTTAACAGCATTTCGGTCTTTCTGTTGTTTCCATGTAAATGGTCATCGTTTTCAAAACATCGCAGAAACACAGAACTTCTTGGACACAAAAATACAAAAATGATGTCTTTTCAGGGCCCGATAATGCTTTTTAATATTGACAAACTCCAACAGCATTTTTTTTATTTCGCTGTCTGTCATCAACTCAGGCCTCGTCCACACGACGACGCCATTTCGTGTAATCACATAGTTTTTGGCCGATCGTCCACACGGCACAGTGTTTTAGAAGCCTGAAATCGACGGGTTTCAGAGTGGAGAAATTTGAAAATGCGACCTCGGTATTGACGTGTGAACGGGCAAGACAACATTTTGCTCCACCTCTCGACCCACCTCTGAAACTCCTCGACGTCACTTAACAACAACAATGGCGGACGACGCGCTACAGATCGAGCTGCGGAAGCTGCTGATGCTATTTGGTTTCAAGAGGCCAGACTGTTTCTCGATTTCTCAGTTTTTGCATACTCTGTGTCTTCTCTAAAGGTTTTGGTGTATTTCTTTGGCAGGGTTACAACGCCACCTATAGGCATTTATACTGGATCATAGTTTTTATGGTGTTGCGGGGACGCGGATGTTGCCTGTCAGGACAGGATTATTTTTTAACAGCGACAGCGAGAAAAACAGTAATAGGGCCTCATATTAGCTCCTCAGTAGAAGAGCGAGTGACCTTAAAATCACAAGGAAGAGTCTCACTGTTGATGAGTTTGTTGCACTACGTTACTTGAAATTCAAGATGTGATTTGATGTGATATCTATGTTGAAGTCGATTCAATCAGGGGGACAAGACAAAATATTCCCTCTTACATTGTGATAGAATTAACATTTCTGTATTTAATATATCATGTAATATTAGTTGTTTGTGTGCCTCTGAGACTATGTTTCTTTTAAAGCAGGGACAAAAAGACCAAGGTATCGCCTCTTATGTGACCTTTATGCCAAGACCTGTCTTCATTTAAGTCAATTCTAGACATTTGGGTTCTGTTAAGGGATCATAAAATCATTGCTTTGGTCATAAATCAAAAAGGACAGATGAACAGAGACTTTTTGAAACTTAAAGTCACTGATGGTGGGCACGAATTACAAATGTATTAAATGTATCTCTCTTTGTCTCAGTCAGGTGTAATATGGGTCACAGGAGGGAGTAGAGTTAATGAAATGACAACTTAATGATGTGGTTAAAACCACATGATCGCTTACCTTTTTTTTTTTTTTTTTTCTTTGCCTTGCCGAGCATAATTTACTAGTTCTTGGTGAAAGATGAACAACCTGTCAGTACAGTGTGTCTCCAGCAAACAACAACACCTGGTAAATACAACGAAACTTCTTTCATGACACTAAAATTTGTCTGCATTTCAAACCTGCAAACAGACATCATTGTCTATGTTAGAGTAAATAAATCATGTATGCTTACTTTTTCTTTCTCAATCTGTTTTCCTCTTTCAAAACACCACGCCCAGAGCGAATTACATTAGCATGTACAATAAACAGAAATGATGTGTCTCATGAATCAGACACACACACACATACACACACACATGTATATATATTACTGAATGAAACATGAAATTAAACACCGTAAGTAGGGTATCAGTATTAAATAAATAAACCTTTTATCAAGTGAAATCCAAGATGAATAAATGTGTTTAATTTGTTAAATTCAAATGTAACTCATTTTCAACACATTTTCTCTACTGATAGACAAAAGTGCATCGTTTGTTAGTGTGGATTAAATGTTTAGCCACACGTTCGCCCCTCAGCGGATCACAACTGCACGACTGAATGGCATCGCTTCTAATTCGAGTGAATAACCCCGCCACGTCGGTGCTGTGGAGATGTGAAGCACTTCCAAACGCGACGCCGCCGTCTCTCATCAGAGACGTGGTCTCAGTTGTTTGACCATTATTGTGATGCGCATAGTAAAAGATACAGCTGTCAAGAGGCCAAATGTAGAAGCCAAGTTCAGTACTAGGTCAACCTCGAAACAATTCACGGTGAAGTGACAGAGCTGTCATCAGCAGCTACATTCCAGAGATGCATTAGGGAAAGTCATTAGGGAGTCAGGGTGACTGTCATATTAGAAACCTTGTGCTTGGATTTTATCACCGTGTTGATGCTGTTGTCGTCATTGTGTTAGCATTTGTGCAAACGCGCACTGCCAATGCACGCTTTTGTGCTTTTTGACAGTGAATTACTTTGACCAGACCTGCTAATAATGCATTAGCAGAAAAGTCTTGGTGGCCGAGGCACTCACGCTGGAGATCCCTGGATCTAACACGTCCGTGTTTAGTGGACTGTTAATGAATACTCCTCTGCTTCCTGCATTTCCAGCCTGAATTACAGAAATAGGGCCACTTTGCTGTTGGATAGAGCTGTACTTTGGTTTTCATTGTTGAACGGGAAAGCTGTTTGTAATAACCATTGTTGGTTTTCTTTGAGAAGCTTTGTCCTTTCGGTTAACTGACTCCGCTCTTCATTAATCATCCAACATTTTACAGTAGCAGCCCTCTCTTTTGACTGGATAATGTCACGGAGTGTGTCAATTCACAGACGCGGCGCCTTTTATTCAAACACTTCTGTTTTACACTGAACATATGTTACCACTAACAGAGGCAATGAAACGAGGGGTTTGGAGATAACCAGAAAGCAATCAACTTTTGGCGGCGGTTGTCAAGCCGCTGAATGATTTATGTCCGATCGAAGCTCTGGTTTACCTCTCGTCCTGCCAACCGGCGGCTGCTGTGTTGTTGTGAAGCAGAGGTGCTGCTCGCGGTTTGATTGGAGTGGCGTGGAGCTGCGGCACATGAAAAAAGAGCCAGTGTCACCTTGTCACTCTCGGGCACGGCGCCAAACTGCCGGCGGGGGGGCGAGAGCGGGCATGTTGCCGAGGAGGGGTGTGTGTTGAGCGCTGTGGTGATGAATCATTGTGCGACTCCACTCCCCCCCGCCACCCCACCAACCCACCCTTGTCTGTCCCGCACCCCTCCGCCTCACCCCATCACTAACACTGTAATTATCCGCCTGCAGAGGGTGGGACATCTGCAATAACACTAGAGTTTGATCACTGTGTTTTGAAGATGAGGGTGACTCACTGGAAAACCAAAAAAAAAAAAGGAAAGATGCTTTTGAGAGGGTAATTTAGGGTTGAATTGGTGATTCTCTTGTTCCGTGTGAGCCAGCATCTCCATCCTGTTTATTGTTCGGTCATTTTCATAAGCAATTTAGTGATTCTCGGTCCCTATTTAGCAGGATGTTGGCAGCAGGTGGACTATTCTTACATCTTGTCAAGACAGTTGGCCAGAGGACGTGCGGTTCATCTCGAGTCAACCAGAGCTCTTCCCATTAGAGGCCCACTGCTGCTCCGCTCTGCTCCTACCCCGTTGATCTATCCGGGGTTTATGTGTGGCACATCTGATTAGAGACTGAGGGTCGAATGTGAAGTCACCCAAGATCAAGGCCCGTGCTGAAATAGAAGCTCCCTTTGCAGCAGGGCTGTCACAACAGCCAAAGCTCCATGGTGGAGAGGATAGGTGGGTGGAGGTGACCCTGAGGGACTCCGGGTGTTGGCAACACACATGCTCAGTCGCATTGATGTCTGCCGGCACAACGGAGTGATAGTGATGGTTTCTGATACTTGATCACCCGGCAATGATTTGTGGTCAGTAGTTCACTGGAGGGAAAAACACAAACTCTGCTCTTCTCTGGAAGCAACACCAAAATAAAAGTTATAAAGGGCTTGACTTCTCATCGAGTCTGTACATTGTGCATTTGTCTATTTATTCTTGAAATATATTGTATTACGCATAGATTCGTGAAGGAACTTTTTTTTTTATGAGGCAACAGCTTTTATTAGAAATGTGGGTTTTTAAGATAGATGGTCATATAGAATGACAAGAATAGAATTCATTCATTCAATAAAAAAAAACAATACTAAAGAAATTAATCAGCTATCAAAAGTAAGGTTATAAAGATATGTCTGTCACTTTTCTCAATTTTCCATATTTTGCTTCAAACTTCAATTTTACTTTGTGTAACATTTGTAATATTTTTTAGGGTCCACTTCCACAGCGATGGTGCTCCGAGCCAACTGTTTTGAGAACGGCTGGCAGAATTGTAACTTTTTGAGGCTGTTGTTTTGTAAACAGGTAAAAACGCACTTTCCTGGAGCTCTCAAGATCCGTCAAGCACAACTCGACACGCACACACCACGGCTGCAGTTATTCTGCACAAGCGCGTAGATGGACAATAATGATAATGGCGGCCTCCAGAGTGTCGCTGAACGTGGTGAGCTAAAAAGCAGACTCGGACAGATGGCTGGGTCTTAACAGAGTTTATTATGAAAAGTTCAAGCTGAGGTAACCTAAACCACGATGCAGGAGTGGAGTCAGAGTTGAAAACAGAGTCCAAAAGCCAAAAGGGGCAGGAGGGACAACATAGAAGATGTGAGATGTCAGCGACACGGAGGAACAAAGACAATTGAGTGCGGAAAAATGAATGAAGGAGGTTTAAATACACTGGGAAGAGGAGGACATTCAGACACAGGAAGAACAAGTGTGTGGAGACACAGAACAGACAGGTGAGTGCAAAATGAAACAGGAAATGACACAGAATTTAAAATGACACATGAATAGACTTTACCAGGTTTCATGACAACACAATCTTTTAGTGGCCCAATGTTATAACATTGTTTTCAGTGTTTGTCATTTCCGTATAAACAGATAGGAATTTCAAAATGCTGTGTGAATGCGAAAATGATGCTATGATGATCCTAAATCTTTTCAATGAATTAAAAATGTGCAACTTAACAAATCCAATCTGAAAAAAAAAAAAGCCTGTAAAACCAACTTCAGCCCTCCACAGCTGTGCAGCCAGTGTTGAGCTGGACTTTTCATCACTATGAAATAGTGCTCCACTGTTTTGCACTTGTCCTGTTGGCCTCGTTTCTCTGGTGTTGGTGCTGATCAGCAACAAGCAATAAATTGTACCCACGTTTTATAACTTTTTGAAAAAAATTTTTTTAGGTTTCACGTGGGGAAACAATCTCTCTGTCCAAAGCTTTGGAGTCTCTTTCTTCTCGTGGTCAAGCTCGAGCAGGGTCACCGAACTGCAGCAGTAATTATCTCCTGAGGCTGCTGGTTCCTCTCTGGGGAATAGGAACCACCTCCACCCATCCACCCACCTACCCGTCTACACAGCTTGGGCTTTTAGAACCTGGAGGGAGTACTCTGTGTGTGTGTGTGTGTGTGTGTGTGTGTGTGTGTGTGCGTGCGTGCGTGCGTGCGTGCGTGTGCGTGCGTGTGTGTGTGTGTGTATGATATCTCACATATCATCATGGACTCTTTAGCACTTCTTAAGGCAGCTGTACTATCAGCCCTGTCTCCGTGGACTCCGTGTCTCCCCTCCCTCCCCCCCCCCCCCCCCGACCCCCCCAATTTCTTTGAAATGAGACAATAAGAGAGACCAGCCGACATCTCATTTGATGACTAATTAGGTTATTCAGAGGGCGGGAGAGGCTGTGCGTTGCATTAATGGCTTAATATGCGTTCTTTGAGATGATGAATGTTGAGTCACATTCATACTGCATGGGTGAGTGAAAATACATAATGTTGTGTGGTATAGAGGTCCTGGTGGAAGCAATCTGCATGTCTCAGCTTTCGCATTCTCACAATATAATTGGAGGGAGGGAGCGTCTACGACTGCAGCTTGTTTGCTGGCACACGGCTGATTCCTCAAAGTTGAAAAACAGACAACTGTGAAATGAGTTTAGACAGTTGAAGCAGCAACATCTGTGAAGTCAGGAGGATGAAGATGTGTATAAAAAAAAAAATCTGAGCTTATCTTTTTATCTCCTGTTGGAATGACAAGGGTAAGAGAAGGTTATAAATTGAAAGAAAACTAAGTTATCATCACGTGGTCGGGGGGGGGGGGGGGGGGGGGGTGAAGTGAACAGCCCTCTACAGGACCCATGTTTGCATTTGTTGACTCTGGAGAAGCAGAAAATTAGCGAAGTTAACATAACATATAGAAAGAGAGTGGGAGAGAGAGAGAGAGAGAGAGAGAGAGAGAGAGAGGGAGAGAGAGAGAGGGAGAGAATCCCCTGAAGGAGCAGAGGGGCAGTGGGGGAGAAGGAATAGCCTTCACATGACCTCCATGTACATCCAGTGGTGCTACCTTGAGCACAAACATTGGCATGGCATCCAGGGGATATGGAAATTCAACCTTGTCATCTATTATCATGTATGGCAGCTCATGGATTTGATATTCCCACTCAGCTGAGATGTTCAGTTCATCCGTGAGCGCACTGTGGTGAGAGTAAAGTCTTAAATATAGACAGAAAAAAATGACAAAGTAGGGGAGTAAGTGAGTAAAAGAGCGAGTCAGACACTGATAACCTCATCTTAGAGCCTTCTCTGTTGAGCTATCAGTCTTTCTGACCCTTGCAATTAACACACAAAGTGCAGGGATAGGAGGCGCTAGCTTCAATTGGTCCCTGTGAGACTCTGGACTCAGCCTACAAATAAGATATTGCCGCATAGACAGTATTTTACTGAAAGTAGAGAATAGATTTGTCTCCTGGCAGACACTGCAAATAATTCATCCTGGGTACGCCTGCGGCTTAAAGCCTTGTTGGTATTAGTGCACCTAAAAGTTGCTGGAAGCTTACAGTGCGCATGGGAATACTTCCACGATATCACTCACCCCCCTCAAACACACACACAAGCAGGCACTCTGAGTGATTTACACACACTTTCAGTGACAAAACACAGTGAAAACTGTTGGTGAATAACAAGGCAACGGACTCTTGTTTACTGTAATTCAGCTCTGTTTAGACCAAGGTGTGATATGTGAGGAAAACAGAGGGTAGCTTTTATCTCTGGGGAGGTGAGTGGGCTGTTTCTTTTATCGACATGCCTTATTTTCTGTAATTTATTTAGCAGGGAATGATGCTAAAAAAAGGAACATGCCGGGACAAGTTATATTATTCCTTTTAACCAGATTTATCATTGGGCCACAAGACTGACTTGAACTGGGATGAACTGTGTGTGGGTTTTGTTTTTTTTTTGCTTTTCCTGTGTATTCATGTTCTGCATGTCAACATGTTTTGTCAGATGGAGCCCCACTGCCCCAGATTCACTCCCAAAAGGTACATGTGACTGTTGCATGGTTGTGTCTGAGGTCACAAAGTGTGTGGAGAAAGCCTGGCGAGAGAAGACTTAAAAGAATTCAAGCCTGACCTCGAAAGTACTGTTTACACAATGTTATCAAAGCAAAAAAAAAAAAAAGAGTCACAAATCTCAGAAAAATGACAAAAATCTGCTCCAATAATGAAATGCTGCTGCTGGTGGGAACAGCAAACAAACAACAAACGTGGCTGAGTCACAGCTGGTGAAAATAAGGGTCAAGCGAAGGAGTGCTGTTATTCTGATGATAAAAATCTCAAAGCAGAATCACATTGTCATCATCTACTGACGTACTGTCACTCAACATGCTCACATCATATTAGTAACACATCTCTATATCGTATTCTAATATTGGCTATAGTGAACAACAATATGTGCAACAGGTAGGAAGATTGCAGCGATACCACTTTTTTTATAGGTCGGGTAAAAATACTACCCTTTAGCTGCATGCGGGTGCTGAGTACCGATGCTGAGTTTTATGAAATGCCATTAAGCCTAATTTATACTCCACATGCAGATGATATGTGAAGGTGATGTGCTACTGTGAACTGCCTCCACAACCTCTGCATCAAGGCCAAATGAAAATAATCCATCAGAAGACAGGATGCAATGACCAGAGGGTGGGTGGATCCCTCCAGTCTCTCCTGATGGTTAAGACCATGACGTTGCGGTGAGGTCCGGCTCCGTCCCGCACCTCACAGGAGGCATTCTGCCTGACACAGCTCACCCATCTTCCTTGGTGCCACCCACCAGCGAGCACGGGGAGGCGGAGGCCGGCCTGGAAGTAATTGAATAACTAACAGATCACTATTTGGCTGACTGCAGCTCATTGAACAGACAGGAATGCTTAGACAGCGCAGGGTTGACAGGCTGGCAAACAGCGACTCGTATTGAAAGTTACTGGAGAAAGCCCAAGGTTGACTGGGATGTGCTTGTCGTACCACGGCGAGGACGGTACAAAGCCAGAGGATAAATCAAGAGGCAGCGTAATCTCACAAGAGGCCGCTTTAGCACCATTTACAAGTTCTTCTAATCATGTAGTTTAATGACTTTAATGACTTGTAGGAAGAATCTCAATACAGTTAAAAGGCTTTGAGAATCAAAGAGAAGGATTTTCGGGGTCAGTGAATCTTTTTTTTTTTTCTTTTTCTTTCCCCCTCCTAAGCCTCGCTAAAGGCTTTACAGTTTGTGTGAAGTCAACGCACGGTTGTGACTGCAGCACAGCCGCCCCACTCTTTGTCTTTGTTCCTGTGAAAAGAACAGGAAGTGTGTTGCGATGTGGAGGAACTAGTTTACTTATTCATCAGGTTTTCAAGTTCTGGCGGACACAAGGTTTCTCGGGGATGATAAATGGCATTTGAAGGCCCAGGTGGATGGGTAAGGGGAGGAGGTAAATAATGGAACAGCCTGACAAACAAAAGGGGCTCGTGATGCATTGTCTGAACGAGAAACAAAGCCACAGGTGTGTGTGTGTGTGTGTGTGTGTGTGTGTGTGTGTGTGTGTGTGTGTGTGTGTGTGTGTGTGTGTGTGTGTGTGTGTGTGTGTGTGTGTGAGAGAGAGAGAGAGAGAGAGAGAGAGAGAGAGAGAGAGAGAGAGAGAGAGAGAGAGAGAGAGAGAGAGAGAGAGAGAGGGAGCAGAACTGATGGCCACAGAAACTTTCCCCGTGTCGCTGCCAGACCCCTGTAGGAGTGTTCAAGCGTTGTTTTGAAGTGAGCCTTGCAGCTTCCACCTCTGTGAAGTGACTGCGTGAATGAATACGGCACATTTGGGCCGGAATAGAAAATAGAATAAATAAATATATAAAAGAGAGAACATCTCCCCTGAGTGGAAATGTAACTCTAATGCAGCAGGAGGAGGTGGACAGGAAAGCTATTAAGGCTAAGCGAGGGCCTGGGGTCTACTCAAGTTTTACACTCTGGGCTGCACTGTGTGTGTAGCCATGATACACTCTCTACCGGGCACAGCGCACACAAAACACGCATGCACACACACGTACACACACATCCCCTCCTCTCAAGCTCCCATTTCAGCTCCGTTCCATCTGAACTCTTTCTCAGCGCTGAGCCGAGCAGACTCAAGGAAACGGTTCATTTAAATGTACATAATTTTCTCTCGGAGGCTCACTTTCAGTCTCAGTGTTCCCCTGTGGCGCCACGGAGAAACAGCCCAGGAGAGGCAGGCAGAGACGAGAGATTTTTATCCAGGAAGAATCCAGTGGCCTGGACTGAAGCACGCACTGGTGGAAGGCAGGCGGAGTGAGATATTCAGGTACACTGGACATTTATCCCCCGGAGACTTTGATGCCAACACATGTTTTCATCTTATCTTGCCATCAGACTCCTAACGCTGGCAAATCCTAAACACAACGCTGTGCATTTACCTCCGTTAAGGTGCAACAAATTATATTGCAAAGAGAGATATCTCTTGACAATTTATGTGTGTGAATGGGTGAATATGGCAGTGTTTAGTACAAATGGTTAAAATGCACTTTATAAGGGAGTTACATTTACAGTTTCTTTCTTCTTTTTTTTTTTTTTAATATATATGTTCACCCAAATAAAAACTATTTCAAAGAAATAGTTTTGGGATAGTTTTAAATGACCTTTTGCAGCCTTCAAAATCATATTACAATTGACTGATTCATGTGCTGGTTGGAGAAACCCACACACTCATACCACACATTTATTGAGAAAAGTAGCTGAAATTATTAAAGCAAAGTATCAACAAGCCAGAAAATCATCAAGAATGTGTGTGTTTGCACTATTTTTTGTAAAAGCAAGGCAGTATATGATGGAGGTAATATCATCAGAGCTAAATAGCTCCAGGTGGATAAAAAAAAAAAAAGTATGAAGGAAGAAAGCAGGGGAATTGAAAGAAAAGTGTGAAGCGGTTTGGCCTTTGTCAAAGTCAACACTTGGCCTTTTGCGTATTGTGCTGACTGTGTTGCACAAGCTGGTGTGTTGTCGGAGTGTGTGGGATCCATGCTGCGCCGGACTTACAGCGAGACGTCGAATATCAGTCATCTGTTTGCTTGTTTCCGCGTGTGCGTGAGGGTTTTGATCACCTCTGGATTTAAAACCGTCTCAGTCTTTACACTGACACTGACCTGCTTCACCCAGAATGTCTGTTCCCCAAGAACAAAGCAAACAGGGCAAACAAATCCCTCTAATTGATTCAGTTTGGACTGAGTCAACTCATATCAAATAATGAGTAAACAACAAGAGGGATAAGAGGGATAAAAGACGTGCTTTTGGCACAGTCTTGACTTGTCATTTGGTCTCACTTCAAATATCTTTGCAACTACCAAAAGTAGATTGTTGATTTGTTTGGTTTTACTTGAAGAAGTTTGTAGGAAATTTAAAAACAAAGTTGCATGCATGGAAAGGTTCAGGGGTGGATGTGATGGTACACTGCACACTGCTTTGCAATATACAACTGGAATGAAACTGCTGTCAAAAAGCCTGACCACTCTTCCCGCAGCAAGAAGCTATAAATTAATATATATATCATGAACTTGCTTGAAGAAGAAACCAATGAGCTCACTATTAAAAGTTTTTCATCGACAGTAATCAGTTTTATTCAACTTTTCTATTCCTATCATTGTGACAGGATTCTCTGCTCTCTTTTTATCTAAATTATTTAGCTGGAATTAATTAAGCATTAAAGGGCCTCACACGGAATCTATTCCAATAGGTATAAACTGAGGGAAAAAAACCTAAAGGTTAATGTTGACCCAGTCACAAAAAAGCTAGCAAGTAGGGCAGCTGCTCTGAAAATTATTCTACCCCCTTAACCTGCGAGACATTTCAGTGATGTGATAAAATTTAATGAAAAAGTGTCAACCACAGCCAAGACAAAAGGCCCAAAAGCAAATTATTCAACCCCCAAAGTCAGTATTTAATAATAACGTCCTTTAAAATTTATGACTCGAAAGAACGCTCCCGGTGGTTTCTCAGAGACATCGGCCTCTTTTAGAATTCCATATGCAAAAGTTTCACGCTCACAAACACTCTTGTTTCTGCGGCTGCCACAGCTTTACTCAAATTCATTCAAAACAAACGTTATGCGGGATTCAAATCTGGGGATGGAGACAGACCAACCCCCCCCCCCCCTCCCTGAGACACTCTGGGAATAATTCCTCAGCTTTGGCTGTCTTGGATGAAAACTCGATACAATTTTTGTTGCTGAATGAGTTTCTCACCGACACAAATGGTCTCCCATCCATCCATCCATCCATCCATCCATCCATCCATGATACCACTTTATCCATCTTGCTGTAGCTGTGCAGGCTGCTGGAATCGATCCCAGCTGACTTTAGGTGAAGGCGCGGTACACTCAGGACAGGTTGACACTCACAGGGCTGAGAGGGAGCGACAGACGCGCCATTTCTTCAGATTCATGATTGATATCAAATGTTTTGGGACATTTGGGAAGAAAGACTGATGTAAACTTCATCTTGATCTCCCCTAAAAGCCTGAGAACTGCTACTAAATGGTGTCGTATGATAAAAATGAGAGAGATCCCAATGACTTCTGTTTACCAATACTAAGACCAGGAGGGGCTTCTAACACTTTATTTAACTGTTTGGATCCACTCTGTCGCCTTCAAACCATCCAAGGTGCAAACCCTTCTGTTGTCGTCTCATCACTGCATTGATTTGTGCCCTACCCGTTCGCTTTTTTTACCTACACATTTAAGATCTTTTTTTTGTTTTTCCCTATTATAATCACTGTCTTTTTGTTTGAATTCAAAATGTCACTATCTTTGCTTTTGCTTTTGTGTCTGCTGTGTTTGGTGCTCAGCGTGAACACCTGTCTTGGCAGGATTTCTATTTGTTTCACTGCTCAAACAAACTCGGTGTTCTCAGCTTTACCTGAGTTTGGCAAACATTTGATAGCTTGAGATACGACCAGGTGATTTAGAATGAAGCAGCATGAAGCCGTATGAAGAGCAATCGAGCAAGAATAAGGCTTTGACAATGTTATAAATGCATTGTTTTTTAAAGAAAACTTGAAAAGATAGTGGGTATTTTTACATTCATAAATGGTAGATAATTGGTTTTGAAAGTATGAGTCTCTGCTGAAACCCACTGGAGGGCTTCAGACGGGCCACAGCAGCATGAAAATATGGTCAGGGGGCTTCATTATCCTTGCATGACTTTTTACTTTTGCATTTAAAGGTAGAAATCATAGCAAAGTTCAAGAAGTAATTATTGAAATAAGTCACGCATGGAACTGAATTTCCCGTGTTATCGAGAGTGATTGTTTAATTTCAATTATAAACTCACTGAAATAAGTGTGAAAGTTACTGTTCAAAGTGAACAACAAGAAGCTTGTCCATCTTTGCTTTGCAACGTTAATAAAAAAAAAAAAAAAAAAAAAAAACAACATCCCAGGTTCAAAACAAGCACATGTTTCAAGAACTTTTTACAGACTTCTCTTTCTAACAAACTGACAAAAATGAACATGAATTCTTCAAAATACTTATTTAAAGCTAATGCATTTCTTTAGCTGAAAATACTGGTAACGAACCAATAAGAAATACAGTAATACTATGAAAGCACACATTAAAACAGTTGCAGACTTTGTATAAAGATGTACCATTAAAAACGTTAGGGTGACTCTTTGAAACAGGTTTGACATGAAAGTTTTGAGAAATGTATTTTCCTTATTTAAAACCAAAATAGCAGTCAAATAACCATTGTGTTACTTGTAATGATTGCAAACTCCTGTAAAAGACTTCTTTAAAGTCGACTCTCTCAGGACAAACCTGTGCATGTGATCAGGGCATTAATTATCCCACAGTTCCTCTTAAACTTAATCTTTATATGTCAGAGGAAAGACTTAAAAAAAAATACAGAACCATTATTACTTACATTATTACATTGCTCTGTGTGTAAGTGAGGCACAGTATGAAACAAATACTAATTAATGAAGATTCATAACCTAAAACTCACACCACTGCCAACATCGGCTTTACTTTCCATGAAGATGATACATAAAATGATAATATGAGGATGAATAAAGTATTATGACAGAGTGGGTAAGAATTCACCTCCATTTATAATGAAGCTATCTCTGTACAGGACAGCTTCTGTTCTTTCACAATACATACACCTACACACAGTTAAATGCACGCTGTGGAAAAGTCCTGCTGCTATTTACTTTTCCATGTCTGCTGTTCACACACAAGAAGAGAAAAAGGGGGAATAGATGTTTAAGGAGAATTTCATAAGCAGCCAGATGGTGTATATGTGTAAATGCATCTCAGGGATCACAGGGCTCCATTCTAATTAAAGTCACAGTAAGCAAGTCATTTATATTGAGCATTGTTTGTCCTGCTCTCGTTGCCCTACACTCGTCACAATCATGATCTTTCACTTGATTAAATGTCGTCGTAAAACGGCCTCTGACCTTAACATGAGGAGACCCGACGGCTAATGGCCACCACATGCCTCTTGGTAGTAAGCAGCTTTGTCAGTTCCTATTATAAAAACAACTGTAATGCTCATTCATGTATCACAACTCGGTTGCTTATCAAATAATTGGAATTGTTACTGCAATATTTGCCAATGAACTAACATGCGTTCAGCTTTAAAGAAACCCAAAAACTTCACAACACATTGCAGTGGGCGTACCTGTGCAAGGTAGCTGTGTATTTATTGAACCTTTGCGTCAGTGGATCAGACAAAACACAGATATTAAAATATTTAACATGTCAGGAGAGCTTAAACTACCTGTGCTTGTTTGATTGTAATTGTTCCACACTTTACATCAGAATCATGCAGCATTTATTTCTTTTGCATGTACAACCTGAATATACCAGTGAGTGTAAACAATTTGCCTGATACAGTTTGGACTTGTGGACATATCTGCCTACAGCAGTGGATAATCTTGTCTTTTTAAAGTGAAATGTATTATAAAATCTGTCTTTCAACTGCAGAATTACTACCTGGTGGGAGACAAAGGCATGGGTGGTGTGAGAGTGTGAGTTCACAGTTAATTGTGTTAATTGAGTTTCACCGGCTGCATCATTATGCAAATACAGGCTGCAGGAGATTTAAAGAAAAAGGTCCATGCTGGAAACGCCACAATTGTGACATTCGATTTTTCAATCAATCTGCCCTCTGCCAAGCACTGGGATGTCTTACGTTTCCAGCTATGCTTTGCAGAGATTAGTTATGAGGGAGAAGGAGAAGGCACCGAGCATGAGAGCTCTCCCATGTGAAAAGACATTGATTTGTTCAGAGACACTACATATCCACTTATGTGTGAATGAACATTGAATAAAATGATCAGAGTAATGTGCATGTTTATATGTACAGAGAAACATAGTTCGAGAAATCTCATAATGCGTTGGCCGTTTGTGACGCGCACACGTCACCTTTTTGACGACCTTCTTCTATCTGATCATACAGGGCCGATTTGATCAGAAAGAACTGTTTCTATGCTTGATCAGTGTCTTACCTGATTACTAAGCAGAAGATTTATTTCAGCTATCAGTCAAATTCCTGTTTTTCTGACCCACAGCCATCGTGAAATCACAGAAACATATTGTATCTGTCAAGGTAGGGAGTCTGCTTTCAATGAAAATGAGAGACAACTGCATATGCATTTCCCTTATGTGCACTGGTCTTAAACTATATAAGTAACATGAGTGCACTGACGTGGGATTTCTAACTGGTGGCACCCATCCACTAGGTTTTAGTCAACTCGTGTAATTTATCACATTTCCATAATAATTAGTCGACTGTGAGCATCATAACGCCTCCAGAAACACAGTCAGCAGCTGGTTTGCACAGCCAGAGAGCAGCAGAAAAACACGGGCTGGCAATTGTCTCATCAAAGTAGTGCAATCCATCACTTAAAAAAAAAAAAGAAATATAGTTGTTTGTACACTGTGCAGATTTCTTTCCCTTTTTTATTTCATGTTTTCATGCTCCATTGTGCTCATTGTGTTTGTGACTCAGCCAGATTTAATTTGAACTCACAACTCATGACAATCCAGGACACATTTAGTCAAGACTTTGTTAAAACATGAAAGAGAAGAAACAGTATGTGCATAAATGTTTAGGCTCTGTTGCATCCTGCTTCCATCAATAACCCCTAAAATGCCTGTACATCTCAGTTAGGAGTTCATCTGCCAGTTTAAATACACACGTGTACCTTTGTTAGTTCTCAGAGCTGATTGTGTTTGACAGAGTGAAGGGAAACCCATGAGGTTGACTGGATTGTCCAAAGACCTGCGAGACAGGATTGGAAGGCTGGAGGAAAATGTCTGCTGCATTAAAATGCCCCAGAGCACCGGAGCCTCCATCATTGTCAAACGGGAGATGTTTGAAACCACCAGCAGCACTCCTGCATGTGGCCAGACGAAGCAATTAGAGTGAAGAGTTTTGGTCGGACAGGTAACCAGGAGTCCATTAGTCACTATGAATGAGATCCAGACTCTCTTTGTGGTAAAGGCTGGACCTTACATGAACGTCGGCGCAGCCTCCCACTAATCAGGCTTTCGAAGTGGAGCGTCCAGGCAGAGGCCTTTGCTCTCTTAGGGACACGTGTCCGCCCTCGGGGGAATGGAACCATTCGTAGGCCACGTGAAGCAAAATTGTCCTGACTGATAAAACAAAGATTGAACGACTTAGCCACATTTCCCAAAGGCATGGGTCGCAGAAAGCCGGCACCAAGGATCACCTCATTAATACCATCCCTGCAGTCAAAGGCAGGAGCAACAGCACGCTGTGGGATTGTTTCTCTGACACAAAGACTACAAGGCCAGTCGGGACAGAGGAGCTCAGATGAGCGCAGAAACCAGAGTGAAAACTGGAGTGTCCCCGAATAAACATTGTTATAATGGTTAGTTTATGGTTAATGGTCAGGAAAAAGCAGAAGTATAAGATACATACAGCAGAGACAGCACGGTCACAAGCTGAATAAAAACAGGATGCAGTTCTGAATAATTTGCAATAAATCCATATTTTATTCACAGAGAAAATAGATGACATATCATCTTTACAAGAAAATAAGTATGGCTTCATGAGATGTTTGTGTTTTTACATTTTACACACAATGAAGGGAAATTTAAACCCAAGCACAACTACTGTCACAAGAGACATCATTTGAGAAATCATCACACTAGTTTTCATTAATTAATGAAAAAAAAGATCTTAAAAAAATTAAACATATTTAATGGTGCTTTATTTTCAGAATTCAACACGGAGCATTTCTCGGTGCATCATTTTGTGACTCAGTGTTCCTGCAAATTAAAATTGGAGGTTATATGTTGTTTATTCTACTTCTGCCGGGCCAAGTAGTCCCACCAATTTGATCACATTTTACTGTTCTTAAGAACAGTTGGGTAAAATTGCTTCACTCAAAGTATCAGTTACTCTTTAACTGCATTTAATCACATCACCAATGTGAGATGTGGAATTTTTTTTTTTTTTACCTGTAAAGAATATTAATGTTAAAAGCACTAAAAGTGTGAGGGATCGCCTGATTGAAAACTAAACTGGAGATAAACCAGGACTCATTTTTGTCTCTATATGTTCCTTTAAATACTCTTTGTACAGTTGGCATTCTCTGTTGACAGCAGAGAAAAAGGTATTGTGCATTTGATGTACATTTGACAATAAACTTGAAACTTAAGATAATATACCTGTTAGATACAGAAGCGCTGATCAAAAAGTTTGAATATTCATTCAAGTTGTGACCATATTCTGAAGCAACTAGTGATTTTAATAGTAGCAAAGTAGTTTCAATATTTTAAATTGTACCTATAACTAAAATATAGCCCCTAAAATTACCAAAATCGAATTACAGTAATGAAGCTATTTGTAATGTGTTACTTCTGCATTATTAAATTAAATTTGTGTTTTCAACAAAAATCAGTCGAAGACTTTATCTTGCTGTATACCGTAACATTACTGGGATTTTGAACAGTTTCTGCTTAATTAACAGGATTTTCCTGACTTTAACGATTTCTACTGTGATTTTAGAGTGGGTTAATTGATGGCTGATAAACAAGTGAGACCCTGAATTTTTACTCAAATAACTTTCGTCTACTTCTGTCGCCCACAGCACTCACATCCTCACCAACACTCTCTCGCGCTCAAATATGTTATTGTAACAACTTGTTTTTTTTCACTGAATGATTACTGTCGCTGGTGAAGTCTAATTAAGATGTGTAGGAGAATTTTGTATTTTGTTTGTCTGTAAACTTGTAACTTTTTTATTAATACCTAATTCTTAACGTCTGCACAGTGGGCAACACAAACCACACACTCAATTAGCCGTAGTGAATAATCTGGCCTTTGGCTGGAGCACCCGAGTTTTTGCCAAACTTTGCCGGCTGTCATGGCAACAGGTGACACTGTGACATTTCCAGGCGGGTGCGTTTATCACCTCGCACCCTCTCTGCGATGTACGCCTCTGACATTTGGGAAGAGGTGGAGCCGACGGCGGGTAGAGCGGCAGCTCTGCTGCTGGCTCGGCAGCCTCGCCGCCGTCTTCATGCGGCTGCTAATGAACACAATAGATTTCATGTTTCTGTTTCTGACGCGTCCGCATGTGCATGCGTTATTGGTGTCATCTGTTTTCTTTAACTCTGTCTGATTCCTCTGGTTACAGTAACTTGCTGTACTTTTTGTGGTTTTCAACTTTTTTTTTTTTTTTTTTTCTTGACGTCATGAGAGGTGTATGTTGGAAACGTCATGAATAACTCAGCCTTGTTTGCATGATTCATCTCTCCTACTGCACGCCCCTGTGAAAGACGTGTTTTCCAGTGTGCATGTGTGTGTGTGTGTGTTTGTTGAGAAGTGAATACGCAGACCTTGTGCTTAAGCCTCCAGCCCAGTAATTGAAAATTGAATAGAACAGTGAAGTTTTGGGCTCATGGCCTAATTTGGCAGATGGCTGAATCTCTCCGTGGAACCGTTCACTCAAGTGCATGAGTGCAAGCGTGAGTGGTTTTGTGTGTGTGTGTGTGTGTGTGTGTGTGTGTGTGTGTGTGTGTGTGTGTGTGTGTGTGTGTGTGTGTGTGTGTGTGTGTGTGTGTGTGTGTGTGTGACAAAGACTACTCAAAGCATCCTCCTAACAACTGGAGTTTACATCAAGATGAGCACCTGAAGTTGGGAGCCACATGCTTGCCGGAGCTGTTGGTTGGCTTTTCTTGCTCCCTCTCAGGCCCACGTTGCGACGTTGCCCTTGAGCCCTACCACATGGTCCTCTTCACCTTGCCGGGGAACATTACCTCCTCCGCCTGTTCCAAACACCATCTTATTCCCAGCCGGTCACCAGGTTAATGTAGTCAGTTTATGAGATGTCAAACTGAACATTGGCTGTTTGTTGTACTCATGTTCACAGTCTGTGGTTATCCCCCGGCGAAACAGCTATGATCTCCTGCTCAGATCTCCTCCATTCAGCGAACTGTTTGACCTTTCCTACCTGCAAAAGAGTGCTTCTGTTTTAAATTACTTTTATGTTTAAATTGGTTGAGGGTTGCATTAATCACATGTGTGACTATAAGTAGTGTCTACAGTTTTAAGTCCCATTTACACAACAATGTTTCAAGTTAAAATCCATTGTTGTCGTGTTTTTGTTTCAGAAAAGTTTTGCATTTACACAGCAGCATTAAAATAAAAGTCAGTGTACAAGGAAAGGGCAGAAACATTGAAAACAAAGTAGTTTACATGTTGAGCCACTCAATATACTATAAAACTTCACAGTGGTGAGTGCACGGACGTCTGTTTGGACAGACGACAAAGTTGGATTGTTTTTACGGCAACTTTCAAATCTAAAGCTTCCAAGTCCCAGGAGAATATGAACCGGGAGTCATGACACTCTGGAGGTCACCACTGTTGTTACTGTCCATCTACTGAGCACGTGCGGAAGAATGATTGGGATCCGTTCCTAAAAAGTCACGTTTTCAGCAGCTCCAAGCTCCGGTGTCATGTGAACGGACGCCCAAATCACATCAAATGTTTTCAGTTTTTACTTGAAAAAACAGACTGGTGACCCATCCTGGGTGTGTCCTGCTCTCACCCACAGTCAGCTGCGATCAACTCCAGTGCCCCACGACCCTGAACTGGATAAGAGGGATAGAAGACAGATGGAGAGATGGAAGAACTTGAAAATGTTGACGTTTAAATTGGGCCTTAACTTATGTTTGTGGATTTTGTGACCACCTGCTCACAGACTATGGTTTCTGGTTTCTTTCACAGCTCATGCAGTGGTTTCGACTGCAGATTGATGCCTATTCATAACGTAGTTGCTTTTTTCAGGTCCTGGAGATCAAGGACATCCACTGTTTATTCCATTTTTTCCTTTAAATCATTTGATGATGAACCATAGATAGATGTCTTACCTTGAGGAAGCTCAAATTGTGTTGTGTTTGTTTTTGGAGTATTGTCAAACCTTAGTCTGGCTTCACTCTCAGAGTGAATTCTGATTTCTGATTGGCCAAAATGCTCTTTATACCCAATCATATAACTGATCTCTGAATGATTAGCATATTCAATATAGTTGTTAGTCCGACTATCTCACCTTTTTCTTCAGATTATGCTATTCAAGTATATTTTCCACATCGTCCCAAATGTTTTTGGAATCAGAGGGTTTGCTGCCATGTAATACAAATATACAGTCAGAGTTTTAGTGTGAAGCAGGTAAGACGACTCCAGTAATTAAAACTATAGTTGCAGTTCTCAACTCCTGTTGTTATTACACTGAACTTTCCTTCAAGACTCATGTTAAAGACATGGTGAAAATCATGACAACAGAATCCTGAAGGAGAAGAAATCTGAGCCGACAGACGATCCGGCAGATTCCAAACAAGCGAACACTTTGGCATGATTCTCTCAACCTGCTTGTTTGGCAGGAGCTCCAAAGTGAAGGAAATGTCAGTTATCAGCCCCCGTCCCACCCTGCTTGAAGAATGTTTTCACACAGCTACAGCGCACTGTGGGAGGTCTGAAGTAAAGAGAGAACCTGGTATGTAAACTGTGAGGGATATTTTGAAGGAACCTTGGGTCATAATTACTTCCGTTTCCATCGTATGTGTAAAACTGGACTTTTCTTGTTGTTCCAATTCCAAGTTACAGAAATTGACTTGGTGTCGATAATGTTATTGACATACGATTGTGGGGTAAATACATTCAACATTTAGATTACTTTTAAGGAAAAAAGTGTGGAAAAAGATTTATACACCTTGCAATGTCATCCCTCAGGCCGGTTTTGGCCCCTGGGCCGCCTGTTTGAGGTCATGAAAGTACTCAGAGAGGACAAGTGTTATGCTACATTCTGCATTACTCTTGCTGTACAGCAACTTTACTTTAGAACAACTACATTCACACTATTAGACACCTTGATTAAGGAAAACATGGGTCTCTTTTCCTCGTAAATCCTTCCTTGTTTTAGTTATTTTTGTAGCTCCTAAATCTATTTTCTCCACCAATCCCATGTAAACTACCACATTCAATGCTTTTGTTGCTTCTGAAAACCACGATACTTGTTTAGGTGAAGGATTATCTTCAACAGAATTATGGAGCTCAATCAGTGTATGTGTGTGTGTGTGTGTGTGTGTGTGTGTGTGTGTGTGTGTGTGTGTGTGTGTGTGTGTGTGTGTGTGTGTGTGTGTGTGTGTGTGTGTGTGTGTGTGTGTGTGTGTGTGTGTGTGTGTGTGTCTATATATATATATATATATATATATAATTTAAGTTTGTGCTCGTGCACCTGTGCAGACATGGCGTTTCTCACCAGCGTGAAATGTATTTTTCACTCATTCCATTAATTAATTTCTACCCATGTAGCGCGAGGGTGGCCGACACTCCTGCGTGAGTGTGGGCTCATCGTCGCCTCCCCAGAATTCCGCCTCCCGTCATGTGCGTCTTTATTTAGGCAAAAGGATTTAGGAGCAGGTTGTGTGTGAGCGTCTCCCAGTGTGTCTCCCAGCGCGTCTCCCAGCGAATGCACCTCACTGACACGTGTCTGTACGTGTTAATCACGGATGTCTATTTCTGCCCCACCTTGGCCTCCTCCAGACCTCCCATGGCTCCCCACCGTCTCCCTACCAGGGGAGCGAGCAGTATAGGTGACACGAGGCGGCATGACTTGCATGCCACGCATCCGTCAGGCTGCGAGGAGCAGCAGGAGAGAGCACAACGAGCTAAATTGGGGAAATTCTTACTCAGTATAAGCAGGCCGCACAAAGTTATTCAAGAATCTGCTGGCTTTTATATGTATCAGAAGTCATTTTCTGGCTGCGTTCATTCTCCTTCAGACATCTAGAGATTTTCATGTATTATTCACATGATCTTAATTTGCCAGCTGAGGTGGCTGCTTCTCTTCCTTGTCAATAACTATTTTATTTGCATGCTGATGTCTGAAATGCACCATGTAAATGCCCTGTTCTGTTGGAGTGGGAGTAATGTGGAGGGTAATATCTCCTCTTTGACATATGCCCTCTGCAATTCTGAACTCCTCCACCTCGCCGCGGTTCCCTGCCGTAGGCCCTGTAGCTCTGTCTGATGTCCGCTCACGCAGACATACACACACATACACACACACACACACACACACACACACACACATACGCGCACACACACACACACACACACATACGCGCACACACACACACACACACACACACACACACACACACACACACACACACACACACACACACACACACACACACACACACACAGATACACAGCAATTAGAGTCATATGGTGTGAGCTTACTGCCTCCCACGATTCCACCCAATAAGGTCATTTTGTAGATGAAGAAAAACAAATGCTTCCATTTCTGCAAGTTGCCCATTTCTAATGTACGCTGCAGCCCTGTGTTTTCCTTGAACCAAGCCTTAGATTTAATCTCTTTTATACTTTTACATCTCCAGTGTCTTTGTTTCGTTCCATCTGCATAGCTGTTGCTTCTGCGCAGTCCTTATCTTGTATTTCCTATTTGTGTGAGAAATGTACAAAAAAGAAGGTGAATAAAAACGTGTGTATATTATTTGAGGGAACTACAGTGTCATCAAAATGCATAATTAGTAAATAGAAGCTTTAAATTACATGTGGAGAGTAATATATATATTATTTTACATATTTCTTGTCCCTGCCCTTCGCAAACTACCAGGCATTCAGCCGCTGTTTGCCTACAAAGATGTTTGTTTGTCTTGGCTACATAATTGAATACCATTAATGTAGCAAGTGCTGCCTCATAGCCAAGAAATGGTTTGATCTTTGTTTAAAGTGTGTCAGCTTTTTAGCCCTATTAGTAGTTTGTTCTTCTTTGGGGTGTGTGCAAAGCACAAGGGAGGCAGCACTTTAAAAGGTCACTAATGCACTCAGCCTGCTGAAGGGGAAAAAAGGCATGTTGGATGTTTGTTTGTGCTTTTTTATCTCTCTTTACAGTGAGTTCTCTGGAGATGCGGCACTACAACATGTGAGGATAGCATGGTTCTTTCTTTTGAGTGTGTGTGTGTGTGTGTGTGTGTGTGTGTGTGTGTGTGTGTGTGTGTGTGTGTGTGTGTGTGTGTGTGTGTGTGGGGGGGGGGGGGGGGGGGTGGTGTTAGAAACATTTATCACATTGCATCCTGTCTGTTCCCGTCTGTAGCGTGTGAAGGTTCGCGATCAGACATTTACAGTGAATAAAAATACAAGGAGAGAGGCGTGTGAGCTAGCATATGTGGTTAAAGTTAAAGCCAGCGAAATCAACGCGGGTCAGGGGTGTCTGGACTTTCAGGAGTCAACTTTCATTCTGCTGCAGTCAAACGATATGTTGTTGCAATGTGAAATCTGTGTATAGGGGGCGGTGGAGTGGCGCGCACAGGCATCACGACGATGTCGCCCCGACTAATGCTGGCCCTGCAGATTACAGCCTGGGTGGCTCGGTTTGGCCGTCTCCCCCCCAGCACAGGGAGTGACTGCAGAGTACACCTGGCCTGGCAGCTTCAGACTGTCCACGGACAAACTGCGAAAGGCTTCTTCCTCGGCCGTGACCCCAGCTGACAGAAGGAATCATGTGTGGTGGTTGGAGCAAACGGAGCAGATTTGGCAGTGGTAATGTGTGACTGTGCAGTCACACATGTACCTTTATGTATGTGTGCGTGGGCATATAGTCGAGGCGCTGGGGTGGCAGGGGGAGTTTGGTCTCCTAACAGCTGTCTGCTTTCCTAACCTTTGAGTTTGTCATACCAGGTTAAAGGCAGGGGAAAGAAAATAGGCGAAAAACAAAAAAGCTAGAGGTAAAGGTCAGGAAAAACATGGAAATGAAATGATGCTGGGAGAGCCAATATACTTCAGATTTGTAGAAACAATCAGTGTAAAGTAGCCAAAGGACTCTTGAGCAAGGCCCTGTAATTTCCTGCTGTAAGAGATGTTGAAGCCATTTGAAATAACTACCCAGACTAACATCCTGGTGAAATTAGTATGGAAGTGAAGGTGTTTACACACATAGTGTAACTCATTCATTATTCCACTCATCTGAGCAGCACATTTATTAATGAGCAGAAATACAATAAGATACATTAAAATATATGTATATGCTTAAAATTCTGCAGGAAGTCCTGGCTCTTCCCAAATTTTGACTCTAAACTTGAGCATAATGTGAGTGTTTGGTCGGCTGGCCTGTGATCACATGGAGACCTATACAGAAGATGAATGGATGGATGAATTGATGTATTCTTTAGTAAACTTGTGTCCATAATCATTACTCACTCCATGCAGGCTTCCTTTTAAATTATCTATAAATTCAAATATGTACTACTTCTGATATTGTTTACACAAACTGACGTTCCCTCCGCTTTTTCATAGCAGCTTCCTCCTTTAAAGCCTCAGCTGCTAAACTCATATATAATGCATGCAAGTCACTTGCAGGACATCAAACTGGAAATAAAATAGCCAACAGCGAGTGCAGTGGATGGTGAACACAGCCGCTCTGAAAGGGCGGGGTTCGGCAGCTCATTAGTAGGGTAAGACGCATTCAGTTGAAGTGTAGGTGACATTACCAACACAGATGCAGCACAGTTGTTCATAACTCCCTTGCAAATAGAAAAAGTTTCGACATCTACCGGATGCCAGGAGGCAACACTGACGACGCTGCTAAAACGGTGTGACATTTCCGTGCAATCTGCAGCAAAAACAAATCAAAAAGCAGTCAAAGAAAGATTTCCCCCGACTGCTGATCCTCAAAGACAAGCAAAGGAATCATCCCATCAGAGAGACATAGTTAAACAAACTTGTGGCATTCGCAAGTTTTTTTTGTTTTCTTATCCACCATCCATTTTCTATGCTGCTCTATTCCACTCAGGGCTGCTGATCCCAGATGACTTTTTGTGAAGGCTGAGTACATCCTGCACAGGCCACACGCACACTTACAGTCAGACCTGTCGGTATTTTTTTGAGAGTCAATAGTTTCTGTTTTTGAACACTCCATATGAACGTTTGTGTACTTCCCATTGTTCATATTCATGATGTTAGTCTCTGCACACATCTGTTCATGTGCTTTCATTACAAAAACAACCGACTCGTGGCCCCACAGGAAAACTACATGATTGATTTTCAAAACATTGTCATGATACTTTTCTGAAACGAAAATGCAACAAACATTGTCGCGTAAATGGGGCCTGAGAGAAAACCCTGTACAGGAAAACATAAAATTACCCCCAAGCCCAACTCAGTTGGACACATGTTTCATAATTCCTCATCAATTATATTTATCATGTTGTTATTGCAGCTCACTTTTATTTTTAATCCATTGATTCATTTCAGATCAGCTAAATATACAGTGATTCTGCATCCTCGCAATCAGTGTTGTGAGACTGTATAGTTTCCGTATTGGAAGGATCAGCACTCTGATAACTTATGATTTCTCTTTTCAATCAGTAGCTGCTAATATGACAATGTCTCTGCACATTCTCACCCATCCATTTCATAGCATATTGATTTTGCAGATGGATTATGCTTCTCCTGTAAAGTGGATCCTTCTTTGTCAAATGACAGTGATGGCTATGGTAAAAAAGAAAAAATTACATTTTCTGCTGACCCCCTAGCTCCCTTTGCCGTCTGCCTTTTTAACAAACTCCGACAATGTTCAGTCCATTTTGTTGCCAAAGAGCAGCAACTTCCCATTTTGTGCTGATTTAAGTAAAACATTTCAAAGAAAATCTGACCGGGTGTCAAACTCCAAAACACATCTGGAAGACTGTTTTTCAGTAATGCTTCAGTTCTGTTTTCTTTTTTTCCCTTCCCTGTTTCTTAATGTAAAACTTGCACAGATGTTAGCATGCTCAGGCATTCTCATTACCATGAGTGTGCATGTGATTATCTTGTTTTATGCCAGAGGGAAACGAATAAAATGATGCAGGAATGGGGCGAATGCATCCCTTAAGACTGGGGTACTACAGATGAGCGGAGCAGCCAGTGTCACATCCCATTCCTGCCAGGTCTGAGGAATGTCCAGTCCTTGACACTTGTCCAATCTAAGCTATCTCAAGCTCTCTCCTCCAGCTTCACGCTGGCTAATCTCTCTTGACACCTCACACAGCCCCGACAGGGAATCACTCTACCCTGAAAACAATCCAGCCCTCCTCCCTAAATCGGCGTCAACCCCCCCTCCCCCTGTCTGTCTTCCTTATATTTCTCTTTACCCTCTCTCTCTCTCTCTCTCTCTCTCTCTCTCTCCCTATTTATCCCTTCCCTATTACTTCTTTCTTTGGCCTACTCTTTCTCTTGTGTTTCCATCTGTCTTTGTCAAACTATATTCCACTCCTCTTCTATCTCGCTCAATCTGTCCTCCCTCCCTCTGTCTTCTCTCCTCCGTCTCTGCTTCCTCGTCGGGTATATCATGCCTCTGTTCATGAAAATCTATGAAAAGACACCGTGATTGCCGATTGAGGAATAGCCGGCAATTCCTTAAGGACTCATCTGCATTCCCAGTGCCACTGCTGGAAGCCGATGAACTTGGGAGGTCTTTATCTCTAAGCGCACCTTTCCAGATGGAGAGCACCTCCACGGCATCACATTAGGTGGGCATAAACACAGACATCTTTCCCTGGATACCCATCATCCTAAATATACTTTTCTTTTTTTTTGGAGAGAAAAAACAGATGAGGGAGTTGCTGATAGGGTTTTTTTTTTTTATTGCAGGCACCGAGGGCCCATTTGTATTCCTTAGCTTAAAAAATACTGCACACTCCCCGTCATGATGTCTGCCATAGCTGTAGTTAACCCACAGAGCGTATGAGAACCTTTGCAGATCATTTTCACTAATTAGTGTATTTGAGATTCAAGAATTCTCAAGAGACAAATCACTCCAAAAAAAAAATCCCATTTATTATTTAAATGTATTCAACAATTCCAAAAGATAAGATCGACAAACAAGTCATAGATTTCAATTACAAGCTGTTTGTTCTTCTCATCGTATCTATGGAGGCTCCACCCTACAGAGCACAATCTCATTGGCTGCTGAGTAAAATATCGGTCATTGGCTGTAGCACAGAATAACTGTGAAAAAGAACGATGTAGTTATGGCACGGCACATGCTAAAATGCGGACACTCACTGGTATGCACATACACATACGCAAACAGACGCACATACGCCCCCAAACGTGCAGTCGTAACAGGCCGAGTCACTCACCCAATCAGTTTCATTCTCAAGCAAGCTGTCAGGCCGCCATGTTGAGTAAATATTACCATAATGCCTGTGTGTTATTGAATATGCGGCTAATGAATGGATGGCATCCAGTGAAGCTCCAGAGACTCCGAAACAGAGAAATTGCCCACTCACTGTTCCTCGTGTGCGAGCACCTTATCCACTTTCCTCACTCCTGACTCCTTCAATGTGTGTTGGTGACTTTCCCTTGCCCGCCCGACGCTTCAGCTCACTTCTTAATTTGTTTTATTTCCTCTGTGTGAGAAACCTTTGGAGGTCGGAGGAGCTCTGGCCGGCTCTTCTCTGAAATCTGAAGATGTGCTGCATCACATGGCTGCTTGTGCTAAGTGGAACATCTACATGAGACTGAAACACTGAAAGGATTACGGGGAGTCGAGGAGCAGCAGGACATTGGGTGACAGAGTGAGAAACAGTGTGGGGTGCTTCGTGAGAAAGGCATCGTCTATATGGGATGTTTCCTTTTTCAGATACATTGGAAGTGCAGAATGTCTTGTTATTTTCCACACAGACAATATAGAGTTACCTTGCTGTACCCAGCAATGAAGAAATACACCCACCGCCATGAAATACTGAAAGACTTATTTCTTTTCCAGCTGTTAGATCTCTGAGCTGCATCACAAATAACATCTCTCAGTCAAACAGGATATCTTCACAAGGGACAAATATATATATTTTTTTTCTTAAATCTCATCTGTGTAGAATATTATGCATGTCTACAAAATAAAAACACAATCTAAGGTAAATTGCACAGAACAACACTACAGTCACTTCAGTCCGCCGTCGGAGCAGCATCCCGCTGGCCGCTGTGGAGAGAAGAAGTGAGATCATCCACTTTCGCAGGGTGTTTTTTTTTTTTTTTTTTTTTTTAATTCTTGTTGATATTTCTGTGCAATGGAGCAGGTCTGAAGAGGAGAGACACTGAAAGTGAGGAGCTTCTGACACGTCGACATGGCGTCGAGGAGTGCAGGGAAAAAAAAAAAAAAACCAGCGCACCTCCACCCAACATCTCACTCCTCCCACGCCGCTCGCCAAGCCCCTCTCAGTGTGTCCTCGGGAGCTTTGCATCCAAGCTCGGCTACAGAGCCGGGATGTCTCGGCTGATGGATACGAAGCAGAGGTGTCCGTGATGATGGAGAGAATTAGGAAAACTAGAAAGCATTCCGGCTTTTAACACACACACCCTCCCCCCCTGTCGTAACGGTTTCTTTCTCTGAGTCTCTTTCCCCCGTCTGACTGTCTTTGTGTTTTTGTCTCTTTCTCAATCTGCGTAGAGGATGAAGCCAGAGAAGGTGCTGTACTTGTTGTTGTTTCCACCGTGGGCTTTTCCCCCGTCGAGCTTGATGTAAACCTCGTCGCCCGCGTCCAGATGGAGGATGACGCTGTTTGAGGCGTAGTCATAGTTCTGGTCAGCGTCTTGAGCGATGGCACTGGCACGAACCTGCGAGAGAGAAGCCAGACAGACATGGAGGACAATGAATGGGCCTGTATGCAGCACACGTCACCTTACAATCACGCCGTTGGTAACCAGCCACGCTACTTACTCAAGTAGTGTTTTACTGAGCTACTTTATGACAGATATGCTCAGTAAAAACAATAAAATACTAAATACTGTCATCATCATCATCAGTTTCTCTTCATTCTCAGGTGCCACTTAAGGCCGTATCAATCATCTCCTGCCCACTAAGTTCATATTAACACAGTTTCCGTAATCACAAAACTTTACAGAGTAGCCTGTTTCGCCTTACGTCCAACCCCCAACCTGGACAGCCAGGATTTTTCTTTAGGGGATTTCCTTTCCTTCGCCACATGGTCCGATTATGTAGAGGTGGTGGACACTCGTCTGTGCCACTCAGCTGCCGAAGCATCCCAGGGGCTGCCATGAGAGGGACGTACGACATGTGACTTCAGTGGGAGAGCCTAAGTTTGTCGGTAGGCGTTTCTCAGCATTTGGGAGGAGAACATTTGTTGTCACTTGCTACCCTCGCTGAGACCTGTTGCCACTGCTTGAGCCCACACGAGCAAATTAAACCTCTGCATGAAACGGCAATGATCGTATGCTGACTTATTATGTTGTCACGGTGCAACCAGTGTGAGCACGCAATGACAAGCATCTGGTACAGTTTTTCTCGCATTGAAACTATCTTAAAAGATGCTTTTTTTTCAATTCTAACACTTTGTACAGGACAAGGTAGTGCGTAGCATCTATCTACACACTGCCCCAGGAACTAAGCTTGCTGTGTGACGCCACACACCCCAGCTTCTTGGTAATAATGTGCAGGAGTTACACTTTAAGCATGTTTAGCATGTAGCATCGCAAATGTGCAAGCCCCAGGACTCTTTAGCATGTAGCATGCAGCATGAAGTTACGTGATGCACCTGATTGGATAAATGGATAAACATAACGGCTCGGTCACAAACTTTCTCTTTTGTTCCTAATACAGTTCTGTGCAAAGTATTCCTGAAAACATTTGCGATATTTTGGTGCCCCCACAGCTAAGTGGAGATGTTTTATAAAAGTTTTGCGATGGATTGGACCTGCACTCCCAAATCTCATTTGCATAAAGTTGACATGATATCGGATTTCGGCACATATTCAATATCAAACATCCCTACTGTACTAGTATTTATTGACTGCATATTCTTTTTCTGACTATTTTCCATATGCAAGAGCCAGTTAAATCCATCACATTGGCAATTTCCTTGTTTTAACCTCTATGAGGACAATTTAGAGATTACAAAAGTTATATTCATACATATATATATATATATACGTATATCCCGCTCCCATGATCACGCATTCACTCAATGCGTTTACTTTAACTTGTGAAAAAAAGTTGGAATGGTACTTTTACAAAGTATGCATAATTATCTGAATTATAGAAGTGGTAATTTGTAATTATATCAATCTTTCATAGTAATTATATTCATCTTTACGTTTTGTTCCTACAATTCTCTTCAGCAGGACCTTATTACAATAGGTGTCAGACTGGGCACAGCAAAACAATAGTATTAATGTATATTTACGCACGCTGTAATTATTGAGCCTCAAATAGGATACAATTACATGATTCTTTGTACAATGTGAATGTGATGTTATATGAATGGACTCAGATCAGATTAGGACATCAAAGATTTAACTTGATGGAAATGAGAGACAGAGTAATGCTTTAAAATACAGTCAAACTGTAACAACACCTTGCTGTCAACATTTTGCCTCCGAAAGATGTCAACATTTAAAATTTGAAACTTTATTCTTCATTCAGTTGTGTAAATCTAAACACTTTTTGACATCATAAGTCCTTTTATGTCTTTCTCATGGAACAGTTAAGTCTCGTGAAACATTTCTGAAGTGTTTTAATTCCAAAGATAATAAATTATTGGGCACAACAGAGGCACAAATAAGAAATGTGACTCTGCATTGATGAGAAAGTTCCAGCACCAAGCGGGGGGAGGGGGGGGTCAGTCAAACTTCATTCTTCCTGTCAAGCAGATTTATGGCTTCAATTGAGCCTGTGGACCTAACATTCAACCCTCCAACGAGAGGTCCGCAAAATAAAAAAAAAAAAGAAACAGTTCTCACTCTGAGGGCTTTTCACCGGGGAACAAATTTACTGAGGAAAAATAAAATAACATAACATCAAGGATGGCTACTGAACATCTGCAGAAATATTTGATAACAGCGAGCAGTGACGACAGAGTCCGCTTTATGAAAAATAGAAATGGAGTTTATTTTTTATTTCTGTTTGTCTTTTACTGAATGTGTGTGTGTGTGTGTGTGTGTGTGTGTGTGTGTGTGTGTGTGTGTGTGTGTGTGTGTGTGTGTGTGTGTGTGTGAGTGTGTGTGTGTGTGTGTGTGTGTGTGTGTGTGTGTGTGTGTGTGTGTGCGTGCGTGTGTGTGTGTGTTGCACGAGTCTGACTGCAGGACTCTTGCAGTGTCTAAATCTCCTCCATCCATCCATCCATCTTCTACACCGTCCCATCCACCTTCAGGTCACTGGGGCCGAGGCTGATCCCAGCTGACTGTGAAGGCAGGGTTCATCCTGGACACTCCATCACGGGGCCAAACACAGAGGAACACACAACCACCATGGAATCTCCATGGAGAGATGCTGCAATTGTGCACCCGTACCACAACCGTAGCAAACAGTTCTGTGGATTATCTGACACCGCCTCAACTATTGTTTCGAAAGCTTTTTTCTGGTTTGTAGCTTTTTTTTCTGGTTTAATGAAACTTTGTTGGTACTTTTAATAAAAACACGTTTTAAATGTCATTTTTTTTTAAGTGTTAAAAGTGCAATAATGCACATCAATGACATAAAAGAAAGACTATTAATGTGTAACTTTACCTTGGTAGTGTGTCCAACAGTACAATGAGTGTTTGAAAGAAAACTCTTGTGTGTACATCACATAGGCTTGTGTGTACATCGACGCTCAAATTCTTTATTTCAAAGATACGCACATACAAATCTGACCACATGTTCAAAAGGTTGCATAACATCTTTTCCACAGAGGCAGCTGTACAAACTGGCGAAACTGAAGTAAATGTGGAGGCGTGGAGTGAGAAATTAGTGAGTTTAAGATAGAGATGAGCCGGGCTCTGTGGCCCGCTCCGTCTCTCTGATTGGAGCGTTTGGCTTGAGGCAGCATGAGCCAGTGAATCGCCACAGGATCCTCAGCTGATCTAGCATGTCAGCTCCACCGCGGGTAATATAGGTGCCAGGGTTTTGATAAGGAAGCCGAGTCCATCTGATCGAGAGAAATACAATCGATTTCTCTGCTTCTGATCGATGAATTTGAAGGAATAGTAATTGACAGTGTTGGCGTGCCTTCTTGTATTTGTTGAGTTCTCTTCTTATTCAATCAATTGTGTGGAAATTTCAAAAGAACTGATAATAATGTGTGACACTGATCAAATCTGATGTGATGCACAGCCTGTGTTTACGGACTGCTCAATATCTCCTCACTAGATCCTCTTTATTTTGGAAAAAGAGGAAGCAAACAATACTGACACACACACACACACACACACACACACACACACACACACACACACACACACACACACACACACACACACACACACACACACACACACACACGCATGAAATCACAGCTCTGGTTTCAGACCTCATGTGGTGCTGCTACACTTTTCATCCAAAATGAAGGGGAGTCTGGTGAGGTGGAAGTCCTAATTATCCAGAAACAGAAATTTAGGTCCAGTTTGCACAAAAAAGTTTCTCAAATATATTATAAAACTAGCAAGTCCCAGGGGAATATGACTAGCTTCTGAGTTTTGAGTGAAAATGTTTAATTTGGTTGGGTTTCTCTCTGTTAAAAGCACCTAGAAATTGTATGATTTGCCAAATAAATAAAGTTGAATTAAATCGAAATTGAAAAATCAAGTTTCTCATTTTAAATATTTTAAAAGTTGATCATATATATACAGAATTTTCTCAGGAATCTAACGTGATTTTCCATCTGCTCATGGATGTGTGAAGCCCTTCCAGAAAGTTGTGTTTTCTCCCGTTTTCATGATGACAGGGTCAGGGTAGTTTCGAAAAGTTTGTAGATAGAGGTAAATAATCTCCTAATTGTCACTATAAACCTACAACTTTTTGAAATTAAAGATAAAAAAGTAGATTTATTCGGGTGACCATACTTTGATTATGAGAGAGAATTACACTCAGCACAGCCTCAAGATATTCACATTACACAGTTTACTCAAAGATGCCTTCGACATTTTCATCATGTATATCCTATTTAACGATTTCATTTTACCAGTCCGGCCCACTCAAGAACAAATTGGCTGTATCTGGCCCCTCACACACCACAAAGGATCTCATTATTCAATGCAAACAACCAGTTAGTATAAATACATGTTTAATAGTTTCTTGTCAAACAATGAAGGGTTTTAGGGATTAACCCCCACCAACCAGCCAAAAGTTTGCATGTCAGAGCAAAAGCAGATTACAACAATCATATCTTGACTTTACTTGCCATTAGGCAGTTTCAACAGGACTTCCAACTCACACAAACATTAATTAAATGAGGATTTCACTACTAATTGTAAACCCAAAGTGAAACGGTTGATGATAATAAAGGAGGTAATCAACTATTGCCATATCATTTTTAAAATAGCATAAGGTACGACTTTTCATACGACTCATGTTTTACACTAATTGTGTAAAATCAGTCGGTTTTCGAGCTTTAATTGATCGAAGTTGCATTTATTTTAAAACTTTGATTTAAGACAGTTTCAACACAAAGAAAATTAGTTCTAACCTGAGTTAAAAACACATTTTATTATTAATATTAATACAAATTAAACGGAACAAGGCATTCTGGGAAATCCTTGTCTGTTTCTTAAAAGAATATGCGCTTTAATTTCTGCAGAAGTAAGACATAAACGCTATAGATTTATATTTATGGTAGATTTTGTTGGGCAAAAGTGTTTTTCTACCTATTCTACCTTAAAGTAATTTCCTTGATTCAACTTTGGTTCACACTCTAGACAATTTGCTGGTCCATCACAGTGCAAATTATCCTTCTTGAAACTCTTGGATGAAGCGTAGTGTTTATGTTTTCGTCTCAAAAGAGTTTCATGTGTACACAGCAACATTGAGAATGATGTTCATTACCAAAAACAGCAGAAATGCAGAAGATGTTGTTTTCTTGTTTGACCACTAGTGGGTGCTGTTGATTGTTGTTGGAATGAAACCCGTCACACATGCACACAGAGAGAACAATACTCGACAAACATTAACGATGGTGAGTACACGGACAGACGACAAAGTAGAATTGCTATTGCGGGTGGCCCTCAACTGTAGCTTTTCCAGGAAGTGTTGTTTTCGCCCGTTTACACAATGACAGTCAGTGCATTTTCAAAAAGTTCCACCTTTGGAGTCATTCTCAAAAGTTTTTGTTTTCTTTTTTTTTTTTTTCACTTTAAACCTTGGTGTGAGCAGGGCCTGACTGTGATCCAGATGAAATGAACTACATTTCCATCTGGATCACCAGCCCACCATGAGAAAAGTCTCACGCCGAGTCGAATCCAAATGCCGGCAGCTGGCAAAGCATCCTTAAACTTTGTGCTGAGTCTCTGTTTCTGGTCACATGCTCCACATTCACATTCTAGTAGCACGGTTTCTGGTCTCCACCAACTCTCAAGGGAAATATGTAACTTTGTAGCTGCTAAATTCCCCTGCTATGTTCAGTAGCAACCAGCTAATTGTGCTGAGCCAGTCGTGTAGAGCAGGTTCTGTTGGGGTTGTTCCACTGATAATGCTGCTGGAAACAGCACTGTGGAAGCAGTGCGACTGAGCCAGAGCAGTAAAGTTGGTGCAGGACCGATAACAAATGGGCTGAAAATCACTATAATCCTCCATTAAGCAGAGCGGAGCTGCAGATTCAGGTGAAAATGCTCTGCGTCAACACTGTTAGCCACATCTTTAATTGTTTGTAGACTGTCCTTAGATACATGGTGCTAAAATATCAGATATCGTCCCTTTAAGTTCGATGTGCTGGCTGGTGAGCGGGTCAAAGCCTTTTTTTACTTACAGTGGGAACTGTGCCTCGCTGCTATTAAATTGCTACTAACAAGGAATCCTGCATCATTTGTAACGTAAATTGAGTAGAATTGAGCAAGAAGATCATTATTTTCTCTAGAGAGAGAAAATAAGGAAGCACTGTACATCCTTTAAAGTAGCCGATGGTTAAATAAGCCTATTAGTCACTTTGTCCGGTCAGTAAGGTTGAATCCAAATCAATAGTTTGCGTGCATTTGAAGTGTTTTCTCTGGTTCATTACAGGGTCTCTAAAGTCAAGCATGGCCGTTGCCTTGGCTCGGCGTTCGTCCACGCGGCTTCAGAATGGAGGCGGATGTCGACAGGCTGTCCAACAGGCATCACGAAGAATTCACAATAATTAGCTGGCCTGTTTAAAGCGTCCACACAACAGGCATATTGACAAATGTGAGGAGAGGCCAGCGACTGACAGAGACCCCCCCCCCCCCCCCCAGTCAGAAAGCAGTACTGCTGCCAAGCTTAACAGGGACTCTCCAACACACTTTCTTTTACATTGATTTAAAAGATACATTAGTGGTGCACAATTTAGCTCACTTTTCGATATGATATGAGAAATTGAAATTTTTCTTCTTTCTTGGAAAATAGCTGCTGTTGTCAAAGCGAAACTCAGCTCATCTTCTCTTGACTTTTATAAAAAAAAAAAAAACAACCTCCATTTAGAAACATAAATGTGTGCAGAGGCTGTGCAGAGGCGTACAAAGTCTTATCAAAATAGTGTATATAAAGCTTTCATGAACTCGATATCCAGTCGTTCGATCCGCTCTTGCCCAAGAGCACGGAGGGACTCATTTGTATTCGGAAAAACGCTTGCTTCAAAAATTGTGGCTTTTCAAGCTGTAAATGGTACAGGAGTCATACATTTGTGGTAGGAATCAGAAATTCCGTCAGAGAAGTGTTTTGAGAGTTTTAAGTGCTTCTCTCACCGCCAAGTGTCACAATGGCAAACAGACAGACGTAAACTCCAGGCGATGCAGTAGGTCACGAAACCAAACGCGGCGCCTTTCTTGAAGCACTACTCTAAAATGCATTTAAGTGGCAAGGTGTCATATTTGTGACACCGCGTTCTGAACCTGGACAAATCATCCCGTGTGCTCCAGCGTGTTGTTAACACATCCATCATCTCCGCACAGCAGCTTATCTCGGGTCGAGCGAAATCCACCCAGAAATAACATTGTAAATGCTGCCAGGGCGTTTCTCTCTTGATCCCGCGGTGAGAAAAAAGCTTTTACGTGTGCAAATGTTAAGATGTCTGAGAGAGATGTTTTCCTGGTTTCAACATAATGAAACCCTGAACTTCATTTGAAGGTTTTTGTTTTTTTTCGCTGCACAAAAAATCAACTTGTGACGATGAAAAAAACCCTGTACAATTTGTGATCAAAAACACAAAATTGAAGGATTTTGTTGTAACAAAACATGCAGTAATTTTACAGTTACTGGCTATTGAAATGCATTGACAGTCATATATTTTCCATCTGAAAATAAAGACTATTCAGAACATTTCCCTACTTAACATGAAACAAACACTGAGTTAATTATCTGTTTCAGCTCTGCTTTCATTTGTCTGTTTGCAAAGTAGCTGTCATCCCTTTTGTATTTAAAATACATTTTATCCCACAAAAAGTACAAAATAAAGGTGAAGATGAGTCGACCAGAGGGAGGGCTGATCCTGAGATGATATTGTGGATTTCTTGTGAATTCCTCACCCAGACCATGAGACGCTCACTCCTCTGAGTGTCTCTCAAAAAGACCACTGTACAATGCTACGCTCTCAGCTCGCCGCATTAAATTATGCAGCATAGAGGAGCAAGGTGGAGGCTGTTTTTACTCTCCTAAAAGCCTCATTGTCATAGATTCTATACAAAAGACTGCTGAAAAATTTACACAAATCTTGAAGAGATAATAACTAAAATAGTCTTTTAATTACAACAGATGTGTCAAACATGTGACCCACGGGCCAAAACTGGCCAATCAGGCCCGGACAACACACATGATTGATTTCTGGTTTATTTTTAATAATAATAATAATAATAAAAAAGCATGTTATCAACAGCAGTCATCAAAAACCAGCCACAACACCATAGCAGTGAGAGTCATCTACATTATTGACATCAAGACAACACAAACAACAAAGCCACAATACGAGGGTGAAAGATATGCAGGCTGAGTTTTCTAAACTCAGGATAATGTCTATTTGACGCAGTATTTCAAGATAGTATTAATCCACTCCGCTTCACACAAGTACTTGAGTGCTTTGTTCCCCTCATGTCAGAGGGACCAGACCTCATTCAAGGATATAGAATGATGTGCACGTGCTGCATTTTATAGAGATTGAAGGAATATGTCCCTATTTGTCCCATAAAGTGTGTAAAAGTGGCAGATGTGTGTCGTTGTGTAATAAAAGTAATGGAAACCTCACATAGATGCAGCAGAGTAACCTCGAAAAACCCAGAAGTATATAAAAGTCCATTACAAATCCAGCAAATTTATATTTAAAAAAAATAATACTATAATATTATTGTTAAGACTTTAAATAAGATAATATAAATGGTTGCATTCAGATTTTCTATCATCATTTTCGTTGTCAGTTAATTTCCAAAGTTATTTTTGTACCAATGGTAACAGTGATTAAATGTAGTAAAACACATTAGGAGGCCTCTCAGAACTGTATCTGAATCTTTGCCTAAAGACAGACAATATTTTGATAAACAGGCTTGATTGGATTGTCTATTCATACAGAGGAAACGCAACTCACAACTGTGAGTCCATTGTTACTAGTTCAGCTCAGTTGCGATAATTTTATGTGCTGTTGGTCTCTGCACAAGAATGAGTTTGACTCTCCTACTTTTAATGAACTTTTTTTTCTCATCCCGATGACCTTCCCCAGACTATATGTACAACCAACTCTTTTCAGAGGAGGTATGTTTTCCTCTCCTTAATTAGTGAGTCCGGCCGACGTGCTCTATAGGAGAATTTTTGGAGAGCATGTGCAATGTACAAGTACTGTAAAAGCTAATCTGGATAATGAAATTCTGTGGAGAGGCTTTAAGATGGAGGAGTGATATATGGACTATTGTACTTTTTTCATTGTTTATCCTCCTGATTAAATCTTGCACTGCTCCAATATCAGTGTGCAAACAAATCCTCCTGTTCGGATTGTGCGATGCCAGCGTCCAGTGCATATTAATATGATACGACGTGCCACGAGCGTCGAAAGTCAACACCATCTTATTAGAGGGTTAGCGCCTTGGGTTGCAGGGGGGGCAGGTGACGACAGCTCGGGAGGATTTGTCACTTGGGATTTTAATGAAACTTTATCAAAATATTTGCTTTGTGGGTCGCCACACAGAACCAGGCAACCTCTGGCAATGTCACAGATGTGTAATGTCATTAAGTTATTCTCTTCATTTGCCCTTCAAGGAGCTAAATTTAAGGTACCATCAAGTGCTTGATTTATGTTTTATAGTTCCATCTGGAGTAACAGGGCAGTATAAATATAGCTTCTTTTTTAATATTAATATAGGAAAGAAAAATAAATAAAATCAAAAATCAAAAAGTTAATTCCTGAAATGCTTCTAGTATTTTTGTTTAGTTTCCTCGCTCGGGTGGTTTTTATCCCCTTCTGAGACTAACAGCCGCAGTCTAGGCCTCCTCCGTTTGCTTTCAATGAGAACCACGCATGAATAAAACCTTCATCCGACTTTTGAAATAATGATCAGGGAGCTTCTACTGAGGCTTTTTCTCCTCCTCCTCTAAGAACTTGTTATGGGGCCAGAGGTTCGACGGCAGGGTACAGCAGATGTACAGCCGGAGACGAGCAGGACAAACAGCCAACTGGCAGTGCGTGACCTTGACACAGAATATGTAGAGGAACTTTGACAAGACAAACAAAGCGTGAGGCCGTAAGCGTCGGCTGCAGCGATGGTAAATGAGGTGTCAGGCAATGTTGTCTTCCTCGTGGCTGCTCGTGCGTGTTTGCATCCGTCATGTCGTCAACATCATGGCTTTGATTGAATAAAATTCAGAGTGAAGACAGCCAATTCAAGGCTTGGGCTTAATAGATAATGCATGATGGCTGCGGCAAAATGCAGATATGCTGAACTCAAGCTCTTAACTTGTGCACAAGTGAATGTAACAGTCGAACAATGCTTGGCCAGTCACTTGGACCTTGTTTTACAATTAACCTTTTACATGAATTGCTGTGTTGGCTTTCATCCACCAACACTTTTTCCCGATTCGTTTCATATGAATCGTCCAAATTTCATGTTTCATCTGTGTTTTCTGCCGCAGGAGCCTCTCACTGGGAGAGTTATCCCACAAGAAGCTTTGTCACTGTGACAAGGACATGTCTCGTGGCTTCTCTGACAGCGATTTGTTGACTTGATGTTGAGCCTCCATTTTGGATCAACGAGTCTGTTGGTCCTTTTTAAATCAAAGTGTGCAGCCGTCTAATTGTGTTTGAACATTCCAGCCGTGAACCGCATGCTTAATGGCAGCTTAGATGGCTTGCCATCACTATTGAGCCTGATCCAACATTTCACTACACACACACACACACACACACACACACACACACACACACACACACACACACACACACACACACACACACACACACACACACACACACACTCTTCATATGCATTTTTCTGGACTTAATGAGCGAAAACTACAGAAAACTACAGGAAACTACAAAAATGAGGAAACATAGTGTACGGAAGCGCCATGTGCCGCGGGTTCATTTGATGGTGGCACCTAAGCATGATAGGATGAAATGAAAAGGTAACGGGAGATTTGCCATCTGTCAGACAGGAGTAGAAAAAGGTCTCCCGAATTAATTTTGCCAGATGTTCACGTTATACCTGCTGGACCCAATTTGAAAAGGGAGTGACTTTCATGCAGAAACACCTTCCATTGTTTATGAAACTGCTCATAGCCGTGACAAAAGTTAGTGTGTGTCAGACATAAGTTCATTAGTTTGTCGTTTACACCTCTAATATTCGATACGGAATACTGCAGGGAGCTTCCAGCAGCCAAATCCCAGGATCACCATTCGGCTGCTGCGACCGTGAGGATAAAAGTAAGACAGCTCCTCTTGAAAGAGGCCTGTCAGAGGAAACAGGAGTGGGGAAAAAAAAGAGATATCAACTTTGACCTTCAATCCAGCCACTCTTTTCATTCTTGTGTCCGACTCATCACGCTCAGTTAATTACTGTGATACACAGCACCGTCTGCCTGCAGCAGCAACACCTGGAACACAATCATTGCTCACAGCATTGTCTGGAGAGACACTCTCGCTGCAAAATTTTCAACCTTTGTTCACACACACACAGCCTGTTTCTTCCAGTTTGCTTCGTAGTAAGCCCTGAGGCAGTAAGACTTTGCTTTTTCTCACTTTAAAAAGCATCAAAACGAAGCAAAGTGCATTTCTGTACGAGCGCTACATGAACGGGAGACACTGGTCTGTTCGGGCGTACTTCCCTCTCTTTTTTTTTCCTTTTTTTTCAAGCCAAGTCGTTTCCTTCTGATAGTTTACCCATATTCATTTTGAGGGGGGTAGGAGGTGTTAAACACATTGAGTTATGTGGCAGACTGTGAGTCATTTGAAGACACCGACTCACCGCTCTCCTGTGAAGAGGGAGAGGATAATTGTGGGTATCATAGGAGACTGAATTCGGGGGACGTCTAAATGTCAGGGGCATGGGGAGAGACTGAGAGAGAGATGTTTGCATAAGAGGGCTAGGGGCACTTGTCTATGTCCCATATGGCCCTCATTATAATGAAGAAGCCTTGTGAGTCAACACCATAGCATCCTTGAGTCAGCCAGCCACAGGAGACAATCCGTAGCCTATTTTGGACCGTATGTTTTCGGTCTCCCAGTACAAGAGACATTAGCTGTATTTCACGAGCTACTTAATCTGAAATGCCAGTGCAGGGTGTGCACGCACTGCTGAACCTCAATGCCTCTCTATTTGAGGAGCGCCGCATAAAGACGCGTTGAAAAGTAATCGAATGATTACAGACGAGTGGTGGGCAGTTTTTGAACAAGTTTTGAAACTTCACCAATAACTGATAGATTTTCTTTTCCACGCTCGCAGATGACAGCCTGGTGTCATCTTGACATTTCCAATCTGTGTGGTATTTCCTAACAACGTGGGCCAATCTTCATTTAATAGCCCTCGCACCTAATTAGGCCAGCTCTAATGTTCCACTCGGCGGAGTGTCAAATGCAATGTCCAATTACACAGCAGATCAAGGCCAAAGGTCCGCCTCCACTACCTCTCAGGCTGATTATAGAAGAAGTGCCACGATATACATCACATGGAAAGAAACAAGTCTGTCAGGAGAAGGAAAGAGACGCATACATGCACACACACACGCACACATAGGGGATCAATACCGCAGGCAAAGAGGCTGAGGGACTGAGGGTGGCTCTCTCAAACCCCGCCGGTTTATTCCAGACAGAGTCTCTCTGTTACACCCAGCAAACACACAGAGGCCTCTCAGTGCTGAAGTTGCAGCACGTTGAAGAATAGCAGGTCCGAACATTACCAGAATGTTAAAATCAATCAAGACTGTATTGTTTAAACCATTTCAAATACTCATTGACGTGCACTTGCATATTTGATTTGATCAGAACAGAAATTTCACAAACATTTTTTTTTAATACGATGTTCCTGTTTTTGTGTAAATGCCAATACTGGAATCTGAATCTGGATTCAAACAGAGCAGACCTCCAGATGGCTCGTCTCCCATGTTTGATGCGGAGATTGATACCAGACGTTAAACACAATGCGTGGGTTTTACCTGGGTGCACAGCGACACCATAAACAGTGTTGTGTTCATGTGTATCCTAGCTGAGGACCCCCCCCCCCCCCCCCCCCCCGAGGTGTCTTTATGAGCTGTGATGGGCCGAGGCGAATGGTTTGACAGGGAAATGACACGTGACTTCGCCTGTGTGAGCGACACTTGCTCTTTAAAGGAATCACTTTTCCCACAGGTGAGATGAGCTCATCTTTTCAGAACAGGATGAGACTTTTTGACTTATTCTCTCATCGTGCATCACTTGAGAGCAATGAAGAATATTGATGGCTTTGTGTGTTAGCAAATCGATTGTCTGCTACTGTCATCCAGATTTACTCTTTAAAAAAAAAAAAGGAGATCTTTTAATGATAAAAACTTCCTCCACCTCTAAAAAAGTCTACTTCTGTAGACATAGAGGAGAGATGGAGGGCAGTGCACAGTTGGGGTGGGTTGAGGCAGTGGGTTAGAAGGGGGACGAGCATACATGTGTGTGTGTGTGTGTGTGTGTGTGCGTGTGTGTGTGTGTGTGTGTGTGTGTGTGTGTGTGCCTATGCGTGCGTGCGTGCGTGCATGTGTGCGTGTGTGTGTGTGTGTGTATGCCTATGCATGCGTGCGTGCGTGCATGTGTGCGTGCGTGTGTGTGTGTGGGTGTGTGTGTGTGGGTGTGTGTGTGTGTGTGTGGAGGAGACTGCAGCAGTAATTGCAAGGGAAGAGCCATGTGCACGAAGGACGTTGAAGCTTATTAAAGGAGGAGACAGAGTGATTATTCACTATGGTCCTCTTGAGAGACTGACGCTGAAGTCATTGCTTTTAATTAACTCTGAAACGGTTTTGCGGATTAATAACAATATTAAGAAGGGAACAGAGAGGAGAAGCGCAAACACATCCTGGATCTGGTTCAAGCTTTTTAATTACAATTAAATAGACTCCATGGCACAATAGCGCAATAACTATGTCTTTTCTGTCCTCTTTTCTTCTACTGTGTCCATTAACTTCACTCATTGTCTCTGCCTTGTCACTGAGGATGTGTCCCAGGCAGGTGAAAGTAAAACACTGACTCAACAGTGAGAGCTTTAAGATTGGTTGGAATATTTGGCATATGAGAAAATAAATAAATAACAGGCCATGCAGAAGCCAGAAAAAGTGTGAGAATAAGAAGTTGGAAAGCAGAAAAAGTTCTGAAAATTGATTTCTTATTTGTTTGTTTACGTGGGAACCTTTTTTTTTTTTTGGTCTAGAAAACTGTCACAATGCTACTGGAAAATGTGTGGATCCAGAGGAAATGGGAGCAGCAGAGAACAAATAAAGTACCATAACCTATGGATGCTGATCTTCAACACAGCTTGTGAGGACACCCTGGAGTGGGAGGAGCACATGCTGGACTGAAACAGTACCGCAATGCCTGGAAACTCACTCCTGTACCAAAGCCAAAAGATGATAAAATACCAGCATTGTCTGCAATTCCCTGGCCTACCCTGTCCCAACTCACAGTATAGCTTTTTGCCGCCTTAATGAGCTGAGTAAAGCACCGGTGTGGCTCAAGGAGTTTCAGCTTGACTCCAAACACTTCATCAGCGATGTAGGATAAGTTGGCCCAACATTTATAACCATTCACAGTCATTTACTCCAACCGAGGCTCTGGGGCCTTCTCCATCAGCCCAGCGCACAGCCTAATAAATACCATGAGAGGATTGCACATTTATGCAAAAGCTGTGCCCAGGACAGCGGAAGATGGACAAAAAGAAGCAGTTACTACTTTATAAACATTACACGGGTCTCTGGAGATACTCACGCCGCATGTGTCTAACTTAAGTACTTCCACACCCTCCTCTGGGGAACACAATGGAGCGGGAACAGAAGGCGTTTTATAGGAACATATGTTCTTCTTCCCCGATTATATATCAATGCTTTTACGCCCACCCATAAACATTACTGTTGAGTGAGACATTATATATAGCCAGAGATTGCTGCAACTCTCTTTTTCTTGCTGGGTATGAACTTGGTGAGGGTAAAAGAATTAACCTCCAGCTGCACTGGTGTCACGGCGAGCTCAACCCGCAAAGCCAACAACAACTGTTATTTCACCACCTGCACATATCATGGCCATAGGTGGAAATCAGTGGGGGTCTGGATCCCCCTTGTTCGTGAGAAAAACAGATAGTGATCTATTAGTGGACCCTCCACTAATTGATTTTTATTGACATGGAATTTCTACCCTTCATCATTAGGTCAGCACTTTAAGTCAACAACCCCGACAGAGTTTTTTTGTAAATTTGCACAATTTTCTCAAAAATAGGTTCCACAATTTGAAAAAACTAAAGCTTACGTACGTGTTTCGCAAGCAATCACATAAAATATATAACCAGTAGGATACTGATTGACCATGTTGTTGTTGGGTGCTGTTGGTGAATCATAAACTGGATGTAAAATTAATGACACACTTCATGTGATTTGAGGTGAGTGTGATCTCATACATTGTGTGCAGTGAAATACAAAAGCAGGATAATTTATGAACTGACTGTAAGTGTAATTCACTTTGAGCATGGAGGGAAGAAACACTCAGTTATAATACTCCTTATCGTACATATAAAAACTGATTTTCAAACAAATGCATTTATAAAAGAAATTTAAACCTTTTTTATATAATAAATGTTCTTTTTTATCTCATTTCTCTCCATTTTGATTCAAGCCAGAGCAAACAAATGGAATAATATAGACAAAAACTGTAGCTTGCCATCCGGCTCCTTTTTTATTTTTAAGGAGAAAACGTTTGGCAGAGCCACTTTGAAGATAACAGATCTGCAGGCTGATCGGATGTCTGAGCTGCAGCCGCACATTAACCAACCTGAGAAGACCCTCCAGGGCGCACAATAACATTACAGCACCATTAATATGATGCATCCAAGAATCCCAGAATAGACCACAAAGGCGTCCTGGTGCATTTAGCACGTGCGTAAATGCAGAATGGACGCAGGGCGATGTTAAACGGTAAGATGCATATCGCAAATGTAATTCTTAATATATCATAAAAAGCCGCTCTGTTTTCTACGCAAATGTTAAAGTTATTGGAGTATGTTTCTTTCTTTCTTTTTTTTTTAACCGAATTGCAATGAATAAGAGATCAAACCGCGCTTTCCAAACCTGGTATTAAGTTAACTTCATCACTTATTTAGTAAACGAGTGCGATTGCATATTTATAATATTTATTCCGATAGTTTATGAAGCAATTTATACATTTCCCTCAGCGCTCAAGCTTCTCAGCCACAGTCCGGTATAATTCCGCTCCATTCACGGGAAACAAAAACAGAGGCACGCCTGGTAGTTTTCCGAGGAATTCAACGTGAAGCCCAAAAAAAAAAAAAAAAAGACAGAGCGACTCTCAGCCCAAACTGTGACCGTCCTCTGAACCGCAGGACGCGGGGATGCCAGGACACCACGCGCGCGGCTTCCACCAGCGGACTCGTCTTTCCGTGCAGGTGCGCCTCAGCTGTGCGCTCTGGGCTTCCGACGGGTACTGCTGCTGCTTTCTCCTCGCAACGTCGCTTTTTTTATTTCTAAACTCAACGGAAAATAGGCTTTCCAGGGTGTTGCTATATCTTCTGGAGCACAATGAAAGAATGACATTCCTCTACAGTAAGGTAACAAAACTTAGGGGAAGTTTAAAAAAGACCCACCTGGCCGTTCTTGCAGAGGTCTGCCCACATGCTGGTGCCATCCCCTCCTCTCATCAGCACGTGGTAGATGAAGAAGTATGTGCCAGGTATGCTGCAGATGAATTTGCCCGAAATGCCATCGTAGTTGTTGCCCAGGTTGGTCACCACGTCGTCAAACTTGAGGATCTCGTAACCTTCGTGGGGGTTCTTGAGCCCCGCATAGAAGGCCACCCGAGGCACCGTGTTGTAGGTGGCTGTGCTGATAGCTCCGTTACCCCCCAGACCCAAAATCCCAGTCCTCCCTTGGTCTCCTCTGTCACCAGGAGGTCCGGCTGGTCCCGGCGGTCCGGGTTCTCCGGGTGGTCCGGGCGGCCCGGGCTTGCCCGGCCGGCCAGGCTTCCCCTGTGGGCCCTGCAGTAAGGTGGAGGGTGGAAGCACATTGCTGTGGTCGCTCAACGCCTCCGCCTCCGCCTGGAGACCGGTGGAGCTGGTGCTGCTGGCCGGCGTGCCCTTGTTCAGGTAGGGGTCACACACCATACGACAGGTGCCCAGCATCTCGTAGTGGCTGGAGTCTGTCCCCACAGAGCTGACGAGCACCGGGATGAGCACCACCAGCACCAGGACCAGCATAACCCCTACGGCAGCCGCCACCAGGGTCTTCCTCCCGATGCTGAGTCGGGGAAGGGGCTGCGCTGCCAGCGTGGGTCTCCCGGGGGCGGAAATGGTGACTGCTTGGTGTGGGGAGCCTGTCACCGAGGAAAGGGACCCGGAGATCCCGAGTAGAGTTGCGAGAGGAGCGGTGAGTGTGTGAGGGTGAGACAGAGACCCACATACACTTGCTACACCTCACTGCTCCACTCAGTCACTCTAAAGTAGGCAAGCAGTCACTCGCACATCCCAAAAAAAAAAAAAAAAAGACTTAAGGAAACCCAAGCATACAAAGGGAGACATTCAGCGCGTACTTACAAACACAATCTGACTTGTGAGAAGAAGCAAGAAGGATGCAGAGCCCAGAGGAGTGGAGTGAGAAACAGAGAGAGAGAGAGAGAGAGAGAGAGAGAGAGAGAGAGAGATGATGGGAGTGGGTGAGAGTGAGAGATACAGAGCAGCCACTGGATCTGTGTGCATGCGTGTGTGTGTATGAGTGTGTGTGTGTGAGTGTGTGTGTATGTGTGTGTGAGCGCGTGTGTGTATGTATGGTGAGTTTGTGGTGCTGGATTCTCAGACTTGGCTTTTTATACAGCTGTAGCAGCAGAGTCGCCCCTCTCCCTCTCGCCCTCTCTTTCTCTCTCCTCTCCCTCCTCCCCTCTGCTCCCCCATCGAGCGAGAGGTTGGTGTGGTTCTCTCTCTCTCTCTCTGTCTCTCTGTCTCTCTCTCTCTCTCTCTCTCCACACTGCATTTTTTTCAACCACTCTCCTGAACCATCTTGCTCCCCCTCTTTCAACCCCTCTCTCCTCCCTTCTCTCCACACTCTCCCCTCCTTTCCTCATTTCTGATGTTGTTTCTCATTCCCTTGCTTTCTCCTCTCTCTCATCAGCATCCAGCCTCTAAAAATAAAGATGGAACTGTGGAAAGACAGTTTCTCTCTCTCTCTCTCTCTCTCTCTCTCTCTCTCTCTCTCTCTCTCTCTCTCTCTCTTTCCTGGAGGTGGGTTCTACAGATTCATGCATATATGTACACAGACACTAGACAACACTTAAACCTGCTGTGCCAGGAAATGCCTGCAGCTTCTCAGGAAAAAAAAGAGGTGCTAATTACAAAAGTTAATGCCAAGTACAAACTCATAAGCCAACAGATTGACTGTTGATACAAATGAAAATACACAACCCCACATAAGGGGAAAGTGTTTTGAAAACTTTTCCAACGTGATCTCAATGACACGTCACCTGCAGAGGAAGCCAATGTCCCCTTCCTTCCACGTCAGAGACATTGATGCTCCTGCACCGGCCTTTCTTTTTTTCCTATTTGCTTTTCCACCATGCCAATAAGCCTGTTTCTCCTCTTGAATACGCTGACACCTGTTCTTATTGGTGTCTTTTTTTAGGTATTGATTTCACTTTTTTTTTTTTTTTTTTATCAAATTAGGGGTCCAGGTTGGGAGAAAAAAAAATCTATACACAGCAGTGATGTCATTTGTTTGACATTTTCATCCCTCGGAGTGATGAATGGTAAAGAAAGCAAATGACAAAGCCTGTAAGAGACTGTGTGTTTTGTGTCTCACGGACAGTGTGATGTTCAGTGTTTTTGGTCTAATATGGTTCAGATCATGAAATGCACGACTACATCAAGATGGATGGCGAGAATTTGGCATGCTGATGCTGGTATAAACAGCCCACTAAGAGAAAAACACATCCAAGTCAGACTCAGGAGGCAATGCTAAAAAGCTGCAGAAGTAGGCTTTTTTGAATTGACATTGAATTTCTAAAATTGAAGGCCAAAACAGTGGTTTCTCAGTTTCAATGCACCGATCGGCAGTTACTGCAGAAATCGCCCCATAAGTCTAAATTGTTAGTAAAACTCAGTAAAAAGTAAAGCCAAGTAAAAAGTCAGTAACCGGTTCAGTTCTAAGTGAACAGCAACTTTGTAGGGATTTACTTTGCGGCTGTTTCAATGACTCAGTGTGTTTTGAGGGTGAGTTTATATACTATTTCATCAATCTGTTTACTACCCGCATTGTAACCGACTCAGGGCTGCAACAACTCGTGATTAGCTGGAGACACAAAAATAAGAAACGGACGTGCAAAATACATACCAGTAATTTTCACTTGGAATCAAACTGAAATGATACTTTTCATATATTGCACAAGTGTTGCACAAATGAAGAGCAACATCTTGGTCAAATTCTATCAAAACAAAATGTGTATATAAGTTGCATAATTCATGCTCAATGTCAGATTTGTAGCTTCACCAGATATAGTTGCAGCTTGCTGGTGCTTGTCACTGTCTTGCAGCACACGGGTGTCTGGCAATCGTCAACAGTGATGGGGTGCATTGAGAAGTTCATAAAAATAAAAAAAAATGCAGAAGCTTGTGGATGAAAACCAGATGGACACAACTTAATGTATTGCACTTTCTCATTGTACTGGTGACCTTGTCCAGAGTACACTCTGGACAGATTCAAGGAAAAGTTCTTTCTCTGTAAAAAGCACCTAGAAATGACTGAGTTGTATTTGGTGCTATATCAATAGAATTTAATTGCATATTTAATTTAGTTTTTTCGTATATTTAACTGTTATTTGCCACATATGGTTTCCATATTGTGTCCTTCCTCAGACTTCATGTAGAATTGTTGAGGTTCTTTTTCTGTAAAAGAGCTTTGAGATGACTGTGATGTATTTGGGGATTTATAAATAAAGTTGAATTGAATTGAAAACTCAGATTCTTTAACAAACTTCTTGAGAGTAACACAAACAAGATAACAATTAAACTCACCTCAAAGCCATGCTGTCAGGGTGAGTTTGTTTAAAAAAATAGTACAATGCAACAGCTATATGAGTTTTATGGACATTTCACTCCATGTTAAGATTGTAGTAATTTCCGGTAGTAACTATTTGTGTCTTGTGAAAGTGTCGGCATTTTCGTCACCTATATTCTGCAACAAAACAAAGAAAAACTTTAAAGTTTAAATTTAAAGGTTATTTATTGCACTCTTTCAGCAGTCCGGCTCTCTCAAAATGAAATTGAACTGTATGTGACCACTGAGCTAAAATGAGTTTTAGACCCTTGATTTCGAGTCACCGGGTAACTTAACACGTCTTTTTCCATAAAAGGAAGTTGGAGTACCTGAAGAAAGCCACCGCACACAGGGAGATCATGCAAACAGAAAGTCTGTGTACCTGGATTATAGCTTCAAACTTTAAAGTGGGAGTGCTAATCACTTAAAAAAAAAAAAGATTTCCTCTCATACCATATGCACACACTCAGCTAGAATGGGAATTTCCCACCTTACAACCAGGAATCGACAAGTTCTTATTGTCACAAATAAATTGGAATTCCATGACACTTGTTTATTAGTGAAGTCACTTTGTGTGGTCATTGGTTGGCATATTGCAAATCTCTTGGCGATCTCTGAGTTGCCTATTTTGGGCTTTGAGAGAACAGTTTGTGTCTGAGCTGGACTGAGCTCCGGTGACGGATTGAGATGGATCAATGAGCAGGATGCCTGACTATTTGTCACCACTACACTTGACATATCACCAGTTATCCTGCGGCATTTCTGACTCTTTATCATCATTAAACTTCACTTGCAAACTTATGGCATCACCATTTGGTTGTCAAATCTATCACTGAGTGCTGAGTGTGTGTGAGACATACAGCAGGTGTGCCTGCGATGCATATTTGCCTGTTTTGTTTTATTCCTCATAACAGCCTCGGAGTTTGCCTATATGAGGAAGCACACAAGTCCTAAATTGGTTTTGGGGTTTGTTTAGGGGGCCATTGTTTGTTCTTCACACCTGCTGGCTGTACCTGCCAGTCGGATCACGGTGCCCCAAATCTCTAAATCTCTGAACCACAGAGATCAATGCACACTGGAGAGGACAAACACGGAGCTGGAGTGATGAAAGAGAGATGAGAAAGATGGGGAGACAAGCAGCAGAGATGGGAGCGAGGAGGACAACTTGAAGAGGGAGCAAGCTGCTGTAACAGCCAAGCTCTCAATCAGTCGATCTGGTTTGTTTTGCATGATTAGTTGAAGCTTGTTGGGAGAGAGCTGTGAAATAAATAGACAAACATGACTTAATAGAATTAATGGCCTTTTTTAAAAAAAACAACCTCAAGAGCTACTTTTTTTTTTGTCTTTTGTCTTTTGGCTACTTTGAAACTGAATTGCTTGAGTCAGCGGAAACCTTTGACCTCCAAAACAAGCCGAGTTCTGAGGAGTTTACCCGATATCATGTCAACTTTAACGCTTCTGTCACTTCACCGCTGATTGATAATAGTTACAGTAGCTGTGACTCTGCGCAGTGCGAGGAGGAGCAGGAATGAAGCTGCATACATCTCTTATCACCCAGCGATGCCGCAGTTGACAAGTGATGAAAGCTATCTGGTGACAGTATGTGTCAAAGCATGTTGTCAGTCTGCTGCTCTCACTGGACCAACAGGACATCTGTTACAAGGTCTGCGGCACGTTGGCTTTGGACATTAGAAAATTGCAGAATCAGTGGAAGGAACAAAACTGTTACTTACTGTCTATTTATGTACAAAACAACATACTGTAGGACAATTTTAATCTTTTGAATTTGAATCTTAATCTGGCACTTTAACATCCTATTTTTCTTCCTTTGTTTGAGCAGCATTAGCGTTTATTTGGCGCCATGTTTCTTTTTCACTCATAAGGAAATGTCTACCTCTTCAACTACTAAATTCACAACTACGCTAGATTCACTATTTGTTGTTTGTTAATCAGCGAGCAGTCAAGTTTTAGAGTTAAATGCAGAGAAAAAGGTCTGCGCAGCAGCAGAGAGGATAATGAAACACTGTCGTGTTGCAAGCCAGAAAAACAAACAGTGATTCAAGGCTGCATTTAATCTTCCAATACTGTCATTTGTTAACGTATTTTTCACGAAGATGACCTGGCTGTGTTAACAGAGTCCATGACATTCATCCATAACTTGATCAAACAGAAGTGACAATATGCAAAATGATGTAAATATGTGTGGAACATGTGTGTTTGATACAGAGGGTGTATAACATGGGTAATCCTGATCAAGATCTATTGTGTAATGCGTTATGAGTGCATTGGCTTTTAAAACGTGTTACAAAAGTTCATAATGATAAACTTATATAAAGATGTACAAAGGAGTATAGATGGTAGACATGGTGTGTTATAAGCCACTTATTTGTAATGGTTAATACCTCCATGGCGGAATCTGATGTTTTATATGTTATGTTATATTATTCCAATGACTATTATTTAAACGAGTCAAGTAGAACTTTGACTGAATGAGGCCGTAATAGCTGTTTGATTGGAGCAAATAATTGAGTTTCTTTGAGTGGATTCTCTTTACTTTTCACAGAACTGTTCCTAACATTGTAAATGTGGTGTAAAATACTTACAAATGACTTTACCTTGTGCTGGCTCGTAGCTTAATGCTCACAAAGTCATACTTATTATTGATGTTTATGACGGCATTATTCCAGAAGTGCTGACACTTAAGGCCAATAAAATCATTTTAACACATCATTGATGTTTATGCTTTTTTTTTCTATTCAGTGCTTCAGTATTCATTTGCTTTTGTGATGTTTTATAGCAATAGTTATGACAGTGAGGATTTTAGATTACTCCAAATAAACTGACGTTTTCACCAGGGGTATAAATCAGTGTGAATGATGAGCTTATCAATCCTTTTATAAACCTTGCTATACATTTCCATATATAATTGCGAACATTTACAACCTATTAACTGAAGCGTTACAAATGCATTATGACTACATTACACTACAAACCTTCATAGATTATTTACAGATGTATGAATTCAGTTTCAGATGTTTCAAAAGTTTAAATGAACACCAAGGTTGCTGTATTTGAATTTGTGAATGTAAATAGGAAAAATGGCAAAGCTACAGAAGTTTGCTTTAAAGGTACAACATAAATGTATTTGAGGTTTTTTGCCCAAAATCCAGCCTTGGCCCTGAATTTCAACCGGACTAAAAGTCCCTCTATTGTTTTTCAACCAGACTAGTTTGAACTAGAATCTACATTTATTCATTATATAAGTAGTCTAAAAAAAAGTAAACTAATCAGTTTGTATCTACCTGTGGGAGGGTCCAAGTGAGTAACCACTACCAGAGGGAGTGGTTATTTCCGCTGTTGACCTCATGAAGGGAAAATATCAGATTCGCTTGTATGAGCGAACATTCGCTAAAGGGATACAAGTTACTGCATGTTAGAAAACCACTATAAAGTGGATTTTGCATAATGTGGGACCTTTAAATCTACTGCAAACATGTATTTGTTGGTGTAGTGCAGTTGATGGGACAAGTGAACGCTGTTGAGATACAAGGAGCAAACAGATGCGAGGACATGGAAACTCCAACCTCAGAAGGGCAACATCCAGACATCATCCACATCCAAACACTCACCTCAAAGGCTTTTAATCACTTTGTTGTTCTCCCTGGTTACAAAGAGAGGGGGAGGCAGAACAAATGTGTTTCCAACTGTTTCTGAAGTGCACAAGGGAAAAAAAAACAAAACACAAAACATAGAAGAGTATATATATAAAAAAAAGACTTTCAAGGATTAGATTTATTTTTTTTTTTTTCCAAGAGGAAAGTTTAACAGGTCAAAGAAACAAAACAACATCACAAACACACAAGCAAGCAGCGTCGATGCCTCATCTCTAGTTGAGTTTGTGTCTCTGATTGCTTCCCTTGTGTTGCTCCTGGCCAAGGCTTATCAAAGAGCCCCTTTCATAAGTGCCAGGATCAAGCCACTGCTGTGACTGCTTGGCACCCACTGAGGTGGTTTGGAGACGAGGAAGGGGGGAGAGGTGGGCTTCAAAACATAGAAGGCAAGGCAAAGGAAGTCAAAATTGAAGGTGGTGAGTGAAGCGAAGATGGTGCATTTGAGCATTTAAAGGAAAATGGGAAAAGAAAAAGGCAGAGTTCGGGTGGGGGGGGGGGGGCGGGGGGGGGATGTAAACTGTCTGCGGAATATAAGTGTGTGTGTTTGTGTGTTGTGTTTTCATCGTGACAGAGGGAGATGGGAGGAAATGGGCAATCTTTGAGTCTGGGGAGGAGTTGTTACATATATATATATATATATATATATATATGTATATATGTATATATATATGTATATATATATGCTGGGAAAATTAGTATGTATTTGCTTTAAGCCTTCTTTGCCTCAGTGATTTCTTGCTGACGTGCACTATAGCGCACAGTATATCCAGGTGGATGCAGAAATGGTGAAGGACATGACTCCAGAGGAAAAGCACAGCACACACACACACACACACACACACACACACACACACACACACACACACACACACACACACACACACACACACACACACGCACACGCACACGCACACGCACACACACACACATACACACACACCCCGGGCCATGTGTTCCTCCTCAGCACAGTGGCCATGGTCCTATCAAGCTTGACGTCTGCCCTGTTTACTAAAGCATGTGACAGCGTTGCATTTTCACAAGACATAATAACTCTGACTTGGCAGACCACAGCTCATCCACTAAAAAGACACTCAGTCTGGTGTTTGATTTTCATTCACGGGCTTCTGCTTGCGCGGTGCATCCGGAAACCGAAGCAGTTACGACATATTGTGACTGCGCTGCATGTTTTGTCTCACTCAGATCTGCCATAGCGCATGCCTCTTAAGTGTGATGAAGTGATTTCAGCTCCATGCTTTGTATGATTCTTAAAATATTTCCTGGCTGACACACATATCAGCCAGGAGGGGGATGTCGTACAGACAATTTAGTGACTGTGTCAAGGAAGTTGAATTTTGTCACCCAGGAACACGGCTTGATCTTTGCTCTGTGTTTACACGTTGTCTTTTTCTCCCTTGACTGAGCAGCGAAGCTCGAGGGAAACTGTTGTTTAACTCTTGCTCTTTCAGCCTGCGGGGGGAGACTGCAGACTTGCTCTTTGACCAAGAGTGGCTGTTATACGCTGTCGTAATGAACGTGGTAATGTCATGGATTATGCGTGTGAGCCAGAGTCGTCTCTGCGTTCCTGCAGCCCGCGGCGAGCAGGTTGTGGCTCCACTCAGTCTTGACTCGTGTCTCTCCAGGCGCCCAAATGATGGGGTGACCTTTCCACCTCGTCCAGGACTGAAGCGTCACTCACAGCGTGAACCCGAAAACCCATCCACTCGCTAAACACCTCACATCGCTCTCCTCGCTGCTTTCCTCCTGCACTCGCATCTGATTTGAATCCAACCCTACGCGAAAGGTCAGAATTGTATATGCTCAGGATACAGTACATTTGCAATATTTATTGAGCACTCTGAGATTTTTAAGCTCGTGATGGGAGAGCAGCAAAATGAGATGAATCATTGATCGCTATTATATTGATAACAGTTACTACATTCCCACGACCCTAATTTAAAGAGCTTAAGATGGATGGATGGATGGATGGATGGATGGATGGATGGATGGATGGATGGATGGATGGATGGTATTGATGTCAATTAATCTTCTAAGAAATATGCAAAAAGAAAATTCCAGTCGGAGATAAATATCAGTATTTTCTCGCAGTGGTTTAATGATTATAAACTACACCATTGATTGGTTATTCATCGGAAATAACTTGTTCCCACCATGATTTTTTTTTTTTTTGTGATTTTTTATCAAAAGAACATTAAAAACTCATATTCAGAGCTGAATTTATTGCAAATGTATTGAATTAAAATTATGAAAGAAGTTTTAATACACAACTAAGAATGTAACACATCCAACAACATAAAGACACACCCAAGGCTTCTTGCAGTTCGTATTCATTCTCTACTAATCACTAATCTACTAGTCAAGAAATCACACATTCATCCAGAAATTGCTACACAACAGGAAGAAAAATTTGTGCAGGGTGTGAGATTAGCATTAATCCAGTGAGTTGTCATTGTTAAAAGTTTATTTTCTGGGATAAACTCCTCCAAGGTGGATCATCTTGTTTACAAAACCCAACAAAATACAAATAAGCTAATATAGAGGTTGAAATGCCAGTTGCCAGTCTGCTGACAGGCAGAAACACTCCAAATTACAACTGCACAGATTTCAAAAAGTAAATACAGAACGGAGTTGGATCATTATCAATAACAGTGAAGTGAGATGTGCGATAAGTGTGAGCAGAGGCAGATTCATTGATAACAGCATCAGTCCGTCACGAGCTGAGAAGACAGAAGCTACTTAAACTCAGTGACTGATGAAGCGGATCTAATGTTGATGGTTAAATTATTCCAGTCAAATGGGCCTGTGAACATAAAGGCTCGTTTGCCTGTGGTTTTCACAACATGGGGAAGTTTGAGATTGAAGTGAACAGAGAATCTACTGTGAAGTTATAAATAACAGGTACCAAATAACAGGGATGCACCGACACTACTTCTTTAATGGACGAGTACAAGTATGAGTTCAAACCGCTGTCGATACCGAATTCCAGTATAAGTACACATCATTCGAGCGCTCTTGCTTAACATGGTGCGATGTTGCTGACGCATGACGTCATGTAATACGCCTATCAGGGATCTGTTAAGAGAATAAAGTATGAGTATTCTGTGACTTAGACCCCATACTGGTATCGGTGCACTCCTATCAGATAATGTTGCAGCAAAAAAAAAAAAATTTAAAATGAGAATGACTTTCGCTCTGGCAGCCCAACTTTACTCAGTAGTTCAACGCTTACAATATGCAAAAATCAGAATTTCTCTTTAACATTATATATAAAGGTTTTGTTACTTTCAATAACAGCAACCATCGTGTAAAAGTTGAATAGTTCAGTGTGCTCTCTCTGCACTTTTTCTATGCTGGTTTGTATGCAGGAAAAACTCTTTTGTAATAGTTTTATCCATCGTAATGATGTAGAATGCAAGTCTCTAAATATGTTTAGCAGCAAAAATGTGAAAAGGGATTACGTTATGGCATCCTAATACTTCTGGATCTTTCAGTGAATCATATTGTTCTTTTGTGAAGAGTACAACAAAGAACAAATCGATGACCATTTTCCGACTAAATCCTTCCTGCCGCTACAAGGTCGCGCAATCTCACAGTTTATCGCTGATGTGTGGGTTGAGTGCTGATAAGTGATGCGTCGGTCACATGCTGATCTCGGTGTTACAGAACCTGTCTGTTATACTTTTATAAGTCACGAGTGTGTAACATGCAATACATTATTAGTTATTGTTTAACATCAAGATTTAAAAAAAAACAACCAAAAAAACAAGTTAAATAGGCTCTAATGGCCACACTACTGCAGAGTTTCTATTCAAAGTTTGTTTATGTAATATCTGGTGTTAATATGTCCCCCTCTATCTGTCTCTTGCTGTTGTTTTTCTTCTTTTTGTCTGACTCAGGGGAAGCCTCAGTGTGGTTTTCGTCACCCGGGCATTAAAGACAAGAGTCTGTCAAAATCTCAGCTGGAGTCCAGCAAAGGCTGGCTGCGGAGCGGGCTTGCTCCCAGCATGACGGGGCTGCAGGGGAGAGAAACACAGAGGCCGATTCTGTCCTGAGGGAAGAGGCGAAAGCTTCTGTGTAATAGATTACTTCCCCTCCAGGTGAGACGACGGGAGGAGACGAAGAGCTTTAGGAGGGAGGCGGTAAATTCCCGGTGTATTTATTGTGCGGTGATTTAGTGGATGTGTAAAGGTCAAGCACAGGTGTCATCCCATGAAATATTTACGACGGAGGTTTATATTGCACCAGCATAATTAAAACTGAGATCTCAATGATAATATTGTTACACATTACATTTTTTTTTTGTAATATTCTCTTGAGACAATATTAATACGAGTCACGTATCTGCTTCTTGGAAGCCCCCTTCTCAACTGTTATTGGGTACTTATTATAAACATGGAACAAAAATTGAGGAAAAGTGGCCTTTAGTGCATCATTTCTTTAACGTAACAATGAAACTTATTCACTTTCTCTTGAAATGTTGCACAGAAGAGAAGATTTGGTCTATTATTCAGGAGTGCAATGCTGAACATCCTCCAAATACCTGTTTCCTAGAAACATGGCACAGTTAAATAAGTAACCTTACAACTGTATAACAATTCACAACAAGATCCAAACACTTTTTCTCATGAGTAAAAATTAATTCTGAGGAAAAATGCTTACCCAAGTAAATTAAAGCTGTTACTTCTTACGCTTGAGTCATATCACTGTGACACACTCACGTGACCAAGCATTTGCTTTATACCAAGTAGCATATTGTGTTGGAGTCCAGTTTGCTTGTACGTAAATGAAATATGTTGATAAAAAAGCCACTCCTCACCATTCCTTCTCACAAACTGCTGGAAGTACCATTACTGCAACAACTAGCTCAAAGGTCATTCGATTTTCCTTTTGAAGTTGGGGAACGGGAAACCATCCAATGTTCATTTTAAGATTTGATATTGCTAGACAAAAAAAGAATAGACGAGCCATTTCTTAATTGGAAATTGGAAATCAGAAAAACAGAAATTGGGTCATTTTCCTTTTCTTTTAATGTGTTTGTTTAAAAAAATTCCGAATATAAAATACCACCTTAATGCTTTATTTCAAGCTTGATTTTCCAAACAACGCGGAAATCGAGCCTCTTATTCATTTCTCAGGTTTATCTATTATTTGATGAGCGGTCTCTCCTTGGGTCTGAACAAAAAGTCAAATTTTTAACGATAACTAACAACGAACCACTTCCATTCACTAAGCAACACCTGATTGTAACACTGCCTGATCCTGTAATAAACTTACCAAGTTTGTTTTGTAGGACAAAAATGCTTCAACCATTTTTTACAAGTTGAACTTCTGTAAGTCAACCCCAATTATAATTTTTACTTCTCTACATTAGCATGAATTCAAAACATCCTGAGAAAGTGTTGCTTGCTGTTGCATGTTCATATGCACAGTTGTTGTTGTGCTTTGTTTTCTCCTGCAATCCTTAAACAAATTAAATTAAAGTAGCGGAATGTGTATTCTGAAATTACTGTAAATTATGCAAAATGATGAATGCTTTGCCTTGTAGTGATATCAATAATAAAACCATGAAAGACCTAAGCTAATAATTTCATCCCTCCTTCGAGCTCACCTCCAACAGCATTGCACAAGTACACTAAAGGTCAGCGCTCTATACGGGAAACAGATGCATAATGAAATCACCCCATTTTTCACTGCAAGCCCATTGAGCCTGCAGGAGAAAATTAGGAGATGTGTGTTCGTGTGTGCTTGTGTGTGTTCGGAGGGTAGACACAATAACGCTGCTGGTAAACCATCTCTTCATTAGAAAAGACCAACGGACACAGCAAAGACATATTTCAACTCAATCTAAATATCTTTATATCTGGAGAATAAATGTAAAAAATGCAACATGTTTGTCTTCATATTCACAGCACTGTTACACAATGTCATCTGAACTCAACTTCACTCCTTACCCTTCCTCACCCATCATCCACCCGGCTCCCCTCTCCTCGCCAGTCACCAGGAACCCCTGACCTCTGACCACTGACCTCTGACTCTAGCCAGCCGCGCCCTGTAGCCTCTGTCTCACGGCACGGACCATCCACCCCTCATTAAGCATTATGCAATAAGAATGTATGTATGCATATAAAGGCTTCCCGATGAATCAACGTGAAGGGAATTTCTGATGAAGTGTAGTAAAGTTCCTCTGTCTCACACTCATGTCATCCAGCTCAGTTATATATCATATAGCCGTCAGGGAGGAGACGGTATATAGTATAAAAAAAAAACATAATTAATATGAAAATCATTAGTATGGTTTTAGGAGCAGGGTAAGCACATCCTGAAATAATGAGAAATTCCTGATTAGCAATGCTGTATCTTCACATTTAGGACTGCATTAATTATTAATTGCTGAAGAACGAGAAGGGAAACACTGTACACACTGTATATTTACATACGTTCTGTTTATAACAAGTTTTACTGCAGCCAGTGGACTACTCTGTAGTAGACTAGTATTTGGATTGTGTGCCAGTCCGTGGAAAACAGCACCTTCTCAGCAGTAACTACTGACCTTGACCTTGTAGGCTGCTTTTTTTATGATTCTGCTTATTGGAAGAAAAAAAAGAGAAAGAAACAGTTTTTATAGGGCTGAGCATATTTCTGAGCGAAATCATCCGAGATTCATGAGTGAGCTGACCACCTGACAACACACCTGCATCCAAAAAGTGCTCCAAAGAGAGAGAGAGAGAGAGAGAGAGGGAGAGAGAGAGAGAGAGGTGGAGCGCAAAAGGGGAGCAACCCAAAAAGCACCAGTACCCTCCCTCCCGCCGCCGTACAGCACGGCAGTTAATTTAAATTCTGCAAGGAGACAACCCATAAATCACCTCCATTCTGACTAATGGCTTCTGCACTGAGGGAAAACTCTCGCCTCTCCACCTGGAGACTTTCTGCACTGCAAAAAAAATATAGGCTACATTTGGTTTGTGTGCACACGGTGCGTGTGTACACACAGACGCACACACACACACACACACACACACACACACACACAAACTCATATATAGGAGTGCTTCACTCACAGTCACAGTTTTTTTGAAAGAGTCAGCAGCAAGACTAAAGACTAACCCTTCCACGTGACCAGCTTCCACTGGAGGCAGAAATCCCCCTGCGTTGGGCCATAATTAGCAACTGCAACTGACTGATGTCAGAAGTGTGTGTCACAAAACTACCCTTGGACTGGATTCCAAAAAATCACCCTAGGTTAGTGCACTGGCACAGCTCACCCAGATTCTCGAAGTCATGTGAGGCGCTAAAGCCTCTGTGTTTGTTTGTTATTTATTTAATTGTAATTGGTAGCGCCTTGATTCTAAAAAGTTATTTTCTCAGATTTCTTCACAGTAAATATCGTCTTTATTTCTTGTGTGTGTGTGTGTGTGTGTGTGTGTGTGTGTGTGAGTGAGTGTGTGTGTGTGTGTGTGCACGCGCGCAGTAACAGTACATTTAAGTGTCCCCTTTTCAAGGAAAGACAAACTGTGGAGTTATTTACAGTCTGAATGGAGGAAAAAATGGCAACAGCCTGCACTGTTCAAAATGATTCTTTATTAGCATTTTATTATGAGAAATAATGTCCAAGACTTTTTCTCATTTACGTTCATCATTACAATTCCTGTCAGTTTTTCTACTATAAGTGAGCAATAGTTTAGATTAGGAGCATTTTTATTTAATGTATCTTTTTGTCTTCATTCACTGTGAAAGAAGTGCCTGTAAAAGTATTTTGTTTAAGTTTCAAAAGGGTGTAGGGCCTTCCGAGGTTAGGGGGGGCTGCAGTATGAAACACATTGGAGTCAGGGGGATGTCTTTTTCAAGGTTCTTTCGGTCATTTTCAAGGAAAACAGTTTTCATTCTGGGTCACTACCGGGTGCTTTATGTATTCCTAATTAAACCACACACATGCATGCAGAGAGCAATACACCATAAGCATTAACAATGGTGAGTGCATACCTTCATATGCACAGACAAAGAAGTTGAATTGCTATTACGGTGACTATAAAACTACCAAGTCCCAGGAGAATATGGACTGGGAACTATGACGCTCTGGAGGCAAACATTGTTTTTATTTACAGAAGAACTGTTTACGAAGACTGTGGTTGCCATGCGCAGTAGGAGTGTTTCATAAAGTGACATTTTCAGTGGCGCTGACCACGGCTGTCACATAAACTGACCCCCAAAACGCATTGAAAGTTTTACGTTTTCACTTGAAAACAAAAGTAAAAGCATGTAAACTCGCTTTTACATTCCATGTGAAAAGCATTCGAGAGTGAGGTTTTCAGCAAACAGACACTTTCTACTTGGAATGAGACAAAGTATGTGTGGCGTGAGTTGGGTGGCTGCAGTGTGGTAGACACTCTCTCAGGGGGCTCATCCTCCCAAACTTGGGAAATCCCTGAGCTAAACAAAGGCAAGGATTTCTGTCTAATGGCTTCTGTTTATTCACAAAGGTTAGAAGATCAAAATCTGTAAAGTTGCTCCAGCAACAGTCTCCATTTGCTTCCTCGTGTAGGCCTGAATTTAGTGAAGCAGGGATATCACTTTGTTGCAGCCTTTTTCTTTTTTTCTTTTTTTTCTTTTTTCAAACCTGCAGTTACCATTCAGCTATAACTAATGCTGAGTCAGGTAAAGTCAATTAAGGCAATTTTTCAGATGTCACATACCTCTCTCTGGAGCCACAATAGGCCACTTACCACTTACCCCTTCTTTTCTCAATGCAATAATAAGCTACTGTATTCCAAGATATACAGACCTCTATGTGCAAAAATAAATAAATAAATAAATATTGAGTTTTGCTTTTACAACTCGGAGCATTAGCACAGACAAGCAACTCATTAGAAACAAAGGTCTACAAACGTTAGCACTGCTGTACATGCTTTGTAGAGTAGATAATTGTGCCAGTGTGAGAAAGCAATGGCCCTCTGTGAGGTTTGGGGTTTGGGCCATCCTGGCTGGCTGCAGCTAACAGGGAGGGTTGGGATCAATTTGTGACTCTCCACTGAAGGTGCTTGCGCTCGAACTTGTTTTTTTCCTAGTTGGATAACAGTTTCCTTAGAGTATCTTCCCTTTGCTCTATGATGAGACTCAAACCCTCAGGCACTCTGTTCGGTTCTTTTTGCACCCTTGTTTCCTCTCACTTCACATTTCAGCGTACAAAAGTCCAACCATCCATTTATTTTCTAAGTCGTTCAGAGCAGCTCGAACAGAATTACCTATCACACACCTTCACATTTATAGGCCCCGTTTGCATGACAATGTTTTCAGCATGCTCACAGAAAATCAGAATCTTAAAACAGATGATTTTAAATAAATAATCTTTATTCAAATCTAAATGTTTAGCATCATGATTTTAGAAAATGTGTTCCACACTCCACAGTGATAAACAGCCTCCTCCCATGAACTGGTCACAGTGGAATACACGTGAAAACAGTTGTTCAGAAACAAAGCATGTCAGAGTCACGTGTTAAATCATTATTTAAAAAAAAACCAACACTCCGAATGTCGTTTACTGACATGCACTTATGCCATTTCGTCAGATGCAGACGTCCATTGAGAGGCCGGAGGAAGATTAAAGAGTGTGATTCCTGCCCTGTAATCTGTCTCCACTGACGACATTGAGCATATATACTGCGGATGAAATGAGGCTATAGCTTGTGCGGTGACCTGGAGTAACCATGCCTCGGCTCGCGTCACTTCATATTCCCTCCCAGTAACACGGATGACCTCCAGCTGTGATTGGGGCCTCTGATCCCCCTTGTGGGTCACACATGTGTGTTTCAGACCTCGGCGACATGCTGTTCCCCTCCCTCCAGTCCACTCACCTCCTGCTTCACATTTTTTAACCTCCCTCTTCTGGACTCCTGCTGGAATCTGACAGAGGAGGTTTGAAGCTTGGGGGGGGGGGGGGCGTGACACAGAGCTCCCAGCTGTGGGAGAGTTCCAGTCCTCTGGACCACAAGAGTCATGGCTTCCCTTTTTTCCCTCCATGGCCAGCTGTGGGAGAGAGATACGAGGCTCTTACGAGCTCGCAAGCCACTGTAACCAACATCAGAACGATCTTCCTGCTCCAGCATCACCGGGTACGCTCGTTCCCCGCAGTCAGAGCCAGCTGGTTTATATGGGACACCCTAATGACTGGAGTGACTGCAGTGGCTCGCTGCGGCCAGCCCTTAAACCGCCTGCCCAGCCCACCGATTAATAATGACTATGATCAATCATATGTGAGGTTATCACACAAGATAAGAGCCGAGATAGGAATCCCCACCAGCCAAGCAGGTGTTGAAGTTTTTGGCCCCAGTAGGAAGCAGGAAAGGTCACTGGGACCGCTTATGGTTCAAGGTCACTCTTGGCGTGTGGCTCACTCATCACATCATGAAATCCTTTTTCTTTTTTTTTTTTAATCTTTTTAACTCTTCTGAGTATTCCCCTTTTCCTCTCTGAAGACCCAGTGCTCTAATCCAATATTATTAGCCCTATGAATGGAAGGCTCTCTGTGTGAATCCATTAAGAAGCCTTCTCTGTGGCTCCCTTTCTGTAATCTCTCTAACCCTGTGGGATTAATCACCCACAGAGAACAGAAATCGATCCATTTAATCACTAAAAGATGTGACAAAAGCGCTGTAACTCGGGGATATGGTGGGAAATTATTGGCCAATTGAAATTCATTGGGGAAAAGAGAGAGAGAGAGAGAGAGAGAGAGAGAGAGAGAGAGAGAGAGAGCTTAATAAGGCAATCATTCCACATATTTGCGGTAAGTATTTGTACATAGAAAGAAAGGAGTCTTTGAATTTCATTGCTGTACCAGCAGTGAGGGAAAGTAATACACAAAATAAATGAATGATTAGCAGTTAAAAAGCCCGGCCAATGAGTTTGATCATGCAGTAGACAAGACTTTCACACAGAAGTAAATCCCGTTTTGTTTGTATATCTGCATGCTCAGCAGCTGTTGTGGGAGGAATGAGGCCGGGGTCCGCTGAGAAGTGCTGCAACATTTAAGACTTGATGCCTCCGGGAGCTCGTAATGAGAAGGAATGAGGGTCGCCCGGCGACGTTAACCCGCTAATAAAATCTGCCTTCCTTTAAAGGGTGTTAGAAAACCACAATTACCCCCGTGACATTTTTTTTACTCCATGATTTATGAACTGAATATTGTATCTCCCTCTCTAACCCTTATTCTGGGTACGGAGTAATAAAGGGAAGTTTAAGGGGCAATATTGATCTGTTAAAAAGTAGTCTTTGATTGGCCACACATCAGCAGGTGAGAGGAGAGGAGGAGAGGAGAGGAGGGGAGGAGGGGAGGTATTGATGAGTTTTTCTCTCCCACGGCCCTCCGCTCTGCAGCCCCCTGGCCGCCTGGACACCCGCCACGTGTGAACAAGCTTTCAGCTCACATCATCTTCTCTACTTCCACCCATAATTGGCCATATGTGTCACTAGCACCCTGCTGCTGCTGCCAGCGCTGCTGCTGGAGGGAAGGAAAGGGAGATCACAGCTTTGACAAGGTGATTGTTGGATAGCTCTTGCTTTGACATGTCAGGTAAGCCGTACCTCGGCAAACACTTCTGAACTTTTGAGCTCTTTCCCGACTTAAATTAGTTGAAACATGTTATGCAACAGCAGTCTACCCAATTTTACCTGTTGTTTAACTGCTCTGGCAGCAAAGTTGTCTCCTTAATATGCCAAAGAAATTGCACTTGGGGCTTAAACTTTAGGCACTTGCCCTTCACATACAGTCTATTTATAATGAGATATTTATACCATCTCAGGAGAATATTTCTAATACTCCTGCTGTGGAAAGAAAATGTATAGTAGATGATCAGTTGGCCAACTCCTGAATAAGTTGAATACATAATGGCCCAAAGCAGCCCATGGCATGTGGCATTCAATGAGCATTCATTAACCTTTACTGCAGCCGCAACATTTACCTGATTTAAGTGAGGCAGTTAGGAATAGTGTCCAGACAGGTTACCCAGTCAAGATCATTGAAACAAACTCACAACACAAGCCGGTTACATACAATATGTGCAATTTCAATTCCATTCGTGGACATTCATCGCCACTTAAATTGAATGCAAAGGGGCTGGTGATGCCGGAGAGGGAAAGGTCAGGGTTTGGATAAGTGTCCCTTTTCCCTTGTATAAATGGCAAATGTCAAACCAGGCAGCAGAGCGGCTGCTGCGTATGAGGGAATGGTGAGAGGGCGGGTTGAGGGGTGGTGGTTGGGGGGGTTAAGTGGGGAAGGAACCCAAGGTTTCTGCAGGATGATAGACGGATGATAGTGATCATGACCAATCACCAACTGGGGTCTTAATGGGTACGTAGGTTTGAATGTGAGTGTGTGTTTGTCCTGGAGTGTAACATCCCTTCATCCAGTCAGCTCGGATTGGTCCACCAGATCATGGCCATGAGTAGAATAAAATGACATAATATCATTTTTTTTTTTAATGATTAAAGGCTATGATATCATATGCATACAAAGCAGTGTCTTGTCCAGGAGTGTCAAACTTACTGCCTTGAGACCAAAACTGGTTTATTTTAATCAGGAAAACAATTTCAAGAGAAACATTGGCTTATTTGGAATACTGGAATGTTTCCATTTATTTATTCTGCTAGACTGACAAAGTAGCACAGGCATCAAAGCCATATTGTGAGGCTTGTTATATAAAAACATGCATGATGAAGGCTGCAACATGCTGCAGATTCAGGATTATTCATTGTATTTGCAACTGCACTTACAAGAGATATCGAGCAAACCCTTTACCAATATTAATTTTAAAACAAAACTTTTTTTAACGTGTAACTTTGAATGATTATTTTGCTAAGTCAGATCAAACAAAATTGGTGATTTTGACAATTATTTGATAAACTGGTGTTAATAACTCATTAGCCAAGAAAGTGGAGTGTGTGTCCATGTTACTGGTGTCATGGACTGTCAAGCCATCCATGGGGTTTCCCATCTTGTGTTGGCAAGAACAGGCTCCAAGCCACGGAACTAAAGACAGAACACAAAAGAAAGGAGGTAAAATGTTGGGCTCATAATGAGAGATGGGAGAGAATTTCTTGCTGGTAATTTATTGCAAGTGAAAAAGAATGGCACAAAATAGAAAGATGCAATGACTAAAGCGAGAGAGGCAGAGGTCAGTGATCATATCGGCAAGCACCTTTTCTCGCCAACAGTTTCCACCAGCAGGTTTTTAAAGGCGGCAGGGTGGCAGCGACATCGACTGCGCATGCTTCACAACCTACTGGGCGCTTGTGTGAGGAGATCCTCCTTCTCCCCGTCTGAACAATCAATTTTAATAGAAAACAAAGAGCCAGTTGGCTCGGAACTCCTGAAGTGATACCTAAATTACTTTAGGAAAGGTGGAGAAGAAGTGGAGATATTTTTGGGATCATTACGTTACATTATGGAGTGAACCGAGAGTGTAGTATGGATGCAATCATGTTATCACTCGCGACCTGCGCACAGTCTGCAAATGAGCCTTGTGGAGAGCATGGGGAGGCCTGAAGACTCATGAGGAAGTTTTGCCTGCTCATGACTGAGTCTAGGTACACATGGCACCATCTGGAAAGCCCATAGTTGTGTAAAAAGCAGATGCTGTGGACAGATGTTTGAAATTTAGCTCGTTGGCCAAAAGCTCCAAAGATCTGTTGAAGAACAAAAATAAAGAAAGAGAGCTTTTCTGCTGAATGTCAGGATTATGATTTTGGGTAGAGTGACAGATTCATTTTTTATTATTAGAATAAAAAAAGGAATGAGATGAAACAAAATGAAACGAAATTTCATTTCATTTCATTAAAAAAAAAAAAATCAATTAATAATCTACATTCTAGAGCATTGATTAAACAAAAAAAAACAAAAAAAAAAACAATTTCCGGACTTTTATTGACGACAATTATATTGTGTGTCTGTTTAGATTAAAATACATATTATCTAGGTATATCAACACATCAAGACTGTGCACAGTATAAAAACAAACTTTGTAATTCTGTCAGTTTGTACAATTCTTCCGCAACTATCTGCGATTTTAGGTCCAAATCCTTTTAATCAATCAAAGACACTGTTTCGGTTTTCATTTCAAGTTTAATATTACAGGTTTCACATGATCAATTGAAGGCTGATTTAATTGTAAAATATTGTGAGTGAGCTGAGTTGGTCCTGTGATCACATAGCAAGAGGAGGTGCAACATATTATTTTGTTCTTTTAAAGTTTTCTATTCTTTTCTTTCTTCTTCCTGCAGCACATCTCTGTGTTTCAGACACATCGGAGCAGCATGTGCTATGAGGGATGTTGTGTTGTGGTGCCTATTCTCCAACATCCCGTCTCTCATGGCTTCTAATCTACTGATTATCTAATAACGGACCAGTGCTGCGAGTTGTGAATACCACATACGTTAGCCATGTTAATGAGACATTTCACTGAAGGATATTGAGATTGTATCTTCACCTTATGACACAGGATGTCAACAACACAGTGTGCAATGAGCTGTCGTGCACAGTGTCTAATTGTAGAATGGCAGCATCCTGAGGGCTCGTCTAATTGAAGAACATATCACGTACTGATATGACAGCGTGGATTAAATTCTGGTTAGCTTTTCCTTCTCTTTCATTTTATCGAGTGTGTTTTACAACCTAAAGTCCCAAAAGTTTAGGATGTTGAAACAATTAAACCCATACAAGATAACAGGCATCAAAAGTAAAACACCTGAGCATTTTCTGAATGGCATTAGTTTATTCTGACTGTCGTGAAGGTTGAAATCGCCAAAGTGTGTCGTGCCAAGAAGAAGTCTTAATGGAACCAAACCAAAAATCTGAGGGTCAAAGGTCAACTGAAATGAAGTGAGGAGTAAAGCGTGTTCTGCAGACTGGAAAGGAGAAGGAGTACCCAGCTTGTTATCAGCACACAGTTCAAAAGGTGCAGGGTTACATTGCTGCCTATGGCGTGGGCAGTTGACACATCTGGAAAGACACTATCAATACTGAAGTGCATGGAGGGTTAAGATCAATGCCTGCTCCCATATAGAAAACATCTCTTCTCAAGGAATTGTCTGACATATTTCAGAAAGGCCACGTTAGATATATAGTGCATGCTTTCTTTATGCATATTTTAATCAATTGATCAAAATGTCTTCCTTTCACCATCTCATGTTATCTATTGTCTCATGGGGGAAAAATACGAGTGCATTTATTTTTTTCAATTTACATTTTATACAGCCTTCATGGAATTGAGATTTTATATTTCTCTTGGTGACCTCATATTGTGAGAACAACTTTATACTACTTTAGTGTCATTAATTCAGCATCCAGCAGCTTTATGGAGCGTGTCCCAAATAACTGCAACACAAAGCACAGTGGGGCTTTGTTCTGATCAGTACAAGTACAAAAGGGTCAAAAATCATCGGGGGAAAACATTCAGTTTATTTACATTTTATTACTATGATGACCATGTATTATGTATGTAAAGAGACGGTTAATTTACGGCAACGCTGTTGGTTTAATATTTGAGGGAAACACTGCTTATTGTTTGTTTGTCATTATTTCCTCATCAAACTTTTTTTTTAATCTTGAAATGTGAAGCTCTTCTGTGAACTGTCCATGACAGCGATGTATGAAATAAATAAATAAAAAGGAGTTAAAAAAAAAATATGACCAGACAGCTAGAAAAAAACAACGTAGAACAAGACAGAAGGAACTGATTCAACTCCACGTGTTCAACATACAAAACAAGACTGAGGTGTAGACGATGGGTGGAGGAGCAGGTGATCAGCAGGAAGACACAAAATGAGAGGAAGCAATGCCAGATCTGGAACAAGGATGAGGAAATAATACACAGTCAGACATAACAAAGAACAGCGTGAGGCAGATTGAAGCTGACAGCCAGACAGGCTGACGGGAACCAGACTCAACTTAGTCAAACTGAACTAGGAATCATGCCAGGACTTTAAACCCAGACAGAATTGGAATGAAGGACTCAGAACAGGTTTACACATATCTGTTTGGTTTTGTTATTACAAAAACTGACATTTCCCCCTTTCCATTTACAAATAAATCTTCATTGATATGGACCAGCATATACTCCTGGTTAAGAGCTGCTAAGAGCATGCCAAACCTGTAGGGGGCAGTGTAACAAGAAACATGAAGCAATGATATACAATCAGAATCCTTCAATCAGTAATTGTGATGTAAATCTCTGTCTCATCCCCATTCAGATTTACACAGAGACACGGAGCTTTTCCAGATCTCCACTGTGGCCAAGAAATGAAACATAAAAGACAAACAACTAACCAGTGAAGCAAAAGAACACATACAATAGAAACACACCTGGAGCAACAGAGAGTGAACAACCAGGATTCCTTGATGACATTAAGTCAAATATGAAACACACTGAACAGATAACTTATACAAAAACAAAACTTCAGTGATTATAACAACAGGAAACGATTAAAAACCTTGTGACACCTGGCTTCATAGTAGTGTGGTGTTATTGAATCTGTAGTGTGACTTGAATCTGTCTTCATGACACTGGTTTTAGTGATCTCTATGTTTACTCACAACTATTCCTTAATTAACAGATTAGGTTAGGTCTTGTCGTTACCTCGTGTTTTCCTCCTAAACTGTGTACATTTTCCGGCAGGCTGAAATCACTGCAACCTCTGAACATGACAAATTGACTTGACTGTGTTTCTTTGTGTGGAAATAAAGATGAGGATAACTGGGAGGTTTCAATGAAGAAGAGCAGGTGTTTTGTTTGAATTATTTACCTCTTTCCAGCCCCCCCCTGTTCCTCCAGTGGGGAGCATCACCTGAGAGTGGGCAGCAACTCTGACGTGGAACCAGGCCGACACATCTGGGAGGCTGTAAGAGGTGGCTTCACTCCCCTCTAACAGAATGGCAGACGAGGGCACTGGCACAGTGTCTGGCCTCATGACTTAGTGAGGCACATGGGACCTGCGAAGACCGGCCACCATCTGGTGTCTGTCATTGAATTAGCCTGACACCATGATGACAAACATAGAGGCTTCACAATGTCTGTCTCTCTGTCTGTTTCTTCAATGAGTTGGACACACACATAAAAATAACAACAAGAAAAAATAAATCGCTACCACACTGCCTTCCTCTCCTTCTATCCAACTGCCACTGCCCGCCCTTCTTCTTGCTGCTCATCTCACTCTATATATCTCAGTCTGGTCTGAAGATAGACGAGAATCTGCTGTGGGATTATGTACTGTGAGCTGCTAATAATGTTGAAGAGCCTCCTGGGCTCCTGCTCCCGAAGCAACGGTGCAATAAAGCCAGGAGCTGTGAAATACATGGCTATTTAATGGAAACCCAAGCTTCTGAGCTGCAGTGCTATATTTACAGGTAGCCTTTCTGCCTCCATTTTTTTCTTATTTTTCTATTTATTTATTTCTTTTTTTGCATCCCGCACTTGTCTGCCTTGCCTGCCCACCCGTCAGCCGCCTCGGAGGAGACCTGGCATCTGCTGTTCCCCCGTGACTCCCCTACACCCTCCCACGCCACTGCCACAAACACACGCTGGGCATGTACAGGCAATAATGCACGAGCATAGTCATTCTGGTCGCTGTTAGAAAGTGACACTGGGTCATGAAGCAAGGAACAGGTGACAAAGTCCAAAACTGGTTGGCGTTCTTCACAGAAAAGGGGGAAGGATAGAAAGCTTCCTTCATCACAGTTTATCGTTTGTTGTGTTTAGTGCCGCTGCCCAGTTTCCCAAGTATTCAAATCTTGCCATTTAGTTTGAACCATCTGTCTCACACCCAAGTCAGAATGGGTATGACACAACAGGGCCACTGTTTTGTTGTCTTGTTCTATTTATTCCTCGATAATGAGAAATCAGCAGAGGGACTGGCATGGTGTTAGCTGCCACACATAGACACCCATGAAAGTCTTCCTGGGCCATATGGCTTGTCTGCAGGGGACTACTTAACTCTTCTGACTCGGTGGCACCAGAAGCACAGATCTTGATCTCACTTCTTCAGAAGCCGGTCATGAAGCGGCGCTGTCAAGCATCTTGGTTGAAACAAAAGAAACTTTTTTTTTCTCCTTGCGCCGTCCCCACAGCACACACTCTGTCGTCTCCCTGCAGGTGTTTTATCGTAATTGACAGGTGGCTTGATTGTCAAAAGCAGCAGTGAAATTGGGGAGACAATGTAGCAAGAAACGATGGCGCCCATGGGGACATGCTGCGGAATTTAAGCTGTCATAATTGTCCTTTCTCTTTGTGGGACACTTTGCCCATATGTGGTAATCCCAACTTTAGCCGTGTGTGTGTGTGTGTGTGTGTGTGTGTGTGTGTGTGTGTGTGTGTGTGTGTGTGTGTGTGTGTGTGTGTGTGTGTGTGTGTGTGTGTGTGTGTGTGTGTGTGTGTGTGTGTGTGTGTGTGTGTGTGTGTGTGTGTGTGTCATTGTGTCACTTCTCCAAAAGCGAAGACAACACCGTGTGACTAATTACACTCTCTTGGAATGTTTGAAAGGGTGCAGATTGAGGATGGCACGCACGCAATGTTTAATTCAGCATCCCGGCATGAAGACTTTTAAATGTAGAGCCGGTCTGACGCCGCAGCAGCAGGGTCTGGCACAGACGAGGCTTACTCGTAATCCCCAGCGTCGCAAACAATAATGCGCACTCTCTCTCCCACCGTGCTCGACAGTGCCTTGAACGGAGAAAAGGCACACTTGAGGATACTGTAATTAACACGTATTTTATGGAATTAAAAAATCAACAAGCGCACGTTGATTACACAGTTAGCAGCGGAATCATCCCACTTCAGCGGCGCCTCCCTCCTGATTGACCTGCGTCCTTTTGTTCATGTTAAAACATTTTGTTCATGATACCCAAAGGAGATGGAGCTAATTGAATAATGAGGAGTGACAGCTTCACACAAACATTTGGCGTCCAATCGGAGCACGTTTCTTTTGCCTCTCATTGAGCTGTAAAAACAGACTTATTTCAAAAGTTAATCATTAATCATATTGGGCAAAATATTCAACAATCCTTCCACAAATCAATTGGGGGTTTTTTTGTAGTTGCATTAATTTGAAAATAATGACAGTATTTGACAATAAGAGTAGTAGTGTTTCGCTGTAATCTGCAAAATTAAAAAGCAGCTGCAAAGCCAGAAATGGAAAGAATGAAATAGCTTTTTATTGTTATTGCACACAAGAAAAAACCCAAACCAGAGTATTCTGACTCTGTGGAACTTGGAACACAGATCTTGCTCAACATTCTAACTGTATTGTTTTCAGTGTTTCCACTGTTTCCATGTAAACAGACATTGTTTTCTAAACTTTTATGCCTAAAATTGATACTTTCTGAAATGTTGACATGTGAACGGGGCTTTCGCTCAAGCTGTAAAGAATATGCTGGATTCACTCTGGTCAAAATGTCACTTCTGATCTCCAAAGCTCTGAATGGTTCAGGCCCAAAACATATCTCAGACCGTCTCTTACGTTACAAAAGCTGATTTATTTTTATTTTTTCAGTCAGACCAAAACGTGCAGAAGCTACTTTTAGTTTTCATACAATAAATATTTGTAACTTGTTCGATTGACTGTGAGTTCAAGGCTGAGGATCTCTTATTGTGCTGCTTTATTTCAGTAAAGAAATAGCTTTTATGCTGCACTGTATCTTAAACACTTCTGTGTGTATATTTGAGGCCTTATTTTACTCTGCTCTATGTATAGTTCCTTTAAATGTTTGTTGTTGTTTTTTTTTGTCCACTTGTACCTATTTAGTAGTTTTTGTTTTTCTGAATTCATCCTGAGTTCATGTTATTTACTCTAAATTATTGCCTCTTGTGCACAATTTGTCAAATATTTCTGCAAAATGAAGCACAGGCAAGCTTTTTATAAATGTACAAGTACTTACGTCAAAAGTTAATTTCCATCTGCAAGTAGTAATAACATTTGTTCCCTTAAAGTAACTTTTTTTAAGTCTTCAGATGAGGACAAAAAAAACAAGGTCATGAAGTTATTCAGATGATTTTTAAATCCTTTTAGATGAAAGTCAAATATAATCACAAACTACAAGTTTTTGTTGTAACAATTCAAATACTAAGAAAAAAACATATTATTGCGACCATGAAAGATGCTTTGACAGACGCTCCATGTTTGAGGAAGATTTGAATGGTACGTACCTGCCATAATGAAAATGTGCTGTTTCTGACAGCCTTGAGCTCATAAAGGACAGAAAAAACCTGAATTAATATTAAACAAGGTACCAAAATACACACACACACCCACACACTCACACACATACACACACACACACACACACACACACACACACACACACACACACACACACACACACACACACACACGTCATTACTGCAGACTTTAGTGAATAGCCAGCTTGTGTTTTTTATTCATGGGCAAAAATCACACACAAAAAAAACTGAAATTATTATATTATATTAATCATCATATGATTATTTGAAACTATATAAATCACACAAAAACACAAGGTGAGAGCACATTTGACCATCATATACATACAGTCATGCATTCAAAACGCTGCAATACTTCATGCAATTGACTATAAAACTATTTGAAGTCTCAGGAAGTTCATTTGGTATAACTATTGTATCTATTGGTCTATTAGAGAGCACGAGGGAACATTTTTAAACAATTACCAACAACAGCTCATCAGCCTGTGTCACGACTGTCTAATGTCAGCTCACGCTCCCTATTTGTGGGTGAACAGTCCAACACTTGGTGATGAGCTCTAAATCCTGACTGTAAAGACTCAAATAGATTGGTTGTACATAGATGGCCACGGAGCTGACTCGCAACAACTTTCCCCATGGGTGGATGGAAGACGTGCTGCAGCCTCCTTCATAAATGAATACTTTCTCCAAAAAGTTTTCCTCCAAAATATATTTGAGGAATGGTACTGGGGTTTTGTAAACTATTTGATATCTATTTGAAAACTTGCTAAAGTGACAAATAAAAGGTGTTTATGGCTGTCTTACAGATATCATGAGCAGTTATCTTCAAGTCTTTTTACTTCAAGGTTAATTCCCACTCTGCACATTCTATCCTACATCAAGGCCTTCTTTACGCACCAGTGTTTTTAAGTGAAAAAAGAAAACTTTCGTTGTATTTTGGGTGTCTATTTACATGGCAATGATACTCTGAGCCACTAAAAACGCAACTTTTTGAAAACAGCATCCAAGGTAGAACTTTTTGTGAATCCACCAACTCCATCTCCACGGAAATGGGGAGAAAAACAGAACTTTCTAATAACAAACAACAGCACCCACTAGTGGCCCTGCATCCTAACTACATCGTTTTCAGCAGTTTCTGTGTAAACAGACATTATTTTCAGAACATTGTCTTTTAAACGTGAAACTTTTCTGAAATGAAAATTCAAAAACGATCCATTTTCACTTGAAACACTGTTGTGTAAATGTTATCCAAGTAGTAATTTTTGTTTCTTTTCATAATCTAAAAGAAGAAAATCCTGTTGATGCAAGGCATTCCACTGACGTGAATCTTTTTTTTTTTTTTAAGTCATTGCTAAATAAAGCAATTAGTCTTATTTGATATGGAATCATCATAATTCCATTGCATGTTATTATTGTCATTAAAAGTATCAATATCGAAATGTCAAAAAGAAATTAGTCCAATAAACTTGAATGATTTTCACCTTCACATGGTTGGGAAAAAAAAAATAAGAACAAGAAGTCAAAAAGCATTGTTGTTTTTAGCCTAACAAACACTATTATCACTGCCTCACATCTGGAGGAGTCCAGATCCCAGCGGGGCATCACCTCAGGCGCACGCCATGCTGAGCCTCATGCACCAGCAGGGCCCACACCATCACAAACAAAGAGTGAGACCCCACGGAGGACGCATGTGGAGAGAAGGTCACAGACCGTGCAGAACCAGCCGAACACAAACGGCATCATCCAGCGCCCGTCTGAGACCGCTAACTTGTAGAGATCCCCCCCCCCCCCCCCCCCCCCGGTTGGGATGCTGGACGTCCCCCCGGTAGCTCCGTGTCTGTCAGCCTCTATTACCGTCATGACTGCGGCCTCACGTGCAATCTCACGTTAGTCCTAATAAAAATGTATGGAGACATTTCAGTCGCATGAAATCTTTTATGTTAACAAGGCACACATCCATATATCTTCCATATTCTGTTTTCCTCGACTTAAGTTAACATATGTTAATCCTGATTATGTCAGATGTACTTCAGCCGCCTCAGACACTTCCGAGAGATCAACGACCTCGAGTACGGCTCCGTATCGTCACGTATGAAAACCTTGAGCCGTTAGCGTTGAGTCATTTCAGCTCAGAGCCACATCTACAGACATGAACTTCCAGGGGTCAGGCTGGACGGTCTGTATTTCCCTCCCAGGAAACTGCCATGTCAGAGCTTTATCTAAGAGGCTCTCGGTGTCTTTCAACATAAAAAAAGGTATGGCAGATGGCTCAAAGTACTATGATGCACATAAGCATAAGCTGTGATTGCAGCGGAAAAGGGGCTAATCAGAGGTATGAATCAGAGCCGTAGCGATTTCATGAAACTGGAGACTAAAGACAGCGCTGTAATTGTGGATTTTATTCAGACTGACTTACAGCACAAGACTGGACTTATTTAAAAAAAAGAAAGAAAAAAAAAAACCTGTAGGCAAAGAAACATCATTTCTTCTCTGAAACTCCAGCAAAGTTGGAAGTTTAACTGCAGTGGCAAGAAAAAGCCCCTTTTCTCTGAATGTCCAGACTCATGGTTAAAATGTGCTGGACTCAATTCACTAGCATTTACTCAAGTAACTAGCTGGAGAACTGTGACTTAATGTTTCCCAAACAAAACAAAAAAAATAAAAAGTTAATTCTAACTTCTCTTCTTCACGAGCACAGAAATGTGCCTTCATCTCTTTCCATCCAGTAAGTATTTTCAACTTTTGGCTGATGATTCAACTGGAAGACTTTCAAGCTTGGATTCTTGGAGGTTTTCCAACTGCGAGTCGTTTACCAGTGTCCATGCGAAAAGAAGTGAACCATCCACAACTCTGAAATAACCCACCCCAACACTTTGCACAACTTTTATGTGCCTCTGGTATATTTGATGCTCATTCCCCCACAGTTTGAGAGATTAAATATTTGGCTGCGTGCGTGCGTGTAGTATATAAACAGCATCACAGCCTCATTGGAGGAAGAAGAGAAATAGCATTTAATTGGTAAATAGATTTAACTTTTAAAGTGTTTTTCCACCTAAAGCACATTGTCAGCAACACTGAAGGAACTCAATCCATTCATGGAAGTCTGTGTCCTGCTCAAGTACCCTTTCATGTATTGGCCAATGAGGGATTGAACCTGCAGTCCTGCGATTGAGAAGTGACCCATTCTAAGTTCCTGAATTATTGATTCTTTTAGAAACACACAAACAAGTCCACAGACACCAACTCTCATTAATGAACAATACATGCACCATTAAATATTTATCATAAAAGATTAAAGGGAGAAAATATGATATATAATTGCACATACAAATTAAAGAGTCTGATTGGAGCTTATAGGAACTCTAAAATCTAGGGGTCTGTGCTATGCCTTCTCCCAGAATTATTAATATTTTTCAATCGACATTATTGATTTATAATGCTTCCCCATCGACATTTGTATGAATGGACAACCAAGTTGGATTGTTATTATAGTTACTAAATTACTATAGTGTTAGGTAAGCCACTTAATACAGTTGCAATGACTAAGATTAGACAAAATGCTTGAACAGTGGTTTTTGGTCATGAAGTCTACAAATCAAATCTGCGGATCCAGGAGTTTGCCTTAATTGAACATTATTGAGTTAATTTAATGAGCTCACTACATATTTCACAGTAAAACCATAGCTAGTATGAAATGCTGATGTAAACAATGGCATCTTATCATGTGAAAAAAGTCCATAATTTAACCAAGTATTACCACTTGACTTGCGACTTGAGAATGTGTGAGCTTCAGCTTGAATTACAGGATGTGTTGCGTCAATGGAAAAAGCCCCATAAAGGTAGTCTGTGTGTGTCAGCTGTGTGAGCAGAGATAAGTGCCTTTGGTTCACTGCAGATCACTGCAGGCCGGCACTGACGAAACTCCAGGTACGTTGTGGGTTGCTCGGCCCACGTGCACTCCTCAGAATCTCCATTGATTTCTGTTGCAGGAAAAGAACGCAGAAAAACAGGAACAACTCTGCAGTTTGTTTTTCCACAAAAGAGGTTAAACGTTAAGGTCAGCTGTGTGCGTCTTCATCTAATGCAAATATGAATGTGCTGCTCTGGTTCTGGGGTGCAGGTGTATAATAAAGTGTCAGGATCCGGCTGCCTGACAGCAAAGAGATGAATACCCACTCAAACCTAAACCGCGCTGATGTGTTATACACCCAATCAACCGGCCCTCCCCATTTTTCCGGCGCCATGTGAGACAGGCGCTGCTGTGTGCCGTGTCGTGGGACTGAGTGGCATTTTAAACTGAACTCGCCATTCTTACCCGCACCTGTATTGTGTCTCCAGAGCAGCCGCTTTCCCATTTAGCGCCTGACAATATCCAAGCTTTCTATTCATTTCCCGTCTTTCAGGCGGGAGGAAATGAATCACGGGGCTGTCAAGGAGAGGCACAGGAGCAATAACAGAAGTGTGTGAGAAAAGAAACTTTGATATGTGAGGTTTACTCACTCTTTATTCCTCATGGACCCATGGGGTATGTTATGGGACATCACACTGCTCGACTCTGCTAAAGCCAACAGACCTGCAGGTGTAATTTCATCTGCCCATCTTGTTCTTGCTTGGCTCCACTTGCCTTCCACTCTCTCCCTTTTTCTTTCTCTCTCTCTTTCTTTTCCAGTTTCAGCTTCTGGCTGTCTGTTCTGGATGATTTATGCTGCTGATTCTCAGCTGCGGATTTATAAACGATCAAATAGATATTACTTCTGTAATCAGAATAATATCACGTCTGTAGACCTAAATCAGGCTTTAATTGATAAATCAAGAGGTGAGAAAACAGCAGGCTCGTTCGTACTTTAAAAAAACAAACACCATTTCAGCACACACTATACTTCGAGATCCAACTTTTTATATCATAAGGTATGAATAGTAGTAATTATTACTAACAGCAAAACAACCCAGCAGAAATGGCAAGCGACTGAATGCATCAGATGAACTGTGATATTTTCTGAAAATTAGCAGCTATTAAATTACAATTAACAGTTACCTATTTGAGAATTGATGGAGTCACTTTACTGGGAACCGAAAATAAAAGGTGTTGATTGTATGTCTTTTGTTTTATTCAGTTTTCACAGGTGGTGCAGAGACATTAGCTGGGCTCTGTCAGTACTATAGGGTCAGCTGAAGCTACATTAGTAGGCGGAAGATGCTGTAGATATAGATGTGATTTATGTCTTAAAAGAAAAGGATTCATGAACTAAAGATACAGAGTGAAAATGCGTCGTTTTTGCTTTTTTGTTTCAGAAATGATTTACATTTACACTGCAACACAGAAAAGTGGCGTTTGGATGTTGGGGCCAGGAGTTTGTGCTGTTTGTCCTGTTAATGAAAGTACACACACACACACACACACACACACACACACACACACACACACACACACACACACACACACACACACACACATACACACACACACACACACACACACACACACACACACACACACACACACACACTCACGTGTGCAGAGAACAATGCACTCTAAAGTACACAGATATTTGTATGGACAGATGACTAGGTTAGTTTGCTTACTGACTGGGAGTCATAATACTCCGAAGGATATATTGTTGTTATTGTCCACTAATTCACGCATGTGTAGAAGAACTATTTACTACAGTCGTGGTGTGCATGTGCAGTAGCATCATCCCCTGTTTCCATGGAGACAGAGTATTTTCCGAGAGCTTCACCTTTCTGTTTTCAAAAACGTGCATTTTCAGTGAGATATTGTGTAAATGGAGCCCATTTTCACTTGAATTCATTCAGGAAGTGACAACAGCAGGCAGGTCTTACATTGATCAGTGAACATTTATGTAACGCTAATATATCACAGCTATTAGTTGTACAACTTTAATGCTGCTGTCAGATCAGGATTAATTGTATGCTCTCTCACCAGTTAAAAAGAGTTCAGTGGAATAAAAATCATTTGGATAACATTGTCAGAGGAAGATAAAAGCCGGCTGCTCTACAACTGTTTTTGTGTAACACAAAAAGAACAAGTTGTAATCTCAATGGGACTGTATTAATTGCATTTATAATGTCTTCATAGTGATTCGTCTTTATAATACGCTACTCCCTTCTGTATTAAACCTGGCTCATTTACAGTTACTTTTGTGTTGATCAATCAGCTTTGTTCCTTGGCAGGCGTTGCAACGGTGAGTCTAATAGCCTCGGCAAAAGGTCACTTGATACATTTGTTTTTAATGGACTGAGTCATTGTTAATTCAGTTCCCATATGGCGGGACATGCTATTAGATGTTTCTCCCACTCTGCATTTCACTTATAACATGAGAGTTTCTCGACTCAATCCTCCTACCATGATTCAGCTGTCAGAACACGTCTCCTCTTGTGTGAATATTGCAACAGGAATTCTCTGTGTGTCTTTTCATGGTTGGCTGAGCATTGTGAAGTATATGCACATACACACAGATGCTCTTATCGTCACAACAAGAACCGTACATCTATGGAAGTTGTTTTATGGCACAGAAAAAATTCTGTTTGGACAGAAACAATAGAAATACAGTAAACATTGAGCGTGTTTGTGTTTTTTAGCTCTCTTAACTATTATATATTATCTCTTTATATTTGTCCATACGTGACCAAAACTTTCATGGTCAACACATTGCACATTGTTCTCGCCCCCCCTTGACAGCGTGTTGGTGTGACTTTTATTATGGAGTCTCGCTTTCTCAAGATCTCACCTCTGTGATGAAACTTATATTTTAAGGTCTGCCATCTGCACAGGTGCCAAAACACAGCCTGGGAGTCCAACTGGATGTCTTCGAATCAATCTGAGATTATTCCCAAGGTCCCTACGGCTCTTAGGATGGCCTGTCGTGCATATACACACACGTGTGGGTGCGTGCGCGTGTAAGTGCATCGTCAAACGTTTAATGATTTTCCTGAAGTGAACAAAACAATTAAGTAAAGCCTGCAGCTTCAAAGTCCTTCAGTTAAAGCTCAGTGGCCTTTAGGGAGGTGTAGTGGAGGCTGGAGACAATCAAAGGAATCAAAAGGCGAGTGAGTAGAAAAAAGGCAGTGCGTGTTTATTCTCCATCCTCAAGCATCGCGTAAAGGTTATCTCGGAGGGGTCTGCTCATGTTTTCTCAACACCTTTGTTCTCCAGCGCGAGCGCCAGCTGTGAATAGAGGCTAAAGACCAGGGCAATGTCTCAATATCAATGGAAGAGTAATATAAATGTTTAAATAGGCTAAAATTCTCAAACAAAGCCCTTTGGTTTCATTTTAATCACGACATGGTTGTCCCTTGTTTCGCTGCTTTTTGCCAAACACTGGAACACAAACCAACCAAAAAAAAGCCCGTACAGACACAACATGCCCAACATAAAGCAAAGCCACCAGGTGAAGACAATCACAAGCTCAGCCACAGGTGAAACAAGATGGGGGGAAATAAAGGAGCCTGAAGCAAGAAGCAGAGTTGCCATCTCACAAAAACCAAAACCAGATATCGAAACGTGAACGTGACCATACAAGGTCACTTGACCCATAAAGGATTTCCTTTCCACCTGAGCAAAACTATTTGTTGTGAAGTAAACTGAACTGGCTTTTTGATTCAAGTATAATTTTCTTAAACTTTACCAAACGAATAGCTTCTGAAATCTAGTGCAGATCATTGGTCTCAGGTGTGGGCAGGATAGACTCCCTTGGGGCAGCGATGAACTAAAGGTTAGAGAAATCAGCTTTTAACAGGAAGGTTAGCTGTAATTTATGGTGAAGTCTCATATTGGTTGTGACACACATTAAACACCTTTGGCCATTTTAGGAATCCTTCTTTTCGAATTCTGAAATCCAGGATTACCTTGTAACCGAGATAATTAGCAGAGTTTGAACTGCAATAAACCTCTAAGCTTCTTTAAATCTCACACGCTTTATCCAATGTTTTTAACCAAGTAGAAGTTTTTGATTTAAATGGCAGATTTTCTGATGTTTTTCTTATTATAAGATATTGTTGGGATCAAGGCAATGGAAAGCAGAAGTTGGATGTTTTCAAGTTTCTATATAAAGTCTTTATTTTTATTCAGCATTTCAATAACACGACTTGAAAGAGACAGAAAAGGCATTCCCCAGTGTTTCCGCCGGCTACACGGAGTCGGAGCCTGACCATTTTCAAATAGTTGCATTTTCCCCTATTTACACTTTGGAAGCAGTTCTCAGAAAGTTGCGTTGCGTAAACAGGCACCCAAGAAAAGGGGCCCTCACACTTTTTATAGCAACATGCAATAAGCGTTCACACTCGTGCATAAAGAAGTATTCTTTCAAAGGCAGAGCATTACAAAAATGACAAAATGAAACAAAAAACACAGTTTCGCTGCTTTTTGCCAAAACAATTTGTTTGTATGTTTTGTTCCACACCAGTTTTTGACGTTGCATGTCAATATCCAATCAATCACTAATGACAGCCGCAGTTTCTCCATCTTTTTTTTTTCCCAAATCGTGTTTTTGTCCTACTTCTAGGAGTCTTTTTATTCTACTGCGACAATGCTGAAAGTGTACTTGTGCAGACACAAGCACAGCAGGTACACGAGGAACAAACAATGTCACAACAAGGTGCCACAGTAGTCGGAGGTCTGGTAGTTTGCTTCTTGTCTGTTTCACAGGAGCCATGTTTCATCACGACTGTTTCAGAGAAGTACACAAGCAAAATTAAGTTAAAAGAGCAGTAGAAACGGCCTGTTTGGACATCTTCTGCTGGGCGTGGAGGGGTTTCTGTTTTTATTATCTGCCTCTTCCTCCAGGAAAATTTTTTATGTCATTTCTGTTATTGAATTAATTACTACTATATGGATAAATATTCCTCTGCTTTCTGGCACTTTTTGAATTTTCATAAACGGTCCAGGAATTACGATTATATGAAGCATGCAAAGCAAATCCCGTCAGCAGCGACGGGTGAGGAACATAAGAGTTAAACTATCACAGTCACACATATCAATGCACATTCTGACCAAATGAATGCTCACTGATATTAAAAGACTCAAATTATTCTGTCCTGGCCATCTGTCTTCCTGCTAAGTTGACACTGGGGTTGTCCCTGGCAACTGCAATTTATAGATAACTGAGGAGACGAGTACACCAGTAGGCAGATCAAGCATGCAGGAAATCATCACTCAAAGCTGAAGGTTGGAATATTTTACATTTTAAGCCTGTTTACAGTAGTGGGAAAATACACACTTTTTAAAATCCACAGTAACACAAAAGTTCACCGTGCTGGAGATCTCAAAGGTTTCAGAGATGTGAAGAGCCGGCGAAATGTAGTTTTGACACAACTCACTTTAATTGACTGGAATTGACAGGATGCATTACACACAGCGCTACCGTGGGAAATAAAAGTTTACTTTATATACTGCACAGTGTATTGATTATATTTGGGATGAATTCCAAGGCCAGCACTGGCCCGGAGCTAGCCGCTAACTGCAACTGATTCTCAGTTCAAACACAAGAGTTTACAAAGTGGAAATCTGCCACTGATATAACCAGACTGAAACAAATATGCTGGATTTGTCGGAGTAAAAATATTTTGTTTTGTGATTGAAAAAAAGAAAGAAAGCCAAAACAAGTGAATTATTACATGTAGAATACAGGGAGGCGGCGCACTATAAACGACCAAATCTTAAACAGGATGAGGAATGGCAATGAAGATGACATTCATAAGACATCGATACATCACATGTGTGACTGCCGACAAACAATAAAACAGCAATAAAAGTAGGTTACAGCTGGCTCAACAACCATAATGATAAAATATCCAATTTGAGCTCTGATTTGGGGGGGAAATCTGTTTATTAATTTCTTTGGCTACACGTTTCCACCCAGATAATCTTTCCTGGACCACACAGACTTAGCAAAAAAATCTGAGTCGATTTCAAAACAAACATAAACACATGTTTGATAAATCTTTCATATGAAACGTTTATTTGTTTTCATCCTATTTATGCAATACCACAGATTTGTTCGATGAGTCAGATTTGTTATAGGCCAACACTTCCTGGGCTGATCTGCTATATTTTCAACCTTTTGTCTCTCATGTTTAAGAAGAAAATTCTGTTATTCGTTGCCCAGATGGTCATCTCGTTCTGTCGTTCGTCAGAAAGCAGGACTGTGTGTTGGGATGTAAAGTAAATAATGGCGCCATAGAATTCTGATTAGTGCTGACTGCTACATTTGATGGATCAATTGTGCTGCTTGGTCATGGTAAGTGTTGATGGATTGCTTGCCACTTGCAATTTGTCAATTAATTCAAAAGACAACCGCCTTTTTTGTCCCTTGCATGCGCCGCGCACACTGTGCATGCACGACGTGTGTTATACCGAGGGGGACGGTGCTCCTTAATTGCAAATCAAAAAGCCTTTTCTTGCCCATTGTGTGACAGGTTGTGGGTCAAAGTGAAAATAACAGCTTTCCCCGTGTGCACAGCACGCAGCTCGGACCATCGCTGACCCAATTTCTGAACGGAGCGAGGCCGGCTGCTGTCGGGGGTCAAGCAGCACGTTTGCAGTATCTGTGATATTTGGGGAAGTTAGGGAGAGTCGGTAAAGAGATGTCACAGGACACGTGTGCCGCATGCTCGGAGTCCAACTGCTGCTGCCGGGTTTGAGGCCGGATGAGTTTTACCGTAGATCTGCATCAGATTAGTGTTGGATTAAAGAAACCCTGGACGGAGAGTTTTCATTGACGTGTACATCCTGCTGGAAGAGTTCAGGGTGTCAGTATTGATGCCATCCTTTATCTGCACAGTTTATTTTACAGGTCATTAGCAAGACTGTGCCTTTGACCTTAAGGTGTTTGTTGGTTCGCCAGAACGTTTCCGTCGATACTGTGGGTGTGTCCATGAATGCACCAATGTTGGCATTTGGATCAATGTTGCTGGCCAGCTCTTCTCTGCAGGTTACACAGAGTCGGATTTCATCTAATTAAAATTCCTATTATTCATTTATCAAAATTCGGGGTTTATGGAGCTATTGTCCCATATATATATATCTATGTAGCTACAAGCATCACCACTGTGCTGCTAATTCCATTGTAGTGAGTTAGTTTATTGATTTGGTGAAGCACTTTATGCAGAAATAGTCACAAAGTGCTCCAATGAAGAAATCAAAAGTGCAACACATTGAGAGGTGACAGTCTGGTAATCATCAAGTCTTAAAGATATCACACTCCAAAAAGTAAAATTTATATTTTAACACAATAGGTAATCTTCTGACTATCACATTCGATTGTTTAGTCTCAGGAGTTCATCATAAATACACCAGATATAGATTTAGTTTCACATATTTAAGTTATATTTGAATAGTTCGCCTCTTACATTATGATTACATTTGGATAACTTCTCAGTGACAATTCATTTAAATTAAATTCAAATTTCCTTTATTTTGAATTTAAAGTTGTGAAAGTCGACTGCTGCACAACTCTTTTTCTGATCTGGTTGGCTCCAATAAAAGATATTACATAGAAAGAGTGACCAATTGGCCCATTTGATGAAGTCTTCTATGAGTACTCTCCAACTTTTAATAGCATGTACATGTACAATAAGTCAATAATTTTCTGACTTTACATTTACATGCTATTAATAATTATTTCGAATTTTGTGTGTTTAGGCATTTTGGTACCATTCTAAATTAGCAGAGGACTGACAATCCTGTTCCATAAAGTACTCCTGTTATAGAAATGGGGAAAAACAGCTGTAAGTCCTGAAATATCCGGCCCTGTCTCCGCCCGACATGGCTCGTTGCTGCGAGCATGTCCTGATTTGAAATCCTCAACAACTTGTTGATGATGTATGGTTAAAACTATTTGGAAACGTAGATGGGTGCCAGATCGTATAGAGCTCCGTACGCTTGTTTGAACAAATACCTTGAAGCTGAAGAGAAGATCAGATTAATGATATGTAAGATCTTTCTGTGGTTTAGTGTCTTACAAGAGCGTCTTCTGGACCAGTTACAGCCTGTCCAGAGACTTTTAGCTGAGACACGTAATGAAAGACAGGAATATTTTTATGATGGAAAAAGCAAGTTCAGATTACAAATGCGTTCTTTGGCAGTCATAGTCATATACATTATGATTTCCACTGCTTAAGAGTGAAGGAAGATCATTTTAAATCACATTTGAGCATTATCTCATGATCTTTTCTTTTTTTTTCTTTAAATGAGTAGCCCTAGATCTCATACACACAAAGTTTTTTAAGTGAAAGCCAAATACTTTCGCTGTGTTTTGGGTATCCGTTTATATGAAAACCACTGAGCCACTGAAAACGCAACCTGCAGAAGACATGGATGGGTAATAACGACGTCAAACCAAACCGATGCATTTTCAATTGAAACCGTTCAAACACCTTAGTCCCATTTTGGCCCCCAGGTCATCACGTTAGAATTTTAGTGGCCATCAGATTAATTTAAGTTACCTATTCCTGCTCTGATGTGAACAAAATGATACATCCTTGTAGTAGAAAACCACTTTATTAGGTATACCTGCGTAATCTAATGGCATTTAGCACTCGAGCTCTCTTGTTATTCTTTATTCACAAAGTCATAAATATTAAATTCTGCTTGAGATTATTAGAATTATTTTATTAGTTATGTGGGTGGTCATAATTAAAAACACCCCTCATCTCTCAAACACCTGAGCCCAAATCTCAAACCATTCCAAGCAAAGCACAACATACTTTTATATAAGCAGAATACATGTTAAAAAAATAAAACAATGTTGTAAAGGAACATATTAGATTGCACAAGTGTACCTGAAGAATCTAGCTTTTGATTTAACAGCATTTTCTGACAATGAATAAATTAAATTTTAGGTTTTAATGTGTGAATTGGTTTTTCCTATCATAACATATATATATATATATATATATATATATATATATATATATATATATATATATATATATATATATATATATATATATGAAGTGGTTGTTTTTTTAATATTTGCATCAGCTGTGCAAGTCTCCTTGATGGAGCCCCGACAGTCCAGTCAGGAGCCCACCTTCATATAAGTGCCCCCCCCCCCATTATGTGTTGGAGTGGAGCTGGACTGAAATGACACCAGTGATGCTCATAAATCTAACACGTAGAAACAATCCTAATTTTGCACTTCTCACACATCAGCAAGTGAAAAAACCCTCCATCTGGCCATCAAGTCTGGGCCTCACTCTCTTGGTGACAAATGACCTTGACACACAAGCAGCGTAAGTACAGATAGACCCACTTACTTTATCAAAGGCGCAAAAGGGGAAAGGGTTAAGAGAAAGAAAATAACCATGGAAACAAGGAGAGAAAGCCATCCATTGCGATGTGCCCTTTTAAACTGTCAAGTAATGATTTAGGATGAGGTGGGGTGTGGGGCACACTCCCTTACAGCCAGGCCCCATCACCTCAGGAAGAGGCAGAATAAGACAGCAGGGGAGGCAGAGGGAGAGTGCTGGGGAGGGTGCGGGAATGTACCGGGAAAAATAAATCCATATCTGTGCCTGGATGCGTCTGTCCGGCCCGTCACTCTGAATTCATCGTCAGTCAAAAGCAAAATGTCACACCTCTCACCCGTTCACCCTGAGCTGCGGACTTTTAATTGCTGGGGTAGAACGCGGCTTGATCGAAGCGAGGCTGCCGCCGGGATGGGGATTGAGGTTTGCCGCGATCAGGATGGCCAGGTGAGGGGCGATGGCAGTCAGCAACAAGACAAGAGAGCAATAAAACTGATAAATGATGCCAAGCTACACAGATACCAGCCACACCCTCACTGCTCGCACAGCAAGAGTTGTTCTTTTGGGGGTTTTTTTATGTTGGTTTTTTTTTTTTGGGGGGGGGGGGGTTCTTTTGTGAGCACACCCCTCCTCTACCAGCTGCACCTGTAACACCACCACCTGCCCACCACGCCACCCATCATCCCTCCATCTCCTCTCCAGAGGACTGGGCAGCTCTTATTGAGCATCCGTGTGTTTACAGATCACCGCTTCCCATCGGGTTTCGGATCAATGGGATTATATTTCTTATAAAGCAGGCTGGGGCGGAGGAAGGCGGCGGTGGCGGGGAGGGCGCCGCAGGGTTGTGGGTGGAAGACGTGTGCATGGAGTCGTCAGAGAGGCTTCGTGAGGACGCCATGCCAGAGCCACAATCTGAGGGGAAGGTGTTGGTCTGAGGGGGGCGGGGGGTAAACAGAAGAAAAGCCAATGCCTACAGATGGGACAGAGGATGGGGAGCTTATCGATCTCCTGCCTGTCTTCTCTTCAGAAGATCAGTGGTAAACAGAGGCCCTGGTGTTTATCATTTAGTCAATGTGGAGGGTGAGGACGCCCTGTCTGGGGATATGGAAATGGACACGCAAACTCTGCGATACAGCATGTTTACATGCAGATATTCCAACAAAACGTCTTTGAGAGGAGAACGAGGCTACAGAGGGCAAAAGTCAAGATGTTTTTCAGACAGCAGGCACTTGTCACATATGTTAAGCAGCAGAAATGCGGCAGGACGCTCGCACAATAACGACAACAGGTCTGCTTTTAGTGGTTTGACATGCTGTCTAGGGAGAAAAAAACCCCCAAAAAGACACGCTTGGTTCCTCCCACAAGAATTTATGTCTAGAATCAGTTTGTCTCTTTGTATTCTTCGTGACACGTATGCTTTCTGTGCATACACTCACCAGCTGCTGGTGTTTACACACAACCATGACATTACATAAATTAAAGTGCACTTTTAAATGATTTGAATTCAATCTCCCTTTTTGATTAAAGACAAAGGTTGAATATGAGCAGATTCAGGCTGAAAACGAGATGGAATGTGGTAACGTGAACAATGAACGATGAATATGGTGAATATCTTTGCATATTTTGAGCAGATCAGATGCAGAATTTTCAAATGTTAAGGATTACACAAGCTCTATTTTGGAAAGTGAATTTAATTCACATTGTGCTGTGAGATGAAGAGCGAGAGTTACAGGGGAACAGACAAAAAGAGAAACTCCCTAATTACAGGCATCTCCCCGGAATGAGCCTTCTAACCAGTTTACTTGTTGGCTGGGTTTTAGTCATTTTGATGTGTATTGTCTGAACCTGCTTCTGAGCTGTGTTTTCACTTCCTTGTCCCCAAGAGGTGACACAAATGTATTCCTTTTGCACAAGGTGCTATTGATTTCTCTTCGGTGGGGGAATTAATCCGCGCCAAGCACAAATCATCTTTGAAGCAAGTGTTTATTCCCACTCTCACCTCCAGTGCAACACCCGGGATGTGTTATATCGTGTGGTAATTTGAGCGGGTGGATGCACTGGCATGCTCTGTCAACTTAAAGCCCCCGTCTTTAGTCCTGCCCTCTCCGAAACACACACAAGCCCACGGAAGCGTACACACTTGCATGTGCGGACACCGACGCTCACGCAGATTAATGTCAAGGACTTTGCTATTTAGAATTCTAAAACATTATACATGCAGATTAAAAGCACATTGCACCGAGTCCGCTATGGGATATTCTGCCCAGCATGTCCCTTTTATCCCCCCCCCCCCTTCTCAAATGGCACCAAAATGTAATCCTCCTTAATGGATGTGTAATATTTACACTTATACTATAATCGCTTAAACATTCATTTACAGGGCCATATTTGGTTGTTCGTGTCCCTGACAGCCTATTCATCAAAAAGTAAATGTGCAGAACCTCGCGCCCCCTGCAGCAATCAATCAATATGCTCCTCTCCCGGCTACCATCAGAGCAGATACGTCTCAGGCCAAAATTAATCACTGTGAAGTTTGCATAATCCCCCGCCAACCCCCCCCAACCCCACACCCACCCATTACCCCACGTTCGAGAACCTTTACCTTTGAAGACCATTTGGATGACTGAAGGGATTAATCACAACGTCCCATTCTCCCATTCTCAAGGCTGAAGATGAAATCGTACAAGTTTATGCAGGCAATGCACACACATATATATACTGTGTGTGTGTGTGTGTGTGTGTGTGTGTGTGTGTGTGTGTGTGTGTGTGTGTGTGTGTGTGTGTGTGTGTGTGTGTGTGTGTGTGTGTGTACGTAACAAAAATGTTTGGTTCATTAACTTTCAAATATTTTCAATAAATTGAGACACCCTACAATTAATGTTGCATGCTTCCCACCTGCATTGTTATATATTGTGGTATTTAAGTGAATAATTCCGTATGGAGCCTATTTGTAGCGGCAAACCTTTATATGTGTTAACAGAGCTCGTGTGATCAAGACTCGCTGCTTGATGGCTGGATCGCTCATAAACAATATTTACATAGTGAAATGTGCTAAATGTGAAATGCCAGTAAATATTGAAGAGGATAATTATAGCTTGTAGCATGACTAAACGAGAGTGTAATGAGAGATTTGCCTTTACATCGCAATTCATGTAAAAACATCTCGCTCGGTGAAAAAAATGGTGTAAAATCAAATCAATGATATTGATCATCCAAATGTAACCCAGCGACTTGTATTATGAAAATCACTGAAGGCACTGGCACAAGTAGTTGCAAACTATTTGTAAGCCTGCTTATTCATCAACATGTTGCTCAAATGAGATGTAAACATATGCACCAAGTGTGGAAGTTATCAAGGATGAGGTATTATGCCTCAATTAAAAAGCAATTAACAATTGAAAAGCTGAACAAGATATCCAAAGAATGCCAAAATAAATGGGAGCTAGTTATTCTCATGTGTTTTGCACTATAATTTAAAATCCAAATCAAATGTATCTATATTGTGATTAACGAGTGGCATTTTCAAGAAGAAGAAGAAGAAGAAGAAGAAGAAAGGAATGAAGAAGATTTATCCAGCATTTCTTTAATATTGTTGAGGATTTATTCACAAAAGTTTTCAATTTAAAGTTCTGGAGCTACGTGCATCCCTTTTTCATCTTGAGTGAGTCAAACCCATAGAGGTGCAGCGTACACATGATGAAACTATGTTTTCACAAAACCAGACAATTATTGGTAAAAAATGTGTAAAATATCAACAGAAAAGCAGTTTTAAGTCATTTTTTGGAATTCTTGAGTTTGGAAATGGCGAAATTGATCTCTAATAGGTTGTTTGTTTTGTTTTTTTGATTGTTTAAAAAAAAAAAAAAAAAAAAGCTCCTGGGAGCTTTTTCAAATATTTTTTTTTTCCTTTTTAATTTTACCTGCCAGATTACAGACATTTTTTGTTGTTGTTTTGTATCACCTTTGGGATCCCAACAGCCAATAGGAATATTATATTATGTGAGACAAAACCTGCAGCATGAGTGGTGGGGGGAGTGAGAGGAGCACAATTTCTCTAAAACTTAATTCTAACTCCTGCAGAAAATATATTTGGATGAGTAATTATTTCATCAATTTAGTGTCATGTCAAATCTTGCTACATGTTTTTTTAGCCACTAAATATGCAAAATAGAGGGGGTGGGAGTGGGGGGGGAGTTACAACTGCACAGAAGAAGCAGAATCTGAAGAGAACAGTGTAACTGTTCAATATTAATGTTGACGGTGTAAAATTAAGAAGTCATATGCAAAAAGGATAAGAAATAAACCAATAAAACATGATGAATCAAAAGAAACTGAACAACTGAAGTTGGATTTTTTCTTTTTTTTCTTCGCAGTCTAATTATAATGGAAACACATCAGCAGTGGCGTTCATTTTTATCACTTTTTGGTTATAAAATGGATTTAAATAATCACAGTGACGTGCACTTTTCATTCGCCACCCATTATTTGTATATATTCATGGGCTCTTAAAACACTGGTAAATGTCATGTACAATATGAATTTCCTAAAAAAATAAAAAAAATCCCTTTATGGAATTGGAAAGATGGAAAAATGTGGGTATTTGAAGCAGCCTTCATATCCCTCTGTTGCACCACAGAAACAGCATTTTCTGCTGTTTTCCATGTTCATACACTTTGTTCGTAAACAAATACGAGAGGTGTGAGAAGGAAAAAAAGTGGGGAAACGGTTTAAAAGTATTGAAATACATTTATGTAATACATTTATGATGCTTTGTACTCGTAAGGAAGCAGTCAGCAGTGCATCAGGCTCACAGTCATCAGGTAAACCAACAGAGATAAAGAGATTAAGACAGAGCCAAATTGTTCCCTCAAGAGGGAGAAATGTCACTGTTGTTACACATCATTAGAGCTGCAGACGAACTGACTTCATATGCTGTGCTGGAAACTGAAGGGGGTGGAAAGAGAACAGGCCCATAAGTCAAAAGATATTAGTGTTTAACTGAAGCAAAACAGGCGATGTTGTGCTACTTTCAACTATACACTGAAAATGAAGCACTTGCGAGAAGTGGTAAGTGTATGAATGCGATGGCTCGCTTCCTGGTGATGAAAGAGCAGCAAATAAATAAATAAAAAAATATAAACACCATATCGTGTGACGGTTTTATATCAATATTCAGATCTACAAAGTCAATTTAAAATAAGTCTGACACATCTGCCGAAGCCAGCGACGTAGGAGCAATTCACAATGATTTTTGTTTTCACACATCCTAAGTGGCCAATTCTGCAGCCCAGACCTCCGTAATGTTTGCGATCACATTTGCAAGAGAAAAGGGGGGGAATTCTGGGAAGAGGTCAAAAACAAAACCAGGCATGAAGCATTGAATGACAAGGCGTGACTGCCTGCCTGATAATGGACACGCTTTAAGAGCCGGGAGGTATCCTTAACAGACTGTAACATCATTTAAAATCAATAACCGTTAGCGCGTTCGCCCTTAAAACAACAATTTATGACATCCTCATCGTGGCTGCCTGCTGCTTGGAGATCTTATAGGTTTTTGGAGAGGAGCATGTGGAATTTGCCGGTGTTTTTTTTTTTTTTTTTTAAGTGTTTAACTGTTTCGCATCAGACAAGTGCCACGGGGTTACATCATTAGCATGCAAACTGAAAATTGTGAATAAAAGGTTTTTGATGATTTTGTGAAAATCGAAAGAGAAAAAAAACCTGCTATAAAACAGTGTGAGTGCAAATGTGGGTGTTAAATACAGATGCTGTTAAATGTGTTTCTTTTCAGTGCAGGTACATTTCAATGCTCTGATACAAATCTGATCTGTTATTAGTGAGGAGTCACCCAAAGACAAATATTTCTATGCACACAAGCCAGCAATGTTATTTATGAGGATTACACTGATATTGTCGTGGCAACAGCCATCAATCGCGTCTTCTGCTCCTCTGCACCTGAGTCAAACCTGGGATTATTTCATATTCTGAAATCTGCAATCCTACACCTGCCCACAAGGTGTTCTCGCTGTTCTCAGTCTGGACTTCTATCCATGTCTAATCCAACGTTGCAATCAACCTCAAACTTGTATTTTTGGACTGTGGGTGGAAAACCCAGAATGTGAAGATTCTGCACAGTAACAATAGAGATGCACTGATGCCAATACCATGAGCAGGTATGGAGACTGTGGAGGTGGTTCACGGCAACGTAAAGCCTTCACATATCGTTTGCCTATAAATTAGGCATTTAACAATTTCTAGCATCGGTGTCTGTAAGACACGCTAATGCAGAATGGAGTTGTTCTTGCGATGAGGCATGTCCATATGAGTCCAGTCTCACATCAGGAATACAGAATGTGAATTTCCCATTGAGCTGAACAGACATGGCGAAGAATCTGCATGATCTAAAAAAAAATTTAAAATTAAAAAAAAACATTGACTTCCTTTTTTTTTACCATAGTTTGAAGGTGCGGAAATCCCATGTCAATGGAGAGGGCAAGCAATTATTTTTAATAAGGCTTACATTGGGGGTAAATTTTCCCTTTTAGACAGTATATCTCTCTATCTTTGCCAGTACCTCTATCAGGCATGGGGATCAATATGGATGTATATTAGTTTATATTAATGCTTCCTGTTGTCCTCCAACCTCCAATCAAGAGACACAAGAACATTCATTCAATGTATACAACTACTTTCAGTTATGGTGGCAGGGCAAATACCGAAAGATATACCTGAAGGTCAATTCAGGGTAATCAATTTATCTAAACTTGGTATGGTTAGGGAAGGGACAAAGATTCATAGTGCAAGGAGAACATGCAAACTCAAGGCACAGGGGTTCAGAAACCAAAGATAATATAGTTTGATCTGGAGTAATCATCCTGCAGTAATCTGGTTTTCACCTTCACAAACTCCAGGTTCACACAGAAAAGTACCACAGTGTGGGGTGAAAATACTTTATTCATAATACTTTATTCTTTATTGTGAAGGCTGTCTTATTGTTCCGTGTGGGCGGTTGCTTTATCTTTCTAACTTTCTAACTTTATCTTTCTAACTATTATCTTCATATAAAAAATGTCTGTCACTCCGTTTTTTGGGGGGGTTTTGTTTGGTTTTTTTGTTTTTTGTTTGTTTTGGGGTTTTTTTGGGGGGGGGGTGAAAGTCTACACATACTGCTTTATTTTTAACAGGTTCCATAAGTATGCTGCATTAAAAAATAAAAACAGAATCAATCTCCATATCTCCAGCACTATGCAGGACTGGTTCAGTTATTTTTGGAGCAGTTAAACCATTCATGGTGTCAAGATGCTGACACAACACTTCACTTTACCGTTTAATCAAGGCTGAATGGACAAAAGAGTAAACAGGCACTCTGGTGGACTCAGGAGTACTCAGCTAAATGTTGTATCGGTGCAGCATCTTTTCATGTTTGGAGCTAAGATGGACCCTGGGTGCAATTTATCATGTTATTCTAATAGAAAATATACATTACAGTGTCAAGGTGTGTTTTCTTTTTTCATGCAAAATGGACTCCTGTCAGTAAAGGTGTGTAAAGGGCATACAAAATGACATGAGTGAAATAAGGAGGAGATACTGTTACTGCAGACACCGTAATTAGATATAATTCTGTCCTCGGCGTACATTCGTCATTGTCATTTCTACATTTCAAAAAGCTCAGCAAGCCATGAATGGAGATTACTGATATTATGTTCTTTTGTAACCTTCTTAATTGCCTCTATACTATCTGTTCGCTGAGAGATAACTCAAGTGTGATTAGCTTTTACACACCTGCTTAATAACATTAAGTTTGGCTCAGGGTGAGTTCTCAAATTGGTGCTCATGTGTGACAAACGACGCCTGCATCGAGATCCTGGAAAGTGGAGAACGGGAAAAACACCACTCCATGTTTGCGAGAGATGATCTGTCACTGTGTGCAGTGGTAGATGCAGAACAAACCGTGGGGGGGGGGGGGGGGGGGGTGTAGACAATGTCATGCGGCAGCAGGAAAACAGGAATTTCAGATGGCAACAAGAAAACAGGAATTTCAGATGGATGCCTTTTCCTTACACCTTTATTTTCCTATTAATATATTTTTAAGGATAAATTATGGCTACAAGGAAAGGTACAGTTTAAAATGATCACTAATTGTGTTTTAAACCGTATAAAGGACTCAAATGAAATTTACATACAAAATCATGAGTAAATCCTACCATCACATGAGCAGTCATGTTTGATTGCACACGGATCACAGCCATCATTAAAGATATTGTCTTAAAATGTGTTAAAAAAACAAAACAAAAACAAAAACAAACAAAAACATTTGGACTTCATGGAGTTCTTTAACAGTGAAGGGGCTCATCCTCCCACAATTTCAAGACCACTGATATGAAACATGCTAAATTTAGCCTGATGGTGGCAGCAGAGGAGAGGTCATGCCAAAAGCGATTCATCTCTGTGCAGCTGGTCATTTTAGGACATTTCAGACTCCGATGGGCAGGTTGAGCTTCACTTTCACAGCTACTGTAACGTGGATTCATTCATGGCTCAACGTGACAGATTTCACTCCTTGATTCAGGACAAGAGATTTGTTCTTATTTGTAAATATGTTAAAATATGTTAATTGGCTTTGTCTTCTTTTTTTTCTATTTTAGTTTCATCATTGGTTGTGTGTGCACAGTTGCAGTCCTCACCACTATTAGCTGTGTTATCACTATTTGAATGCTTTCATCGTGGGACTGTCCTGCTGAATGCAGGATGTTTCTCTGAGATTTTCTGCCACGGTCACTGGCAACTCATCACATAGCAAACATTAACTGACAGAGTCTGTGTAGTGCAAATGTATTTTCTTTGCAAATGCATGTTTGGTGCCATCTGGTGACTTCAAGCATTCGACTTGAAGGATTTAAATCGAGTTCCAGCCGTCTGATAAATGGACTAGAACAGCTGCTATAATACTACTTGGGCTGGTTGTAGAAATAATGAACACATTGCAAAACATACCTAATTGGGCAGACCCCCGGGCCTCATAATCTTATGGATAAATATAACACTGCATTGTACCATGCTGGGTTACATAATACATTGTTTTTTTTTAAGTTACATTGAAAAAAAAAGGGAGTGTCTCCTCCTCTTCCTCCTCTTTTCCACAATCCAGCAGGAGCTGTGAGAATGAGGGAGTGCTGAGTCTGGAAGTGGGTGTTGAAATGTGTGACTGATGTTGGGAGGATCCCGCAGGAATCTGTCGCGAGCCATCACCTGCAAACAAGCAACCAGTTGAGCAACGTCTGAGAGAGGGGTGCTTCGTCTTCAGCAAGACAGAACATGAAATGTTCCATAAGATGCCTCATGAATGCATTAAGGGACATTCAATCGGTCCCATTAGAGCAACAGGCATATATTTGAAATGAATGAAAAGCTGTCAATCGAATTGAATATAACAGCGAGCTGTAATTAATTGACTTAAACTTACGTGAAGAATAAATGATCTCAAGAAGGTTTTCCTCTACAGAATGAACCGAAACGATGTTCTTGATTCTCATGAATAATGTGAATGTGCTGTTGAAACAAAGCTATGTGCAAATATCATTATATTGCGTGATCACAGGAAATACTGGACAGCCCAAGTGTTTGTCGCTGACATATGATTCCCTGTTACTTTCCCGGTAGTTTCATCACGGTGGACACGCCCGTACTCGTGTCGGAGCAAACACTGTGGAGGTGCGATCACACAAGGTGGAGGAAGACTCTTTCCACCTCTCTGCACGACGTGAGAAAGAGAGCTCGACGCCGCTGCCTTGTACAACGCAGGAGATTAACTCTAAAAGGTGAATATGATTGAGATCTGTACATTTTCGTTATTTTGGAGTTTCCGTTATGTATTGCGACACAACACCTGCATCATGCTCACTTGTTGGAAGACACTTTGTACTTATTTTTCTGTGGCGTTACTCTTGCAGCAAAGATGCCTGGAACAGCAGAGGCTATGTCAGCCAAACTCACCACCAACAGAAACTGCACCATAGAAATATCCAATATCACCACTGGATACTGCCTCATCAACCCCAAGTAAGTCTGTAGTGTGTTTACTGGTGTAAAAGTAGCAAAATCTAGTGAATAAAGACAAGCATCAGGGTCAGACTTCACTTTGACCTTGAAACTGAGTTTATTGAACTGCCTGTTCCAAGGTCCTGTTGCCTAAAAAGTGAAATTTTTGTCTGTCTAACTTATGCAAAAGCACAGATTTCTAAGAAGAAAGTAAATGTTAATTCCGTGTAGTTACACTGCACTTAATCAGTAGGAGAGAGGACATCGCAAGTGACAAATGGCTTAACGTTAATAAGGAATTTGTGTTATAATTCTCCCCGCCGACTGTATTTCTCAACAATGAATTATGGGAGTTATCACTCAGAGAAAAAAAAATGTTGAGACGAATTAAAAAAAAAAAAAACACACACAATGAAATATTGTCATATCATCTATTGGAATTCGTGCCGCACTTGTGCATTTATCTAGGCGTGGCAGGACAAGCCATATTTTGGATGGGTGGTTTTCATGTGTGACATTACTTTGCTGAGAACATCCACCTATCCATCATGCAGTGACACACTCTGCCTCATTGCACATCGCATGCAGGTACACTCACTGTTGCTTAGAAGTCCACAGTAGTACTCCCAGTCACACTCCATCCATCAGCATAAAATGTTTCACCGTGGAAAGCCCAACACTCAAAAAGTACGACAACCTCCACAAAAACTTGCTAAAGTGTGTGTGTGTTGTTTTTTTTTTTTCATTTAAAGTAAGGAAAGTGTGACATGAAAGCTGATGGATGAGCAGTGATGGCAGAGACTGATCTCCTGCTCTCTTCTTTAAGGGTCTACATGGAAAGCGGCTTCTCACACCACCCGCCCTCGCCCACGATTCCCATCAACGTGACAGAAGTGTGCTCCTTCACCAAGGATGACAACACTGCGACGGGCGCCGTGGGCCTCTTGACCTACGACCTGTTCCACATGCAGAGCCGGGTCTGCTCCGAGCGCATGGCCATCATGTTCTCTGTGCCCTTTGACCACAACATATACAAGAACAAGCTGGCCATGGGTGTGATGGAGCAATCCCATGCCTGTGACAAAAAGCTATATGGCCAGATGTACGACGGGAAAGAACTCAGCAAAATCACCCGCTCCAAGCAGAGCGGCAACGGGCTGGAGTACAAGGCCACGTACGTGGACCTCAGGGCCACGATGTCTTCTGTGGGCAAAGCCATCGTTAAACTGGAGCTGTATGATAAAATGGGTCGTTAGTTGTTGTTCTGCTGTCTTCCGCTTTGTTGTTTTTTTCCCCCCAGAATAAATAAACCTTATTTCATTTGACAACTGTTGTCGTCGTCGTGAAAAACAAAACATTCAAGGGGTGGAAGACTGATTTTGCTGTCATCTGTATTTTGTGCCTGCTGAAAGATATCAATATCTGACAGCCAGTTCATTGATTCCCCATTAGCTTAGTTTTTTGGCTTATATACATTGTACGCCGCCTTTTCTGTGATTACAATAATAAAACATTCAGACTCAGACCCTGTGTGTGTGTGTGTGTGTGTGTGTGTGTGTGTGTGTGTGTGTGTGTGTGTGTGTTTCTTTATGTGGATATGTTTTCATTATTACTGACAAACTGTAATCATTTTTTAATCTCTTATCCTAATCCATCCAATTCTAATGAGTGGCAACAGATGGAATATCTGCATAGATGTTTTTTTAATCGCCACGACAACAATATTGTTCTTCACTAGGGATCGGCCTCTCCATCGTCCTTGATTATGTGGTATTTGGAAAGAAGGAGGTTGGAGACAGAATTGAAGTCTGAACATGTCTGCTTTTACTCGTTCTGTTTACTCAATGCCACAGGAATGAGAGTCCCGAACCACCTCCCTTAGTCCACCAGACATCCGTGTCCTATGTGTATCATAGGAGAAAAAAGATTGAGCGCATGATCCCAGACTGCATTATGGGTTGAGATCCAATCTGTTGGAACCTGTCCAGCTCTGCCACAGAATAAGGTGTGGTCGTTTTAATCTCAGAGGGAAAAACAAGGTAATGCCTGTTCCCATAGTCCTCTCATGGAAGGCTGTGTTTAAAAACAGGGTGTGGTCAGTCTATGGAAAGGGAGGATCGTCTGGATGATGGCATATTTTCCCTTCCAGGTAGCTTCTCTCACCTGGGCTTTGGTATACCGTCAAGGTTTCTGAGCAGGTAAGTCACTAGGAGCATTGGGACAAAAGGATATTGATCAGAAAAAGTACGTAAACTGCCTCTTTGGCTCATGACTCCTCGGGGAGACACCATTTGCAGAATGTAAAAATGTGATGAGGCAGTTGTTTGATGTGTATCTTGGATCTGTTGATTAAAAAGAAGATGATCGTTTTCTCAAGTGTTTTCAGTCGAACTTCATTATTGCGCGATACTCGGGGCTGTGATTGAAGTGCTACACTCTCATTCAGCTGCTGCCACTCTGATTGTTAACAACTGCTTTCAAATCACATTTGCTCGTGCATGATTCGCACTCGGTGGCTGTTGATGTGTGTTCTTGAAGGTCAGGGTAACGTCTATTGAGTACGTTGATTTAGCAGAAGTCACATTCGATACTGTAGTCAGTCAGATTGTTGGGATTCCGGGTGCGTTAAAGAGGACTTCTGTTTCCGCAGGCTGACATTTCCCAATAAGAACCTCTCAACATGACAGAGTCAGCTGAAGCTGTAGCGGCCGACGTGGACAGCAAGAGAAGTATGACGCTGGAAATCAAGAATTACACCAAGACCTACTGCCTGGTGAACCCCAGGTACGCCCTGACTGTGTGCAGCTGAATGTTTTTCTCAGCTTTATGTGTGTGTGTGTGTGTGTGTGTGTGTGTGTGTGTGTGTGTGTGTGTGTGTGTGTGTGTGTGTGTGTGTGTGTGTGTGTGTGTGTGTGTGTGTGTGTGTGTGTGTGTGTGCGTGTGTGAAACGACATCTCGTGTTGATGTGTTTCTGTGTTTCTGTGTTCTCAGGGTGTACCTGGCGAACGGCGAGACGTACAACCCGCCCCAACCCACAGTGCGTCCTCTCAAAGTGGAGGTCTGCACGTTCATCAAGGCCAGTGGGCTCACCGGCTGCATCGGCGTCCTGACCTACGACCTTTTCGAGAGGTCACAGAACGACTACATCGAGACAGTGCTCATCATGTTCTCCGTCCCCTGGGACTACAACCTCTACAAGAACTGGTTTGCAGTGGGCATAAAGCCGAAAGGTGTCAATTGCGACGAGGGGCTGTACAAACAACTGTACTACGAGAAGAAACAAAAGGAAAATCAGTTTGTCAGGGAAGAGGCGACAGGGACAGGAATCAATTATTCTGGGAAGTATCTAGATATCAGGGCCAGCATGTGTCCTCTTGGTAAAGCCATCATGAACGTGGAGGTGTGGGACAACATGTTCACACCAGCAGGCCAGCAGACGTACTAGATCCTCCCGGTAGCCAGTATTTGTTTCCCTTCGCCTCAGAGCGAAACATTTCAAATACAGTCAGCATGCCTGATTTAACCAGTTGTATTGTTGCTGACAGGTGTCTGTATACCTGGGTATTACCCTCAAGCAAATCTGCTTAAGATCAGAGTTTAGTTTGCGTATAAATCCAGGCAGCAAATATCCCCCTTTTATAGCCTAAAGCCCCTCTCTGTTTCAGAAGCGTGTGCTTTTTTTTTTTTTTGTAAATGGCCTCTTTAGAAATGGAAATCAAAGGATGACTCACAGGAGGATGAGGGCACATAGCTTAATAAAATACACACAGAGCTTGTCTGTATATTTACCTTGACACTATATTCAGAGAAATAAAATAAACCTGTATTTCTTGCTGAAGCTATTTGTGTGTGACTTTTCATTGACTTTAGAAACGTGAGTGCTAAATAAAGGGTGGTGGCTGTGGTAGTGGGAGGGGGAGGGGGTTGAGACTCAAAGACTGCATTGTTAAATTATTTGTGTTTTGTCAAATCAGCCTGAAACTGTGCAATCTTTTCTGCATTGCTTGACACATATTCAGCTGTTTTCATTTAGCATTAAACCCATTTTTACCTGTTGTAGGGTTTTAGAATTTATATTTATGCATTTACTTATCCTTGACATGTATGTACAATGGCAGGGGGTGGGACGGTGGGTAGGTTTCGCCATTTTTAGCCTGTAAAACACTTTGTGCTGCATTTTATTGTACTAAAAGTGCTATATAAATAAAGTTTGATTTGATTTCCTTTTATCATTTTATATCTCACCTGGGGGGGGAAGAGGTTGAGGAACAGCACAAAAAATATGAGGGTCAGCGTGAAGCCTTTTTTCCAGCAGGATTTTTGTTGTTGTTTTTTTAATGTTTGAAAAAAAAAATAGCACAATGATGATACAACAACTAATGACTCCATTAAAGCAGGAGTGTCAAACATAAGGCATGTGGGCCAAAACCGGCCTGCAAGAGACTCCAATATTGCTGCCAAACCACCAGGCAAATGGTAAAAATTCATCAAAAACATTTTTTTTTTTAAACAAGTAGACACAACACAACACTCACACACGGAGCTGTATGTTCCAATGGTATGATTTAAATTGACTATATATTGAGATTTTTTTTTAATGAAAATATAACAATTTTCGTCCCATATACCCTGCACCACAACAAATAAAAACTTAAAAGTTTAAATTTAAAGGTTATTCGTGAATTGTATTATTTGGTGTCTTTTTTTTTGTATGTGCATACATTTCCACATACCTTTCTCTCCAACTACAAGTAGGATGAACAAGCTTTGGGCAAATACATTCACATTGTTTCTCAGTAACTCACTACACTCACTAAAAGTTATATAACCTTTAATTATAGAGAAAGTACAAACTTGACATGATATCACATCATCAGAGACCTTATTTTGCTATAATTTCACAGCCAATTCCACATGGACACAGCCATTAACCTTAGGAAAATATGGGCTCCTGAGAAAGGTGGAGGCTTATCAGCTGCTAATTCCCATCTTATAGGAAGTTATCATCTGCTGCCACTTCTATTTGTAAACCTAATACTGCCTTCCTCATTGCGTTCCCGCATTAGATTTCTGTTGCAGCATTGCTGTTCGAGCCACAAAGGAGCCCGGATCAAAGGTTTTGCTCACTGTCAATGTTGCATTTCCATAAAAGCCACACATGATATTGAGGTATAAATCCAAGGTCTGTTTGGGCTCACTATACCCAAAGCAGGAATTATTCAGATGACACGTGGTCTACATAAACAGATGGTTTATAAGCGGGAACTTTAGTTTGCCACATCTTTAAAATGAAGATAAGTTCCCACACATTCCTTTCATATTCCAGCTTTCAAGCTTTCCTCTATGTCCATGGAACCAGCACATAAGTCTGCTTTCATATTCTGTATTCTATTGTTTACTGTTTGATGTGTATTAGAATGTACAGTAAACATGTGGTGTGCACCTGCACATATAGATATGGATATCACATAGATTGCATTGTGCATTGGGTGATTTGTATTCAGTGTGTGGAGAAACCTTTCAAGAGCAGTGCAGGATTAGACTTCTTAAACTGGAAACAACAGAAACCAAGGGGGAAAGTATTTTTCTGTGTGGATAAATGTAAGAAGCTCAGCCTTTGTGGAGTGAAACAGATGCTATTTACCTGCGAACAGGAGTGAGGCTACCTGCGTTCGTGTTGAAAGCTTTTGTCGAAATCCTTCCAGGGCGTAAAAAAAAAAGTGAAGAGAGGGTGGATCGGTGAAGGTGCGCCATCAAACTTCCCACGCTGGCATTTCTTTTCATCTCAACAAATATCAGCTGATTACACTGAAACAAGACTACAGCAGGAAGATCAACAGATATAAACAAGAGGAAAATGTTCCTAAAAGTCATCCTGTAAAAAGGAAGCACCTCAAAGGCAGGAGCACGGATATCTTACACACCTTAACTAGTTTTTTTTTGTTTGTCTATTAAAAATCAAACAAGGTTTTTTTCGTTGGCGTTAGTATAGAAGTATTTCTCTGTTCATAAAACAAATCTACACTGCCTTGGTAGTTTCATCTGTATCTTGTTTAAAAGGGAATAGATTTAAAAAAAAAAAAAAAACCTGAATAACAAAGAAAACAGGAGTTATCTCAGCATCTCTTCCATTTCCATTCTCCCTGCCATCTGTCTTCATTTGAGTCTCCAAATGCTCCTGAAAAAAAATCACTTTGATGATACATTTCAATCTTAAAGGTCTATTAAGGTCATGAAATGCACCAGTTTTAACTTTTCAGCTTTCATGTTGTGTTTAAATATGGACATTTACTTTAAAGTCAGTCCTTCAGCCCATGAGAGCTGTTTGGAGTCAAACTGGGAGTGTCCAAACAGAAGCAGTAAAGACGTTTAGTTGACTGGAGCACTCCCGAATCTCTGAATGTAAACAATGGCGGTTACAAACAGCTTTCAAGCCACATATTCTCTTTCAGAGAGAACAAAGTAAACTCAGAAGCCACAAGTTTGAGTCTTCGGCTGCAGAATATGCTCTCACAGACTGCCATCTAGAGGCCAAATCTGATGTTTCGCTGTACAAAACTACATGCAGTCAATCTGGTGAGATTTCAAAATAATAGACTCTATTCTGTGGGGTGAACGATTAGATTTAAGATATATGATGTTTTAAACTCATTTCGAACATTAAAAAAAACATTAACACATTGAAATACACTGTTAATATTGTAAATGTGTCTATTGTTTTTCAGGTATTTTATGTTGTAATGTGTCTATTGACAATTCTTATTAATGTCTACACCTTCTTTTTCTTCTACATTATGACAATTATCATTCTTTAATCTTCTTATTTTAATATCTTCTGTGCAGTTTTGTAATAGCTGAATTTCTGGTATTCTGGTTTCAGGCTCCTTGACTTCCTCTCCTCGTGTCTCCTGATGTGTTTCACCTGTGTGTGATTGTCTTCACCTGCTGTTTGTGCCTTATACTGGGTGTCTTCTGTGTGTTCTGGTTGTCAGTTTGTTCCTGTATCTCAGCGTTTCTGTGATCGCTGCTCTAGCTAGATTGAATTAAACGCTGTATCTTCTATTTACCTCTGCTGATCTCCAGGTCTTTGGGGTTTTTTTTTTTATTTTATTCCAGTTTGGATTTTTGATCTACTTGATCCTAATTGAGCTTCAGCCAAATTAGTGACAGTCGCTCACAGACGCATGCATAAACACTACAACAATATTTGTAACATTCTGGGGAACAATACTACTGATTTTGTGTGACAAATGTGTTGACTTTAGAGGAGTCATATTATGCAAAATTAACTTTCTAATGGTTTTCCAGCAGTAATAATTGTCCCCCATACCAGGAATGACGCCCTACAAGTGAAGAAAGTGTGCCATCTCTCTCCCCGGCTTGTTTCAGTTTTAAAAGGTGTGTTGCTCCAACCAGCCAATCAGAAATCACAATAACAATTACAAACAATGTTTGTGGAACAACGAGACCATGTGAAGTTGTTGAAAAGCTGGATAATATGACTTCTTTAAAGATAATTTCTAGATTTTGACAAGTTATTCTGATAATAACATGAACTCGCCGACTGTATTTTTGAGTTCGTGAAGGAATGTTTTCTGTTTTTGACGATATTCAAAAAATATTCAAACAATGCTGTGGTGTGCATGCATCGTGGCAGCGTTTCCACCATCTACAAGGAGAAAGAACCTGCGCTTTTCCAGAACGTTGTGTTTTCCTCCATGTACATGACGACGCATTGGGAGAGTTTTTGAAAAGTTCCACATTGGGAGCCGCTTTGAAAAAGCTGCGTTTTTGCTCCGAGCAATGTTGTTGTGTAAACAGGCATACAAAACATGACGAACGTTCGGTTGTCACTTGAAAACATGATGTAAACGGGGCCTTAGTGGAACAGTTACGTACATAATGTTTATATGTTTATATACATTTATAAAACATTTTTGTAAACAGGGCCTTAGTCAGTGGGGGATGAGGTCGCTGATCGAATTGAATTGAAATGAACTGAAATGGAATTGAATGTTTGTAACTCTAATGAGGTCAGCTGAGATGTGGACATCAAGAATTTTGAAGTTCTCCACCCTCTGCGTCCTGGCCAAGTGTTCAGTGTGCCTCGATTCCTTGATCTCTGTCTTGTATCGTGTCGAGTGAAGAGGCAGGAGAAGAGCTGGATGAATACACTCCCCTTTGTATTCACTGTATTCAGAAAGAGCGTGGATGATGTTTGATGTCCCATTCTGGCCGTCGTACGAGAGATAATCAGGCCATTTTCATAGAAAGAGAGTGCTTGTTAATCAGTCTGCAAACTAACAATGCAAACGCCTCCACAATGCCGTTCCATAAAGTGACTATAATCACTGTTTATATGCTAACAAACGATCAACACTTGCATGAGAAAAGAGACTCTCAGAGGAATGACCTCACAGAAAAATAATGAACCATCTGCTGTCTCTCCCATGTGGAGCTTTCCACTGACTCTTCATTCACGATTTGGGTTTTCCAGCCTGCCTCATTTGTCATTTTCCATATATTCAGCACTGCTCACCTGTGGACACTTGTATCTCTATCTGTCATTTGTGGTAAGCTGAAACACACTTCGCCCGCCTCCTCACTAAAGTTTTTCAGCTGGCAGGGGGACGCGGCTGCTCGTGCTCTGTGTATCTTTGGAGTTCATTCTGACTGATTGAGCAGCAGTGCTGATGTCAGACCTACTTGAATATACAATTATCTGCTGCCAGCTTGATGTCAGCCAGCTGAAGGGTCAGCTCTGACACAGCAGTGCCAGCTGCCTGGCTGTCATACAGCAAAGTAATTACTCATGTCATACTGAATGACTCGCTTTGACGGGTGCAAGTTTTTAATTTTCCTCAAATCTGGCAAAACTCTATTGTGCCTGTTGTGTGCTGTGTCCCAGTGAACCAACTCTTCAAGCATGTGATGCAAACTGATTTTTGTGCATAATAAAATCCACAAATCAATAAGTTGCAAATGAATTGACAATAATTTTGGCAAGGACTACTCCAAGAACTCTGCTATATTTCAGCCAGCTGTGGGAGTTCATCTGCTGTCACTAATACTTCTGAACGCCCAATATGGAGCAGTGAAGCTGACAATGTTGGCCACCTCGGACGCCAAAGTCCGGCAGCCACACTGCTCAGCTGTGCCAGGCAGCAGTCGATACAAAGATGTCCTTACCTGCAGTCCTGCCAGCCGCTGTTGCCAAATCCCTGGGACATAACAAACCTCAGATCCCGTGGTGAGGAGACCCACAGGCTCTCAAACTCAGAGCCAAAATCCTCCACCTGCAACCAGGGATTCAGCCACTTGGTCGCTCCTGCGAGGTGGAGATGGAGGTGAGGCTCGCGGCCCCCTGATGGTATTGCAGGTCTGAAGTGAGAGGTCATTTACAATAAGTACCATAAAACGTTTGCGGTATTTAATTGTGTATTACATAGTATAACAAAAGTAAAACATTAAAGCTCTTAATAGAGGGAGACTGTGCACATCACTTCTTGTACGTGTACCAGATAAGTCTTAGGCACATGCAAATTAGATATTGTGGACATTTACATCCTTTCGAAATTCCCATCAACAGACCTGCTGTGATAGACAGTACAGCAAAAATAATTTGTTGAAAAATGTGTTGGTCAATTCCTGTTGACATTATTGCAATTAGTCCATGTTCATATCTATTTATTTTGTTTCCATAAAAAAAGTTTCGGTAACATTTGTCTTGCATCTCAATCAAGTTTGAGATTTTATAGTTGGGTGTGAATCCTACCAAAATAACACATTCAATTTCGATTTCAGTTACAGTCTTTCATTTTGTGTCAATAACAGCTTTTGTGCAATTTAACAATAACTTGCTGAATCAGTCTCAAGACTAAAACGTTTATCTTTTCCAATACTACCTCTTTTTAAAGGTTTGAACAGGCATTCCCACCTGTATTTCCCTTTTTGTCCCTTTCTTTTTTTACAATCAGCCTTTACTCATATTTTTCATAGCAAAACACGGTGTCTCTGGGGGACTGGTGACACATTCTCTGATCCATTTCAGAGCGTAATCCCAGCCCCAAAGCTTCAAGACAGCCTGCTTCAGTGTCAGCTCAGATTCTTGAGACTGGGGCCCATGGGACTGTATTTATATCAGCTGATTTATGTAAGTTAAATCATCTCAGTGTGTTATGTAACTGCGCTGTGGGATAGCTGGAAGACCAGAAAATGACGCTTTGGCCCCGGTATTGTGCTTTGAACCATTCCTGGTGATGGCACGCTTCACAGTGCGACCAAAATATGCCCAGATATACAGTATCTGAGTAGCCTACTTTACATTGTCAGCTACAGTATCTGACATGTTTGTGCTGTGAGAGACAAAATGAATACAACCGGAGGAGGTTAGTTCCATACATTAATTTGGTTGGTTTTACTCCCTGGAGGACGAGCTGGAGGTGCAACAAAGTTGCTCAGACATATTTTCATTGGAGTCACACGACACGTGGATCACATTTGAACAACCTAGATTATTTCTGAAAGTACAATCTCAATGCAAAGATACCATGCAGGGATCATTGTAATTCAGAAAGAAAATATTATTTTATTAAAAAAAAAGAAAAAAAAAGAAAATTATAAGCCTGCCTTTTATGGTAAATTGAATCTCCCCACTATTACTGTCATTTGCACAGTAAAGAGGTCTACAAAATAATTGTAAAACTGCCAATAAATACAACCGAATGTTAAAAAAAAAAAAGATTAAAAGGCACTTTACAGAATAGACACTTTTTAAAATATGTATGATACAGAAACAATACCTAATTTTGTTTCAAATATTTCTAAAACTGTACTATGTAAACCTTTATGATAAAACTGAGTCAACACTCTTCAAAAGTGTAAAGTAATTATAAAGCTACTGTCAACATCAAACTGTCTGAGGTGTGGTATTAGGATATGGAAATGTGGAGTTATCTACTGAATAAATTCAGAAATTTTGAACATTTTTCCAGGATGTGAAATCAGAACATTGGATAAAAACTATGATAGCAGGTATTTAGAACTTCAGAGAAGGAAGGTTCAGCTCACTTAATGTTATCAGTGGATAATAAAACAAGTAACTAAAATGAGTAACTGTATCTCATCAATCCTTTTGCTGTGTGATGCATCCATTTATCTTTTGAACAATACGTCTACAAAACTGTAACTATCCTTTGTCTCCACTGTCATGCAGGGGATTGCCAGTAACTGTTGCTTCACTGTGACACAAAAATATGTTCTCTGATTGCAGAGACACCCAGTGTAACTCTGCACGTCATTCGGGCATAAATCGAGGTCTCCGTTGCAACATAAGGCCTTATCCACAGAGAGTTTAGGGACGGCTGCCAGGGCCATCCCTTCTTATATGAAGAACATGACGTCTGCAGGAGGAGCTTAGGGTTGTCAGCCAATTTTCACGATCAAATGATGTACAATTATACGTGCAACAGCACGTCTTGCACAGGTTGAGACTCCAGGTTGTACAGAAAAAGTCAAAACAGATAAATCTGTGACTGAATGATGCATTCATGCAACTAGAAATCGGGATAAATACCAACCCTATTTTGGGTCCCATTGGTGTGTGAATGTGAGCGTGAATGGGTGAGTGAGCTGATATGTAAAGCGCTTTGGGACTGCACTCAGTGTGGTTAGAAGGCGCTATATAAATCCAGACCATTTACCATTTACCATTATTTTGCTTTTAAATAGTCTCCAAGGAGGTTAAAATAAAGCCAAGCAACATGGCCGTCATCATCAGTGGCGTCAGAGTTCAAGGAGATAAACAAGCTGGTCACCACATAAATCAACCAAGAGGTGGATGAAAAAGAGCTCAGGAGGTAACAACAACTTTGTTTTCTGCTGTTAAAAGCGTTGACAATCAGTCTAACTGTTTCCATGAAACTTTCTAGTTACAAACAGCAGGTCTGTTCCACTGACGTGGTGAAAGGGAGTGTCGGGATTATTGCCTGCGAGAACAAGGAAAAGTTATCTGGGGAAAAAAAACAAAAAACTGACCAGTGTGTTGGGATAAAGCTGTGTAACAGTATAATTTGGAGCCACTAGAGGGCAAAGTTTCCTGATAAAAGACATTTAAAATCTAATGTGCTTCATATTGCTTGTGTTTACTGACAACATATGTGAAACTAATCGTATAATCTGAGTTAGAAATGCAAGATTAATATTGTTTGCACAGCCACGGTTTGCATCATGGGCTTGAAATGGTGTCTGGCCTGCTTTAACAAGAAGGAGTAACTCAAAATGGGATGAGATCAGAAATGGGGGGGGGGGGGGGGGGGATGCAGATGACCCTAAATCTACAGAGGAAGAAGGTCACCGAACACACTTTCCTACCCAGCAAACACGCACACATACTCACACAAGTGCGGGCCCACCCTGCAGTGTTGTGTGTGCCAGATGAGGGTGTGATACATGACTGCTGTCACTGCTTCCTTCTCTACCTCAGTACTTGTGCAGCATAGCAACTGCACAGCAATATACTGCACAGCGAAGATACAGTGAAACACTACCTGAGGCAGGAAGCATTGCCATCTGCATTGCACTCCAGGGACAGGAGTGTTTAATCAAGTACTGACAAAGGTGAAAGGGTACGTGCACTGGGGGGATGTCGCAACTCTGTTAATATATCTTTGTGGACGTGAGCTGGACTCCACACAAAGCGTTCTTTATCATAATTCTGTGATCTTTAACTCCACTCTCCAGGTAGGTACAAATAAAATGAAACATTCAACAGTTCAACAATAGATTTAATGCTTTAAAATTAAAAATTAAAAAAGGATATAAAAATGTATACAGTACATGGTGTGAGAGCAGACAGGATGAGCTCTCTCAGACCGCACAGTAAGTCCACTTCATCCTGACAATAGCAGAATATAACAAGTATATAAATACAAGTCTGAAAGCACCGCCAGTGGCTTTGTTGTCATTTAAAACTGAACAGTACACAATCAAATCATCATGATTCAAGCAAAGATAGCACTTTTATCTTTTTGTCTTTGCTCAGTGTTTATCTCTACGCTACACGGACAATTCAAATGTCTTCTGTCTGGACGGAAATCAACTTTCCTCCAATCACATTATGATCAAGAGGATTGCCATTGTTTGCATGAAGAGGAGGTACTGAAAGACGTTTTCACTGCTCAAAAATAGAAAGGGATTTTTTTTTTTTTTTTTTTGGCACACCCACTCATTGTGTCCCATCTGTGACCCTCTGACCCCAAACCTTCCATACGTCATGACTCATATAAGCAGATCCATGCATTAGACCTTTTTCCTGTCCTGTCTACATGCGCACACACACACCCACACACCCACACACACACACACACACACAACCCCTGTCATGGCTCAAATGTGGACACCTTTATCCAATTCCGACGTGAAAACACACGTCAGCTCACACACTTCGTCCCCACACTCTGATTTGAAGCGCAATGCAGAGTCGAGTCTGACCGCAAGAAAACAAGGATGAATAAAGTGAGCAGTACAGTAAATGAAAACTACCTTGTCTTTTATCAGCACAAGCCTGCATAAGAGATGCGTCAACACAAGAAGATTTTACCACCTCCTTTGCAAGCTGCACAGCTTTTGTCAACAAAACCCTGAACACTCCCGAATGAATGGAGCTCTGTTTTCTGAACATTCGGTGCAAACTGGAAGTGAGCACTACGTCAAACCATCATCACCTCTCAGGTGATCAGGTGAGTGAACACAAACCCTTTGTCACAGCCATTTTGTGTTAATAATAACATAGTACAAGGCAGATTTTACCACAGTGAGTCTCTATTAGTCTCTGAAAGTGGGCTGTCAAACAGCAATGATTGTGACTCTTGGCTCTCTGTGGTTTCGTCCAAATAGATTCAAAGTTGGGGGGAAAAAAAGGTTTTGAAGCACAGGTTGAAGAAATCCAGACCTCTCTGAGGTCACAGGTGAGATTAAAGCACAGCAGCAGTCTGTGTGTAAACAAGCGGTCCTCAGGGTGGGAGAGATGGGGGGGGATGTAGGTCGGTCTGGGTCATCAGGAGCTCCCATCCCCATTCTTGGTCTTGAGGACCACCAGGCTAACCATGATGGGGATCAGGCAGATGGGCGTGATCACCAGAGCAAAAATGATGGCTGGCGGCGGGTCGCTCAGCTCTTCTGACGGACAGTCCTTGAAAAACCTGGAGTGAATGTCCACAAAGGTCTGTTCCACCAGACGGTTGGGCCATGGAATCAAGAGACAGTCAGACATCTCCTCCGTGCAAAGGCTCAAGTTGCTATACAAACTGGAGAGAGATGCAATATTTAGTAATGATTATGTTTACAGCAATAAATGACGAGTTATGGAGATTAGCGCACGCTGCTCACCTGTTCACGTTTCTCCAAATGCACCAGTCAGTGCTGTTTAGCGATGCCATGGCACGCTCGAAGTGGTTCAGGCACATATGTTCAAATAGGCTGGAAAGGCACTCCATTGTCGGTGCAGCATAGAACTCATCACAGAGCTGACAAATCCACATACAATGGTGAGAATTATTTCCACAAGCTGCATGAAAACACCCCCCCCCCCCAAAAAAAAAAAAGCAGAAGAGACGAATTAGTAAATGGCATTCTTAAAAGTCCTATGACATTCAGTCAAATTATCACTTACCAAATGATAAGGCAGACTTTCCAGTAACATCTGAAAGAGGAAGAGAACAGAGATTTGAATAGTAAAAACTCCCAACAGTAAACATTGGCTGCTTCTTTCAATGTGCCATGCAAATCCCAGCACGTCTGAGCACAATGAGGATTTCTGTCACATGTAACTCATAAACTGTTTTCACATCAAAAGCACTGAGACACTGAGACACTGAGACACTGAGACAGTGAGACACTGAGACAGGCATTCACAGCTGTGGAAGAGAGACCACACACTCACCAGAGAGAAAGGAGAGGAATACCCCAACGAAACCAAGCGCTCCCATCATGTCAGAGAAAATGAATCAAGGTGCCTCTTCCCCAGCGGATGAGCATGTAAAATAAACCTGAATCTCCTGGACTGTGCACGGCGAGGCATAACAGGAAGCCAGACAGGATGGAAGAGACGCGGCGTAATCTTCGGTTACCAGATGTCCAAACAATGTTACCCGCGGTTACCAGATGTTCTTCGAAGATCTGTCTGATGGCCCTGCGCCTTGGCAACAGCTCTTCCCCTCTCCAGGACACGTTTCTTTAAGTTGTCCTTCCTTTTTTTTTTTTTTTTTTTTGTAAAGGGGTGGAGGCAACAGAGATTGTCCTCTCCATTCTCCCAAATAAAAGGGAGCACACCCAAGCTGGGGCTGGACTCACATCTGAAAACCCTTTACTCTTTAACTCTTGTTCTGCTTTTTAGTCTCAGTTTCTCACAGTCGAAGGCCTGGCCAGCTCACAGCATGTGATTTATTTGCCTTTTGGGCTGCCTCTGCCAAATAGGAAACATAAGTAAACATTTAGGGCTTCGCTTTTTGGGGTGGAGGTAATCATGACTCTGCAGGGTGTGCTGCACAGACAGCCACGATTTCATATTTAGGTTAATTTCATCAAACATGGAACAAGTTGCCAACTCGCTCTGTTCTCGTAAAAAGAAAAGAAAATTAAACAAAGCCTCTACTATAAGTGTGAGAACCTTTGCTTTTTTTAATATGAGAACCTCGTGAGTGTAAAATTGTTTCTTGTATGTCACCTCGTGCCATTTTGAAAAGTAGTGCAAACAGGGGAGGTCTCATTGTTTGGGCATTTAAAAAATAAAAAGAAGGATCCCGGGTTTTCTCACGACCATGCTGTTAATTTATGTCATTGAATCCACACGTTGGGCCTCTCACAACATCTGTTTGCCGAGCAGCATTTTGATTTAGTAATGACAACAGGAAATGTGTCTTTTCAGCAGAGGAGGAGCTCAGAGTTTGGGGGGAGTTGGCAGGGGAAGGGGGGGGGGGGGGGGGGGGCTGTCAGGGAAAGAAGGAAAAAAAAAAAGGGAAGGCACAGTATGAGGAACAGCGAAAGGGGCGCCGCTCCAAAGTTCCAGTTGTTTCACAACTCCGAGTTCATGCGTTGATCACGGACGCTGCATGGGGTGAATGACGAACAAATTCAGGAAGGGAAGCCAGGTGGGGTCTGCTTATAATGAGGTTCCAGTTAACCTTTAACCCCAAACCATTATGGGCCTCACGTCGACTGCCGTGCACTCCTCGGTGGTAGAAACCTCCCTGAGAGTTTATCTTGGATCCTCATGATAACACACACAAGGAGATGTCTTGGCAGCGTACACCATCTCTGAGCTGTGTTTTCTGGGTTTGTCAGTTCCAGGCCAAGCAGAAAAGGTTTAGAGACGCCATCCAAAACAATCCCCCAGTGGATACAATTATATAATCACTACTTGGAACTGTAACATACGTAAAATCGAAACAAATGAATTCTCGCTGAATGAAGAGAGTTTCATTAAATTCAAAAACAAACGGAATGATTTAAGTCTCGTAGCACGGCAGAGACACGGAGCTATCAGCTAGTGATACGTGATAGAAAAGAGATGTAAATTTACCGTCAGCCATCAGCGCTGTTGAGTGGTAACCTGGGGAACAAAGCTTTTAGGTTAGTCAAAATACAGTCTTTCATCTCATAGATGGATATCGATACAGATAAATATGATATTTAAAAAGCACGTACCTATTGTCGTGGCAGGTTGGACTGTTACCTTTTCATTGACGAGGCCAACCGCTGAGGAGAATCCTAGGAATTAAAGAAGAATAGAACAGAAAATTGTGAATAAGTAGCAAAATTAGCAGTAAATCAGCGATTGAAGTGATTTTGTGAGAAATCGTTGCCGTTGTGAGTGTGGAGGTAAGGGAAATAACTGTAAGCTATAGGGAGTGAACAGTGCATCCTCCCTTTGTCTCCCACTGCTGTGAGGAAGTCTTAATATATTTAGCCACAGGACATTTAAACATATCGACACTCATTCCCTGTTACACATGATTAAAACATGTTTGTTTGTTTTTTTAAACACAAAGCTACCAAACAATAACAACTGTATGGATTCTAAATACATCAAAATATTCCATTTGCAATCATAATATTGTTGCAAGGCGATACACAATCCTCCTTTTAATTAAATGTTTGATCAAAATCACTCTACGGCCCTTAAATCAACCTGTTGAAGTGTAAAACTCAATCATGAGACCGGGCTAAGCTCCTTTTCTAAAAGCTTCTCAATTAGTGAGACTTCCAAAGAATTCCTCCTGAGAGGTGAGCAAGAGGGCATGCGGAGCAGTTATATCAGAGGAGCACAAGGAAGGGACAGTGTAAATCCCCCTTACTTACCCCAGATGAGAAGAGTCACAAAACACCCAGAGAGCAAGAGTGAGAACCTCGTGACTGTCATTGTGTCTAACAATGCTCTGCTCGTCTTCCCCGGTGGGTGAGGATTACATATCTCAACCTTTTTGCAGGAAGGCTCTATAAAACAACAGGAAGCCCTCATTTCCTAGTATGGGCGGCTTCACCAAACGGGGCAAAGAGCCTCTGATAATGTTAGGACCACTGTGGCCCATTGGTGGAACGACACCATCTCTCTCTCTCTCTCTCTCTCTCTCTCTCTCTCTCTCTCTCTCTCTCTCTCTCTCTCTCTCTCTCTCTCTCTCTCCCCTATCCCACTCTTTGTTTTCAAACAGAAGTGGAGAAGTTGGAGGAGCCCCACCTCTTTTGTTTTTTTCATTTCTCCCATCTCCCTCCACCTTTGCTTCAGGATTTGATCAATACAGACAATAATTTGATTGTAGAAATAAGCCCATTGAGCAGTAGTTGTATAAACTTGAATCTTGAGAGATTTCATGGTTTTTGTACACTTTTATTGGATTGGAAACTTGGAACAGAAAAGCCAATACAATTGAGTTGTTTTTAAATATTTCAAGATCCTGGCAGATCTCTAGTCAGGAAGCAATGTGCCGTCAAATGGTAGATCTACTCCCTGTTTAGTCAATGTATCCCCTTTTTTATACATCACAGAGGCATACATGCATTTCCTTCTTGCAGTAGTTAAAGCTACCTCACCTGCAAGCAGACAGGATAGCACAACGCTATACAATATTTTTGATTTTAGCAAAGCTGTGTACTCATACATGAGGAGTCCTAATAAGATAAAATTACAATTTGCAGTACTGTGTTGTAAATATTGGTTAATCTCAGACGTCTTTGGGAATTTTTACAGATTCTGTTGTTGATAGCTATTGGGATCAATGAAAAGTGAAAATAAAGAATAGTTGGTTTTTTTATATATATATATATATATATATATATAGATAAAGACCTACAACAGTAATAGTTTTGATAGAAGCATGCTTCCTTCATCTCTCTGATGTAGTTACAGATAGCCCAGTGTTTGTAAAACTGGTGGAGTCCCTGGAAACTACGTTTTTCAGATTACAGGCTGTTCATATATCCGTAGATTGGAAAATAAAGGAGTTACACCATCTGCACTTATGACGAGCTTCCTCCCTCTCCCTCCACCTCTACCACTGACGTCACTTTGAGCTTCTGTGGCGAGGCGAGGTGGCAGGGACGTCCAGCTCAGTGAAACTGAGGCACTCGTCCACGTCACTGATGGATGAGTTCTCTCTTTCTCAGCTGCTGGGCCTGGAAAGGGGCCAGGCGGCTCCGGCCAAAATTACTTCCACATTTCGCTTGAGTTATACTCTTCTCCATGTTACAGACCGACTTTCACAAATCAAAGAAGAGAGAAGCTTGAATATCAAACTTGCATGTAAACTAAACTAAACAAGCAACAAAGAGTGTGACGCATATTTTATATATTGCTGGAGACACAAATACTGAACAAATATTAACTTGGCCCTTGTGTCTCCATTGAATGAGCCATCCTCTATATTACTACTAGCAATCACTTTTCTGAATGATTTAAGTGTATGAGCTGATTTCCTCATGTTTTGATCTTCAAGCCTTCGCCACAGATCAAAAAACGAGCAGCCTGCCTGAAGAATCGAGTCCCAATGCGAAGTGCCACGATCAAAAAAAAAAAAAAAAAACACAGTTTACATGATATGGAATCAAAAACTTCCTGCTGATAGTAGCCTCGCTCCCCGAGCTCATCTTCCTGCGCATGTGTGCTTTTGTTTGACAGTGCACTATCAACATGGCACAGGCCACTTCAAATACCAACTGTAGACGTGCCAAACATGCCGTATTATCTTAGAGACGTTTGCTCACTGAATGCATAATTAACAACCTGGAATGCATGGCATAAACACCACGACCAGAGAAAAGAGTGGATCGGCAGCAACACAGAAAACAGTGGGGGAGACACACTGAGCCAGTATGTGGGTATCACATGTTATCAGGTTGCTTCTTCTCTAATTAAATGCATGAGCGTCTTGTCCTGTTGCAATAAAAGTAGCTGAACAGTGCCATCTTGTGTGTGAGTTAGGGACAGATCTGTCAGCGGTAGACCTTTTAGCATATTGGGTATAACTGTACAATTAGACCTGAGCTCAGTCAGATCAGTGGGGTCACAATGAGGTCAGAGGTCACGTGTGGCCTCAGTTTTTTGATGTTGCGTTTGCCTGAAGTTGATTTGTACAAACAGTAATGTTCTGTGCTCCTTTTCACTAGACATGTGGTTTTCATTGAAACTACTGCAACAGTTCTTTAATTTCATGTGGTGGAACGGGATTAATGTGACTTTTTATTCTTCTTTCAAATTCTCCATGGTTTGTATGCATATAAATGCCAATGTTAATGTTATAACATGTTTGAGTGGCTCCATTACTCTGATTTATGTGTGTTTCTTTCTACAATATCTAAAATACTTAAATCAGTTTTATTCAAAGATATGTTTTGAAAATTAATTATTCATATCAGAGCGTCTGTACAGGACTCCGTACAAGACCCTATGTTTGACATCAGGGATTTTTGTTGCTTTGTTTTGTTTTGTTTGTTCGTTTTCAAATACATAGCAAAAGCTTTTAATTAATGTTCTCTTTTTGCAAGAAGATGTATTCTTTTGCAGTGGGTTAAATCAAGTGACATAGCAGACCTTTGATATAAAGTGGCATCCTTGCCAAGCAGGGTCTTGAATTCTCTGCCTAAACTATGTGTTTTGAATTGAGACACCTTCAAAGAGTTCCAAATTGCGAAAATATTGTTTTTAAAAATAAAATGATTGTGCCTTTTATACGATCATTTTAAATACCCGGTGTCCATTGACAATGTGTTTTCAATCAGTGGTTGTCAACCTGGGGTCAGGACCACCTTCAGAGGTGCCAAAGGTTTGTGGTTTTTAGTTCTATTTTAGTTTTGCATATTTCTAAGAAAACCATAAGGCATTTCTAGAAACAAGAGCAGATCTGGGAAACGAGCCATTGCATTTATGTAAAGGTTTCTGCTTTAGAGAGAGAGAGAGAGAGAGAGAAAGAGAGAGAGAGAGAGAGAGAGAGAGAGAGAGAGAGAGACCAAGAGCGAGAGAGCGAGAGAGAGATGGTGTCCTCTGCCAGTATCTAGTTTCACCATATAGTTTCAATAGATTGGAGGTTGAATAAAAGGAGCCTGTTTTAGATGCAGCTCTGATGTCAAAAGATTGTTTTCAATATTATTTCTCTACAACACGGTAGTCTAAAGGAAATGGAGCCTGTGACTTGATGTTCACTTGTTTGAATCCTGTTACTTATGGGTCCATGAGTGAGGACAGGAACCCCCAACTGTGTTCAGAGAGGTGTAAAACTTGTACCCAATCAAACTTGTAGATCTGGGGTGTCAAAGGTAAAGATCGCTCGCCAAAACTGTCCTGCAAGAGCTTCCTTATTTGGCCCGCGACAACACCAAGACAAATTGTAAAATTTTGTAGGAAACCATTTACTTTTTTACAACCCTAATGATCTAAGAAGGGAGCAACTTGTTGGGACTATTGACATTCAGATTTTCCATCTGCTGTCTCATTTCTTTCCTGAGCAGATGGTGTGACTGCTTTATTTTCTATTCGGTCCAGCAAATATCGTTATTTATCTAAGATGAAGTGAAAATGCAATGTTGTGTTTTGTTTTTGTTGCTTAGTTTGTGTAGTTAGTTTGTTGATATACTTTAGTTTAATATTTGTAAGTTGACAACCAGGAGTGAAAAGGATTTTGTGCGTCATCTGGTACTATGAAGATGCTCCTGTACAGTTACTTGTTAAAAGTACTTATAGCTAAATCACTAAGATTGGGAATAACATGGAATGAGTTATGTTGTGGGAGAGAGGGGGGATTTGAGTACCAGCGTTAGAATATACACAGACAATTAATTGGAGTTGTTGACCCACAAAAGTAACTTGGACCTAAAGGACACCTTGTGTGGCAATCTCAAAAACAACCTCCCTACCGCCAATGGCACAAGACCAGATGGGTCCCTGAATAAACTGGAGAGGTCCAGTGTAAGGCGCAAGGCAGGATGACGGTACAACCTTGTCACCGAGGAGCTCCATTAGCATTTTAAAAATAAATTGCGTTGTTTTGGCCCTTCAATTGACTAAGGAAATCCAATTATTCTTATGTTATTGTCGGCGGTCGCACAAATGAAAATGGACTGTTTTAGCCTATAACTTGTTGTCGTGCTGCTCCATAGCTGCACCTTTAGTCTCCAGGGCCTCCATCTTGTCAACGAGCTGCTTCACCTTGTCTTCCAGGGAGGTCAAGCGGTGTCCTTGGGCTAGGGTGAGGGGTGAGATGGCTTCCAAAATATAAGCCAAAAACTGCTTAAAAAAAAAAAAGATCCTTGTTTATTGAAACTTTCAAAATGTATATTTTATCAATGGCCCAAGGGGGACCCCAACAGAGTGCGGGCCAGAAAGCAAGGTCTTGACCAAGGCTGCTTGCAGTTTTAAGATTTAAATTTGGATTGTTTTCGGTATGAGATCCTTATAGGATTCATGAATCTGATTCATTATTCCAACTCAAGGTGCCAAAAGTTGTTTTGGTTCAGATGCTTCAGCCTCATTCTATGTTGAGGGGGGCAGCAACATGACAGCATAACAACTATGAATGTCCAAAGAGGCATGAGCATGTTGTGAGTAAGTAAGCCAGAATAAATTGAAATGATGCATCGTGTTGCAAAATACAGTAAAATGTCTCAAAACCAAGCCTTGTATTGGTGGTGTTTTGCTTTTCCATATTCACCTAGACTTTGAAGATTTAATGCTGATGATACTTGATGCTGATTCACGAGCTGTCACTGATCTCAGTGTTGCTCTATGTCCAGGGCTCCGACTAATTAAATCCTGTTACATAAAATTGCAACAACCCTTGCTTTTATTCAGAGATTTGAGTCAATGCATGTGTTTTAAAGGTCTGCACAGTGGTGTAGGTAGATATTAGCAATAGATACTCTGGGTACAACAACGCACATTTGAGATTAATTGGTGATTATGAATTACCTGAGGGTGTGAATATGAGCACTTGTGTGATCGTGTTTCTCTGTGCTTGTAAAGGATGGACTGATGTCTGTTAACGGTGCTTTGCCGGTATATATTATTGTATACAAGCCCCAAATTGCCACTATGAGCTGGATAAAGCTTTAAGGAATTTTGATGGACGTTATCGTTCTCTCTCTCTCTCTCTCGCTCTCTCTCTCTCTCTCCCTCTCTCTAAACGGGCGACAAACTGTGTTGAGCTCTCCCTGGAGGAGGACAGCTGAACAGCATTTGATCTGTTTTCCATCCCACAGAAGTCCATAGGAATGTGAGGAAACGGTGGGCGAGTTTCTCAATCATTACTCACTCTCACACTATATGACTCATTCCAACTCTAAAAAATTATATAAATAAATAAATAAATAAATAAATAAATGTTCTTTAAACCACCTTCTTTTCTTTTTGCTGAATAATGGTTTGGAATTGTGTGCAATGCATATTTCTATTTATTAACTTAATAGTACTTCACCTCCTCTGCGCCGACTAGAATATTGTCTAATTCCATGCATCTGTCAAAAAAATAAAAAAATAAAAAAATAAAAAAACCTCGGAGTGTGACTTCGCACATTTAGCGATCTAAACACTCCGGACACTTGCATCAGTTCCTGTGTGCGCGTGTGAACGGCCGTACCGTGGCTTATGCACGCTACTTTTTTTTTTTTTTTTTTAATTCCCAGGACGCAGCGTAGTAATAAATCCTCCTCTGCTAGGAAAGGAGAGGAAAGGAAAGGAAAGGCTGTGATCATAATAAAGACGTCACCCTCCTTGCTCGGGTTGGCTCGACCAAGTGCGCAGCTATTTGTAAGCGACAACAACAACAACCTCCAGCAGCACCATGCCCGAGGATAACGCAGGGATTTCGCTGAGATCCCCTCGCCGTGTGGACACGATATCTGCGTCAGATCCATAGCAAAAAGGCGGACTCAAATTGCTCCCGGATCTCTCTGCAAAAAGAAAAAAAAAAAAAAAAATACAAGGAAAAAAAAAAAAAACACGAGACTTGATCGCGCTGCGGGATCTTGACGCACCAAATAGGACGCAAAAGACGAGGATTTGAAGGTATTTAATAACTGCGACACTTGGTGGTTGTAGGAATCTCGACGCGCACACGCCTGCGCCAGAATAGGGTGAGCAAGGCATTTGTGGCGCCGCCGCGTGCGCACGTCTTTTCTTTTTTCTTTTTTTTTTAAAGAGTTGTGCATTTAAATGGGAGCTGCGTAGCTGCTCTGGCATGAGCTGCACCTCCAGGACATCGCGCACTCCGTGGCTGTGGGGGGAACGTGTGCACGCACCGTAGCCTCCGGGAGAGCGAGTAAGGGGGGGTGAAACGGCACCACAGCAGTTCCCAATGGCTCTTTTTTTTCATGCTTTTTGCGCCTATTCGAGTGTTTTCGCGCACACGGGGCAGTTGACGTTCTCCCAGGCGATTATGAAACGGGAAACTGTACTACGCACTTTTCTGCTGTGCTTTCCTGGAGAGGCACGCCCACTCCTGAGCAATGTGGATGCCCCATGCTGTTTAATCTCAGCACTTTGTCCACGTTGTTTTTACTCTTTTCTCCATCATTTGATCGTTGGACACCCACGATTTAGTAAAAAAACAGAGAGAGAGAGAGAGAGAGAGAGAACCTACTTCAGGCGTTTAAAGCAGCAGTGTAGAGGGCTTCTTTTTATTTATTTATTTTTTTACACCAGATGTCTATTTTGTTTTGCCAACAGAGGGGGGCACTCTTTCAAAAGAGGCTCTGTCAGGTTGAATGGGGAAGCGTCATGTTTTCAAGACACTACATAATGCTCCTACTATAGTTTTAAGACTGTGCAAGTGGACTGCGTAAAAGCTTATTGCACCAATAAAATAGCGATTTCTCTTAGGTTTAGTGGTGATATCAGGAAAGAGCGGAAGATTAGGAAGCAGATAAGACCAGGGTGGGATTTATTATTGCTAGTAGTAGTAAAATTAATGCCTTTTGAGTGTCTTGGATTTTTGCAGATGGAACTAAATGAAAGACCATAACAAATAAATTACCTGCTCCTCTCTAACTAGCACCCATCAGTAAAAATCATTCATTGCTTGTTCTAACTTGAGCAGTTTTGGAAATAAATGAAATCCAAATTATATCAACATTTATGACTTGGGAATAGGAAAACTACATTCTGTGTGAGTTTAGAGTTAAGCACCCACTCTCAATGCATCAGCTGTGATTTACTTTAAAGTTCTGTGTAGCTGGAAAAAAATATTGTGAATACATGCCATTATGTAATGCGGGGAAACTCACACTTGTAGGCAAATTATATTGCATAAGCATCTGTCATTTTTAACAATATACTTGATAATACAGGAAATCCAAAGTTTGGCCAAAGTTTACTATTAAACGTGAGGTTTAGATCAAGTTCAGCGTTAATCACGAGAGGTGAAAGATATTCTTTGATTACATCTCTTTATGCATTGCTTTGACGGCTGTACGGGATTTATGAATCTGCCATTGACATCAATTCCTTTTATTTAGAGAATAAACTCAGAATTCAGCCATAATTTACTGGTCAACACAAGGAAAAGGTGTTGCATATGTGTAGGTAATGCATTAGTGATCTGCTTTACTTTTGATTCTCTGTGTATTTGATTTGTTTTGTCTCTTAGTGAAGTAATATTAATTCCTATAAAACATTCAGATCATTTTCTGATGGTTCTCTCGCTACAGTCACATTAATTCAACAGAAATGGATGGGCTAACCCTTCATCTGGTCTTGATGTGATCCATGATGGTCCTTTGAAGCAGAATTGAATCGGTGTTGAACATTTCTTCGTCTTTTTGAAGAATCATGGAAGAAACAGCAGCTGCAGTCCCTGCCTCTGGCGCCGCTGTCACCGCGCCAACTCCAAAACCTCCACCTGTCACTCTGGCCAACTCCCGCAGCCTGCTGGAGTGGAGACGGAGAGTGAAGTCTGAATACATGCGCCTTCGACAGTTAAAACGCCTTAAAAAAGCAGAGCAAGTCAAGGTGGGTCAGTCTGTTCAAGGCATCCAACTGCCGAAATGTGGCCACACGCACGATACGCATCTAGTGAAGGAATTACAGCAGGTGTGTTCAAATGTTCTGCTCTGCAGACAAAATGCTGTGAATGCAGGCCAGAACCTGGCTTAGTGATGTTTGAGTTATCGTCGACATGTAACACATTCATGACTTAAATTGTACATAGTGCCACCGCTTTAAGCGTAGAATACAAGCAAAGAAGTAAACAACTTTCTTCTTAGGTTGTCATGCAGAAGTTTCCGAAGCTACAAAGTGACATCGTGAGCATTTCTTTAAATAGCTCATATCACTTTAATGTCAAATATGGAGGGCAGATGATGCAGTTGCAGTGGTTACCACTGAAGTTTCCACATTTGCCACAGTGGCTTCTTCCCACAAACCAGAGATATGCTTGTGCATTAACTGTCGTCAGATGTAATAGGCTCCAGCTACCATCACCAGAACTCGGATGTTATGAAACACGGTGCTTATAGTGATGTTTATTGGGGAAGGTTTAAGATCAGCTTTTGAACAAAATTACATTTAACAGCTGAACAGGGAGGGGAGCTGGTTGAGTTCAAAAACCCAGAGATCATCAGCTACAGCCTCAAATGCATGTATTTGCACCATGGGTCAAATCTGAAACACACTGGCACAGCATGCAAACAGCAAACTTACCCATTCAACCCATTTTCTATTCAAATGACATGCTTTGGATAAAACCACCAGTTTTAGAATATATTGTTTGCTGCACTGCTTCTGTATTTGCTGCCTTTGCAGGATAGTGTCGGGCTCCAGACATGTGTTTTTGTGATCAATGTGTTTCTAGCATACGTGAGATTTTGCTTTGCTTGTGTTTCTAGACCCTGTTCATGTCAAACAGGCAAAAGATTGAGCAGCAGACAAATCTACTGAATGCAGAATGGTCCAAGCTCAGGATTCAGTCCATGCCCCTGTCATCGTCTGGAGGAGCCCAGACCAACAAGAAGGTATGTGCGGTGTCTTCAAAAGACCAAGGAAATAATGCCATTCATCACGCTTTAGTTTTTTTGGTGAAATATTGCGTCTCTCAGCTATCGAATTTGGATTGTTGGTAAAATCTCATAATGGTGATCATGTTAAATCCTCAACACAAGCCCTGCTGTTCGGCTCTGATCCCGTCCGGGTTGTCAGGTGTTGGTAGAATATCTCAAGACGGAGCAGGGTGCCACAGATGGATCATATCCAGACGTTGGTCTGTGGCCCTGTGGGAGCTCAGAACACAAACAGCCTAAGGGCAGAACACGGTTTTCCTCCCACCTGCTGACGGCGTCCACGACTGGGGACAAGCGGCCTATCTGCCTGATTATGTCATGATAAAACTGGATGATTGTGTGGAGGATCTTGCTGTACAGTCTGATTTTTCCCAACCCGCCTCTGTATTTCCCACAGATGTGTACAGTGGAGTTCGGCTTCCCAGGATTCAAAACCCAAACCATTGCCATGAGGCCTCTGTCGACGGTGGCAGGAATCCCCTTCATGTACTCATGGTCACCACTACAGCACAACTTTATGGTATGAGTTCAAAGGAAGCAGGACGAACTTCACTGTTGTTTCATCAAAAACACCAAAACCAGTTGGACAACCTTAATTATTTGACAGACAACTAATTCCTTCTGCCCAAAGCTTTCACCGAATTTATAGTACACATACAAACCTCTGGTAGTGGTATAGCGGGACATGTGACCAGGTCGTCACTTTTCTTTGTGTGTGTTCCAGGTGGAGGATGAGACATTTCTTCACAACATCCCCTACATGGGCGACGAGGTTCTGGAGCAGGATGAGGCCTTTCTGGAGGAACTCATCGACAATTATGATGGTGTACATGGTGACAGAGGTGCGTGTTCAAAATCTATTTAAAGCTATTGAAGGATGAGGTTGATTCGAGGACATGGTCTTTTTTTTTTTTTTATCTCTCTATGTCATTTATGTTCATTAATGGGTTACGTCCTTCTTCCACAATGCAAAGACAGAGTACAGGGTGACGGTTAATTGTTTGCTGAAATAGGCTCCGGCCCAGAGACAGGAGATAGGCATTAGACTTCAGAGTTATTTGTCTTCACGTTGAACTGAAATAACAGCCTGCCGGTATTTTTATAACATATATTATGCAGCAGATCATTTGTAATGTTTACAACAAAGCTCTTTTCTGACTCCAAGTAGGATAATTGTGGTATTTTTGCCATCTGAGAATTCACCGAGAGCTTTTATCGTCTATAAAAGATAGAAAACAGAAGCAGGACATTTTTTCTGTTGCCCACACCAGCTGTGAAACACTGGACCCAATGCTCATCACACTAATCACATCAATCCAGTATGTAAATATTGATGAAACTACACCAGAGTTGGTTGAAAACGGACCGAGACCTGATATGTTTGTTTTGTGCAGATGGTAGTATTCATACTCTCATCTGTACTGTGTTCCAGAGGGAGGATTCATCAGCGACGAGGTCTTTAAAGAGCTGGTTGAAGCTCTGAGCCAGTACTCTGACCATGAAGAGGAGGAAGAGGAGGAGGCGAGAGGAGCTGGACCTGCAGCCGAGGCGACTGGAAGGAAAGAGGATGAGCGAGTGATGAGGAGGAGCTCCGTCGAGAGCTCGGAGGAGACAAAAACTGGCGCTGTGGCATTCATCAGGAGGAAGAGGAGGAGCACCACCGAGGGTGAGTCCTGAGTGGCGCGTTTGTGCGATCGCTCGGTGAGGGAGCGACGGGCCGCCGACGGGAACAAGGCTGACACTGTCTGTGTCTGTACACTGTGCAGCTTCCACGAGGTCACCCTGCCACCGCAGCTCTTCAGCTGGCATTGTTTGTTTTAAAGCTGCCCTTGTGTCCCCGCACAGTTACTGTGTGTGAGTGAACCTGTTTGCCCATGACACTGATACGGCCCGGCTCTCATTACAGAAGTCATGACCTCTTGTACCAGGTTTTATGGGGAAGCGGGGCTATGTAGAATACACAAATGCTTATCTGGTGAAAATGGAAGCACAGTAGATAGTGCATGAGTCAAACATACGTGCACCAGTATTTCGACCTGTGTGATTTGTCTCTGTTTAATGTCTCCCAAAGTGAGGGATCTGTCCGACAGCAAGAAGATCCCGGATGATAAGATATTTACAGCCATCGCCTCGATGTTCCCCTACAAGGGCACCACAGAAGAGCTGAAGGAAAAGTAAGAAAAGTGCAGTCACTCCAAAGACTCCAGTGCACAATGCGGAGCATTCTGTTGCCTAGTGTTCACCATGGAGACGCAAGCTGTCGGGGAGCAAAGTAATAATGGTGGCTCCCTCTCGGGCTCTCTGAGTGAAACAAGTAGTTGCATCAGCCTCTGAAAGAGCTTGTCCCCGAAAGAAACATCTCCATCCTTTCCCCCATTTCCATTCAATACCAGGACACAGACAATGGAACATGCCATTAAAGCTTTGCCTCCCTCCTCCGCAGGTACAAGGACCTCTTGGAGCCCCCCAACCCGGTGAAGCTGCCCCCTCTCTGCACCCCGAACCTCGACGGACCTTTTGCAAAGTCTGTGCAGAGGGAGCAGTCGCTACACTCGTTCCACACGCTCTTCTGCAGACGATGCTTCAAATACGACTGTTTTCTCCACCGTAATGAGTTTTCTGCTTACTTTTTACTTAGAATTCACCCATAATTTAAATTTTATGCTTACTTAAGTTCATGATTGAAATTCAATTCATATACCGAAGGACTTTAATCACACAACAAACAGTTTGACTACTAAATGTAGTAAAGATTGCAGTAAAATCCACTGATCATGTAATTTCTTTTTATTATTATTATTATTATTATTATTATTATTATTATGGACAATTCCAACTGCGACTATGACCAAACCTCACAAGGACATTGTAGTTTTCCAAATCCTTCTGATCTTGATGGACATTTTTCAAAGTATGTCCATTTTTTGTTGCTATCAATGCATTCATCAGATACTGTATAATCTGTTTAGTTTCTTCAGATCAATGTTGTCAAATTCTTTAAAGACACATTTCTTTTCTTCTAGCTCAGTCAGGTGTGTCCCGGCAATCACTTCCCGAGCCACACATATCCCATTTAGATCTCCAAAGTTCACAAATCTCCACAACTCTGGAAATGAGCAACATTAAACATCTTCATCTATAGAAATGCAAAAGCCTGTCTTGCCTTTTGCATGAATGTTTTCACAAATTCACCCTCGAGGTGATCCTATTTTGGTCATAAGCCAAAAAGTTTCACTCTTCAAACTGTACAAACCCCCAGTGGGCAAACTCCGAATAGCAGCAGATGAGAAGCTAGTTATTAGAAAATTGCATTAGAATGCGATCCTGAACCCTTTTGTGGCCTGATTTCTGCACATGTGGCATGTTTAATTTCCGTCCCCTTTAAATGCTCTATTGGGCCTTCTAGTAGTGGTTCCCACTGAGTTTGGGAACCACTACTCGAAACTCGAGTACACAAAAATGTTTTTAAAAGATGAAGAGCATGCCTGTTGTTGGTATATACAAATTCTTATAACCAAACCTTATCAGACTTTTTTAAAGAGCAGACTGCGATGTGTGTCTTCCTACCGTCCCACAATATTTTCATAGTTGAAGTCTTCCGGTATCATTTGACTTTTGAGTTGTGTTGATGTGCCTCTTCATCCTTTGCAGATAACCACTAACGGTCTCGTATACAAGAGTGAGTCTCATATGTTTGCTTGTGTTGTTGAAGCGTTTCATGCTACACCCAATGTTTACAAGAGGAAGAGTAAGGAGATCCGCATGGAAACTGAGCCATGTGGCGTAGACTGCTTCCTGTTACAGGTGCGTCCACTGTGACTTCATCCATTCTGCACCCGCCTTTGCTGCCTCTTGCGTTGCCATTTCTAAAGTTTCCCCGTTTCCTCTCCAATCCCTCGTGCTCTGGTGAAGAAAGGGGCTAAAGAATTTGTGGATCAGAACATGTTGCGGTCACGGAGGTCTCGAAGGCGACGGAAGCAGCAGCGTCCCGCCAGCTCCAGCTGCCCCGGACCATCCGGGTCTGCCGAGGAGGGCAAAGAGGGCGAGAGTGACCATGAAACCACTTCTTCCTCAGGTATGACACTGACATTCGTCCCACTTTAAAAACCTCAAGCATATTCTTTTTCTTTTTTTTTTTTTAAGGCTGTAAAACAAAATCTGGTATTGCAGTTAAGGCTCTCTGGCCTGCGGGTGCTTACAGTACAGACAGGGTGCAATTTGTAAAGAAACCAGGAGGGCAGGATGTTTCCAGTGGGAGTGGTTACTTTCCACAGCATGTGTTTTTAGCTTTAAAAATGTCACATTTTTCACAAATTTTGTAATGGAGACGAATTAAAATGATAAATTAAAGTGAACAAATGTGACAGATTTGACAGTTTCAGGCTTGTATATCAGGAACTCCCCACTTCCAAAGGAAAAAAAAAGGCACTTATTTAGCACCCCTGCGATAATGATTTATATTCCCAACAGCTAAATGAAACGGAACAAAAAGGCTTTTACTGTGGAAAATCTTCGAGAAGTCCAACATACAGTATTTCTCACTCAGCGTGATAAAGTGTGTTCTAAGGTTCAAGGTTATAGTGTGACTTTTACTGCAAACAGCTTTACTTTGTTTCAATCATTTTATACATCTTGTGTTATCTGTTGGTGAAGTAGCTTTAATCCCTTTTAGACGGAAATAGATTACAAAAGGAATTCAGCTGTTTTCAGGGGGAAGGGAACGTAGATCCACCCTGACTACTGGCAAATCCCACTCCAACCAGACATGGGACACTGGTGGCTTGCGGGCCACATTCTTTTGACTCTTTGAGGCTTGTGAGCAAAGTGACTAGAAATCAGGAAGAAGTTATTTGTTTTACATGTGATGGGAGAAGGTCGCTTTGGCCATGTTTGAAGCAGATGTTAATTGTAACGACCCTCTATGAGTGAATGCCATGTATGGTCATGACAGGGATAACGGAGTGTCTCATTCTTGGTGCAGATGCCACTCTGATTCGTTTTAAAGGATTTCTTCACCACTTTATAACTGAGGCGGTGCATCATTTACCATAACCTCCCCCACACACCTCCCTTTCTGAATACACTGTAGCTGCTCCTTAGAAAAGTGAAATTCGGCCGCAGACGCCAGCTTTCAAGTCTGAATCTGCCTTTTCCTTCCTCTCTGCTCTCCCATCCCCTTTTCATATCGGCTCGCTCGTGCCAAGCAAAATAAACCAACCATTAGCTTTTCATGTTTCAGCTTCTATATAAACATTTTCCTCCCGTCTCTCCCTGCCTTCTACTTTGCTTTTTCAAACCGTCTTTTTTATCTCTATCTTGACATATTTAGGTTTACCTCCCCCTGATATCTCAGGTCCTTGTTCATCAACGTCCGTGCCTCGCTGAACGCCTCTCTCCTTAGTTTTGGAAACCACTGGTGCTCAGCCAGTGACTCAGCAGACTCTCTCTCACACGTGTGGAGATAATGTGGAAAAAACAGATTGTCAAGCAGATTAATAAAGCTACGCAGTGGTGGAGCATGTGGCTACAGCAATGCTGCATTCAGCCTGTTGCCAGGCAACGTTCGGCTCAAGCTGTGGGTGTACGAGCAGCGACGCTGAAAATCCCAAAACAGTAAATGAAAGCGCACGGTCCTCTCGGCGTGTGCAGAGAGCCACACAAATCTCCTCTAGAAATAGCAGACTGTACATTTGGGTTCAATTAGCAATGCTGGTGTGTTATGTGTGCATTGAAGAGGTGTCAAAAACTTTGTTAAAACCAGAAATGTTTGCATATGCAGAGACATGTCTGTAGATTTTCATTGGGGGGGTGGAGGGGGGGGACTATGACTATTATTTCTCCCAAATGAGTCAGTGAGGTTCATGTGCCTCTCTGAATGTGTGGATGAAACAGAGGGGAATTCACGCTGCCAGACCCCCACCAAGCTGCGTCCAGGGGACGATGACGCAGTGCAGCAGGCGTGCTGTGTGGTCCAGTGGAGTGGAGCAGAGGAGTCACTGTTCAGGGTGCTGCACGGCACGTACTTCAACAACTTCTGCTCCATCGCCCGCCTCATCGGCACTAAGAACTGCAAGGAGGTGAAGTACTCGCACACTTGACAGTTTTCTAAAAGCAGCATGTTTCCTTTGGCGCCACAACCATTGGGAGTCGGCTCTGACTCAAACGGCATGCCTTAATGGTTTTACCAGAAGACGATGTCGTCCGACACCAGTCTGACTAATGTTGACTGGCAGTGATGCGTCAACCAGTTTGGGAATAGCTTGGAACTGCAATGTCGTAGCTTATTATTAGGTAATTGATAATTGTTTAAATTTAAAAACTAAAGTTCTACTTTCTCCCGGCTCTATTCAATTAATATATTTATCATGAACCCAACTTTAGTTACTGTCACCCTAAACTCATGTTTACTGAAGTGACACACCCCATTAATTCTTAACAGAGTCACTCTTTCTGACACTGACATGAAAGATGTCTGACTGTAAGTACCATCATTATTAGGTGTATATTAGTAGTACTGCTTTAATCAGACCGCTTAAAATTAAGGTTAACTATGTAATCAATTAATGCGACACATATTAGCTGTTGGTAGTTTATCTCAGCTTATCTGCTTTTAATTATTGTAATTTACAATTTATATATCTATTTCTTTCGTATGATTCCACCATAATTTAACACTCACTGATATATCTGGAACTGAGCTGCTGTGCTCTTTTTCCATTCCCTTTGCATTCTTCATTTTTGTCAATATCCAGACACCCAACAGTGTAACCTGATTGCTGAGAGTCTGTATTATAGTTTATGTTATGCTTGGAGCGGCCCATGTGGCCAGCAGGCTAAACCTCACGCAGAGTGGAGGAACACCCCCACCACCACCCCCCAACTCCACAAGTTCTGCTTTCAAACTTGTTTTCAGACTCAGCAGTGAATGTAATGTCTTAGAATTTGCTTCATAACAGCATTCACCCTGTAACATCTCTGAAAAGGAGTAGAAATAGAATAATTATTTCTTGAACCAGAGTTGAATTTTTAACGATGGACTATTTCGTTTAGAACCACATTATTTAAACTAGACCGGTTTTGTTGTTGTTGTTGTTGTTGTTGTTGTGTTACACATGACTCAACTTTTTAACCCAAACTGAAAGAAGACTCTAACTTTAAACTTGACTTGAGGTTTTTACCACCTGGATCCAAACACAAAAACAATGTGTTTTCACTCGATGCATTGTCGTGTGAATGAAGCCCAAGTTACCAATAAAGCCTGTCGCTACTGGTTATACATTATTATACAGTATTGTATCATCTGCAGAATCAGATGACCAGCTGTGCTTGTAATTCATGCTGATACTGCAATAATCACATCACCTGTGGTTACATCTTGAAAAGTATGATGTTCTTACAGTTGCTTTAATAAAGCCCATATAAAATATTTTCTGCATTTTCTCATTACTAAAAACATTTAACATATATTGGTATTGGGGGGGGGGATATATATATATATATATAATTATTATTATTATTTTTTTTTATTATTACATAGGAATACATCTCCAAATGGAAATTTAGGATTTAATCTAGTTTAAATCTGTAAAATTTCTCGTAACGAGTAGTCACAAATAACTTTCCACCATGGTTAACCTCATGATTGTTTTGGGGGGGAAATGATCACAAGAGGCTTTTCTTCTCTCTGTAAACACACTTCAGTTTTTGTTTTTTGTTTTTGTCAAGTCAATCCATGAATTCCTGCTAAAACTCCAAGAAACTTGAAGCACAGTTGTTTCGAAATCGTGTGATTTCTGTTGTGTTTGCGTCAGAGCGAGTGCAATAACGTACACGTCCTGTGCCTGTGGTTTTATGGTGTGGATAATTGGGCTGACTACAGAGAGAATGGCATGTGGCACCATAAACATGGATGCTTACCAGATGTGACGTCTCTCGTATTCTCTCATGACGCAGTCGTTCTGACATTCCCGGCCTCGTGTAATCGGAGCTTCAGCTGGGCCCGAATGAAGAGGTGCTGCTTCACAACATAATGTGACTTCGAAATTACATTTTTGTACTTGGGGTTCATACATAACAAACGTGATGAAGCAGCAGCCTCACTCCTCCACATTCAAAGCTTGCAGGCACCCCCCCCCTCCTGTCCCACTCACAGAAAATCCTTGTGTCTGGACTGCACCGTCACTCACTGCTGGGACATTCAGAGAAACCTGGCCTCTGCTTCACTCACTGGAAATGCTGAAACCAGCTGCATCATTATGTGCGTCTGCAGGAAGAGGCCAAATCTGGCTTTTGGCAGCCAGAAGTGTGTGTGTGTGTGTGTGTGTGTGTGTGCGTGCGTGCGTGCGTGTGTTGGGGTGTTGGGGTGTTGGGGTGTTATGCTTCAGCCTTGAATGTTTGCGACGAATTTACCGGATACAGTGTTTTGCTCATGTTGTTGTAATTTTCCACAGGTGTACGAATTTGCGATCAAAGAGGTTCTGATCCATCGCGTTCCTCTGGAGGATGGAGGCATCTCGCCTCAGAAGAAGAAAAGGAAACACAGGCAAGATATGTTCAACTCTGAATGGGAATTTCCATGTATTGGGCGGATAGATTCTCCATCTGGTCTTCTACTGAATTACTTTATTTTTGCCTTGTATCTATTAATAGCTCTCAATCCACTTGCCACGAATGGTGACAGAATACTAGTGATAAGAGGCTTGATAAACCCTTTTCCTGTCTTTGATTGTTGTTGCAGGTTATGGGCAAAGATTCAGCTGAAAAAAGGTACGTTCCCGTCACATATTATGAGCCTGGCCGTCACGCCCCGCCCCTCCCGCCCTTGAGCAACGCGCCTTCCTGCGCCAGTCTGAGGATGTTTGTCCTCTGTTGCTCCAGATAACTCCTCCAATCAGGTGTACAACTATCAGCCTTGTGACCACCCGGACCACCCGTGCGACAGCTCCTGCCCGTGTGTGATGACCCAGAATTTCTGCGAGAAGTTCTGCCAGTGCGAGCATGAGTGTGAGTGTCACCTTCTCCCGTCCTGCCGTGTCACAGATACTGTACTCCTCTTTCTTTCTTCCTTCCTTTCTTTCTTTCTTGCACAAACAAAAACACGTAAGCAGCCCACTCGGTCCTGTCCGTCCACGCCGTATTCTCTCCTGAAAGCTTCAAAGCCCTTTTCACCGTGACACAATAGAGCCGTGCAGCAGAATGTAAAATGACTCTGCAGCGTTCAGTCAGAGGAGAAGCCGTCCTCTGGCAGCGATCGGTGGGTGCCTGTTTAACACAGACCTGCATTCACAATGGAGTTTTTTTTTCCTGCAGCAGAGATGACCCCGAACTGTGTTTTCTGAAATGGCCACATGGCAGAGGAATGTATTTTTTTGTTTTTGTTTTAACCTCTATACAGTTCATAAAAAGGATAAAAAGAACTGTGAAAGGAGGGTTTTACCTCTTTTTTTTTAATGTATTTCATCTGTTGTGGTTCAGTCACCACCTCCTCCTCTTTACCTCGCCTCTTCCCGTAGCTGAGAGGAGCCGGGGCCAAACAGGAAGCGGCCCCCGGTTCCACATGTGCATGCTCTGAAGACCTGGAGAGGAATCAAAGGGATGTGATGGGCTCCATGCCTGATGTACAACATCGTCTCCAGCGTCAGTCTGGGTCAAGTGGCCACAGCTTAACGCTGCTGCATCTGATGAGACTGATGCATGAAACATATGCAGGCCGAGAACAGGATAAATAGCATCAGAGAAGAGAGAAAGGACATTTTCCTCAATATATATTGTTAAGGGCAATTAAGGCAGTGTTGGAGGACCGTATTTTAATTTTCACAAATATAAACACTGGATGTGCTTGAAATTCTACCGTAAGTTTACTTTACTAGTAGTATTCTGTGAAAAATGGCAAACATTTTAATACAAATGTTAAAGATCTAAATAGCCCTTTTCAGGGGCCAGACATAACATGAGAACACGACACGTCCTGGCCAAAGAGGACATTTGTTTCACTCTGACGTCACTTTATCGCCGCTGGGTTTGGCAGTCAGATGCTAATAACATCTGATATTATGAAATGAGTGACACGGTTACGATTGCTGAGGTTTTCATGAGCTTGTGTGACATAACTTTTGTTGGAAATCAAAGTTTCCCAAAGTGGGTTGTGGTCCAACTTTTTCATAGTTGAAGGAAATTTCTCACAATATTGGGAGTTTTTTTTACCCAAAATTAACAACAATTAAAGAGTTTGCGTCTCTCATCAGATACTTAAATATTGTGAATTCCTATGACAGAAAAATGACATCTCTCCATTTATGAAATACTGATAGAATACATTCACAATATTTATGCCATCAGTGTTGAGTTGAAGAAGTATCAGAAGCCCTGAAGGAATTAAGGTGTTATGATCGGTTCTGTCTAACTGATGAAAACTCTCCCCTCACCTTTACTGCATTAATTAGAGAGTTACTGACATTTTGGCAACGACTAAAGAAACTCAACTACTTTCCCATAGAAGCAAATAGTCATTGCAATCAAGTACAGTAGCAAGCACAGCACTGAATATCCCTGATACTTTCCTGTGCCTGTGGTCGGTGTGTAACGTTACACCCGTCAGAATTGTATTTCAGCACCTCTGCCAGCAGAGGTCTCCGACTGATGAGCCTGCCGCCATTACTCAGACACTGAGATCCTGTGCTGCAACGACATTTTGAGAAGCAATCATTTATCATAATCATATCTTGTTTCGCCAAGTCGTATAAAGTATTACATTACCCTCTTGCTGCGTGCAATTTGTTCACACGTATACACACACCCACACACACACACACACACACACATATACATATGCAGACAGCCTGTCAGCAAATTCCTGTCCCAAGCAGCTGTGTGTCCACATGTTTTCCAGGCCAGAACCGCTTTCCCGGCTGCAGGTGTAAGACTCAGTGCAACACCAAGCAGTGTCCCTGCTACCTGGCAGTGAGAGAGTGTGACCCAGATCTCTGCATGACCTGCGGCGGTGCGGACCACTGGGACAGCAAGGCGGTCTCCTGCAAGAACTGCAGCATCCAGAGAGGCCTGAAAAAGGTACCTGCAATCAGCTGCGAGCGTTTGTCAGGAATTGTCGGGTTTTTAATTCACTCGTTGTAAGATTTGTCAACATCAGGAGTTCAAGTTGAAATAACTGGGTTACTCACGCATAAAATAGCATGTCAACTTATGTATATTCCACTGGAGTTCATGCACGACCGACATAAGAACAGGGGGAAAAAAAGAAACCGAAAAACCGCTCCGATCAATGTGATGTGGATTTGGAACCGTGTGGCTGAAAGTGAACCAGAAACAACATGTGTCCTATTTAAAGATCGCATGAAAGGAAAAATACATTACTCACTTTTTGTCTGTTTTTTTTTTTTAAGTCATTTATCACTTCATCTGTGCCAACAAAAAACTGCTATTGAAGTATTTTAACATCAAAGTCTCTGATGTATTCTTAAAACCAGTTCAAATGTCAGTTGTGTTTAATAATTCTCATCTGAATGCAGAACCAACTCCCTGATATTTCTCATAAACATCAACAGCAGTGCCCGCTTTAGATGTTGGCTCAAACTCTCCTGGGTATTCACACAAACTACTGAAAATAGTAATCTAATGCTCAGCCCCTCTACTTTGATGCAGTCGTACTAATAATACATTAAGTAACTCTTAAATTACTCAGACTTTATAGATTTAATGGCTAATTTATGACTGGGGATGATTTCCTGAAGGTTTGGGTGTAAAAAAAAAAAGAAGAAGAAGAAGACAAACATAATACTGTGTACACACGTGTAAACGCTGATTTACTAGCAATGTGCACTGAAGGTCGCTACTGACAGATTTGCTAAATCACACTGGATGTGAAATATTGGGTGTGTGTCAGGCTCCACAAAATACTGAGAGTTTAGCACTAATGGACTGATGCGCAATGCGATTTCCTACATTTTAAAATGTTTACAAAGATTGCATCTGTTTTTAACGTGTTTGAGAAGGAGGTGTTTTTCTTTATCTGGCTCCCCATAATTCATATTTTCATTATGAAATGTTTGAGATTGGACTTCATCCAGCCACTCGGTGGAATAAACATGGAAGCTTTACAGATTTTAGCAGATTATTCTCATGTAAACAGGACTTAATGCACACAATGAAGATGGTAATTGAATTTATACCCACAAAACGCACACAATCTGAATGTTCAATCTTGTGCCAGAGCTTTCAATTTAGCATTTTTTCTGTAGGATTTCAGTAAATTAAGCTCATTGTTTTCTGACTCATAGTTGGGTTTTTTGGGGGGGTTTTGTACACAGCTCCAGATTGCCTCTAAAATAAGGTGGTGGACCCCCACCCCCATGCTTCAAGGAACTGTTTACGTGACACCAAATCCTTTTTGTTTCGGAAAAGTTTTGCGTTATGAAAATGATGTCCATTTACACGGAAATTGCAGAAATGATTGAAAATTCTGTAGCTTTCATGTTGGGGCACTCGTGGGAGCTGTTGGCTGTTTTTGTAAAGACATCACACATGCATGCATGCAGAGAACAATATGCAATAAACATTAACAATGGTGAGGAAAATGACATTCGCATGGACAGACGAGTAAGTTGGATTGTTATTCCGGTGATTCTAAACTGTAAAACTACCAAGTCCCACGAGAAGACGAACTGGGAGTCACGACACTCTGGAGACAAGCATTGTCCATCGGCCCACGTATGTGCAGCAGAACTGTTTCCTATGGCCATGGTGAGCGTGTGCAGTCGCTGTGTTTTTTGCAAAAGTTACATTATCCCCTGTTAACACAGTCGGAAAGTTTTTTGAAAAGTTCCACTTTGAGAGACCTGTTCAAAAAGTTGCAGTCGTGTGAACTCCCACCAAAAGCGCAACAGAAGTTTTCCCTTTTCACTTGAAAACATTGTCGTATATATGAGAGCTAATTTGTCAGATCATCACAGTGAAGGGAAACGGTTTCAGACGGACCCACTCTGACTAACTTGACTCTTGAAACTGAACCAAAGTTTCCCAGGTCTGCACCATGTTTTACAAATGATTCTGGATTTCTATGACAAATCAAATTTTGACAATGTCATAGCAGGCAAAGCACCTTGTGCCCCTCCCTGACCTTTGACCTCTCCCCTAGCACCTGCTGTTGGCCCCGTCGGACGTGGCCGGGTGGGGCACCTTCATCAAAGAGCCCGTTCAGAAGAATGAGTTCATCTCCGAGTATTGCGGAGAGGCAAGTCCCTTGGCAGATTTGATTCCGACATGAATTATTAAACTTTTTTTTTTTTACTTGGAGTCTCACTGTTCCTGTGTGTTTTCTCGAGCAGCTGATCTCCCAGGATGAGGCCGACCGACGTGGAAGGATCTATGACAAATACATGTCGAGCTTCCTTTTCAACCTGAACAATGGCAAGTATTCCCTGCTGCCGCCCCCGCGCCTTAAGCCTGACACATCCCTGTATTGAGATATCCTAAATGTCTGCGCCTGTCTCTCTCAGTAGACTTTGTTGTGGATGCCACACGGAAGGGGAACAAAATCCGCTTTGCAAATCATTCGGTTAATCCCAACTGCTACGCCAAAGGTGAGCGCGAGTGTGTGATGTGTGTGAACTCTTGAGGATTGAGGATTGGTCTGTTGGCTGACTGTGTGTGCGTGCTGACGTTGCAGTGGTGATGGTGAACGGAGACCACCGCATCGGAATCTTCGCCAAGCGTGCTATCCTGCAAGGAGAGGAGCTCTTCTTCGACTACAGGTAGAAATGCGGCACGATCACGTCTTTAAAATGGGGGGGGAAAAGAAACGCTGGGCCTGTGTTACTTGTGTAAAAACTCTCCGATCATTCCTTCCACAGATACAGCCAAGCCGATGCCCTCAAATATGTGGGAATAGAGCGGGAGGTAGACATGACTTAGTTCTACCGACACAACCCGTCCTCAACTCCTCGGCCACCCACTAATGCTTCAGTTCCTCTCCGCAGCGTCACATCAAGCTGACAAATTTCCACCAACAGTCACCGTCTCTGCCCTCACTGCTGCATTTCCAAAAATAGAACCCCCACCCCCCCCAACCCTCCCTCCATGCTGTTTGCAGGTGCTCCGACTCTGCAAACGCTGCATCACCTCTGCCAGGAAGAGATCTCCCCCCCTCTGCTCCCAAACCCTCTCACCTACCTGTAAGGCTGTATACGCCAAGCTTATTAAACTCAACTATTTAAAGTGGAAATACTATTAATCCATATAGCTTACTGCACTCAAGAGGATCACACTCGGTTTATTTTATTCCACCAGGTAACGAGAGGCTGCAGTCAGATTATTACGATGTGTGCTCTCAGCAGTTTAGTTTCTGTACTTATAGACCGGCTTTTCGTTCGACATCTCAATACGTACTGCAAGCTTTCCCATCGTATCTAAATGATGATGATGATCAGTAAAATGCATGTGCTGTTTTTTGACAAACCATCCGTTGAACATGTTAGCCGCAGAATTTAGCTTCCGTCAGCCGCTGTTCCCGTGCAGTCACTCGGTATCGTAGTAGGATGTTTTTCCCCTCTGGTCGTTTCTCGGAGAAACTTCTCAACAGCTCGCATCTCCACCTCTGTGGTAAAAATAAGTTATTGTGCATTTATATCACTGTTCTGCAAAAATAGGCAACCAGACAAGAAACCGACCGACTGACTGAATGTAACCAGACGATGGTGAAGAGGTCTCATCTTTCTTTTCATTTGAAACATTGTCCTGTTTTTTTTGTTTGTTTTTTTTTGGTACTCAAAACAAACATTTCTCATTGTGTTTACATGATCATGAGATCTTCACTTCTTGTTATGAAACCAGTCACAGACTAAACGTCTTCCTTTAAAAGTCACAGAAAGTGCCAAATGAGTCTACAGAGAAAACTGCTGAAAACGACGTGGATGGAGATGTATAATGAAGTGAGCTCTTTTAAAGCTGACCTTCACAAGTTTTTAACCATGGAAAAATGAAAATCTGTATCTTTCGACCAAATATCAAAGTCCCCCAACATGTGAATGTAAAGTATCACTTGCCATCTTTTATTTTCATTTTTTTACCTCCAGATTTTTCATTCGCTGTTTTGGAATTTGAAATCATTGAAGGCTCACTTTGAAATGAGATCATTTTCAGTAGAGATGAGCAAAATGAAAGTTTAATGCTATGTACAGTGTATGCCTATAAAAATAAAGGTTTAACTTTATACAATATCAATGCTGTCTTGTGTTGTGTCGTGCAAGTTAATATAAATACTGTATTCTGTAGTTGTTACTTCTTTGAAAGCCAATTTCAGCAACTGAAAGTTAAAGGCTTGTGCTTTACTTTCATTCTCATACGATCAAGCCAGTGTAAAACTATTCTTGAACATTTGTGTTATTGTAGCATCTCTGACACAGACACACTGTGTTGGTCAGGTAAGGACGGATACTCATTTAATTCAGATGAAGTTACCGATGCTCTGTAATCTGGATGTTATCAGCTCTTAAAAGTAACAAAAAACTAATAACAGCCGATATAAACGGGTCCTTAAAGGTAAACTAATGTCACCATGGTTACGGGCAAATATTAATGAGACCCGAGTTATTTCAGGATTGATGACAAGCCGATCAACAAGTGTTCAAAATAAATATAAAGGAGATGTAATAAAATAACGTTGTGGTCAGAATAGAGAGACAGTAATATGATGACGAGTGAACTAAATGGCTGTAAATTCAGCTTATTACATGTGAATATTTTCCATGTAAAATAGATTTAGCTCACAATATTGAAGAAATAATTGCAACGGATTTAAATATGGATATTTGACTTTCAACATTGCATCACAATCTTTGGAAATTATATTGCAGGCTGCAAAAAAAACCTGCATATCCATACAACCGGCATGTAAAGCCAATGTTAATGACATTGTTGCATAATACAGTGAAACACCTAAAAATCTCATCCTTGCGGCCTTGAACATGCATGTGTGCTGTCGCTCCTCCGACGGTCTGCAGCTCTGTTATTAGTCACAAGAAACACTTTACTCAGCACAGTACCAATATATTGCCTGCACCCAGCTTAAATAACACGTAGACATCTTCCTTCAAGCGTCTTTTATTGGGATGACAGTTTGGCTTTGCCTTGAATTTACACAGTAATGGTCATTTACAGTGAAATTATTACAAAAACAAACTTGAGCATACAGAAAACAACCGAAACAATTTTCTAAATTCCAACGTGATTGAAAACAACACAGCTGCAATCTTCATGTCTAGTACTTGTTCCAGTGGGATTTACTTAGATGGTGCAGATAAGTCTAACCTGGTCTAACCTGCCTGCTCCTCTCTGGCGCCGCTTCACCCGATTTCACACACTGACAGGGCGTCTGCACATGTATTAAGGCCTTGGTAGGTATTGAAATCTCTAAGAATGCGGAACAGAATCACATGCAGGCTATTAATCCTTTAAAGAGCGTCATTTAACTTCATTTTGCTTTTGAATAGATTAGTTTCTATAATTGAAAATCAGTTAATATTCATCTCCAGGGAGCATTAGTCAGTAAGTATTGCATGTTAAAGGTTAAGCAGATACCCTGTCTGAGATAAGGACGGTGGCTCCCTCTAGTGGCCGTTTTATTGAATCCATTTTAACCACAGCCCATGCCTCCATTTTTGAAAGGTCACTCCAGAAATAACTGAGCACAGACACTCTGGACTACAGGTGGAGGAGCCACACTGAATCAAACGCCAAGCCTTGTTCTTGTCTCACTCTGGTCACTGTTGGTGCACTACATTAAGTGAGAGTTGGCATGAGTGCACATAAACATCATCAGGTTGCACGTTGGTGGTGGGGAAAAACTGTCAAAGCACAAACATGGAAGCATCCAGTCCATCACACAAACACACGCTCCAGGGACCACACATGAATGAACCAGTACAGTTGCAATAATGTGACACTGCTAGGCTGAATGTTTATAGTTCATTTACCAGTGAATACAGTGAGGTGTATACATTTATATAAAAACAGAAGTCGACTTTTTTCCACAACAGGCATGTTTGTTGTGAATGACATAAGAGTCTGTGTGATGATTGTCCATGTAATAGAAACATAAATCTTTGCATTGCTCACAAACAACCAGCTCCAATCTGTTTGCTCACTTTTCACTTTCATTCATTCTGTCACAGAACATTCCCGAAAAATATAGCCTGTGTATGCCAGGTTTTTTTTAGCCAAATCTGTACAGGTTCTTTGTACATCTCTCTCTCTCTCTCTCTCTTTTATTTTCACTGTACAAGATCGCACAGCCCTGCCCATCTGTAATGGAAGCAAACCAACAACGTTGCGTTTTTGGAGGTGTATCAGTGCTACAGAGAACAAGTACTGTACTTTCTTTATCCTGAGCATTACCAAATGAAAAGCTACCATGAATACGTGTCATTGCTCAGCAGTCTACAATGAGAATGCCACTGTTCATACATTACAGAGTCAAAGGATTTACATTCAACGCTCCAATTCAGCTGTTTTTGAGTTTAAAAAAAAATACGATAAAAAAGTCGCCTAACACATTAGTCATATATTCACGTATACACTCAGTACATCCTACTTGATATTCTGCAAACTAAACCAAGACATTAATAACATCATTGGTGGTGGAAAGAAGCTGTTATTATTATTATTGCATGTTACTGCAAAGTGCACTCATGCTCTACATGTGCATAGCTATCATGGTGCAAATGTATTCCTTTTTTTGTTTGTTTTTAGATTTATTTATATTTTTTTTCCACATAGTGAGCGGGAGTGAGGGGTGAGAGCCCGAAGCTTTGGTTGCGCCACACAGCAAATGAAATTTCATCTCACCAAGGAGGGAAATTTTCATATAACTATTGGTGGGATTTTATATTTTCATACATTATTTTTAAACTTTCCACTGGAAGCAGCTAAACAAGCAGCAGCGGCGGCAGAAATGATGTGGTCCGCCACTGTCCTATAGCAATATGCAAACATAGTCAAGCAGAGTTGGAAGTAAAAGATTTACACTCCTGTGGTCCACTGTACATAAGATATTGTGTGTGTGTGTATGTGTTTAGATGTTTGCTTCTCCACATTACCATAGCTGTTCCCTGAATGTTGTTCTTTATTGAAGTGTGATTCCTTTTGAGGTGTCTGCCAAGTCAAGCACCCTGTAGCACCAAGCTATTGACAGCTTGATCCCAATACGTAACTACACATAAAACGGAAGGAATAAGTACTTGGATATTTCAGTCTCTCTGTCCCTGACAAGCTTCATGACCCTCCTTCAGTTTTCTGCCCCACACCTGCGGTCATATTTGCATTTCCAAAGCCCAATAGTTAAAAATCTAGAGATCTGAGCACAATGCGATTGGAAAAGCTGCTATCTACTGACACTATAGGGCAAATCTGAACCACGTACGTGTGTCGTTCTGTATAGGTAATGCACAGTTATAGGCTGCAATACAACAAAGCAGATATACCTTTTACAGTCTTTATATGAGTCATCTCAAAGCTCAACCTCTCAGAGCTCCGTGCTTGTGAAACGGTCTCTGATCGCTCATTAATTCTGTCCTCTTAGATTTTGTGCCCTTGTGGTGCTGGTTGACTTCACCAGCTTCTAGATGCGCACACTGTTCAAACCCCGGACAGATCGCAAGCAGTGATGAGAAAAATGGCTCTGTGAGAGATTGTCATTAAAAGGTACATTTTAGATGGCAATAAATCTATGCAGTAAGCTATTGATAGCCTTCATCGTTCTCAAAAATGGATCAGAAAATAAATCAGTCAATATAAGGCTGAATGTTTAAAGTCGATGGTGCCAATTTAACTTTCTGTAAAATCTTCTTTCCTACAGAGTCGAATCCAAACCCTATATCTGAATGTACATAGTTACTTCAGATCAAGCTCACTCAGATGAGGCACTTCAGTATTTCACCCTGCAATACAGTGTGAGACTTGTTGGCTCCTCATGCAACATGGGGCTTGATTTTTGAACGTTAAACCCATCAAAACTAGAATTCACCAAAATACATACTGTGTAGAGCACCAGGCATCATTTCCCACTCACCTGGGGAACAGGACACAAAGCAAAATGTAAAGAAAAAAAACAATCAAAAAGAACAAAAAGAAACTCAGAACAGGTATCTGTGGTTTTTGTTAGTGCTATTTCCCATTCCAACCCCCAGTCAAAGCCCACCCATTGTCCCAGAGGTCCGGTGATGCTAGTCACTCCTGAACTCCTCTTCGATTTCTGGAAGGTTCTTTTTTTCTCTCCTCAGCGTCTCCGTCAGTGGCCGCGAGCTGCTGGGAGACTCCAGGTTTTTGGGTTCATTGGTGTGATAACTGCCCTTCTGCTGGTAAGCGTAGACGTAGATGCTGTACAGGCCCCCGAACAGCAGCAGCAGCGCCAGGATGACAATAACTGGAGGATAAAAATAGACACAGACTCTGAGGGAAAAGATGCCCTGTGAAATACTGATGAGGAGGAGGAGGCGGCAGCGCTGAGTTTCCAGAGGTAAATCAGCAATCAGACAGAGCCTCTGGGTTAATTAAGGCCACTGCAAAATTATCGCCTTCACATCTCCCACAATCATAGAAATATGATTTGAAGATATACGTATAGTTAACTACTGGGCCGCGCAATGCTAATTTTTTCCTGATTGTCTTACCACTGATCCATTTAGCAAGAAATAAGGATAAAAACAAAAGGGACATTCACAATTGTCATTTATTTGATCAAAATGCTATCTATTTCATAAAGTAGTCTTCATGTAATGTATAAAGTCTTCATGTAATGATGATGAATAATAACATACAATTCAAGCGACAGTGAAGAATCAGAATACTTGGTGTGGCAGTTACAGTCTATATATAAGACACCACCCACTTGACTGTCACTTTTATAGTAAAAACTTGATGTTATGTTTGATCTGATAGATTAATGATAATAATTATGTAGTTGTTTGCACATCTGCAACATGTGGCACAATGTGAACCCTTGTTGCTCATTGTCTTACTGTCTCAGATTTTCTCCTGTCACATTGACCCATTTAAGCGAAACGAGAAGAAAATAGTAATCACAGCAGACAATAATAACAACATGAACTCTTGAATGTCCTGAAGGATGACTTCAAGTGAAATGACAGTTTGAAGACAACCTCGTCAGCGAGTATATGTTTTCCCTTCATGAATATCGAATGTAGACTCTGAGTTGGCTTTCAGGAAATAAGACAGATTTGTATCTTTTGACCTCATGGGCCGGCTACTTTTGTAATTTGAGAAGATTATCTCATACATGCAGCGATGCCAGAACGGAAATGAGCAGAGCAGAAGGTCAAGACATCAGAAGACTGCAGTGCTTCGTCAAGCCGCTACTTTCTGAAATAGCAGCATTTCATGCAAGACTTCAGCTGAATGTTGTATGAACATGTTGTGGAAATGCTTGGATGAGTTATAGACTTAATTAAAATCCAAACCTGCACTGTGGCTGTTCATTCTACAAGCCAGCGATATGACATATTCCATTAACAGCTGTTAGCCTTCTTTCCTGAATTGTTGCTCAGTGGTTCGTGGCCTCGCAGCTCAATGTTTCAACATCACAGTATTTCCACCTGCTCTGCCTTCAAATGCTGGTCAGGAGAAGTGGAGACTTGAAACTGCCTCTGGGTGTGTGTTTGTTTGTCAGTCAGGCCGTTCACTGTGTGACGAAGTGATGAAAACTCCCAACAGATGTGTGTTGGCAAAGCTCAGGTTCATATCTTTACTCAAAGGGTTTTCACAAGACGGGGACAATATGTGCTATGGAAGGATGCACTATTGTTTGGATGCCAGAATTGAGCCCTAATCTTTAATGGCGTGCTGATGTCCTGCATTAGCATAATAACTCTGATAATAAATGATCTATTAATCCTCAGCATCTATCAATGGTGACGAGTAATCCGGGCCGGTGCAGACTAAATATAGCTGATCCGGTGAAGGTCTCAGACAGGGATGGAGCAGGGCGTCTCTGTGCCGCAGTATAATCCCAGTCTCCAGCCTCTCCTGCTCATCAGCGGGACCTGCTCTAATTTTCCCATCATCTGTAATGCTGCGCTGCAGGCCGCTGATCTGCCCTCATCGTTCAACATGTCCACTTCTTATAAGGTTATAATGTGGATTACATAGGTTAAGTAATAAGTTAGGATTTGAGCTGGACAAAAGTCACATTTTATTTTCAGTCTTTTGCACATTCAGTCCACAATAGTCCCCATTCTGTAATAAATTACGTGTTAGAATGAATCTATAACCTATTCAGGTATTTAAGCGATGCCACATCATCACAGAATGCCTGCATTTCGCAGTTCACAGTATTTCCTGCATTCGCAACCGCAGCAAAGAAATGAATCTGTCTTAATCTAAAAGGAATCAATTCTGTTGTTTGGCATGAAATAAAAATATTTCAAGAGTCAGACTTTGTTTGTTTATTTCCTGTATTTGGGCTCTTTGGTTTTCTCCCATATGTATTCTAATCATGCCTCCAGTCGGGTGCTTGAGTACACACTTAGAAGCTTTCGCTGGAATCTGAGGGCTCGACTCTAATTTAGGATTAGAGGATTTTAGGAAAAAAAGAAGAAAGAGTTTTAAAAGGCTGATTTGTGTCATCTGGGACGGGATGGAAAGAAGTGAATAAAATAGAAATGAGAGGGAGGAGTGGTGCCTCAGAATAACCTGAAGAAACGGCTAAATGTTCAGTGACTGGTGTTTGTTCTGATGGAGTCAGTCGGTTGAGACGGATCCTACCTGTTATCCAGAACAGACCGAGGTCATCGTGGATATAAATATATTCTGTAACAAACAGACACACAGTTGAGTGGATGAACACTTTCGGTAATATTTTCTCTGTGTACTTTTTGAGTTGTACTGACCTATGCTCGTGAACCAGGGATCCACCTCCCATGGAACGTAACCCAGCACAGGAGGGAAGGCACCACAGTTGGACTCAGAGACATAACCTTGTGTCGTAACCGGAGGGTCTGTTTCATTCGGGCGGAAAAAGGCCTTCAGAGGGGCGTAGACATTGTATCGCACCCCGGATATGCAGCCAATGAAACCTGGAGCGTTATGCTTCTGGATCTCATAATCGATGTCACCAACCTCTGAAGGAGAAAATATATTAAACACAATTTAAGGCTTCAAGTGAGTCACCCAGCTATAATTCTGCCAGCATAGGAAATACATTGTAACTTCTTACTGACAGCAATAGTAAATAAGACTTTTACCCATCACGCGCCCGAGGAACATGGACTTAGGAGAGTCGAATCTTGCATCTTCCACCAAAGTGATTTTTTCCACTATAGGTTCCATATAATCCACCTATATGCAGGCAATAAGAGAGTTGTATTACCTCATCTTTGACATTAAATACACTTGTGAATGAAAAGCCTGTAAATCGTCAGGATATATAACAGAGCTTTTCTAAGTGTTAGAAAATGAAGGAGTTCAGTTTGAACTCCTGTCTTTTAACACTTATGCAGCACATTCGTTGTCTTACCAGACTGTCTAATATGTTCCATATTATATAATATAATTTAATAGTTTTTGGAATCTATCAGCAATCAAAACCTTAAGTTACCTCATGTTGGTTACATGCTTTTAAAAACAATACTCGCTTTTCCACATAGTCCTGCAAGTGTCACAACTGTGTTACACTCATTAAAGCTTATTTTATCATTTTCAATTGTTTTTCACTTCCAATGAATATTTCAAAAGTGTATATGAAAAAAAGAATCAATAGATTTGTCATCCAAACGTAATTTTACCATGAAAAGAAAATGAAACCAGAAAAATTCCGGCCCGTGACTTGAAAAAACCTTTTTCTTGAAATGATGATTTACATGAAGGTTCTTTCAAATAAATGATGCAGGATTTTGCTTTCAAATTCTACTAGTAGTAATACTAATAATAGAGACGCACTCAACAGGTCTTAATAATTTTGTGAGGTTCAGTTCAAAACATTTATGCCACTTTTACGTCTGCATTGTAAATGTTGAGCCATGATTGGGAACAATATGAAGAGTAGCCAGTCTGGCTCTCTCAGAGAAAGTAATCAAATCTGTGATTGTGGAGGTAATGGCACACCTGCTTGTGATTTCCTTTGCAGCAACGTAGCTGTTTTCACTTATTACACTGAGCTGAGATTGTCGGATGCAGGTTGTTTCTACTGATAAGAGTGGTATCAGCGTCTCTATCTAACCAGAGATCTAGTCCTGGAAGGTAGAATTGCAGCGCCAAGGTCTGGCTGATCCTCTTGCTTTCCTTCACGTTTGTGAGTTTTGTCATTCGAGATGCAAAACTGGAGCTCTGGTGTAAAAGGTGGAGGCAGTGGGATTAAAAACCTGTGTTTTGATGGTTCTGTTGTGTCTGGTTATGTTGACATAGTGAGGGTATCCGTCTGCCAGGTTTCGGTTGGTCAGCTGGTACTTGTGTGTTATGAGTCCCAGTTTATACCTCAGATCAACGCTACCTGCGGGATAAGACGCAACAAAACGCATCAAAAGCAGAAGCTGCTTTGGTGTAAAGAATGTTCATACTGAGCGTCACCTACCGTCATACTTGAGGAGGATAGCGATGTAGTCCTGAACGAAGGAGCTGATGTAGAGCAACACAGCGGGCTTGTGAACCGTACTGAAACTGAACTCTATCTCTTCGGCCGTGTCGTTGTAGCCGAGGCTGAAGTTGTCGTAGTGTGGATCTATCCAGTTGGCCCACGCTGCTTCATCCGATACGGGTTTCTTACGTATGTTATACTTTAGCCACGATCCAATCTCAAAGTAGGCGCCAATATCTTAGAGGATTCATGGGATTAGTACACTGGACACTGGGGCTGTAGAGGGATGTATGTTGATTGTGAACTCACCTTTATGGCAGTAGAAGCCATCAAAGGCTGTGTTGTTGCAGTCACAGGTATAGGAAGCGTAGCCCTCGATACACTGGCCACTGTTTCGACATGGTATGGTGGCATTGAGACACTGCCCAGTACAGTTCCTCCTGATGCCCTGCTCTTCATTTACTTTCCCTTGTAAGTCAAGAGGAACTCCATTTATCCGTAAGCCTCGCAGGCAGCCCAGGAAAGGTCTGAGGGTGCGGTTTGCCGCACCTACGACAAAGAAAGTCTTAGTCAGTGGTTATCCAGGGATCTATTTAAAAATGTGAGCTCACGTTAAGCAAAACCTACCAACGAGCAGAGGGTGCGTGAAGTCCATGGTGACGAAGGTCTGACCCGGCAGCCGTTTGACGGTCCAGGGCTGATAATCTACCTTGATGCGTGCTACCTTCACGTTCAGCTCAGCCTGGACAAAGTGCCACTCGTTGTCATTGAGAAGCACGGGAGACTTCAAGGTCACGTTAAGGATGCCATCGCCGACCATAAACACCAAGGCAAGATTATGGGTGGCTGAACAGAAAGAAGAGACAGAATAGTTCCACTTCACCTCAAGTTTAGGAGAATCTCGTCAAACTACAGCCAACAGGTTAAAGTCCACTCACTGTTGAGCTCCACTCGAATGAAGTTTTTGAGATGGTCGTCTGAGTTCTCCAGGAAGACGCAGTGTTCGCGGTAGGTTTTAAAGTGGAAGGAGATGTCAATTGTGTTCCCCGGACGCAGGGTGGGGAAGGTAATGTAGGTGGGCTTAGTAAAGGCGATGGTGTTCCAGATGTTCCCTGTGAAAAAAAAAAAAAAAGACTAGCGGATTTAGGCAGTGAGATCAACGTGTGAGTGTATGTGTTATCACAATCCGTCATTTTTAAGCTCACTGTCGCCATGGCAGCGGAGCGGGCCAACTGTAAACTGTGCCTCTGAGCCAGTTCTGTTGGTGTCTCCAACCACCACCTTCCTCACGGGCAGGTGGTCTCTGAAGTCCAAGTAGCCCTTGTCTGAATACCTGAAAACCACAAAAGGTGTTTTAGAGCACTGAAATCATCATGAAAGCCAAGTTAACCTCCTTAACGTGGCCTCCTCTCACCATTGTCGGTAGTCAGCGTCACAGTTGCATTGGAACTTGGGGTCGACGCAGGTTCGGTTGATGGCACAACCACATTTCTGGACTTCCCTGAATGTTCCACCCCAGTAATAGTGACTCTCGTTGTTACGACCAACCCAGTAACCGAAAGGCCTTCCATCTAGTTTAGAACAGAAATTGTGCCAGATTTTGTCATCGAAGCCTCTCTTAATGACTAGAAGGAACTACTAGCACAAAACCCTACTTACTGGGGGCGTTGAGACGAGACTTATAGCAGGAGTAATCAATCCATTGCTCACAGTACAAGGAGGCATTGGCCAGAGCGGTGACTTCATCCCACGAGGCGTTCCAGTAGTTGACGTTTCCGATGTACGGCCGGTCTATTGAACTTCCACTCACCTTGGTTCCATCCGCTCGATCATGCATTATTACTGTCCATGCTTTATATGCTGTAAAGAGGTATGACAGATATGGGTCACTGTCCAGAGAGGGAAGGAAAGAGAGAAAAAAACAAACAAGCAAATGCAAATCTACGAAATTTCTGATTAAAAAAAAAGAATATTTCTACACAGTGCGATATAAACCCTTTTATTTCCCTTGAAATATCACTGCAAATTTTGTCATAACTGAAGTAGAATATCTTGACACAACGTTATCAAGCAGTCCACAGATGGTTTGTCAAATATGCTGGTAAAGAGTGTATTTTATCATCGTTCCGGTGATTACTCACATTTCATTTTGCAGTACACTTCAAATGGTTTCAGCGGTCCACTCAGATCAGGATCGATGGTGTAGTTTCCAGACCAATACTTGCCGCTGAGTCTGTAGGCCTCACACGATTCTTTATAAACCGCTGCTCGAGGAGAGGGACGAGCCATTTGTTATCATGAGGAATAAATACAACACCGGCCAGGTGCAATTAGGTGTAAAGTAAGAATTACTACAGTGATGACATTTTTCAACAGGCACTTACACATGTGACAAACTTCTCCTTTATACCCTGTATTCTCACACAGGCAGATGAAGTCGTCCCATGACTGGATGCATCTGCCTTCATGTTCACATGGATTTGGAGTACATCTGTACGTAAAAGGCATGTTTCTGTTTATTTTCACATTTGGTGATTCATGAGGAGAATATGAGGTAGGAAAATGCAACCAAATACGTTATTGTTAATCCAGTTCTTAGCACAAAACACTTTATAAAAAGGATATAATTACTTGATAAAGTGCCATCTGCAGTGCTAAATTTGTACTTTTGAGTGTCTTTATTCAAGTCGGTGAAAATCAGTGCTTGATTAATTAGATTTCTTCAAAAAGTAATGGAGCTACTTCACAGTTCTGTGAGGCCTTGCTGTCATATGGCCAATGACTGATTCACTCATTGAATTCACCGGAAAATACATCAACTGGCTGGTGGAAGATGCTCTATAACGTGTACGTCAACGTATCTTAAAACTAAAACAAATACAAAGTAATGATGAGAAACTTGCAACAAAACAGCTGAAAAACACTACAAACATGGAGACAGCAGGTCGCCCATATAAAAGCAAGGTAATGTGCCTCAAAGGTACCGCAAACAATGTGGGCATGGAATAATGTATTCATGAATGATTGTTGCATACCAATGGTTTTCTTTTTAATTTAGGAATAACAAGTTCTTCTCCTTTGGGAGTTTAGTGAAATAGCAACCACCTATCCACTAGATTTGTCTAATATTACAATTAATAGTAGCATGCTCTCAATGGCTTGAACATAGTCTTTAGTGAGCAAGTGGTGGAGTTTCTTGTGTGGCTGTAACTTTATAAATGGTTATTCACAAAACCAGTCCTTTCACAATAAAGTAGAACCGGTCAGATGTGCCCAGTGGTGCATGTAACAGGATGTCCTACCTGTCAGTGATCCCACAGGTCCCTAACAACAGCTCAGCATAACGTCCCCACTGCCGCTGTAGAATGATGTCAATATCAAGCTGCTCATTGTCTATGAAGATGTGTTGCATGCAGCCATGGAAGCGATTCAGCTTCGTCTCACACTTCCGTATCGTGTTGTTGGTTTTTGGACAACCTGAGTGGGAGAAAATAAATGTTTAAAGTGGCAAATGTGATTTTTTGTTTTGTTTTTGTTTTTTTTGCTCTTTCATTAAATTGAAGTCATCGCCTCACCTCCAAAAAAGTATCGGTCTCCTGTCCGGATAGTGAAAGGGTTGGTAATCTTTAGTGGAGAAGCTTCCTCCTCATCAATAGTCAGAGTCATCAGATTGTCTCTGGCTGCTAAATCCACCGTGTGCCAGTAGCCATCGTTCAGCCTGTATCCTAAAACACAATGGCAAGCCTGTCATGATGCGCGGCCATTACAGTTACAGTGAAAATCACAAAGTTGAGTTATTCGCTGGATTGAGTCTTTCAAGCCAAAGCTTAGCACAGTTAATTATACAACTAGAAATGACTTTTATGTTCTGTAATCCCACCTGCAGCAAACTGGAGTTTCTTCTTGCCAGGCTGGAATATGGTGACGTTGATCTGTCCCTCACTCAGACCCAGTTCAAGGGCACCCAGGTCGTCGGCGAAGCGCGTGAACATCAGTAGGCCGGTGTAGTCCCAGGAGCGAAACTTGAACTTCACAAACATGCGAGGCCTCCTGAAGAAGCCCGGCACCTGCAGGTAGTTGTTCGGCCCGGCGAACGTCATTGGTTTGAGGAGAATGTCTCGGCAGGCGAAATGCATCTTTTTCTAGGCGGAACGAGAGACAAGACCCGATTCATCACAGTGGCACACAGAGTTTCCTGTGATTGCAATTGCGCAGCAGGCACGACAAATTAAGAAGAGATCAAATTGCCAATACCGGAGTTAATTACAAGGAATAGACATCCTTCTTAATGAGGCACTTGTGTTTTCGCTGGGAAGACTTACCTTCCTCGGTATGCGGATGTCACTTTCTTCTCTCTTCGCCTTGTCGATCACATTGATGTCATTGATGAAGACATTTTCCAGGCAGCCTCGGAAGTTTGGTGTGGTCGGAAGGTGGGGCACGTTTTGCTCTATTACGCCCCCTACATACATCTGAGTGACAAACAACGAGACTTAAGTTATCCTTTTAAAGCCGACCATCGCCCCTCACCCCTCTGCACGTATTCAGACGCCAAGGCACCTGTGAATCCAGATCCAGATGAGTGAATTTCCCGTTACAGATGGCTGTCACTGTCTGACTGTCCACTGTGAAGTTCACCTGTCGACCATAGCGCTTAATGGTGACATAGTGCCAGTGGAGATTATCCAGGAGGCTTCCAGCAGTCAAGGTAGTTCGACCATTAACTTTGTGTACATTGCTACTTCCTGAACAAAGACAAAGAAAAATAATGCATCATTTACAAGTGAGGAACTTTAGACAGCTCCGCTTGATTGAACATGACCATTTTTCTTTTCGATGGATGTTGCTGTCACTTTCATCATTTACTTTACCTGCTACAACAAAATCCCCTCAATAAATGTTCAGGATGTGATCTCAGACCGTACCGAGACTGATGTGCAGGTAGAGACGGCCTCGCTTCAGCTCCAAGGTGAAGAGGTCTCCCTGAATCCCCTCGCCGTGTAGCAGCAGACCGTCCTGCTCCAGAGTTTTAAAGTTTATCGCAATGTGATCGCTCAGCGTGCGGGACCTTTTCCCAGGGTACGTGTACGCCACCGAGTCGTCTCCATTGTACTGCAGCACATAGGAATCTGAAACGAGGTGAAAAAGATCTCAAACTGACGTGACCTTTTCAAACTTCTCCAGCAAAGAACAAGAGACACTTCACTGGATCCACTGTAGACATGTGGAATGGAAGACCTCATTTTTACTTCATTTTTTATGATATCATAGATCACTTTGAAGCCACATTGAATCCCCTTTAATTATAATTCTTGTGATGTGTTTTATTCCGATGTGTTGTGGTAAATCAAGCATCTGTCTAAGACGTAAAGACAAGAGTGTAGGTGAGAGCCTGAACTCGAAAAACGCTAAATCTCTGTATTTTCTGTTGACTAATAGAAACAAACAACAAAGTTCCATGTTACAATTAACCCAAACAATGAAGTCACTTGTAACATTTCACTTCTTGCAAAAACACTTCCACCATTCAATATCAGACATGTGTAACTAGTTTGTACAATATTCTTATTAAAGCCTTGAGATATTGAGAGAAATATTCCAACTGTTCCTGGTCCATAATGTAAATCAGGTGATGCTAGAAACAATAATCCAGCAGGAACATATTTGGAATTAAGAACCAGTGGCTTATTGTCAAAGAGGTTTAGGCCACCGGGATTGTAGACCGTCCCTGGATGTGAATGAGAATCAGTGAATTGGTGTGGCGTCGGTCCTTACCGTACGAACAGCCAAACAGCTCCAGCCTCACCCCGATCTTCCCCCCGTTCTCTGTGTTCCACTCCAGAGGCAGCAGACGGATGTGTTTAGCGGTGAAGGCGTAATGGAAGACATTTCTTTTCACCTGATAATAATTCCAGTTCCCAGGCATGGTCTGCAGACAGAAGAGGCAGGGCGAGGACGGAGGGGGAAGTTATTAAGTCACTGCGACAATGTTAGCGCCTTATTAAGTGAGTGGAGATGAAGTGATGATGAGATTAGGTTTGTCAGCGCGGCGAGAGATAATATGCGGCACTGTCTTTGTTTGGGCTCCGACAACAATAAATATGATACATTCCACTGCGAATCCAGACTCGGCTATAAAGATTACGATAGACCAGTTAATCCCCATTAAGGCCATCATCCCTCTCCCCCAGCCGCCGCAGCCCACTGACACCTACTGAGTTGCCTCCTTTCATGATGTATGGCGTCCAGGAGTCGGGGCGGTCTCCGTACAGCAGCGTGTAGCGCGTCACCCAGTCGTAGGAGTTGAAGGTCCCCTGGGTGGCGATTGCCCTCAGTCTGTACTTCCTGCCCAGGTCCACCTGCAGCCATGGTTGTCTGTCCCTGGAGGAAGGCGACCAGCCACTGCTGCCTGGGGGGGGGGGGGGGGGAGGAGGGGGGTTGATATAGAATGAACAGATACAGTTTTCATCATGATCATTCGTACCCCTGTGAATTTTTGTGACGGAATGAATGCATTTTGTCAAGTTTGTGACCAACAAGAATAACAACAATAGACAATTAAAGACTATTCTTCATTCCAGAGGTATTTCATTGTCCTGGTACTTCCAGTAAAGGCCAAGCTGGAGTGTCTCAGCAGATTCCTACATGTTTTCATCAAGGATCTTGATGTAATCCTCCTTTCCCATGATTCCTCAGACCTTGATGAGGCTTCCTGCACCACTGGAAAAGTAGCATCTCTATAGAACTATGTTTCCATCACCATGCTCAATAGTGGACACACTGTTCTCCAGCTTGTATGCTCCTTTCTTTCTCCTGAAGTAATTGTCATCCCATCCTCCATCTTCATCTCATCAGATCACAGGACGGTTGACTAAAAACTGAGATCTTGTTTAATTTAAATTTTTTTTTCTTTTCTGAGCAGCAGTGTCTTCCGAGAACTGTGTCGTGGACAGTGACATCTTTGTCCCTGCCTTCTCAAGCATTTCAATTATAGCCTCGGTTGTGGCCTGGAGGTTGTTGTTGACCTCTCATCAGATTTTCCAAGTTTAAAGAATGTCTTGCACTTTTTCTCATGTGCACTGATGTTTTGATCTGTGTTGAACTTCCTGTTTTTGTTGATTAAGCCCTGAACGGTTCAACAAGGAGATCATACTGCTTCAAAATGACCTTGTAACCCTTTGGTCCACTGTGGGCTCATACAAGACTTTAATGCAGGTCCTCACTGAACTCCATGTTCTTGCCTGGAAAGTGAGAGTGACAAGAACACTTTTCCTAAACCTCATTCCTAAACTCCCAGAACGATGCTGAACATCTTGAAATCACTAAAGGACAAAGATTAGCACATTTACAAGAAGTGAAAACAATGGGCATGATCAGAAAACCACATTTGTGTAAATATTTTGTCACTAGAATGAATAATTCTGTACGCAAGGTTCTGGCCATATCATCGTTATGTAAATGAAGTCTGGCCGACTGTAGTAACAAGTACACAGAAAACACCAAAATAAGAGCTTTTACAAAAAAATAAATCTAAAAATGTATGCTATTTTACATAGGGTGTGAATATTTTTGAGTATGATTGTAGCTCACTGAGGACTAAAGCCACATAAATGAAATATGTTCTCCTAAAAAGTAAATTTTTCTTATCAAGAATTTTTATATTAATGAAACTTGGTTAAGCAATTTCTGACTGACTGGAGAAAGAATTACTCAAAATATGCAGAATTGGTCAATTTTAGCAGCTCAAATTTAAGGACCTCTTTGTATACATAACATTATAACCATTGAGACATTGACTTCACTAAACTTCTGATGGTGATTCTTCAAGTCCTGTAAGTCCATCTTTCTTACCACTACTTTTGAAAAATAGAAACCACTGCAGAGCAGTTTAATAGACTCGTCCAACTCATTTATCGTTTCGTGCTGTCCAACCCTCTTAAATTCTTACATTTCATCACTTTTACAACGTCTAACTCAAAATGAGAACAGAATGTTCTCATGTTGCCAAAGATTTTGTGTCCACCAACCAGGTAACCAAATAAATATTGTTGTTCAATTTATTTGTGAGTTGCACTCACATGACTACTTACTTATTCTTAGAGGGATACACAGAAATCATGAAGGTACTTGCAAATGACAAGCATATAAAGTATTTTCAATAACTGTCCAGTTATGGCACGGGTTTTTCATCAGGTCCATGACGAGGTGTCCAAATTTACCAGCTCCTTTTTAAATCTTCATTCTTCCATTAAGAGCCAAGCAGCTAATGTACAGTATAACATATTTTAGAGATGTTGCTAGCCAACTGCTGCAACCAGAAACAAGACAGATTACAGAATCGTTCGATAAAGAGCTGCCGATTCAGGTGATTGTTCATCAGGGTAAAAGCGATGAGTCACCATCTGTAACAGGTTGCGTTGCAGAGCAAATCTTAGGAAAACTGTGAATAGTTATTGATTTGAAATGTTCATTTATTTTGTAGAATCCATGAACAATTATAAATTGTGACAGCACTTTTTTTTAGGATTCTCAGGTATCCAAATACTGGTTTGTATTTGAGTGTGAAATACTGTGTCTCTTTTTCAGGGCAGCTGAGAAACCTATATCAGGATTTATATTTTTTTTTCATGAAATATGAGCCTACCAACTATGGTTGCAGCCATAATGATATAAAATAGACAATAATTTTTTAAAATGCCAGCACTTTTGCCCATTTTTTTGTTCAAAATAAAAAGGAAAATCCTCATCTGAAAAATATAAATAAATATCCACTATAGTGTGTATTTAATGTAAATATTGACATTAGAACCATTCAAAACCTGGGATACAATATTTATTCTACGTGTGTACACTGACATCACCCAGCAGTACCAAAAAGAAAGAAGCTAATCAATACTTCACATGCTTTGTACCTACACTGCATTCAGAGTGAGTAAAGTCTGGGATCCATAAACTTACCATACAGTTTGGCAAAATTGGCCGAGTACAGGAAGTTATATCTGGAGGAGGCCAGGAAGGAGGAGGCGTAGAGCCCGGAGATGAGCGGATCCACACATTCTTCTGCAGTGACAACATGTAGGGCACAAGGGTGAGGAGTTATTAATAAGAACTTCTCATAAGGCGGCATTCAGATTTCACAGTTCTGGGTAACAAAGTCCGACGCAGTCTGTCGGGCAGGGAGGGCCCGATAAGACAACACTGTTTGGAGTTTAATTAGAGGTTTGCTTCACACTTTGCACAACAGAACAACACATTTACCCAAATCTGTTTCATTCAATTCCAAGCAAAGTAAAAACACATTTTGGATTATTGCAAGCACCAGTACACAGACAGCAGTCTGTCTGTTAATAGCCTCCTTTTAAGCAGATGGAGCAGAACTTATATGTCGAACTAACCAAGCCCAAGCATCGAACAGCGTGTTGGTCTCATTTCTTCACGGGTGTGTGGAACAAGCTCGTTGAGGTAGTTGTTCACACTTGGGGCATTTTTGTTTGCATGCAAATGTATGTGAGGCTGTGGTGTTGTCACGGTGAATTGTTATTCAGCATGTGGCTATGAGACTGATAGGGTTGCCACCCATCTGTTCAGGCTCTCTCCCCACAATCAGGCCGTTAAAAGTGACCATAATTTAGCCTAATCTCGCCTCTGTCGTGACTGAGAATGAATACTTCATGCTTACACCTCAGGCAGCCAAAGAAACACGGTCTCATTTCGAGTATGACCTCTAATATCCACACAGGAGATTTAATATAGATAAAATATAACCACAGATGTGCGGATTTAATTCTTGAAAGAGATAGCACATTTAAAAAAGAAATGAGTGTTTCAATCTGTAACTATGAAATCATAGCGAGCAGCTCAAGTCTGTTCTTTGCCTTTCATCAGTATAATCCTCTGAAAAACATTGGGGGCTGTTCATTGGTAAGCAGGAGTTTGGCAGAGTAATTCTCGTGCCTCCAATCACAGAGGTCATGGAGCACAAGAGAAGGAGCAGTAAACAATTGCTACAGTCGAGAGATGTTGGGAGGATTAGCATGCAGACTGCAGATGACGCAAGAGGAGCCTCAAATTTTAAATAACTTCCCCGAGTGTCAGAGCAGAAATATGAATGAGGGATTTTTCATTCACTGCCTTACTCTGCAATAAATGAAGCGTGAAACATACCGGCGATGAGCATGAAGGCAACATTTTCCGCCTCTTCTGGATGAGTTAAAGTTCATAAAGAGAGTGTGTTATTTGTATACAATGGTAAAAGCTTTCACAGGCTCTGTCACCTTTCCATCAAGGACACGCTGTGCATTCAGGTGGAGGAAACATGCTGAGCAAGTGAAATGTGACCTTGACTTCCTGCCTCTGTCTCCACAGTGACTTTCCCTAAATCTCAGCGATGCAGGCTGGCGAAGCAGCTCACGACATCCATTGTTGAAAGGCCCATTCACACACAAAATATTTAGAAGACGTGTGGTGCACTTACACAAGCCAAGCTGAGTTGCTGCTAATAGCTTGCACATTGATTTGCTTTAATTCCCCAGCGAGAACTAAAGGGGAAGGTAGTTTGGCTTTAAAATAGAAGAACAGCCTCGTCCCAGACTGCGGCAGGTTAATCCAGGCCACTCAGCTCCTCCACACCTCCATATGACAGGATTGTCACGCACTCTGCACCCCCGCCTTTTCACTGTCTCTCCTCCTTCTCTCCACCCTGACTCCTCTCTCTTCATCTCCATCCAAAACTCTCAAAAGGCTCCCCTCGCTGAATCCCATTACCTCATACCCTGGCTTATCACCATCTCGCCATTTTATTTTTATTTTTTAGCGGCTCAGTGCTTCCCTCTCCCCCAGTGGGCGTTGTCATGTTGCTGCAGTTGAAGTGCACCTGAAGCATCCAGTCACCAGGTTTTCACCCTTTATCCCCTCTCATCTCGCACCCCCCTCCCTTCTCTGCACCACAAAGAGAAGGCTCTCTCTCTCTCTCTCTCTCTCTGTTCATCATTAAGGGGCTGTGGCGAGCTGCATGGCGATGCACTGCTCTGGCAGCACTCCTGCTGAATCATCAGTCTGCTGTAAGTGTAGGCTGGCCTGTCTGGCTTGACACATCATTGCTGCCGGTTGCATCCAGTATGCATGGTAGCACACCTCCTCCTGGCTGTCAGCGGCCTGCAAAGCGTGGCTGAGGTGTAGACGTCAGCTGAATTAAAGGATCTTCCAATACCTCGTCCAAAAAAAATACAGGAAGAGGACGTAAGGGAGTAAAAACACAGCATGTTCTCATATAAGAGTTTGACTGAATAATTCATACCACAGGAGGCATCGCTGCGGGTGGTGTCTACTGCTGCCAGGGATGAAAACTAGTAACCAGTGAGAAACTGAATACTTTTGGGCTTAACTTTATCTTCATTTTGCTCCCTAGAATAATCAAGAATCTGCTCTTAAAGACAAATTCCCCTCAAGGTCAGTTCCAAAATACATATATTTCCCATTTATCCATATATACTGTATATATATATATATCACACACCCCTGATTTCAAAACACAAATTCACTATAGAGAATATGCCTCAACCACACCCCAGGATGGACAGCAATGGCCTGGGGCCTTAGGCTCCATTTACATCTGGCACAGCTCCACTGTACAATCCCAGCCACTGGAGATATACTGCAGGCCAGTTGTAAAGCATCATATGGACATTTACAAGCCATACACTCAAGCATCCACTTGTGGGCGAGAAATCCGAGAGCAAACTCGGTTCACATACATCCTCATACACGGCTGTCTTTTCCCAGTCGAATCGCAAAACAAGTGCAGTCCTACACAAATGTGTGAAGGACCTTCAAGTATCCAAAATAATTTAATTGTTGTATTAGTGCATGAGCAAATTAGAAAGTGATGTGCAATTCAAGCCAAATAGTATGAACCCAGCCCTTGAGGCTGTTACCATGAAAAGATAAAGAAAGGGAGTTTATAGTGGAAACTTTCTTCCTGGGATTTAACAGGCAAACACTGCTTGGAGGAATGCAGCTGATACCTAATAATTGTATCTATCCATCTTCGATGCGATCAGTGTCTAATTTAGCCTAGAGACATCACCAGGCCGTCATGGAGCAATGCATGATGTTTAACTTTGTGAGAGAAGACGCGTGCATACCCAGGGAAGAACATGCAATCTCTATCAGAAAGGACCCCGAGCCCGGGGAATGAAAACCACTACTGTGCATCCCTCATATGGATTCACTATAATAAAATAATATTATAATATTATATATATATATATATATATATATATATATATATATATATATATATATATATATATATATATATATATATATATATATATATATTTCATATGCAATGTTGACAGGAAGTGATTCACTGTTATACCCAAATCCCAAATTTCACAGTCAGTCCATAATGTCACGTGGCAGCCCCTCCCTCCTACCTAAACTAACGAGTCACGCAATGGCACCGACAAAAATAACAAGAAGATCCCCCTAGATATATTCCGCTGACATCACAAATAAAGCTTATTAGTATTCTCATACAATCTCCTGGCTAAATGTTGCACCTTTTCTCGCCCCAAAAGCAAACCCCACCTCTCTGCAAAACTAAATGCACCAAAAGATGATCAGTGATTTTTTTTTTTTTTTTTGTACAGTGATTACTTTGCAAGGTGGCCGCGGGATGCAAGGCTTTCTGGGGAGGTGATGGGTACGCAAGGCTTCCCAAAAAAAAAAAGTACTGCAGTGGGCTGGTCCCGGTCAGGAGCGCCGCTGCGCTCTCAGCCGTCACCATGCACAAAACAATGTTCAGCTCCTGTGCATTACACGAGAGCGCACACTCACACTTATCACCAAAATATGATGGTTTTTCTCTCTGAGAGAAAGACAATCGTGATTGAGAAGTAGATGAGGGGCTGCAGGGCTGCAGAAACTTGCGTGCTGGCTGAGAGGAAAGCACTGCAATGCAGACAGTGCAGCGCTGAGCGGAGCGGAGCGGCGTGCGCGCCTCCTGCCTGACCGCCGCACTTTGCTTTTTTTTTTTTTTTTTATGCGTTATTGCGCAAAACCAATTTGGAGAATTTGCAACATCTTGAAACAATTAATGAAGGAAAAAAAACCCGAATAAGCTCAGTTTCAACACTATATTCTCTTCTGGCGCAACCATCTTCTGCTGCTGCTGCTGCTGCCCTTCAAACATCCCAACCTCAGGCTACATTTTGCCCCCCCGGTGGTATTTTACACTTATTAAGACCTGTAACTTTTTAGAAAATGATCCGACAACAAACAATCCGCAGGCTATAAACATCTTGGATTCTTTTTCTTTTTTTTTCTTAAATTAGACTCGAAACAAGCGACAAGAGCATGAAGAGTGGCTGTTTCACAGGACTTACGTGATGAGCCTTGTTGAAAACCCAAAACCAAGAGGCATATGCTCAGTATTTTGCAAGTCATCCTTCACTTAGGACGCGTTTCTCCGCCACAGGCTATGTTATTTAAGGTCGTAGGTTGGTCTGCAGCATCCTCTCATCCCCCTTTAAGCCCAACTTTAACTCGCGCGGCTCCAACTCCTCTCCCCGGGATCTCGGGCAGCCTCTGCCGGGACGGGGACGCGCATCGGTTGCTGGCGCCGATGCTGCGCTTCGCCGAGAGCGCGCACTTCTTCCTTTTATATCCTTTTTAAATTGTTTTATTTATATGAGCGTCGTGCGAGGCCCCTGCATTTGTCATATTTGTAAATGTGAAGAACCCTGCTTGATGGGTGGGACGTCCCTTCCTGTTTGGATTTTCAGATTTGTCCCGCAGGTCGGAGCCAATGGCAAAAAAAAAAAACAAAAAAAAAAAACTTTTCTCTGCAGAATGATAGTATATTCTCAAAATAATCCACAAAATATATGGTTGCTCTTCCAATCCCTAAATCAGTATCCTGGAGCCAGTTAACAGCATTTAGCTTTCCATCAGGGCAGTGGACATGAAAGCAGGACAGATTTATTCCTCTTTCCTTTGGCCCAAGCTTGTTCCATCTTCATCTGGCACTGCTCTCATGCTCGATGCACCCTGCTTGAGTCAGTGGGTGTTTAGGAAGTCTTTCTCTCCAGGAATGCAGATCAGAACTTATCCGACAATTAGGATGGCGGTTGGTAACATCCTCTAGAAGAAGTAAAAAAGAATAATAAATAAATGGCAATCACGTGAAAGCTGCAGGCTGCTCAGGTCTGCTGGCGGCGACTGGATCAGTTCATAGTGCAGCATCAATGTGCCCTGAAGAGAACAGGTTACAGAATGAGATGCCAGCTGTGCCTGAACCCAGAATCATCCCTGCGCGCATACACACACACACACACACACACACACACACACACACACACACACACACACACACACACACACACACACACACACACACACACACACACACACACACACACACACACACACACACACACACACACACACACACACACACACACACACACGCACACACACACACATACATACACACACAGAGAGATGGAATGGCACACCTTCTGGGGATGTTGCAATGGTTTCTTGCTTTAAACAATTATCCTAATGTTAATCTAACCCTGAGTTTAAAGCAACATTTTTAGTCCCCACAATAAGAGAGATACACACACACAAACACACACACACACACACACACGCACGCACAGACACACAATGGAGTGGGGGCAGGGTGACACTGAGGCCGAGAAGGATTTATAAGGGAATGGGTGGCACACTGACCACAAAATAAAAAGGCTTTGGGATTAAGAAGTGGGTTTATGGGACGGCAGTGTGTCAGTGATGATGTGAGATTGAATGGCCCCGCCAGCGTAGGATTTATCCTGTTTTCAATCAAATCAGATTGTCAGTTTGTAAGCTCCCTGCCACCGGTTTTGCTCCTGTAACACCGTAAGAGTGTAGAAATGTATCATCAGAGGGAATAAATGGTAGAAGATGGCCTGTAGAAGGTGAAGTGGGACATGAAGTCAGCAGGGGAAAGTGTCTGCACACGTGGCCCCATGCAGCAGGCATTGCGGGAGAATCAATTTAACTGAAAAGTGCCAGACATACTGAAATAATTAGGAGGCGTGAACTATCTCAGTCACAGTGGAAATCTTCACTCTCCCGGGAGTTCATATTATTACACACAATGTTACGCCAGTGGTATGCAGTAAGCCTCATGACATTATAATTTAATATATTTTTTGTCACTTTGTAAACCCATGCTTAAAAAGACAAGGACTAGCAGAGTTGTGCATTGGTAAGCACTCGCTCCTCAACGTATAAATATCACCAGTTCAAATCCGGCCTCGTGAGCCTTTGTGTGTGAATGTGAGTGTGTGTGTCTCTCTGTGTTTACCCTGTGACCTTTACAACTTGTAAAGACAACACTGTCTTCCGAATACGCACAGCTATACCTTCTCCCTCTCTTTCACACATCTGCACATTTGTTTATGAGAGCCTTGTCTTTGGACTGCTTTGCCATCTGTTTCTATTACGGCCTTTTACATTTGACCCCATGGTAACCATGGAGACCCATTCAGGGAAGACCTAATGCGATTTCACTGGTGTTAAACCTCTCATATGGATCAAACAAATCAGGAGTGACAATGCGATTGAAAAACAATATGCCTTGAGCTGTCAGTGATGCTCATTAAGATGCTGCTATTTCTTCACTTTCTTTTGTAATGTGCAGTCATATGATGGGGTGCTGTTCATTTGGATCAAGCGCACATTAAACTATAAGAAGCAGAAATGCTAATAGACCTTATCTGCACAGTTATTTTCACAGCATACAGATTCATGGACTGAAACAGAGTTTTTCATAGTGAGTTTGCGTGTGAGGTTGTTTCATGGCACTCTGGCTTCTTTCCGTTCAAAGACATTTTTATTTGGTTAAGGGACAACTCTAAATTGACATTTATAACTGTGTATGATTGTCCCTGTTTGCTGGCCCTGTGGTGGACCGCTCACCTCTCTGCGCTGCCTTTCACATAATGTCAGTCGGCGTGGGCTCCAACTTCCTGTGACGTTTCCATTCTGTGTAAAGCACGTAATACATGGGAACTATGCTACACTCTCGCTATTCACCACTAGGTGTCATATGAAGCCCAGTTTTGGATCTTACAGATTCTGGGAATGAGTTGACAAGTAAACATGTGTCCAAGTCTTGTTCATGATTTAACCTAATTTAATGGCTTTGTTGAGGACATTAGGCTGCTAAAAATATCCGTTTGTCCCTGATTTATTTGTGCGAAAGTAATTAAATTACAATTAGAGACATGCATGCTATTAAAGGCAACCATGTATGGATTTCTTTCACTTATGTGACTATTGGAGAAAAAAATGATATTATGTTAAAATATAATTAACTGTCTCAATCAACTTAATGAAATAGTCATCCACTCCTAAGCTAAAGTGATTTAAATTTTAATCTAAGGCAGATGTTAAAAAATAACTTTTCTCACTAATTCAGACAACTGAGACATTAAAGATATCATGTAAAGTAAAGTTTTAATGGGAACGACACATGATGACTTTGCCTTTTCCTGTCAGAGGGTGTAATTCAGCAGTGACCAGTAAAAAAAAACGCACAATATTTCATAAAGACGCATACTTAGCAAGCAATATTGTAATGTGCTGTGACATCTGTTTTTTGCTTTGTTTTACAGAAGTGTTAATCTGCCTCACCTTACTGCACAATGTCCTGTTTGAACACCATGATGCAGCTCAAATATGTGCTTAACAGTGCATTCAGTTTGCATAGTGACGAAAACCTTCATGATCAGCTGCCATCACACAAAGAAATGGCATGTTTAGACTTTGCCAAATAACCATGAAAGGACACTTGCAAATGTTACGATCTTTGAAGTAATTGTAGTTATACAGTATATCCCGTTTGCAGACGGGTATGCACAGACACAAAGCATGATGATGTAGGGCATTTGAGTCCAATCTCTGCCTTGGAGGGCCACAATCCTGCATGTTCTATATGTCTCCCAGCTTTAGCACACCTAATTCTAATGAATGCGGCTTCAACAAACAATCCATAAAGTCGGATCTTTGGTGTCAAACAACAGTCGGAAACCTAAAGTAACATTTCAGTTGTCCTCTGATTTAAAAATGGAAATATGTTATCTGAGTCTTTGTCCTTTCTAATAATAAACTCTTATCTTTGCATGGAGAACTGCTGGGTAAGAGGGGGAAACACTCGAGGCTGTATCACAAGGTTTGAGAAACACTAATCAATGTTTTCTACCTATTTCAGGGGAAGAATTTAATCTGGAAAACCCAAGAAAACAATCTGAAACTGGCAAAACCAATCATTGGTTACAGTCCAATTATGTTTTAGTCCAGATGTCTTCAAAAAGTGGACCCAGATGCAATAAAAGGCTTTTTTGTGCTTGTTTTATTTAATAATCCAGAGGTTATTTTTTATGATTTCTTTTTTAATATTTTGTAACTGTCATAACTGTGTCTCTTATGGGTTTTTGTACTTTCTCCTCTCCACAATTACAAGTATCTTTAAAAAGTTTGAAAAAAGCGGGATTCAATTAATTAAATTCACTTTAAATTTAAACCTTTTTTTTTTTTTTTTTTATAATTACGTCTTCTGTTTAGGGTGCCTGGAATGTTTCCTGTTACTCCAGTAAAAATCTCAAAACATACATTTGATGTAAATTAATAATTCTAGATGGCCTTTAAGAGTGAATGTGAGTGTGTGTGTTTCTTTGTGTTTGGACTGTTGACCTGTCCGGTCTTTTCACTCGCAGTGAGATGGGATCAGCTCCGCCGTGAGACTGCATTGATATGGGAGATGTATGGGTTTAGTTTGTCAGCATTTCTGATGCACTGACATGATATATGCACGTGAAGACAGCTACACAAAGAAAACAGCACCACCACCTGCATAAAGTAAAAAAAAAAAAAAAACCACAATAGATACAACCTACACACAACCACACACACATACATTGAAGTACACAGATGTAAAGCCCCATTCAGTGACACGCACACAGACACCAGGCTGTATTTTCCTCACGCAGCAAACAAGCCACAGCTATTTAGTCTGTCTGGGAGCTTGTTTGCCCACCATCTTTCATCTTTTGTTGCTCTGCCCTGGGCTTTGTTTGAAGAGAGCTGCCGCCTCTTTCAGCTGGAAGGATGATGACTGAGCGGGGAGGACGAGGGTTATGCTATGGAACAAAATATGACGGCGATCAAAGTGTATAAACAGCAACTTGGTTGGGTTTTTTTGTTTGTTTGTTTCAGTTCAAAAGTGATGTCCAAATGGTTGTTTTTGGACTAAAATGAGCATTGGAAAATACTCCTGTAATTGTAAAATAGCAAGGCTAATTTTTAAGGTCTGCTTTTCTCACAAACTTAAGCCTATGCACACGTACACACTCTAAGATACTGGTGTCCTCCCACTCACTGGCTCACTTCCGTGGAATGGAGCTCCTGTAAGGTACCTTTGGCAGAGGCGTCACGGGACAGCTTGTCCGCTCAATGTTGGACTTTTAACCTGCAGGTAATGTGGAGGTAATGAGTATCTGATGACCCCCTAATAGAAAGGAAGGCCTTTTTACAATATGGGAAGAATTTAATACTAAAAACAAGGGTGAAAGGGTGGAGATCGAGGAGAGGAGTCGTGCCTTGTGACCTGAAGCTTTTGTTCAAGACGATGAACCATTAGTGAACAAGCTCCGTCACAGGATGGGTCTGTGGTCTACAGCGAGTGTTTGGGGTGGAGGGACCGAGGGGGAGGTGCGGAAACAAAATACAGTCCCGCTCCTACTTACCGTGTTCACCCTCTGTCCGCGAATGTTGCTGTTGGAGGTCATAGCGCCATGGCAACGGCCTGGATCAGGTCCTGAAGCAAACATGAGACAGCTCACACACACACACACACACACACACACACACACACACACACACACACACACACAGTTTATGCAGTGACATTTTCTCTAACACAGATTAAGTTTGTAACCGTGCTCATAGTTCAGTACCATTAATGGAGGATTAGAAGCGGGGTGTCAAACTCTTTTTAGTTCAGGGGTCAAATACAGTTCAGTTTGATCTCAATTGGATCAAAAAGACGAGAGTGTTATGATCTATAAATGATAATTGTTACAGTTCAATTTTTATGATGAAGTAAGAATAGATCCTAGAATTGTTCATATCTTAAGCACTTTTTTTTCTCATTTCTCTGGTCTTAAGAAGAAAATAGTCTGAAATCCTGTCTGCTGTAGCTCTGCTCATCAATTATGTTGGGAAATGCTTGTCACTTCTCCGAAAACTGGATTTCTGAAGTTTATGGACTGAATCACAAAGCGTGTCTTTGATGCTATTATTTCACTAGAAACAGGGTTGCCAGGTTTTCACTGCTGATCTCTTGGATCCCAACATTTGTGTTGGGTTACTTCTTCTACTCTTGTAAAAATAGCTGGACTTCAAGTGTACAAATTAGGACCTGCAGTGTTCTTATTGAAAAATGAAAATAAATGCATTTAAAGTCTTCTTTGTCATATTATATTATATATATCTCACTGACTACCTAGACCATTTATTCTATGGATCTATAAATCTGACCATCATCTTTTACAACAACCATTGCAAACACATTATAAGACCACAGCATTTAACCAGCTGACTTGAGTTTGAAGCCTGGATCTTGTAAGTCCTTCTCTCCTAATGTTTCATGTTACTCTCTGTTTTGTTCTTTCATATGAACGTTTCAATAAAAAACAATAAAATGTGTCTCCTTTCAGTCGACCCGTCGTCTCAACTGAGAATCTCAAAATGTCATAGTGTGGAGTGTCACATTATACGCAATAAACTTCTGAACTATATAATCAAAGTGTGAAAACTTCAAACATGAAACGAAATCATCCAGGAAATTAGTTTTCCATTCATGTCAGTCACTTAAGCTTTGGTTTTGGATTCTTGCTTTGAGATTTCCTGTTTACATATTTCAGATGTGGAGGATTCACAGGAGGAATCTCATTAAAAGACACCCGGCTACTGCGATGTGGACTCAGGGAATCAAGGTTTTGCCCAGTCGCTCTGTGAAGGGCTGCTCTCAGACTGAGGTAAAGCAGTGGGCACTTTTTTTTTTTCCATATTCAGTAATTATACAGCGTGTACCGGGTAACAGCCACTCTCAAGGTCGATATCTAAACACAGGAAACACGACCGAGCACAGGCACACGCGGCCACGCTCTCTGACAAACCGCGGCCTTTCTATGGTGATTCTGCAAATCGTCTCGACACATCCTTCTCTCAGTCGCTCTCCATACTGACCACCCATCCGCACATGTGCATACGTGAAGTCAGCCCTGTGTTCTCTGCCCAGGACGACTGTCCCTCATTATTAAACATTGACCCACTTTTTAATTTTTTTTTCATGCTGTTTGTGCAGCCACACACACCGCTAATCCGACACAAGTTCAGAGTATGGCCGTGTGTCATCAATTCTGCATTCAACGCACTTTCACACACTCAGCACCCTAAAAATAGTTGAAGGACTCTGGCTCTCTGCCCGGTCGACCTAACTGTCAATACGTTATCTTCCACTCCACTCCAACACTTTCTAACTTGACTGGGCCACAAGTAGCAGCAACACTTTGCCCCAAAACCACAAAATCATCACAAAACTGTTGCCATTTAAACGGTCTCATGTACAGTGTGTGATACCAAGTAGTCTTGAGTTTAGGAGAATCTTAGTCTGGGAAGAAATAAGCATAAGCATAAGCAGAAATAAGACCATGTTTTGAGCACAAGTGCTGAAGGTGGGCTTGTCTATTCTTTACCTTTGATGTGAAAATACCAGACAATATGAGGGCAGATCTGTGCTGTTTGTGTGCATTGCCAATTGTTGTGTCTATTCTGCAAGTTGTAGTCTCGGCTCTTTATCAGCTGATTCTGATCAATCTCACATCTATCTCTCTTCCTCTGTAATCCTTTACAACTCCTCCACACGCCTTGTGATGACAGCGAGAGATAATGTTGGTCTGGCATTGGGTTTGACTTTATTTTCATTTTGCTCCATGCAGAGGAATGTTTGCTGTTCATATTTCAGTTGTCCCAAACCCATAAATTACTATAAAATGAAAATCCATCTATCGGTCATGAAGTTTAGATTCTTTACTCAAAAGATGACATATTTAATTTCCTTTTTAATTCTAATTATTACACTAATGGAAGAGAACAAATATTTTTCTTTTCTTTCCAAGCTCAAGCCTGTGGTCTTCGAGTGGAGAATGACTATTTCTTCAGCTACACAGTAGCTGGGAGGGAAACTATGGATTTCCGTTGGAATTGATGACTCTAAATTACCTGTAGGTTTGAAGGTAGGTGTGTATCTGACCCGACGTGTTTGCTTGGCCATGGACTGGTGATCTGTGCAGGTTGCACTCTGCCTTCGCCCACAGTGAGCCGTTATCGGCTCCAGCAACTCGCAGAATAAAAGATAGATGAAGCAGTGTAGGCGATGGATGGATGGAAGTTGTGAGTGGAGAAATAACTGAAAAAAAGATTACATTTTGAAATTATAATCACCTGTAGCCACCTGTATGTGGGTTCTGTTCGTAGCTCACAGAACTGAATTATCTGTGTTCAACAAATGGCTTGAGAAACTGTTGTAAAATACCTGAAGACTTAAGTGCAAACCTTTTAAAAACATGGAAGCATGATATACTTCTTGGAAAGAAGATGGTCGTATGTTCCCCACAGTTAAACTTTTGGCCAAAGCACATCAGCTTTGGGAAATTACCGGCAACGACTCGGTCACTTTCTCCTCACTCGCTGCAGTAATATGCGGTCAATAATGGATATCTGGTGTAACGGTGCTCACAACAGATGCCTCAGGTATAAAATATCACACAGTCTCTTAAAACCTGAGAAGGCTCCTTGCAATACATTCATCCATTACACAAATGCAGCAGGCAGTTTATGTATTGACAGGCTTAGCCGGTGTGCAGGAGTCTGGAGTGCTAAGGGTCACTGTAATGAAGCCAGGCGAGGAGGGGAAATGGGGAATGTGAGGGGTTAACTGGGCCAAAAGGGTCAGAAGTTGAAGCTGGGAATGTTTTCCTTAACCTGGCCTGCCACCGATAGAAGCCCTTGTGCCACACAGTCCCAAGGAACAGATGTGCCCAGAGCCAGGGTTAGAAACACCAACCTCCCTGTGGTGTCGGTAATACCGTTAAATACTGTCTCTGAAACACATGAGTACAGAAAAAATGAACATCCTCGACTTGTTATCCATGCGAGCCCGGTGGTGTGCCAAAGAGCCGCACATGAAGCCTCACCAGCTCCTTTACAATCCTCATTACAGGACTCTTTGTGGCAGGATGTGTGTGACTTTATTAATGTTTTACTTAGTTATCTTCCAGCATTATTTCTAAAAAAACATCCAGTCTGTCACAAACAATCCTCTTGCACTGCTGGATGTTGCACAGTGAGAACTTCAGGTCAAGTGGTGCAGTAGTTAAAGGGCTTCACTGTAGCCGGATCCCATTACATGGACCATCAGCCATCAAACAGCAGCCCTCTGTTCACCAGCCTATAGCCGACAATCCTGCCTGGCCTGAACACGCCGGAGTGATGGCCGAAGGGACGGTGGCACAGCGGGACCAGGGTTAAGTTCAATGGTGAACACAGCAGGAAGGAAATCCTGCCGAAGTCAGAGGTGAGGGTCACGGAGAGTCGGTTCCTTTCCTAAATCCTCAGTTTGAAGTTGTCAGATAAACTTTGACCTTGGACCTGACTTCTGAAGGGAAGCAGCACTTCATCATTGCCCCCACCACACCCCCTATGCCTTTTGACTACATCAACCCTCAAAAGCAGAAATCTCTGCCATACCCTTTCAGGACAATGTACAATTTCATCATCAATCGTCGAGTAAAGAGAAAAAAACAAGCTACCCAAATGTGAACCATAGAAGGAGTTTTCTGGCAGGCCAGGCTTCACATCCATTTCAGTTGACAATCAATTTGGTTCACCAACACCAGAGTCTGGCTGTGATGCGGGCTGCAGTGAAACCGGATCCCGCGGGCAGAAACTCAAAGGCGAAAAGGAAGGAGACAGACGGAGAGCAGAGGGAACGGCACTCTCCTCTGCTCTGCGTCTGATCAACTTGACATGTGCGATTTGCGTCGACTCCTCGTCTCTGTGGAAACCTCATGTGCCAATTTCAATAGAGCTGTGAGGAGCGGCGGGCAGGAAGTGAGAGGAGACCAACAAAGAAAAGATTGAGAAACTTCTCACAACCCCACGGTTGAGACACTCAAGTGCTTTTAAAGCAATATTGCCTTTTAGATGAATCTCAAACGAGTCTTTTGTAGCAAGACTGTCAGTCCAGATTCATCCTCCTCTGTCCTGCAGCAGCTGGAAGTCGGCCGGTCTGATCGGGGTCGATACAGCAAAGTGGCCCACTCCTGATCTGGAGCCTCAACCTGACACACTGTATCAGGTTATCTCGCGTGTATTCAACTGTGTGTGTGTGTGTGTGTGTGTGTGTGTGTGTGTGTGTGTGTGTGTGTGTGTGTGTGTGTGTGTGTGTGTGTGTGTGTGTGTGTGTGTGTGTGTGTGTGTGTGTGTGTGTGTGTGTGTGTGTAAATGGAGAATTGTGTGTCATCTCCCGGTAAGAAGGGAAAAGAGGGACAGGAGGGGGGGGTAGAAAAAGAAGAAGAAGACAGTGAAAAAGACTGAAAGCCTGAAACCAACGTTTGACAGGGAAAGTAGGACGGTTGCAGTCACTCCAGTTTCTGCTTTTGTCTCCACAACAAGACATAAAAAAAAAGTTGTGTCAGACACTTTGTGAGTAACACACTTTAATGATATTTAAAGGATTGTGTGCTGGTATACTTTTGCTCCTTGTACTTCAACTCTTTCAGAAACCATATAGGGAGGGAGGGCTTTTCTCTTTTTTCACTTTACTAGTGTGGGCTGAGGGAGTGAGCTCTAAAAATAAAACATATGTTCCTCCAGGTCTGTGGGAGCAGGGGCCCCCAGCGTATTGTTTTGGGATATGGGGGAGGATCTGGCCTAGAGAGAGATACTGAGGGAGACAGGAGCTGCTGGAGTTTCAACCATAGGAACAAGGAAATCTTCTCTTTGGCTTTCAATGAAGTACTTTGGAATGAATGCTTATCAAATTCAAACATGAAACCAGTTTGTTTCCTCTCTTCTCTTGTGTATTCAGTGTTAAAATTGGGGCAATGTGTATGTGTGTGTGTGTTTCTGAGATGGGGTGAGGGGCGGCCAGGCTTACTGTCCATAATGCTAAGTACAAGCGAGCTGAAAAGGTGCATCCATGAGCTTCTTTATTGATTTACAAAGCCCTCAGGGAAACACGGGCTAAAAGTATCAGATAGGGGGTTGCGTGTTTGTGCATGCATGCAGGAGTTGGCGGAAAAACTAAATTGAAGAAGCGTTTCCATCACGCCAAAGTGAATGAAGCAGACAGGAAGAGCTTCACGGCTCCTCTTGGTGAGGAATGAGTTAAAGCCAGCTGACTTAGATGTGTGGGGGGAGTGTGCACAGAGCTGAGAAGGGGAAATGAAGGGATATTAAGGGAGGAATAAGCATGAGTGCTGAGGGGGCTGAATATGTCACGTGTGTCGATTTAGCACCAGCTCCCTTACCTCCTACTGCTGCATCTTTGTGGACCGTCTAGTAAAGTGGAAGAGGAAAGAGTGGGGGAGGAGAGTTTGAGCAAGAAAAGCAAGAGAAAGAACGACAAGTAAAAGGAACATGATGAATATAAACAGAGAATGCAAAAAATAAAGGTGACTTTATCTCTACAGCCTGCCTGTTATCTTCTACTTGATCCACAACCAATGATGTCAAAGGGAGGAAGTTGAGAATCGAAAGCAACCATTAAGAGATGGTGGAAATCAAACAGAAGCATTAAATATATATCAAATTAATTTAAGTTGGAATCAAACAAAGAGGGAATGAATGGGATCCAAAAGTAGAACACCGCGTCTCATGAGAAACAATACAGGATATAAATCATAAATGGGTTTAATGTATATGGTGATTTATACTATATATACTGTTAATCACACACTCACTAATAACTCAACTGATCCAACAAGGACATGAGGCAGAAATCACTGGAAACGGACAGTAGGGTCTGGAACCTCCTCCTCATTGGAGGTTCTCCCATATGGCCTTTGGGAAATCCACCAAAAGAAAAAAAAACTACTCTTAAGATGCTTTACAGGGAGCCAGACCTACATACACATTGATAGCTGGCATGAGGATATCAGACAGATGAGAGAGTGAATATGTTTCAGCTGCTTTCTGGAGACACCACAGTTAATAATGTGATTCACACGAATTGATCAGTTGAAGATTTACACCTGATGCCGTCCTGGATACAAACCTGATCAGTCGAGGGAACCACAACGGTGGGATTCAAAACTACTCCTTCCATCACCTGGAGACAACGGTACCAGGATAATGGTGCTTCAAATGAAATAGGAACATAAGGAAAGTAATGTCACTTATGTCACAGCAGTAGCTTTAAGGGTTAACATTCAATGAGTAAATGGCGGAAGGATAAAATGGCAGACATAAAAGAGGAAAAAGGTCAAAAAGGAAACGAGTGTACAAAGAGAGTTGCATAGAATATGTCTTAATAGAAGCAATAGACGCATTTAGAGGTAAATGCATCTGTTGAAGAACCAGCAAATGAAAGTGGCACCAGTCCACCACACACTGATAATGTGTGTAAACCCAAAGTGTTTACCCTCGGAGAAAAGGAACTTATCATTGTTATGAACTTGCTTCAACTTTTTCTGTACTTGTACAGGGCCTGGCGTGGTTTGGTGGGGTTGCCTAGACTTACAATGTTAAAAATGTGGGTCCTCCAAAGACTAAGGTTGGGAATCACTGCTCCAGACATCTGTAATAACAGTTGCGGATTTTAAATTGAAAGAGTGCTACGCGCAAGACAATATCATTTCATGGAATTTAAAAGTATTTCCCAATATACAGTATGCCACAGTATTGGTCATTTTAAATTCAACATTCATAAATTAGTATTTGGCACGAGACAAGAGGGAGATGTGGGGTGTTGGGTTGTGCTTTCATCCCACATATTGAAACCTCCTGGCCTGATGAGTCCGACAGATTGAGCATTATGGATCCATCTGCTGCTTTGGATTATTCCATTACTGTTATCCGGACATGTGATGCGCTTGTCAGTGTGTAGGGGGCGTGGCCAGAGGCGGGTCATTCTGGGGAGTGTGTGCGCTCAGCCAATGGCAGGCGAGGACCTGAGCTGAGTGGGCGTGGCCTCGCCTGGCTCTACTATCCAGTCTCCATGCTTTTGTTCAAACTCACAAGTCGGTCGCAGCGCGACGAAGGTGCGCGCTCACGTTACTGAGCGCAGGACAGGAGAAAAAAAGATATAAAGACTTAACAGAGCCTATTTTCTCAGACGCAGAGCTTTGGCGTTTCTGTGTGAAGTACTTTGGGTTTTTTTTCTTTTTGTTTTTTAATAGTCCAAACAGGAACAGCAAAGTTGTCGACGCATCTGGAAGCCGGAGGATTTCTTTCTTTCTTCTTTTTTTTTTATTTTTTAAATATCTTGTTGGTTTTATTAGAGAATGGACATGTCTCAGTCTCCGTGGCAGGCATGACAGAATAATCTGAAGTTCCCCATCCTCCTCCTGTTTGCTGGGTCTCTATGGAGAGGAGAGGCGCTCTGCTCCGACGCAGCAGCTCCTGGACTCACTTGCAGCCGAGGCGACTCGGCGGCTGTTAACTTCACCGACCTGGGCTGCACGACCCGGCGCACGTAACCCCATTTGAATGCCTTTGCAAGGAGTTTGCTGGTTTCTGTGCTGCAGACAGGGCTTCAGCTTGCTCGGACGGGACTATGGGGAGAAAGAGGAGGAAGAGTCGTTTGAGTTGCGCAACAAGGAGGACTTGACTCCCAATGGACGGGTAAACTGCGCTCCACCTGCACCACACTGCTTCTCTCTGCACTTAGTGTCAGTAGCAAGTGATTGCATTGCACATCATATTAAGATGATCAGCATCAGGACTGTAATTACACCTTTATGCAGTTTGTGCAAAGTTGCTTTTTCTGACAGAGTAAATATTGATTAGGATTTATGATAATAAAAGCACCCTGTGTAAGCAGCTAACTTTGGGGCAATCATGTGTTTGCAGGGTGAAACCCTATATCCGCACGATGTTCCACTAAGTTTAAATGTTGCACGGTTTCATATGAAACATTGAGCCATAACATTCACACGTGCATGCTCAGTCGCAAGCTGTAAAACTCAGTGTGTTGACCCGTCCCCGTGTATCTGGCCTCTATCTGCTGGATTGCAAGTAAGACAGTGGCCTTGTCTTCTCTGTAATGTTAGTCATCTGATCAGCCAGAGAGAGTTCAGCATTGTCCACCCACTTGTGAGGGGGCATTGTTGCTTTGAATCGAGGTAGGCCCTTTCTGTATAACCCAACATGCAATTCTTTTGCTACACTGTCTCAGAAAAACCCACTGTAAAATATTTTTTCAGGACTTCTTTCCAATACACACATCAGACTTACTTTCATAAGGACAACTTTCACATAATTTTGCCTTTAACTGCAGCATAAACTAAATTGGTATTGTGCTGTATAGGTATTATGTGCAGCTAAGATAAGTGTTGCATCAGCAGTGGAGTTCTGCAGATATAGGTAATACTACTTAAAGCCACCTGATTATCTAGCTTATCTGTTATTGGCCCTTTTGTGTGCTTGCAACCAACCAGTGCAACACTACAGCAATTTGCATGACAACAATGCGAACAGAAACGTTTTGCATGGTTCCTTGCCCAACAGGAGTCTAACGGTGTTCCAACAGCCAGCAGATAACAGCAACATCTGTTGTTGGGGGTTATTCAGATAGGTGGTGTGCACAGCGTACCGTGGTCATAATGTACCATCTGGTTCCACATCGGGGGTCAAAAGAACCTAACTGTGCTTTAAATCCACAATCAATACAAGACGCTGCGACATGTCCCAATGGAATTGCCTGATGGCTTTCTGAAGTGAGATACAGAGGTTGTGTTCCTTCCCAGGCTGTCATGAGAATGACACTGTGCTCTGGGTGCCAAATTGTACGTGGTTGATGTGTTTCATTGAATTGCAGATCATTCAAAGAATCAAATGGACTGTCGGATTAAAATGTCTTTCCTATAAAGATAAACGTTGACAAAACCTGCCAGTTTTAACTCACAAAAGTCCCACCCCGCTCTCATGAAAGTAGCCAACATGGTTCTTTTTTTTAAAAAAAGTCACTCACTGACGTCAACACTGACATTATTCACTGATATGTGCAGATGTTAACCCGGACAGTGATTGGATCGGGGGGAAACTGTGGTAGCATAGCTATAATAAAGAATAACTATGTTTGATTTTGTTAGTCATTCGCTATCAGTCTTTGCGTGTTGAGCCAAGCCTTCTGAAGTCAGTGCTGCCACTTTCAATCCTTGTGATCAGAGAAGATGAAGGGTCCTTTCACTGGATTATAGCCTAACCAGTGGACCATGAACACCAGGCCAATGGTACAAAAGCTACCCTAAACTATCACACTGTGCCCCAAAAAAGTTTATATAATGATTAAATAAAATTCTGTTTGAAAGTTGAATGTGGAAAGACGTGAATGTAAATGATAGTAAATGATTCTTTACTATGTATGGTGGTGAATGTTTTTTCTATGCTAGTTGCAACAGCAATATTCAATTTAATGTTTAAAGTCATGACTTCCTTTATTCATCCACATCAATATTAATGAGCGTGTCCTTATATTGAAATAGCTGTTAAATGTGTCTACTTGATATATTTTATTTGAGAAACAGTCAATCTTTGACACGTGATTAGGGTTGTTTGGTTTGGCAGATAAGGGCTTGATAGATGGACTCACCCTATTGATTGTGGCATTTGGCCTTGTATTTTTCTAGCAACCAAAAGCTGTGAATTATTCACTTCGGCTGAACTTGCCCTCCTCAGAATGAACCCACCCAGATTGTGTGGAGTTGTCGACTATTGATCTTTTGTTTCCTGCGGGCAAATGATTCACTTCAGCGAGTCCTTCATTCTCTGTATCCGTGTCGCGGCTCAGTACAGAAAATTGTATTTCAGTATCAATTGCTGAGGTTGGGCCAATAATTAAGACGACAGATGGACGTTCGTAGCCAATAGCATCAGCGCACCAATATTTGACAGAACAACTGTTGCACTGCCTGTAGCCGCTCCCCACAGAATAAACAGATTGAGCTGATAGTGTTTGTCTTTCCATAGTGTCAGCAGAGGGGGTGGTGTAGGGTGGAAGTAGGATGAAGGTGGCTTGAGGGGAAAGCCCCTCAGGACTATGGCCCATCGTTTGATCTGGGCGACATTCACTCACACTTGTAGACAGCTCGTCAAACCTCCTTGCGAGCGCCACTTCAAAATACTCAAACATACTGTTTAGTGGGCCTTTGTGCAGCTCCCTGCCAGGGCTGACCACGGTGACCCGCAGGCCTGATGGAATCTCCCAAAAGCCTCACCACTGTCCTCCGACATGTAGCCAGGGGATGCCACGCAACGCAGTGCAGCCTGTCGGAGTGGACGCAAAGCTGCATCGCGCCAATAGTACCAAAACCGTAGGTAACACGCCACTTTTCGCCAGGACTCTTCACACTGAGGTTGGAATCGTGAGTCAGTGCTGACGCGAGCGAAGGCTTGGCCTTGGAGTGCACAGGGCCATGTTAGGACCTTTTTCCTTGATGTTTACAGTCCTCATTCAAAGAAACTGCTCTTCAACAGCTGCCCAAACAGTCACCCTGAGCTGAATGCCTCCAGTGTTGGGACAGCGAGGAACTAATTTTAGTTCAGGACATCCGTCATTCTTTCTCCTTTCCATGTTTCCACTCAAACCTTTATTGAGTTTTATGCAATGTGGAGTCACGTTTACCAATAAACTACCACCGCAGAGTGTTTGGGCCCGAAAACGCTGTAGTAAGCGTGGGCTGTAGCGCTGCAGCGGATCCCGTGAATGTACAAACGGGCACAGTCCAAGCTTCGCTGAGAGCGGGTCCCATTAACCATCACTGCTGCCCTCTGCCTTCAGAGGTGTCACGGTACGCTGGTTTATATTTGGTTTCCGTTGCGTCTCTGCCTCACCACCTCCAGGCCACACATCTGGTCCTCAGGCCGACACTGGCTGAGCCCAAGCATTTCCTCCTGGTTACTCAGCCTCCCAGGAGAGCTGAAGGGAGAGAGAAAAGAGAGCGAGGACTAGGGGAAAGCGAGAACGGAAGTCGGCTACGGAACGAACACATCACGGCATCTTTCCCTCTTTTCCCTCCATGCTCCATTCAAGACTGGAGTGATTCATCCCTTGCCCGTCCAAAAGACATTTTCTGCCAGGGCTCTGCATCGCACGCTATCCTTATTCCTCATCCCACAGCCCAATAACTCTTATTGGACTGCTCGTCTTCTGTGAATTTTTGGAGTTTCTGAAGGTTGAATCAAAGTATTCTGACTTCATCTACCTGTCGTGTAGTTTCTTGATCAGCCTATAAGTTTATATTGAAAGAATATTGGTTTATTTCTCTCGCTTTTGATGTAATTGGAGTTGAAATGCTTTTTTTCCTGGTCATGGCTGTCTGTATCGATTTATTCTTGAGGGATTCTGGCTTGGCTGAATCATCTACTGTACAGTTATGAGCAAGGATAGGGAATTATCATACACACTCTATTCCATTGATGAGTAACTTTATGACACTGTTCAGGTTTTTTTTTTTTGTCTGTCTCGTTTGATATTTACAATACCTCCTCTGAGTTAAACATTACTGAAATGTCATCATCCAAACCATCATCTTTCCCGATTGCTCTCAGAGTCCATCTGTCAGACACACACACACACACACACACACACACACACACACACACAACACACACACACACACACACACACACACACACACACACACACACACACACACACACACACACACACACACACACACGCACGCGTTACAAACTTGCAGTTGAAATTTGCAGTTCATGTTTTCTTTGTTATTTTGGAGCCATCTATAAAGAAGAGGTGGACTGTTTTTGTGGGACCATGGCTATACTTAGGATAGTTTGCCCAGTAGTAAAGTGTGGTGTATGAACTGTGAGGGGGCCCAGAGCTGACCTGGATAGTGTTTCAGGTAGGCCAACACCCCCGGGTTGGGCCGCGGCGGCCGCAGAACCAGGCTCAAGGCTGTGGTTCACAGAGACAACAAGTCAGGCCACGGGGACACACAGGGCCACTCTGCACACCAGGGAATCGGTCCAAACTGCACACAGGCGAGCTCTGATGTCTGATGGGGTTTTCCAAGGTCAGGTTGGGAAGCCAGGGGCCAGGGCACTTTGAAATGACACATCCTCTCCCATCTTCTGCTTAACAGGGGGAGTCCTGGTATGAAAAGGTCATTGTTCCACCCATGAAATTTGATTTTACATGTCAGCCAATGGAAGTCAGTGGGAGCACTAACTCCAATTTCCACACAAAACTTGTGTCCAAGAAGCATGCATGCAATTTAATACATTCGCTGGATGCAGTTCTCTCATATTTGGCTCGGGATCAAGATTTATAGCTGCGTTTGTCATATAATCCTCATTATACATAGTCGCTTTCACAAGAAAAAGTGCTGATTTTCCCCCCTGAGATTTTAGCATTTCTAACTATCTAGTTGAAGACAATTGCTCCCTTTTTTTCAGCGCAATCTATAAAACTGAGGTTATTTTTAGGTTAACCCTGTTGGATCGTTTGTTGAATAACAATATTTGAGGTTGTGATGATCAGGGTGCAAACAGCTTTCGCACAAAAGATCCCTGTGTTCCCAGCTCTTGCATTAAACTATCGTGTTTTGCATGCCATATTTCTCCCCACCAGCTTTACCCCCTTGCAAGTGAAAGCCAAGCATTACAGGAACAGTGCAGCTATGTGCTGAGGCTGCCAGCAACGATTCCATGCTCTACTGTCACATGGCCACTGAAGGCAAACCATTGAGGGATTGCTCCAACCTGTGCACTGGTTCGCAGGATAGACTTCTGTTTGTGTTACATTATCGTCTATTTACCCTTTTCTCTCTCTCTTCTGTTGACAGACTCCAGCTGAGGTGACTGTTTCGCAGCCAACACGCACAGCCAATGGGACAAATGGGTAAGACAAGAGAAAGAAAAAGTTTCTCCCCCGCATTATAGGAACTCGTAGTTCCCTCTTTTTCTTGTTTAGTTCCTCTGAGTGTTGTGGATTTTTTTTTTTGTTAATTTGTTCTCAGGCAAACACAGTGGTATATAGTTGTTTTCTCACTTCCTCTGCAGTATCTCATGAGCTTCTCCTCACGAGTTTTCAAGCGAATGGTATAGTGTCACATGGACATTGGCAGATAATTGGACATTTCCCAGCCGCAGTTGCACTTCGGTGACTGATATTGTGCCCATTGTAAGTCATCCTTGGCTTGGTTAACTCCTGATTGTTGTCGAGGTTAGCTGAGCTGTCATTCGAGGCGACATCTGCCAATATGTCAGTCTTCGGGGTGACTTAACTGCCTATACAATGGTGAGCAAACTTGTAATGTCAGGCTAACTCTCCCCAGCTTCCACATCAACAAATTCAATTAAGCTGTGAGTTTGTAGGCTGCGCACTGAGGAGCCACTATGCATCCTACAATGTAATGAAATTCAATTGGTCATGTGATTTGCAAGTGAATGCTAGTGACAATGAAAAGCAGTGATTCACGGAGGGCTTGATCCAGACTATTAGTGCATGGCTGTGATCTCAGACAGTGATGTAGCCAGGCGCTGCTCCACTCTATCTCTGGCATCATGCCCTTATCTTCCCCCTGTTTCCCCCTTGTCCACAATCTTTGCTGTACATCTGCCGAATCACAGGCGGTGAGTCACAAAGCACAACTTGTAAGACATATAATGTACCACAAATGAATAGACGAGGGTCGGCGACGGCTCTTAACAGAAATAGAGCTGCCTCAGGAAGTGTGTAGGTGTGCTGAAAAAGGGCCCGTTTTGTTGCGGTCAAACAGGACTCGCTGTATCTGGACTCCCTCTGGAGAGAAAGAAGGAAGGAAAGAAGTGAGGACAGGACAGGGTGACTCAGTCGTACCTCAGCAGCACTCCCAGAAGAGGTGTGGCTCGTGCCTGTGTGTGCGTGTGTGTATGTCACTTCGACGGCTTAGTGGAGGTGGCCTCGGGCCACATGGCATAATTAACTGCTGGTTCTAAAGGGAGTGTGTTGAAAGCCTGGCTGTAATCATCAGGCAGGGTGCAGAGATTAGAGAGCAGGGTCCTTGGTCATTACCTGGCCAATGAGCAGACACACCCAGATTTTCAGACGTGCGAGGGGAAAGCCAAATCAAGGTCTGATTAGTCGGAACACTGTGATGTGCCATATCATGTTTCACTTAACGTAACACGCAGCTCTGGATTACTTCCTGATTTCTTTTTGTCCATATTTTAATTGTTTGAAAATAGAAAAGTTTATATATTAAATTATAGTTCTAATGTGACCGTGAAAAACAGAGGGAATTGGTTCTGGTGGACTGAGGTTGATCATTTGTCCCTCTCTCGGTTTCATGTGATAAAGGAGGAAGATAGATCCTGCCCCTCAGAGCGGTGGGTACATGTCTGAGGCCCCACATACGATTTCATTGCATTTGGGCCATTTGTTTAAGTCACCGAAAATTATTCTGTCTGAAAACTCCAGCCATCATTAGCATCATATGTATGTATCATATGTATACATATGTATAACCTATGCTTATAGTTTGGCTACTGTGATGAGTTTCAATGGACAAAGTAGAGCTTGGTTGTTTTTTGCATTTGTGCAAAGGCTTTTGGCTTCTTTGCATTTACAATAACAAATGCATTATTTTGTGGAGGAGCAGCAACTTTATGCTTGGTGTTAGACTGCCACAAACAGATATGGCATGCTGACAGCAGCTCTTAACAACACCTTTATGCAGATTTTTAGTGTGAACAATGTTATTTCTGAAACTGTAGAAGGGGAAATATCCATTTTTAAGCATGGCCTGTTAGTCCCTGTCATGTCAGAGAATCACTGAGTTAAAAGTTCATACATGAATTTTCATGACAATAATAAATATACGGTAACTGATAATTAAAAACAAAAAACAAAATAACACCTGTAACAGATAATAAAAGATGGATTTCCAGTGTAAACAGGTTATAAGCATTGCAGCAACATGTAAGCAGGCGGGCATGTCTGGACATGCTTCAGACATGCATGCATACAAATGAGCCAAACACATCCAACACAAAAAGGTCAACAAACAGTAATTTACATCGACTCACAAATACATAATCTATGTTGAGACGAATAAATGGTAATACCATGAGTAATACTAAGAATTCTACCAGCTTTATAGGAGGATCCATAGAATTAGTATAATAATACCTCTCTACACTGGAAGCAGTGGATCAAGAAAAGAAAACAAAGTGACAGAAAAGGTGATTCCATGAGCAGAATTGAATTAAGTAGTGAAGCAAAGAGAAAAGTCATTTAGCTGACTTGTTCTATAACTTGTATAACTCCAGAGATAAATCTGGTGGTGCAGTTTTTAGCATCCTGACAAATGTGCGTTTGCACCAGATTCTCTTCCAGGCCTGTTACTGGAGCTGTGGATGATGGACATGTCTCTCCTGTCCCGTCTTTCAGTTGGCATCATGCGCTCACACTCGGCTCCGTCTTACATCGTCACTATCTTTTCATATCCTTGCACTCGTGGCTGAGAACAAACTGTACCAAAAAGAAAGGTGACACTTGAGAACTTCCATCTCCCGATCTGTTCCCTCTGCTTTGTCATCATCTTCTGACTGTCAGACGCTGGACGTGTCTTTATGTGAGCTGTGTGGCAGTAATGGCCTCAGTGTTTAGTAATGTGTTTCCTGTGTGTGTGAATGTATGCGTAAGAGAAAAAGAGAGGGTGTGTGTGTGTGTGTGTGTGTGTGTGTGTGTGTGTGTGTGTGTGTGTGTGTGTGTGTGTGTGTGTGTGTGTGTGTGTGTGTGTGTGTGTGTGTGTGTGTGTGTGTGTGTGTGTGTGTGTGTGTGCGCGTGAAACAAGCGGGTGTTTGCATAAAGCTCAGTAGTGGGCCCCTGCTAATTGCCAGTCTGGATGTCTGTCGTCCTGTCTGTCACCCGTCCAGTCATCACAAACCGGCCGCGTCCGCAGCATCAAACAGAAATAGAAGGTTTTGACTCGCACCCTCCACGGTTCACAATCAGAATGACTTCATTCAGACTAAACTCACTCGCTCGTCTTCTTACCCGTATTGTAGGATTTCTTGCTGACAGCACACGCTTGATTCGCCAAGGCACAAACTCAGACTTCCTGTCGCACACCCCTCCTCCTCTGGTCTCAAAACATGACTTTTCTCCTTTCCCTCTGCCTAGTCCAGAGTTTCTTGGCAGTGGTCTTGAGTAAACAGTGTATTTTTAGCTGGGAGGTCATATAGGCCCAGTCTTAATCACCACATTCCCATTTTCCCACCAGCCCAGTTTGAGCCAGAGGCCCATGCAGTCAGCGGTGGGGGAGGGGATCAGGACTGGATAAAGAAAAAGAGAGAATCTGTGATTACTGAGTGCTACAGTCTAACTTGCTGTATTTTATTTAAAAACAATTGTCAAAGATATTGCGGTTTGTCCTCTAACATGAAGTTTTCTAAATGTGGGTGGGTTAATGCTGGACTTCCTAATGTGTTCCAGTTTATAAGATTAGATATTATTGTTAAAAGGCTGTAGCCAATTGGCAATAAACAACTAAACTCTTTGAATGTCTGGTAAGCCTTTATATATAGTCAGCAGCTGTCATAACTGTGACACTTGTGATTTTGAACAAAAAAGACTTTGATCATTCTCCAAGAAACATTTTGATCCCCAAATGTGTGTTTTGATGAAAAATAACTATTTCATCCTCCAAATGAAAAGTCAATTCATCCTCCTGAACCTCAGATGTTACCTGCTGCTGCACCCACCTGAACTAACCGATCACTATTCCTGCAACACAGGGATCATTTCCTGCATATCCACTTGTTCAAGGACTCGTTTTGGAAGCCAGGACACTCTGCTGCGGTCGTTCGAGCCCGACAGCAAGGACGCCGCTTTTTTCAACTTTAATTAGTGTCTCGGCTTCATGATTAGACCCTGGACTGAAATCAATGGCTCATCGTTCCAGCAGCAGCCACCAGACGCAGAGTAATCGACTCATTGAACGGCTCACACAGCCGGCTTTAAGTGTGTCACCGTGAAAACTCATCTACTCATGAATTGGGGTGAACCTTCCACACTATGGAGGACTAATGTATATATACTATACATGCAGTTGATTTGAAGAAATCAATGCATCCACTTAATGGGTTCAGCGGGAAGTCCAGTGAGTATTGGCAAATTAATAGAGATAACTAGGAACTATCTTGATAATTCTACTAAACTTCAATATAAAATGCTTAATATTTTCAGGCAACATTTTTTAATGAAAATTTGATGAGCGAAGGCTGTATTTCCTCACTCTGCTTCTCACTAATTCACAAATCTGGAATTATAACGAGTTAAAAAAAATTGCATTTCTGACTGAATTGCTTGTAATTATAGCCTGGAATGATATGACATTAACGCAGCAGCACAGTGGACGGGGCCAGTGCCACGTAAAGAGTCGTCAAAAGCAGTAATTGCATGTATTACTCCACACGAAATAAAGGTGCACCGAGACAGTGGCAACTACACATTATCACTCGTCCGATTTGGCCGATTTGACGTCTCTTGAGGCCTTTGTTGGCGTGTGCATGACTGATACCGCCCTGATTCGCTTGTGTGTTGTGTTGCACCCGCCCAAAGGGCGGGGCAGAGAGAGGGGCCGTGGGTCGGAAGGGAGACCTTAAAATAGTACCATAATAACCTTTAGATTTTGTTGTTGTGCAGAGTATACATGATGAAAATGTCCATATTTTTGCCAAACAAAACAATTACTTCCCAAAAAAATTACTCCAAGCTCAACATTAAGTAGATTTTAATGAAGCCTTCTGGGACACAGTGAAATGTCAAAAAACGTTCTCCTATAGCTGACGCATATGCACATTTTTACAAACTCACCCTGACAGCATGACTTTGAGTAGTTTGCTATCTTTAACAGCAGCATCACTGATATCTCAGCTTGAGTCTGAGTGTTGTTGGTTTTTTTAATTTGGCCAGATTGGAGCCTCTTGTTGGCTGTTTTTAGGCCTGATGTTTGACACCTCTCCCTTAAAGTGTTTTTGCACAGAGTTCCATCGCCTCGTATTTTCAGCAAATATTCGCCGAATTCGACCTGACCACAGGGTGGGAACGCCTATTACCTGTGTTTGACTTAATAATACAGGCTTATGATATATGTGTTTGTCAGCTTGGTTGGTACAATAATGTCACAGTTTAGAAGTGGAGTCAGTTTCTGAACAGCTTGACATTTTTCCGCCACTCGACTGTTAACATGTGTCATTCTTAACAGCCCACAAGAAAAGCAGCGAAACAGGTTTTCAAATGAGCAGGTTGAAAAAGCTCCAGTAATGATTGCAGCTACAGTGTATGACAGTTGACCTGGTATGTATGGTTAAGCAGGAAGCTGATATGTGTGCGTGTATGTGTGGAATCTTTTTTTTTCTCCAATTGTTGTTGTTTATTTAACAAAATAAAAGACAGACGAAGTATCATCTGTGAAACTGACAGAGCAAGGGAAACACAGTATGTATGTGTTGACAAATAATGGTGGTTAAATCTGAATTGAACAGTTTGTGCCATTGCCAGCCACATGTCACAATATCTCAAGGCCTCGCTGGCTGTCGACGATGTGGCCTTTCACTTCAGCATGAAAGACAGATGGTGTTACAGAGGCAACTGCACAGAACGTCAATATGTGCTTTAGATTTGCTGTTGCATGCGATATCTGTGGTTGTATGCATGGAGAGAAATGGGTTTTTTTCCCGCTCATAAATCACGCTTTATTTTTGCAACTTCCCTTCTCTCTCCTGCTCTGATCTAAATTCTTTTCACTCCCCAAAAGTCTGTTTTCTCAACTGCACTTTTACTTCCTTAAACTTAACAGCTAATCGTGATGCTACTTTATCGTTTATACTTTGCAAATCAGAGGAAAAGTTGTTTTGTTTTGTTTTTTCACCGGACGAGCAGCGTGACATTGAAATGATGCTCCTCCTCTGGAGCGCCTGATGTTTAGTCCTTAAGGGGAAGGAAAAAAGAGAGAGAGATGGAGAGGGAGAGAGAGGGGTGCCATTTGTGGATGTGCGTCGCTCTATTCTTCGTACTGTCTAATCCCCATGTCAAATTGTTTCCTGCGCTCCACAGGAAGTTGCCCGCTAAAGGCCCCACCATCCAACCTCTGTCGGAGCTTCTGGGAATGCGGGGGAGGTAGAAAGGGGGGCAGGAGGCGGAGGCAGAGGCTGGGTTGGGGTTGTAGGGCTGCTGGACAGCTGTGGAGACCCAAAGCTCCCACATCAACAAGGCTCAGACATTCACCCTGAACTCCATTAGGGATTTTCTTCTGGGTTTTTTTTTTTTTTTAATCAGTTGTCTTTTATTCCCTTTAAACCCCAGGGAACGACCTTTTTATACTGTTTGTGGATCTTCAATTTCAGGGTGTGTTTACCACAGCAGCGAACGGGTGGCATTGTCTGGCCCACGTTACGTTAGCTCCAATTGTTGGAAGCCCTTCACGATCTCACATCTGAAACCACAATGTGTAATAATAATAATCATAATCATAATCATAATCATAATAATATTGATAGGATAAAAATCCAGCATTGTGAAATAGATAAAGAGTTGTGTCTATTAAGATCAACAACAAGATTTTTGCATGGCGACATGCGACACGTGTGCAAACTGAAATGCAGTAACTGCCCACACTAACAGACATGAAGGTGTCGTGAAAATGCTCAACTTTTGTTGCATTTTGGGTGTTTGTGTACATGACAATGATGCTTGAAACCACTGCAAATGCAACTTTTTGGAAACTGCCATAAGATGGAACGCTTTGACAACGCTCCAACTCAAACGGGGGGAAAATGCAACATTTATGAAACACTTAATGTTTATGGTAAGTTGTTCTCTACGTGCATGTGTGTGTGAAAACAAACAGCAGCACCCGTCATGAAAACGACATAGTTTTCAGCATTTCTGCCATTTTTGTAGAAACGGGCATCATTTTTTTTTTTTTTTTTTTAACTATCGCAAGATAACGACTTTGTCGTGTGAAGGCAGCCTAAAAATAGTAACTGCTTCCAGGAGGCTCCATGATATTTTTTGTCAAACCACAGTGGTTCCTTCAGCCCTTTGTTATTCACAATTTAATGTGTTTTTAATTATCTTCACCATCATGTCAGAGGCCTGACATCAATATAAACCATTTTATCCCTGAAGTTGACGTATTTCATCAAAGATGTGAAGAGTCCTGTAACTGGCAGAAATTCAAATTTATGTGCGAGTTTGGCAAAAAGTATTCAGATGACACATCAGAATGAGTCTGCTTCTCCATAATGCTCTTTTGGTACCCTGATGTGTTACTGGGCTATTGCTAATAAGATTGAATCTTTCTTTTAATATCATTATAAATAAGACCCACTATTGTTGCTTTTGTCGCATTTTCTGTCATATTTCTAATGAGCTGGTCAAATATCTCGCTTCCAACATCTGATATGTTTTACGGTGTCTATTCTGAGTAAATAATGGCTTCATGAGATTTGCATATCAGTGCATGCGCTGGTGTTATTTACATGCTGAAGATTGGGATCTGAATGTGGACACTGTGACTCCTTTCTGCTGTTTATGTCTTGGTGAGCCATCAGCTGGTACGAATACACAATAATTCCTCAAGTGCATTAGGATCTGCACACAAGATCGTTGTGGAAGATTTTAAAGTTTTTGGCAGAATTTCCACAGAGCGTGGCTTGTGTTGACATGTCATGGTCTGATGTGAAAATGAAATTGCGAGTGCAAAACAAACCCAACTAGCACGCGATCTTTTCTTGTTCTGCGCTGGGCACGGTACTGCACCGCAGCAATCATGGCCTGAAACTGAAGGCTGCGCCTTTCATTTCTGTCAATGACCGACTTGAATCCTGCTGGTGGTTGCATAGGTCGGTTAGAAGGTCAGACGGGACCCGGCTAATTTGGAATTGAGACGCTGAAACAATAGCGGACGGTAATCCCAGTCATTTAATATTTACATGCCCTGTTTACAGCCGTCTACATACTGATCTCTGGCTGGGGTTTTATTTTTTTTCTGTAGATCCCACCGCTGTCTCATCGGGGCATCGGGAATGTCTCCATGATGTAGCACTGGTTATTAACAACCTCATATAAGAGGTGCCCTCACATTTCTGTGTTTATTTTAATGCCTTTAAGTGGAGTCTGCGGACTGACGAGGTCCCTGCAGGCTGCTGCAGTCGCAGGCGAGCAGGCTTAGTTAAACAACATAACAGAGTGTAATGTGACAGACTGCGGAGTCTTCAGCTTTCTGGTGATGCCCCAGACCAGTTTGCACACACATATAGAAGAATTGGCCCTCCATATAGAGTTTCACAGTGTCTGGACATTAGCTCGAATTAGAGATGCCAGTCGGCTGGAATCAACAACCTCATATGGAGAGAGGACGCGTGATAGAGTCCATATGAGAAGTCACGACACAGAGGTCACTCAGACAAACCGTGATATCAACGAGATCGGGTCACGCATGAAGAGCGGAAATGGCTCGTGTAAGCTGAGTCGAAGCAGATAAGGCTATATTTGGACTCATTGATTATCGCTACGTACCATAAGGAGGAACCTTCTAGATTCAACTGCTCAATAACCACATAAATCAGCCACAGGTAACAAAGAGGCCAAATAACAGTGGGAGGGACTGCTCCATTCATTTCCTGAGCTGTGATCCCACCAGGAGGAGGAGGAGGAGGAGGAGGAGGACAGGAAGGAAGAAGCCGTTTGTCACCTAAACTTCAGATACTACTCACCCAGAGGAGTAGAGAAAATAAACAAGTAATCAGATAAACAAGCGAGGAGAGATAAAACACACACAGTTCTAGTTGGCTGGAATTGCTCCTTGCCTTCAGATAGCAACGCTGAGTTTGCTCACAGGACGAACCAGGCAATCAGATGGCGGGGCATTAAAGAGACGAAGAGCGAGCAGCGCTTTGCAGATGTTTTTGATGTGTACGGTATTAACTACCCGAGGCTGTGACCTTGTGAACCTTCTCTCTTCCCTGGGACCAGCGTGAGCCGGCTGGCCGGGAGTCAGCCCGGCGTCGCCGGAGTCACGTTTATTTTAAGTCGCACGATCGGCTCACCGGTCAGAGTGATAAAAGAAGGACGAGCTGTCGGCGGGAGCGTGGCAGACATCAGTGTGTGTTGTGGGCTTGCGTGCTGCTAGGGAGGGAAAGTGGGGAGGACAGATATTCGTGGCACTCCTTCGACTCCCCCCCCTTTTAAAAGTAGTTGGCATGGAGCCTCGTGAAGGATAGGGGGCTCTTGGTTCGAGCCAATCATGTGTCCAGGAGCCAATTAGCTGTCCAATAGGAGTGAGCGGCGAGGAGAACGCTCGAGTTGAGAGGGAAGCAGAGTTATTTACATTCTCCATCTACTCCTCCTCACAGGCATACGGTTTCTGAAGCGCCTGACGAGATGAGGAGCCTGATCATTGAGAAGAGCAAGATGGGCCTGGAGGAGGACCCCGAGGTGCTGGTGAAGGGTGAGTCTCACTTCTGCAGCACACACACGGAAAATCACACCACTGTACTCGACTCCTTGATTTGAAGGTCTGTACCTGTACAGTCAGTTATGAGACTGCCATGCTGAGGTCACTTCAAAAACAAATAGGCTCTTAACTATAGTCATTGTACTATAGTAAATAAAGCTCCCAGAAGGACAATTTACTGAGGTATTTAAATACATTTTGCTTGACATAAACATGGATATGCAAAGGAGTAATTGGTTCCCAATCAATCAGGATGTTTTGATGCTTAATCAGTAAGAAAAGTAAGGTGAAATACACATGCTATTTACCATAATTTCACATTGATAACACAAAATAATACATTTTATTGTTAAATAGGCAAATAATCATTAGTCTTTTTAGAAGTAAAAATGTGAAGTCCCCACTTTGTTTGATCCACTTTTGTATTGTGTACATTGGTATTTTACTATTGTGCATTTGACTTTTTAATTTTACCAACCCAGGAGTTTAACTGTAGGGCAATAGGTAAAAAAACAAACAACAAATGTCCAGTAGCAACTCTGATCTGGTTTCCAGTTAATAAATAAACCCTCTCTGCTGCTGTTTCTTGTTGTTGGTGTAGATTTCACAGGCCTGATTGTCTCGTGTCACAGCTCCTGCAGCCAGCGTCTTACTTTCCCCTCGTCCCTCCCACCATGAGTGTGTATTTAAGTCAGGGTTCGCTCCTGGCATCATGAGGCCCATCACGGGTGTTTGATGCTTTTGAGGAATGATCTCAGAGGATATTCTCGCGCATTTTAATTGTTTTTTTTTCTGTCTTGGCCTGCCACTGAACTGGAGCGGGAATATGCCAGCGCTTGGATATGTTACGTCCTGTTTGGAGCGGCGACAGTCTCGTTGCCTAATTCTGACAGCAGTTACCATGCGCCCTCAGCGAGAGCCCCTCCCTCACAGTGCTGTCCCCACTCTCACCGTTACAAGAGGAGGGTTTCCCTCCAAAATACCAGGACAGCTGGTTTCCTTTGAGCTGCCATCATGCCAGATCTGAGCTATTGCACCTCATCATCATCATCGGCCGCTACACTTCACTTGACCGCACAATCACAGCAGGGCACCTCGGGGTGTTAGATAATCCCTTTTCTCTATACGCTGCACTAGAATATGATTTGAAGAATGACTCCATTAGGGTCTCTCCTCCCTTGTCCCTTTCTTTCTCTCTGGCAGGATATCCTGAGGCTATGTGGGGTGAATGTCGCCCCCGTATCTAAAATAGGACACCAACATTGCAGATATAGAGTGGTGATGTGAGGATGAATCATAAAGATAGATGTCGACATTGGATTATTGACATACCTTTGTTGATTTCCAGTGAAAATTACTCCTCACATGGTTCAGTCACTCATGCTCCAGTAACCTCGCGTTGGATCTGTCGGATATCATCAAGAGTTAACGCTGTGTGTCTTGCACACAAAGATTTGAAAGCATATATATTTTTTCATTCTATTTATTTGTGTTGATGAAATGCCAAGAAATTGATGCAGCAGTCATAATAATGATAATGATAATGATAATGATAATGATGATAATAATACTAACTTGGCTGCTTTTGCTAAGTGTATAGTTGATTTTTTTTAGGTTTGGGTAAAGTTTCTTAGTGGTTTTTTTGTGTTTTTTTTACTGAAATCCTTTTTTTAGTCATATTTGTAATGTTCACATTCAATTCTAATGTGATTTGCAGGTAAATGTATGGAACAAGCACTGAGTACTCAGACAGTGACAGCAGGCTTTCAGCAGAAAGATGAAAATGCACAGAGAGAGATTGTTTTCTCAGTCGATGTTTGAAGGGGGGGGGGCAGTGAGGGGTCAGAGGTCACAAATGAAACAAATTAAGGGCGAGCCGTGGCCCCCGGGGGAGACATTAGCAGGCCGCAGAGATGGGATCCAGATGGAAGTCCACGGGAGGGGTGTGCAGGGGGTCCGTGGAGTCTCCTGCTCTTTCTCCCTCTATTCTCCGTCTCTCCCATTTGTGGCTTTCCTCGTTACCCCGTCGCTTTAAAGAGCGGCGTCTGTGGGACGTCGGGAGTCTGTGACAGGGCGCCGCGGTGCCAGGCGTGCCCGTCTCTCCGTGTTTCTCACCCAGTCGGCTTGTCTGACGCTGCCGTCTGTCAGCAAGCTCAGCCCGACTTACCTCATGAGTTTTATTTATCCATTTCACGTTGGGTTTGATGCCGCCTCCCCCTGCTGACGTGGTGTTAAGTACCTCCAGGGTTTTGACTTTGGGCTATACTGGGTGGGTTTATGATGAGTTCAAGGCTGCTACTTATATCATATACGGGCGTTCTGAGAATGGAAAACATAGTCTGGGAGGCTCAGCCCTCATCCCCTCCTCTCTATTCTTTTTTATTTCACAGCAGAAGCGAGGCAGTAGTATCTTCGACTGCCTGGGAAAACCACTGTGAGGCAGGGATTAAAAAAAAAACCAGAGAGAGAGAGGGGAGAAATAGAGCAGAGGAAAGTAAATAGGAGGCGAGTGTGAGCAGGGGGAAGAGTGATGCTGTTGAAATGAGTGCCGGCTGACAGGTGGCACGCAGCTTTCTGACCACAGAGGAAGTAGTGATGCTGGCGTGGCGTCATTACTGTTTTCACAGGGTTTGAAATTGCCTAATTGTTGCTTGAAAAGCAGTCACAAGCCGTATGCAGTCACATGAACGGCTCCCACCACATCTGAGCTTTGGCCGATCCTGAAAATAATAGCTACCAAGTTCCTATTTTCCTTCTAATAATGAGCACAGATCCTTCTTTTAATGAAGAGAACTTGGGCTATTTTTTTTTTTTTATAGTAATACATAAAGTGCATGGAATCAGATTTCCATTCTAAACCTGGAGCAGCCTAACTGAGAAAATGGTCGAGAGAAATTGAATTTCCCTAAGCCGCCATAGCTCCATTCCCAAGCACTGGTAAGCAAAGGTATTTGATGAGAAGTCGCATGCTTGATGTGTGTGAAAGGGAAGTTTGATCAACCTGTTACACAACACCATGATAAAATGTAAACTATAATCACTAAATTGCACCGGCTGTAGTGCAATTTCTCCAACCCTGCCCCCTGTAAGTGACATTATCCGTATCTGGCGGTGCCCTGCCCCCTTCTGCAGCCCCACTCAGCCTTATATTGGTCCAGGTGTCCTTGTTAATCACTCTCCATCAGCCCTCTGGATAAACTCTGACCCTCCTGCCAGCACTCTTCAATCCTCCTGTGCCAGATTCCCTCCAGCCAGCACCGAGACGGAGCTTTACTAAAGTAGTTCATTTATCTACTCCGGGATTTAATACGTATGTGGGACAATTTGCACGCATAGCCGAGGGGGGTAAGAAGCCCCCGCTTTGTGAACAGTGGCTCTCTGCTGGTGCAGTCATTTTAAAGTCCCTCAGAAGTTTTGGACACAAAAGTCTTGCATTGTGGCGACGAGACCAGCAGTCATGCCTCTGAGCAAGTCTTTGTCTCCTTCTGTCACACTGTTACAGTATCTCTCTCTCTCTCTCTCAACCTCTGAAGGGGTAATTACGTTGGCTGCACGCAACCTTTAAAGCGTGTGCTATTATCTGGCTGCATTTTTATCCACTCATATCTACCCCAACAATTACATACCTTTAGGTTTATTCTAAATGGAGATTTGGAGTTGCAGCAATGGTTGAATTCTTCAGCAACCGAACCCACAGAGCTTTTTAAAGGGAGATGTCTGTCTCGGTGTGTGTAATTCAGATTTTATTTGTGTTTTCCACTGTTGTTGTAGCGAGTATTAACCACTACCATGTAGGGAGAGTGAAAATGTATCTCACGCTGGACTCGAGCATACAGATGGAGGTACTGATTACTTGATTTCTAAATGATATGTTAACAGTTGATTGTTGATACTTAGAGCTATGCAAAAGTGAATGAACAGAAGCGTTTTGGCATCACTACCCTTTGCACCCTGAAAAGCATCAGTTCCCTGAGGTGAATGCTCATTTTTTTTAATGGAATTCTGCAGGAAAGAGGACGCTCAAGGATGTAGGCTGGTTTAAATCTCTTCATCTTTTCATGTAAACGGACCCTAAGAGACCTTCAGATCAGAACTTAACCAGAACTTTGAGGACTCTTAATTCATATTGTTACCATAAGATAGCACTTAATGATTCGAGTTTGTTGTCCTCTGCTGCACATTGTATGAAGGAATACATCTCTTTATAACATCGCTTGACCTTTGTCTCCGTGAGTGTATCCGTGTTGATGCCATGAAATTCAAATTTCACATCTGACAGTGTGTCTGTTGTAAATACTGAGTTGATTTATGAAATGTTGTATCCTGCTTTTGTTTCTGTTGTACACAACATCCACATTTCTTTGGTGGGATCTGGTAAGTGTAAGTGAATGGTTGAGTAGTCAGCTTTAAAAACAGATTTATTTCTGTTGCCAGTCAATTACGGCACATGTTGCTTCATTCTGAGGTTGGCTCGTCACATGATCCGCTATCTGTGTGTGTGTGTGTGTGTGTGTCCTATTTTAAGGTTGGCTGTTACTGGAGGTGCGAGGCAAGTGGATCAAGCAGCGTCGGTACTGGTTTGTGCTGAGCCAGGACTCGCTCGACTATTACATGGGGTCGGAGAAAGGCGCCCGCAGACTGGGCACGCTGGTCCTCACCAACCTCTGCTCCGTCATCTGGCCAGACAAGCAGACGTACAAGGAGACAGGTGAGTGTACATAAGCACACACGTCTGGCCTGAGGCACCGCTGACTCACAGCTATGTATACATGCCCCTAATTTCTGTGAAATCCAGTCAGACCTGTGGTTATCCCCTTTATGGAGAAGTGACATTTTTAAAAGTTCCTGGGAATATTTTTTTTTTTTTCTGAAGTCAGTGTGTGTCGGTAATCTGCTGTCGGCCCTCGTCCCTTCCTGTTTGGGAAGTTCCAAACCTGACCCAAGGTTGGTCTACAAACCTCTCATTTCTGTAATCTGCGGGGGGATCTCCCTTCTCCCTCGTGGATGCAGGAAACAAAAGGCGTAAAGAACTAAACGGAAAGTGTCTGCTGTACAGGAAAGGTCACCAGGATGACTTTGCACGTCTCATCCTCTCACATTCACGCTTGCCTGTCCGTCCATCAGTGCACGGGATTTAGCCACTGCTGACATCAGCAAACCACTTAAAATGCCAAAACCATTGTGTAAACCAAAAGCCATATATAGTTCCTCCTCACTCAATATGCCAGGGGATTTTTTTCTGGACAGAAGTGTGCATCCAGCAGTCCCTTCTGTTTCAATACCAAACAGCTATGTGTTCCTCTTGTCATATCACATCCTTCAAGAGCTCTGTTTTTGGTGTCATTAAGCCTTTACAACAGTAATTTAAAGGCTCCTCTCAGGTTCAAAATAAACAATTAGCACCCTGCTTGTGATTACAGTTGAAATACCTCCATATGTTGGGTTTGTACTTCAGGGGGAGAAACATGGTGCTAAGTCACGTAGCAGGAAAGGCTGATAACAGCCGTGGGGCTGCAGATCATGTTATGCTGCCTGGGGCACGTCTAAGACTTCCTCTACACGAGGGGGAAGCGTGCCGCTGTATTCACTTTTATTGCGTATTGTCCAATGAATAGGGGCTTGACGCTGGCGCAGGAACACATCTGCAGAATAACTGTTGTTTTTTTTGGTTTTGGTGCGGTCTGAGGTTCCTCCACAAGCTGACCTTTGATCCTCAGTGAAACTGAGAGAGGAAGTGAAGAAAAGGGAGTCTTGGCCATTATGCAGGCTGTCCAATACAAAAAGCACATTGTTCTTTTTTTTTCTCAATTAATTCACACTGTGAGATGATGTGCAGATTGTATTGTTGGTTTTGGCTGTGCCCACGATTTACAAACAGCACTGTCTATTTCCTGGCGTACATTGATGGTTTAATGGTGTACAGAAACAAGTATTACAATATCAATAAAAATATGCTCTGTCCATTATTTCAATACCATTTTTTAATCTTAATGTTTATACTTTTGGCCTCTCGTTATAAAAAGCAAAACACCTATGTAATATTCTCATAATTTTTGATTTTTGATTGTCATGACCTCCAGTATATCCTGACATTATAAAAGATGAAACAAAAAAAGTGTAATGTTTGTTTTCCCCACATTCTATTACATGTTTTAAGATATATGTATACAAGATCACATATTTTCAATGAAAATATCCATAAACGGGTTATGTAGTGTTATGAATTGATTATGGTGTCTGATAACAGTTACTTATCTCCTGCTTCTTGCTTCTTTCCGGTGCTCGTATGATGTTGCTGTATTATGTTTTCACTGGCACACAAGTTAGCTTGAACCCCATTACGAAAGCGAGCTGACACCAGAGTTCAGTATAAATATCCGTTCAGATTAAACACAATACCATAAGGGTGACCATTTAATTACAAAGAACTTTAACTATTTTAAATTCAGATATATGGATGGGTGGGAATTTTGACTGTGTATGTGTGTGTTTCCCTGCAGGTTACTGGAGCATTACAGTTTATGGGAGAGCACACTGCTACAGGCTGTTCACCAAGCATTTCAACGAGGCCGTGCACTGGGCCTGCGCCATCCAGAAAATCATTGATACCAAATCGCCTGTGGAAACGCCGACGCAGCTCCTGATCCGAGACATCGAGGTGGGCCACACAGTGCAGGCACACAAAACACAAACACACGTGCACACACACACCCACACACACTGCCAAACTACCTGCGATAAGAACAACCAAACACAAACAGTCGGACTCGCCCCCCCCCCACCCCCCCCCAGCCTGCTACAATAAAAACTACACGACCACATTGGACCCGGAGTCCAAAGTTTACCCCGCCGGTCTTTCTCTTTTCAGTGACCTCATCGTGTTCCACCACACCAGGACAGGAAACAATAACAGACCCGCAGCAGAAAGGTCACTCTTCAGATAATGGCATTTCCACTTATTGAAGGCCTCCAAACGTAGTGGGATTTGAAAGGGCGTTATTTTGCTTTGCCCTCTCACGTGCAGGGAGCGTGTTTATAAGGGACAGCCATATTTTTAGACGCGGGGTTGCTGGAGAACACAGCGTGCTGGAATCTCATTGAGTAGACAGATGACTCGTCTTGTGTTAGTCTGTCCCCGGGGTGAAGAGAGGGGCAGTTTTTTTGGGGGGGGGAGGAGGAGGAGGGCTCAGTGTGAAGCAGCAGGACCAGATAAGCAGTCCTCTGCCTGGCCTCCTGCAGCACTAATCTTCCAACGAGAGTCTCTAATCTCAAAGAAAGTGCTTAATCTGCCCGCCTATGTCTAGCCCCGTCTGCTTGGCCAGGAGGGGCCAGGCTTATATTTTGGTCTAACAGAGGGGGCCTACGATGAAGGTGCTCCTCTCTCTTTATCTCGTGTTTTTACTGCATCATAAACTCCCTCCTTTGTCTTTGAAACTTTCTCTGTCACCTTTACACACTGGCACGCTCTGTCGAATAGGTAAGGCGTTTTCCCTCTCCAGCATGAGATTAGGGAGCTGTAAAAAAAAAAAAAGAAAAAAAAATCAAAGAGAGAATGAACAGAAGTGGCTTTGTGTGAACAGGGCTGCCTCGCTTATCTTTCAAGTACAGATTCATGTTCCAGCCGCAGACACAAAGAGGAGCGAGGGGCTCCAGTTTTAGACTTGGACCCACAGCCAGAGGCCACGTGTGACAGGGAGAGAAAAATATGGAGGGGATCTGAAGAACACATTAAATGTGGAAAACTGAGCTCTCCCAAAGTATGACTTTATTAAAATGTGTATGAGACCAGCCAAAAGAAGAAACGTGACATTTGGTGAAAGGTAGAGTTCAGAACCTAAAAAAAAAAACTGTCCGTTATTCTTGACTCTTTTATTCTGAGTAATCTATGAACGGTGAATATGGTGCTCAGGGACTCTTCACATCAGCTTGCAGTATGATTTGAGGCGTGCAGGATGTAAACACTTTGAGTTGCATCCATTTCTGAAACACTGAAAATATGCGTCAGTGAATCCAAGCAGGTTCGTTTTTAAAGATGAAAGAAGATTGGACGCCAGAAAGATTAAAGGTTCCAGCTGATTTGCTCCTGATAATTTAGGACATAAAATAATAGTGAATAAGTTCAAGTTTTCATTAAAAAAAATTTTTATTTACTGTTGATAAAAACTACAATTTGACCAGTCAGGAATGTTGGATATGATCTGTAAGGGGAGTAAGTTATGATTGAATAAATAACTGGGGAAAGTCACAACGCCCACCACAGTTAATAACAATGGCTTTTAATGTGAAACGCAACTAATAACTGCTGCTCTGTGTGCGTGAGGGCATGTGTAGTGTCAGAATGTGGAATTAAGTCAAATCCAGAGTGGCAACCATGGTCTTGTTACTCTGAACTTCCTTTGTTGTCACTTTTATCTGATTCAGACGTGGCCACTAGTTTTCCTTGTCATACACATTAGTTCAGACATTCAGTGGACGTCCTGTATTGGGGATCAAACACATTAGTATTTTGAGCTATTTGAAGTATTCTGAAGGATAAAATAGTGTATTTTGTTTTCTTTTAGATAGAATGAGCCTCGGTGTTAAAATCATATATTTAACTTCTTTCAATACAAAACTACAGTGAAATCTCCCTTTGGTTGCTATGACACTCTATTGAGTCTTTATGTTGAAATCTTGAGTAAGAGGGTGAAATGGATAAAATCTAAGTGGGTAGAATCTGAAATGTGGTGAAACTGGGAACTGGGAGGATGGTGTGTTTTGGAGAAGTCACTGAATTGATGTCACTCTGCATGACAGCGCAAATCTTATTTTTGTTTGATACTCATAGAAAGAAGTTACACTAGTTTTGCTGCAGTAGTTATAGGAACACAGAAAATGTCATGTTAGAGTAAATTGCATGTAAACACTGTAAACTGGGAAGTGGGAACTTCCCAACTTGTAGCTTTCCAGTTCCCTGTTGCATGAGTGCATCGTTAAACCCAAACAGTCAAATAATGCCAGGCAAGATATTTATCGGGAAAAAAATCTAACTGTTAGTTGTATCCATGTTTAACCTAAAACGGCACAGAAAGAGGAAGTGAATCGTTTAGTCTGGCGCAGTTCTCCCACCGCTGCCAAAGCACGTGAGCTGTATCAGTATTCTCACCTTGCTGCTGCCAAGACCGCAAATTTCCCAAAATGTCAAACTATTGCATGGGGCACAAGAAGGCCAAATGGAAGGAGAGAGGGTCTGTGGGCTGGAGCATGCACGTGCAGCATACGGGTATCATCGAGGAAGTCATGTCACGGTATCCAAGTGCACATGGTCCGCAGGGCAGCATTTTATTCCCACAGTTCAAACAGACAATCCTGTCACCAGCCTGCACCAAACACTTGAGAAGAATGTGTCAACTTTGCCCCACTGAGACGGGGGAAAGCTGGCTCGTCTCGTAGCCGGAGAGAAAGGGCGGCAAGATCGGGAAGGGGGGGGGGGGGTTGCAGAGTCAGGAGAGAGCCAGACCAGTGGCAACGTTACTAATGAGCAACAGGTGCTGGAGGGCAGCGGCGTGGAAGCCATCTGTACCGCTGGAAGGCATCTATCCACACGGGCAGTGAAAGACACAAACACACGCACACTAAACTCATTGACACTAGCAGATAAAATATATACTGTGTCAGTCGCGCAAGTGCGGTTTGCTGGGTCATCACCTGACCTTTCCGCTTCTTTGAAAGTTGCCAGCGCCGAATTGTGGACCCCCCCCCCTGTCAGATCGACCCCGCTCACCCCGAGCACACAAACACACACACTCAGGCACACAACCGTTCACTCAATGATTACCTTCAGATTTATTGAATGCATGTGAGTGTTTGTTCAGCTCCGTGTTTACTGATTCCGTTCCATGTGTGCTTTAGGAGAACAAGTTCAACCCCGAGGTAGTGGAGCACATCTACCAGCACAACGCCATTCTGAAGTACACCCAGGGGCCCCTGTACGCACCGCTGCTGCCCTTCCCCTACGGCAGCCTGGAGCACACGTGTGAGTACTCTACATTTACATGTCGTACTCTACCGGAACTTGTGCAGTCGCAGGTGAAAATGATATGGTGGTACATGTTTACACCACGTCGTGGAAGAGCTGACGAGTGGAATCTGCCTTCACTTTGACATGAAATCAATGTCAAATGTACAGTAAAAGTCTGTCCGATGTTTATGCATTGGCGCAAAAACAAGAACTCGTTCGTGACAACGGTGTTCTTTTTATTTTTAAATGCAGAGTGTGTAAAAGGGAGTATTTGGTGACCCCTGGTACATTTTCAGACATCAGATATTTTCAAAAAGAAAGTGTGACTATGAGTGTGTGTTGTCCAGATCTTGCAGAATAAATCTATACCCGATCAGAGACCTTTCTTGTATGAATAAATGGATAAGTTGCACTTTTTTACCTACACCTGCCTAAAAGTTTGACACCATTTTTGATTTAGCCCAGTGCTAGTTGTACGCAGGCCTACGCCATTTACCAACTCATTGCTCAGTAAGTGTTGTGTGCAGCCACTTTTCAATCCTCGACGATTTGCATTTTCTACCAAACTTAGTTTTAATGAAAAGCTGTGTAAACAATGGTGGCACAGTCAGAGTGACATTGTCCCAAGAGAGGGTTTAAAAAAAGAAACTGCAGACGACATGTTACTTTCCTTTGTAAGTGGACTAAAGATAAAAGGAGAGTTTTCTAAGAATACATGAATATGTCATTTTTATTTAGTAGTTTGTAGTCAGTTGGGCGCATTCTTCTACTTTTCTGTGTCTAATAATGAAATGGTAATCGTCTTTCCATGCTGCAGGAATGTAGGCAAAGTTTAAGTGAGACTGTGTATACATAACATTGGCCTATTTTTAGGTTAACCCAATATGCAAGTAATGTTTGCGCCACAGGTGTTTATCTATAATGAGGTTGCCTAAAGAAAAATAATCTATTTGTTGTATTTTATTAGGCGTGCGCTCACTTCTCCAGGCACTGCTACACTGCCGGCTCTGTCTGATGAAGCCTTCGTTTTCTATAGCTGCAGTTTTTCCAAGTGGAAGTGTAATCGCTATGATTACGGGGTTATTTGATTTGCTGAGAGGCAGTATTAAGCAGCGTAATTTAGGTCAATACAACCACCTCTTCTGGCTCGGCTGCCTCATGAAAACAAGTGCCAACAGGTGCACTTAAAATAGATGAGACAAGATACTCAAAGCTTTAGTATATCAAGGCTGCGATTCAAGCTGCAGCCTTAAGGGGGGATGTTTTATTAAAAGTTGGTTAGTGGAGTTATTAAAAACAAACCTACATTTTTTTTAAAAACTGAATGTAAATTGTAAAATAAATCCTGTGCTCCATGTGAGATTTACTGCTGCTTCACTTTGATTTGTGGCTTTTTTGTGTCATTGGCAGACTTTAGTGATGTCAATATGGCCAAATTATACCATGTGCAGTCCCCCCCCCCGGGTTCAGATCTTGGTTGCAGCAAAAAGGACAAACAACATAAAAACTAGCACTGTCTGTTGTGCAATTTGTGGCGGCAAACTCTGTCAAACACACAATGTCGTTCTTCCAAAAGCACCAACATTTCTTAGAAATATGATTTTAAAAAAGGATGGCGGCAACAGAAAGTCTAAAACCGTGTTGCTCTGCTTCTCGTCCTCTTCCTCTCTGCAGACCACAGTGGGAAAGGCTACGGCTCGGTGCGTGAGGAGGCCGTGAAGCTCTTCAACTGCCTGCAGCAATTGGAGTCGACACGAGAGCCGGTTCCCATTATCCAGGGTGTGCTGCAGACCTGCCTGGACCTGCGGCCGCTCCGCGACGAGGTCTACTGCCAGCTGGTGAAGCAGACCAGCTACACGCCTTCCCCGTACACCGCCGCGCATCTCCGTTACTGGCAGCTCCTCACCTGCATGAGCTGCACCTTCCTGCCCGGGCCCACTGTGCTCAAGTACCTCCGATTCCACCTCAAGAGGTGAGAGACACGCGACCGGCCCTGGTTAAACATGCGCCCTCTATGAGTTTTTCCTTCATAGAGCTTACGACCATCATTCAGGTTGCATTTATTCATATTTGATTTGGCATCATCCTGACTGGAGAAAGCTGTTGACATCATCTCCTACTTTGTAATTAAAAGTGGAAACACTGGGTTGTTTTTCCTGGCTCTGGTTGGACCCACTGGGAAACATGACTTTTTAGAAGACAGGTGCAAAACACTTCAGCGTATCCGCCCATGTTGACAGTTTGAGGTAATAAACTGCAGCGGTCAGTTCACTGCAGAGACGCGGGTTGTTTTTACATCGACAAAAGGGATTTGACGGACTTGCACCTGAAGTCCACGGGTGACTCAGACATGTATTCAAGATTTAAAAACACATAAGGAGTAACTGTGTCTCACAACTTCTGGATTTAACTTCCAGCATTTGGCAGCAGGACGCAGTGATGGTGAGACTGAGTTGAAGCCACAAGATATCATCACTTTCGTCAAGTCTGCTGTTTATAGCGGCGGTAGATAGAGAACAGGTTGAACTGGCACGTGGAGCAGCAGTTTGCAGTAGCAGCAAAAACCTGAGGTCCAGACATCGGACAAGAAAGCAGGCGCCAGCATCCCTAACCACCAGTTTAGATATAGTAGCATGATATGCCGTCACATTGTTAGCGTGCCCCCCGAACAGATCCAGTGTTTGACTGCTGGATTTGCAGGTCTGAATTAGCCCCCGCTGTCGAGCATGCTAATCTAAGTTTTTAGCAGCGTTAATCTCCTGCTCCAGATTCCTTGTGTAACGCCGTGCCATCAACCCACTACTGCCTTCTATCTATATTTCTGTACTGGGAATCGCCTTCGAGCTAATGGAACAGTTGCATGCAATGGCAATTCATAATAACGCTGTGGAACTCGCTGGCTCTGTGTTTTGATATGCCCTGCTGTCGCTCTCACGCACTCTCTCGCTCGGCGGATCAGCGCTGAGGCTGCAGCTGGGCAGAGCTGAGACTGGAGCTGGGCAGCGGGCCCAGAAACCCTCCTCCATTTCCCCAGTGCCCTGAGAAACCCCCAGGGAATGTCTGCTGTCAGAGAGAATAGGCCGGGCCGGGAGAAAGCAGGGGGGGGGGGGGGGGGGGGGGGGGTAGGAGGCAGGAAACAGCAGCGAAGGGGCAAAGAGAGGAGAGGGGAAGGATCGCAGCGACTCAGTGGAACATTCCTAATTATGTTTCAGTAGGACAAATCCCACCCTGCGGCCACAGAGTTATGAGATATCAAGACGTCAGGGTGACTGAGCGGCTTGCTCCGGATCCGGTTAAAAAAGTTTGAGGCCCTGCTGTCCACCTCTTCCCTCCAAGTTGCTTTGTGTATTCTGGAGGATAATTGTTTCCTTCCTATTTGTCCCTCGGTGTTTACACAAGGCCGAGCTCATAACTCGGGCAGGTTGTGTTTCGCACCTTTCACACTCACAAAGTGTGCGAGGCCTCCGACTCCAGGCGGAGCGTGTTGTCTGCTGCTTGTGTGTGCTGTGTTTTTGAAACAACACACACACACACACACACACACACACACACACACACACACACACACACACACACACACACACACACACACACACACACACACACACACACACACACACACACACTGATCACTCCTGGACACTCCTCTGGGAGGAAGTTGCAGGTCACTCTGGTTCACAGGAACGGAAACTCCTCTTCCTGTTTCGTGCGCTACCCAAAGTCAAACATGTTTTCTTTGCTATTTTCCCTTTCTTTGAAGGATTGAGGGATGTTGAGGCTTTTAAGTTCCTCACAGCTCAAGTGAGAACATTTGTCATTCTTCGCCTCATTGACGCTTTAGCATCGCCGGCCAAAAGAAAATAACGAATCAAAAAAGGATGACGCAGGGTCTGTAATCGCAGCATAATACTTTGCAGGTTCGCAGTCACAGATGACATCACTGGGATTAACTCATTCTCTCTTATTTGGGGATTAAACGTTTTAATTTCGATGGGAAATATGTGGAAAAACACCAACAAACGCACCAGTCTGTGTCACGCCCTCACGCTGGTCGCATTTCTCTGCAGAATCCAGAGCCAGAGTCCCGAGTCGGAGATGGATAACTACGCGTCATTCATCAGCGAGGCCCTGGAGAAGACCAAGTGTCGGGAGTGCGTTCCATCCTGGGAGGAGATCCAGATGCTGATGAGCCGACAGGAGATGCTGTGCACTGTGCACTACCCTGGCCCCGGATCCTGCCAGCTCTACATCAGCTCTCACACCACTGCCAATGAGGTTTGGGAGCATTTATGTGTATTCCACTTGGCAGAGCAGATTCTCCCACTCTTCCAGCTTCTCATGTGTTCCTGCTCAGAACTTCTTAGCGTAGCCTGATGCCGTGAGAATCGCCAAAATTGACTTCCTGCCTTCTTTGTGATTCTTGACACACGCGAGTTTAACCAGTTCTCTGTCCCGTCTGCTTTCTTCTTTTTTTCACCACTCGTCCCCGTTGCCCCCTCTCCAGCTGGTTCGAAGGATACAGGAGAAGCTCGGCCTGCAGGACAGTAAAAACACATTTGCACTGTACAAGCAGAATGCACTGTGGGAGCAGCCGGTCACAGGGGGCGCTCTGATCGCAGACATCCTGACCAGGTATGGACCCTTGTCTGTTTTGACAATTATTCAACACCGATCAAAAGATAACCGAAACATAATCCCATGCTTATAACTGTAAAGATGCAGTTTTGATTTCATGGGGATTTAAAAACACAACAGAAGTGACGACACAGTTAACCCAAGTGGACAGTCGGGCAGTCAAAACACCTCGTCTGAAAGTGCAGCAGAGGACTTTGTCACCAGTTCAAGGAAAACACACCCGACTGTGATTGACACTGTATTTGTTTTCTCCAGAATGTTATCTGGTATAGCCAGCAGATAGCTGCCGACCTTGTCTGGTCTGGTTGGTCAAACACAAGTTTCTGCTGGGAAACTGGACTCGTGTCCTTATGTGTGTCAGCGAAGCCGGCCCGCTGTTGGATAACCGCGGCGAAGCCTGATGTCATATGATTGCTGAAGGCATAGTTGGAAGATAAGGAAATAAAAAGGACTCCTGTTTTTCTAACAGGTCCAGTAAGCATCGAGTGGCATTCAGGCAAACATTGAACCAGCTGAATTGAAGCGGAGGTGGAGAAAGTACTGAGATATCACTGAGAGGGATGAAAGTACTGATTTAACATATTCAGTGTTTTAAACTGTAATGACTGTGTGTCTTGACTAATAAGAATATTACTTATTATTTCAAAAGACATACAGTTTAAATAAAGTATAATATAAGAATTGTAATGAGTTCAAAGTAATAGTTATAACTTAGATTGAGTGTGAGAATGACTTTAAAGGCACTCATTATACAGTTGCTTTAAGGGTCTATCAATGAAACATACAAAGTTAGTTTCTGTTCCTGCTGTTTTGAAGTGGTTAAAACAAGCCCGTTTGAAGAATCAACGTGTTATTTTACAGCTGTGACCTACGGGGTTGCATATTGGGGCGGCGATACTTCAACATGTTATGTAACCATATTACTGCGTAACATATTGCCACAGAGCCTCCAGCTCGCTGCGTCTGCCTCCCTGATGTCTTCCTCTCTCTCCTGCGCAGCCTCACCGCCAAAGAGTCGGAGTCCAAAGCCCAGTGGAAGCTGTGTTTCAAGCTCTACTGCCTGCTCGATGCTGACAGCATATCAGTGGACAGCATCGAATATTTCTTCCTCTTCGAGCAGGTAATGGAGCAGAACGCGAGCCTCAAAAGGGCAGAAAAGCTCCTCGGACGGTTCGTCTTTGTTACAAGTGACCGTTCCTGTGCTGATAATGAGACGTAATTTATCGTCCTGCAGTGATTCATTCCTCAGATTTTATTGGGATCATTTACGTTTTTACTTTACAGTCTGCAATCACAGCTTGTAATGTCTTACGGGCTGTGATTGCAATAAAAAGCATGACTAAGAGCACTGGCTGGAGTGCAGCGGGGGTAAAACACACAGCCAGCACTGGCTTCATTAAAGCATTTTTCCTGAGGACTCCTATAAAAAGACTTATGGGACAAAGTAAAACAGGGAGGGGCGGAGAGGGTTGATGACAGGACTGGGGCTTTTACTGATGATCTGTACCTTCTCTCTGTCCTTCCTTTGACCTCGGCGCCGCAGTGCCACGAGATGGTGGTGCGCGGTCAGCTGCCGGCCTGTGAGGAGGACCTGCAGGCGCTGGCCGCCCTGAGGCTCCAGTGCCTGATGGGGGACTTCAGCACGCACGCGCCCTGCCCGCCCCTGGACGAGCTGTTCCCGGGCGACATGCTGGAAGCCCGGGTCCTCATGTCGCTCGCCGCCCCGCCGACGCTGCCCCCGTGCCAGGTGGCGGCTCAGGGCTGCCCCGCCACGCAGCGCTTCCACACGGGCCTCCTGGCGGGGACGCTGTGGAGCCACGCGGCGACGGCGGCGCACAAGCAGAGGGTGGAGCAGGACCTGCGCCTGCGGAGCCGGCTGAAGGAGGAGGCGGCGGCCGTCATGGGATCCATCCTGGAGCGCTGGAAAGGGCTGGCCGGTTACAGCCGCAGGGACAGCATCGCCGCCTACCTCACAATTGCACGCCAGTGGTCAGGCTTTGGATGCACTCTTTACGAAGTGGATTTTTATATTGTGAGTATTTAAAAAAAAAAAAAAAATACAAAATCTGGGGTTTTTTGCTCCCTCGGGGCTCCAGAGCCACTTTGGATGTTGAGGTGAATGGAGGGATAAACTCAGAGCAGTTCTGACATTCGTTGCCTCTTCCTGCCTGCAGAGTTCGACGGGGAGTTTTTCCCAGAAGCTGTGGCTGGGTGTAGCTGCTACATCTGTGTCTCTTTACAAGCAAGGGGAGTCGGAGGCGCTGGAGTCCTTCCCTTATGGTCAGATCTGCTCTTACGGTGTTTCTGACAGCAACACCTTCAAGATCACAGCCGGGGATCGGGATCTGCTATTCGAAACCACCAAGGTACAAACCAAATCAGAATATACAGATCTTTGTCTAAAAGAAACATTTGCTGTTACTCACAAACTAAAAAGAAAAGTTTTGTAATTATTTGGGGAATTCAGATTGTGATAATCGCAGCCTCAGGTTTAAAAAAAGGAAAAACATTCCATCTTGAGCGTGAAAGTGTAAAATATATATATATGTACATAAATATATTGCGACGCACCTGCGTACCGACAGTCCCTCTCCATGTTTCTGTAATGAGCTTTGACATTGTGTCTCCAGTGTGCTGAGGGTCTGGTTTGTTTACAGCGCAGCGCCAAGTGGCCTTATCATCACATACTGTTCTGCACTGCTCATGACCCCCACCCCCCACACCCCCACCCCCCCGAGCTCCTCGACCCACTTTAGAGACGCACGTTAATTTGTCCTAAATAGAGAGTACACAACCTGCGTCTCCTCTGCAGCTTATGGCAAGCTCTAAGAGTCCAACTTCCTGCCATTAAACTGCACGCGGCTGAGTTTTATTGCTGCGGTTAGATTAAAATATTAGGCAAAACATTTCTCAGAAAGATGGACATTCTTCCAAACTTTTTTTTTTTTTTTTCCTCCATTGAGAACAAATCTCGCCTTTCACTGGGCTGATTTCGCCTGCATCTTCCCACATGGAACAAAAACAAAATCCCTCTGTGATCTCTACTGGGGCACAAAAGTGGCTTTTATTTATTTATTGGAGGCACAGGCGAATTAAAGTGCAGCTCAGAAAGGCTTTTATGAAGCGGCTGTGAGACGAGTGCGCGGGGCCTCTGGTCGCTGCTGGGCGAAGAGCAGGAAGGAGGAAGGAGCAGATTTGCAGGGGGTGATTATGGTTTTGCCTGGAGCTGAGGGTGAGGGCAAGATTAGCCGCCGATTCGAGGCTTGTCGTTAAAGTTGAAGAGCAGGTGACGGTTAAAGCCCCAAAGAATCAAGAAGTTTGTTCTCGTTGTGATTCGGCGGTCTGGGTCGCCATGGTCCGGGTAATGGAAAGAGACAGGAACACTGCCCTCTTTTTTTTTTTTCTTTCTTTTTTTTTTTTTTACTGCAACAGCTGCAGGACAAAATATGTCAAAGTGTTGAAATGTGCACACACATGTACGGCTTGTAAAGTTTTCCCGATCGAGGGGGTGTGCGCGCGTCCTCGGAACGCCCGCCAAAAGACATCATCTGCTGCTTCTGGAGGATCCAGTTTTTCTAGCAGCTGGATGACATCATTGCTCACCGCCCTGCTGCGACAGCGCCAGACAGACACTGAGAGACTGCCACCAATCTGACCTCTCTCTCTCTCTCTCTCTCTCTCTCTGTCTCTCTCTCTCTCTCTCTCTCTCTCTCTCTCTCTACCACAGCTGACTGAGATCATGCAGCTGATGAATGCGTATTTCAGTGCCATCCATCACCAGCGGGGCAAAGGGGAGGACTCGGACATCACCATCACAGGCGGCACGGAGGTGGGCTTCCGTCACCTGGGCACCGCGCCCCCCACCGCCCTCCTGGAGCTGCCCTCGCACCCGGTCTAAAAGGGAAAAAAAAGGAACCTTCACAACCTCCACCACGGGTTCCCACCATCTTCACTTCTCTGCACGTGGTCTCGCCTCCTCCTTCAACCACCGCCGCCGCCACCACCACCTCCTCCCACCACCTCCCACCACCCCCCCAATGAGGCCAAGTCCCAGTTCCTTTAGGACCCTGGGCGCCTCCTCCGCTGGGAATGGCAGCACAGCCAAAACAAAGAGAGGGCTGTTTTCACTCCCCATCCATGAAAAATAAACCCCTGGCTCGAGCTTTCCAGTCCGAGGAGCCAGCCAATGAAGGAGAGAAGTCGGGCGAGGGGAGGGGGGGTGCGGGGGGGGGGGGGGCAGTTGGGGAAGGCAACGGGGCTCTGTTTAGCAAGCGAGGGCCAGAAAACCCACAGAAACCAATGTGGTTGCTGATGAGGTGTCGCGCACACACACCCCCACCCCGTCTTGTCACGCAACCGTCTCAGTTCCCCTACATGGCAACGCACACCTCCCCTCGCCACCTCCTTGGAGAATGTGAGACTTTGGCGTGAGCCTTCCTGTGACATCGGGGAGAGTCGAGCCTTGCGGCGACATTAAGCTGACTTGGAGTGAAAAGACACTCACACACACACACACACACACACGTGCGCTCACACGCACACACGCGCTCTCCAAGTGTGCCATTTCTGGGTCGCCTTTCTTCTTCTTGCACTGCTGGAATAGTGTTGAGAACACTCAGTGACACACACTCACTCACATGCCCTCACATTGACACGTCCGTCGGGAGATGGGCCGTTCCCATGAGGTCCCCGCCGGGCGAGCGTTACCTGGAACTGTTGATGCAGCGAGCCATGTGAACTTGGAACTGGAAACAGATGTTGAGCTCTGCAGTGAAGTCACTCCGGCCGCCACGGAGCCTCTTTACCTTCGGGATTATCATTTTTGTGACTGAACGCTGGTATTGCGTGTGGATTTGACACCCCTTTGTTTGAGCACCGAAACCAAAGCATTTCCGAGCTGTTTGGTTTCCACCGTTGTCCGTGCTGCTTGTCTTCGGCTGTAATCCATGACAGGAAACTTGGTTAACACTTGACTGATTGGATAATTTTATGTACGTCAGCTGCCATCCTTATTCAGCTCTGTTCTGCTGAAAATAACAGGTGCTTCTTTGTTTATTTTCCCAGAGTAATGAAGAAACTCACAGAAGAACTGGCTCTGTGCTTCTCACTCAGTGCCCCGTCTGTCCTCTTAAACTTTTCTAATCAGGCCGTGGATATTTTTATAACTCTTTTTTTACTGTCCTATATGTCTTAATTGCAGACCCAGACTTTTTTCTTTTAATTAGGTTTGCTTGAACAGATTCTTGTGGCTCGGTTTCCCCGAAGTAGCTCATATGTGAATCCTGCGTTGCTCCCTGTTTGTGTTCACCATCTGAGTATTCTTGCGAAGCCAAAGTTTTGCCAAGTCATGGGTTTGAGCACGGACCAAAGACGTTTTTTTTTTCTTCCTCAATAAATAAGCTTTAACAAGAAATTAACCCTTTACACAGACAGGTCCCACACCCTCTATTCAGTTATTCTCACTTTTCCAAAAACACCAGACTTCCTGTACTGTAGATTGTACAATTTATGTTTTTATAGTAGTGACCATAGAGACTTATAAAGATAATACTGTTGTACTGTCTGCTACACCCCCCACCCCATTGCAATAACCAGAACTGTAGTTGTCTCACCATGAAAGGCCTTGACAAGTCATTGCACAGTCAGCCCCGTCTCCTGCCCACAAAGCAGGTCTTTTGCTTTTTCTACTGCAGCTGCAGGCAGCTCCAAGCTACATGTATGTAAAGAAGAATCAAAACTGCAGATGTTGCTTTGTATTAAGCTTGTTTGTATGCTGCATGGTACCTTTTTATGTAATGTGTACAGTCAATTGCACTATTGTTTCTAACTAACTTGGGAGTGCAATAAGAAACTATAAATACTGTATGTAATTAATAAAAAAAAAAAAAAAAAAACTGCACCATTTTAATCATGTTGTGTTTCCAGACTTGTCGTACCGTGTTCAGACTATTGTTTTTCAGCCAGGCACACTTCAGAAACGGCTGAAGTTTGGCGCCAGCCGCTCAGCTGAGCGCTGCCTCCCTCCAAGGTCTTCTGGTGGAGAACAATGGCCAGTTGAGCGGGCGTTGCTAAGTGCCGTAAAGTTCCCTCGTGCTAATGAGCCCTGACCGAGTGAGATGGAGGGTCCACTCGGCTCCAGGTGAGGAGCAATACGCCGTATATCATATTGCAGACGATCCCGCTTTGCCTTCATTTAGTACCCAGATACAGGAAGTCAAATGATGCGAGCATGCCTTCAGAAAAAAAACCAAACACTGAACAGAAGTCTAGAAAATGCGTTTATTAATCATTTTGAAACAGGTCCAACAAGCAAAGCAACATGAGATGGTATATTCACAGGAGAGTGTCTTTACAGGCGGAGACATTGAAGGTTTATCCTGTACGTCGTGTTCATCTGTGCAAATGTTTTTCTTCCTAAGCAAGTGAATGTCAAAGCAGGTATTTTCATTTCATGGCTCGAGCCCGGCCTCAACAAGGACATTCCTGCTGGTCGTGTGCGGTGATGACCGAGAACTGTGTATGTCGGCAGCAGACAAATGTCTGGTCTATCTGGCCCATCTTTTAAAGGAGGCGATGGCTCTGTAGGCTGTGGACGTTCTACTGTAAATCACCTGCAGAAACTAAAGCATTGTACTCTGTATAAAAATAGGCCGAAACAAGGCAACAGGTTGTTTCACATGGCTCAAGCAGGCAAAAATACACGCTTACAGGTGGTTTTTTCTTTGTAGACAACAGAAGTTCCAAGATGAGCTCCACTGAAGTGTTAACAGGAGTAAGAATCACCAACACGTCTACAAATAAAGTTAACTTTTTTGGTTAATACGATGGATTCATGTCACTCTTGCATTTTGAGACACAAATGCTTTAGAACATGCTATACGAAGCCAATAAATACATTTTTACAGCAGCAGCTTCAGCTGAACGGTGACACCTAAATGTAGGTGACACATTGTTGGGGAGTCAAGACGGAACATGAACTGAATCTGAGCATGTGTGCCGACACAGAGTCTGTTTACTGCTCCTGTGTGCCCCAGGAGATGTAGTCGGGCCGCGTGGCCGCGCTGTACTCGTCTATCAGCTGCTGGACGACTTCGCGGGAGTTGTCCAGTTCGTCGAAGTTGTCCTTGAATATGTCCTCTTTGCGGAACTGCTCCAGGAAGGCCTCGCGCTTACGCAGTTTGTCGTACTGCCGGCAGGTCCGCTCGAACAACTGTGGGATGGCAGACAATGAGGAAGGATTCTCGGAGGCCACAGGCCAATTTCCCTACAAATTTCATGCGGTTTCCTCCTCCCCTCTGTGTTGCAACTAATACTATATACTAACTTCCCCTAATAGCTGCAATTTCCCATTACGTAAAATTAAAGACCTAAAGTTGTAAGGAATCAGAATGGATTTGAGCAACATGAACACAGCTGACGTCCAGAGTGGGCAGAGTCCTTCAGGATGCAGCTGGCTTTCTTCTCAAGTGATTTAAATGACCGTAAGTCACATTATTACAACGGGATCTGACGCACTGACACGCACTAATTGAGAAAAACTATTAAAAGATTTATTCTGGAGTACATACAAGGTGATGTCAGACACAAAGCTCCTGTTATTCTCCAAACATCTGGAACCGTCTTAGCTGTGCTGAGGGTTTTCATTCTATTTGACATTAAAATAATCTTTTCTTAAGCAGAAGTGTCTCTTTGACTCTGCTGCTTTATTTTGTCTTCAGCTCACAATCTGACTGTGGCTTCTGCTTTTCAACTTGTGCAGATGTAAAAGAATGAAACACATTGATAAACAGAAATAGATTAAATAGATACACTGAGCCTGCAGAGTACTGTGGAGAAAGGTCGCCATTTTAACCTGATTGTGAACATATTTGCAACAAAGACATGCCGTGGACATCTACAGAAGTCGTGGTCTGTTTATGATGTGTCCTGAAAGTCTCAGTTGAGACTTTTTGATCCTACTGCTTTTAAGTTGCACTTTGCATTCCACGCACTCGCCTGGAGTTCAGTATCTATGGCATAGGGACACGAGGACAGTTGGACAGACAGGAAGACGACCAGCGCTCCCAATTGAGCCACAGCCAAAACAAAGCTGCACTGTATTTCAACTCCGCAGCGAACGATTTGGACAAAAGAAGAGAAAATAAATCTGAGGAAACGTCTAGTTTAGTGGCAAAACAATCCAAAATGGTATTTTTTTTTTTTTTTGGGTGGAATGTCCCTGGATCTGCTGCAGTGGTGGTTAAAGCTCCAGCTTATTGGGGGTTTTTTGGACACCCTAAAGCACGACGGAAGACAGACGGACGGCTCCGCCACACCACATAGCTGGAGGAGAATGCTACAGAACAGGCTGAGGTGACGCAACGTCACCCTGTGTACTTACGGAGGAAATACTTGTGTGGTTGGCCATCATCAGGCCGCTGACTCTGTGCGCTGAGGGCAGGTAAGGAGACTTCCTGGACAAAGCCACCTGGATACTGGCCGGACCCCAGGGAATGAAACTGGCCAGTTTGCGCTCCCTGATCCTCTGGAGGCTTTTATGCACCTACAGCAGACGGCATTTTAAAACCAGCTCACACATGGAGCTGTTTGATCTTCATGAGAAGGGGGTTCCATTCTGACGGTACCTGAGTGGGGTCCACCTCTCCCTGGATGATGTTCAGGATGGCGATGTAGCAGTGACTGGGCTGTCTCTCCCTGCCGGTGGACACCATCACGTTCTTGGGCTGCAGGAGCCTCCTCATCACGTCCAGCACGGTGGTTTTCCTCACGCTCGCCACCTAAGACAGAGCGATGTGAAGTCTTTTAGAACATTGGAGCGTCTCGATCTCGTGCACCATCGCCACAAGACACGCGACTCACCGACTGGTCGGTGGTCAGCGGTGTGTATCCGGTCATGAGGAAGTGGAGGCGAGGCGTGGGGATGAGTGAGGCGATCAGGCCAATCAGGTCGTTGTTCATGTAGCCCGGGTAGCGCAGGGTGGTGGTGCTGGCGGACATGATAGTTGAAACCTGTACAGAGGGAAGTTCAGAACACTCTGATCAGGAGGCTGTGGAGGCGTTTACGTCACTTCCAGGACGTTTCTCTTACATGGCCATATGACTGGAGCGGTTCAACTACTGCTCAATCTTATTTTGTGGTTGTACTAGTGAGAAGAATTTAATCAAACCTCATGAAGTGAAAGTTGTGACAGACAATGCTCAGTCTCACGTTTTAACAGGTTTCATCTTTCATCAAAAGAAGTGTCGATTTTGGCCTGCTGGTCCTACCAGAGACCAAAAAGCTTAAACTTCCAAGTGAGGCTCCTTTGAAGCCAGTGAACGTACCAATAGAAAAGTGCAGCCATGTGCGGCTTGTTTCTAAGAAAACTGAAATCCAGTCCAACGTGCAACTGACTCGCCAAACTAGTTTGGGAAATCTTATGAGGTTTTTTATTGTTTTGTTTTTTTTGTCACGTCCTGTACAGTTCGTCTTTGTTCAGACTCAGACAGGTAGGCCGTAAAAACCTGCCGAGGCTGTGGCGTGGCCCGCTCTCCTGTTACTCACCAGCTGATTGATCTGGGAGAACGAGGGGTTCTGGATGTGCAGCCTGTCTGTGGCGATGCGGTTCAGGGCCGTGTTATCCAACACCACCTGAGGGAGGGAGGGGAGGAAGGCAGGGGGAGCGATTAGCGGACGGACCCGGAGAGAACCTGCGAGAGGAGCAGCGGCACAGTGAAAGTCAATCCACTGGCCTGGTGGTGACGACAGAGTGAGACGGCACCGCAGCGGAGTGAAGGAACCTCAAGGAGCCACACAGTGAGCCGTTGTTAGCAGAGCTCCGCATAACAGACGCACTGTACAGTCGCAACAGGGGGACCGCTTCTTGGGCAGATTCTATTAGCCCTGCGGCTAATCTAATCAACATGAGAGCCTTGTGCGAGAGCCCGAAGGAAGAAGGCATTAAAGAGGAAACACCATTAGACTGTCGCAGCATCGCAGACTGATACAATAACCAGTTTAAGTCTGATGTTAAATAACTTGGACTGGTAAAGCCGCGTCTTTATTAGTCTGCTACAAGGAGGTTTTCAATAAATGGAGAAACACTGTGGCATCACTTTGTTTTCCGTGTGTGTGTGTGTGTGTGTGTGTGTGTGTGTGTGTGTGTGTGTGTGTATATAGTGATCAGAAGGACTCAAAGCTTCGAATCCTCTTGAGTTTTATTCAAGAAAACCTTTCAGACTAACAAATGGATTCAAGGAAACCCAACCAAGCACATTTGCAGTAAATTTACAGAACTTCTCCAGATCAACGAGAAATTATTGAAATATCACCCAAAACCGAGATCCTGGGCCTCGTTTGTTTCAACTCCATGACCTTGTTGGAGTGGTTCCGTCTGTTTTGTGCAGTAGGGAGAGAAAACCAAACCAAATGAAGGGGTGAAAGTTCTCCTCATTTCCTGTTCAATCTATCAAAGTATCCTGATGTGAATGTTTTTCTCCAAGTCTTTCTTAAGAGTTAATATGGTCGACTCATGGGAGAGAAGGTCTGAACTAACGGTTGTAAACAAGTACGGTCAGTCAGGAAAAACTACAAATAGAAACAAACCATGAACATAAGTGTAGCCGTTTGGAAGTTGTAGAAATTCTACGTCAGTCATAAAATATATAGGATAGACATAAATAATCCACTGGCTTCATCCCTCATTATTACATTATCTTCACCTTTCACTACATACACCAGACTTAAAATAAGTCCAGTAAAACAACAGACTGATTTTTCAAGACAAATATGAGAATGGTGCTGTTAAACAAGAACGTAGCACTGTTTCCATATCAGTAGTCATTATTTTAGGGTGTGAAGAATCATTTTAATCTGTAAAAACTCTCATAAACGAATCCTGGCAGAAGCTGGTTTGTCTCACTGTGACTTTGTGTTATAAAACACACAAGTTTTTAATGCACTACAATAACAGGCCTTGGAGACAGATTAAACATTTATGCATGAATTTGTGTTCTCTGATGTGTCGATCGAGTTTGCTCAGAGGTGCTTGCTGCATTTCTACTGCAGAAGCTGAAGTTTACATCCTGAAGCCAGACTCCTTTAACAGTCTGACATCACATCATTACATTACTGGCAGCTTCACTGTCCGGTCGTTTGGAGAAGTTATTTCACTTTCCTGCTTCACCTCAGCGGGAGATGTTTTCTTCCATGTTGTGACTTCACTTGGTGGAAGTTCCTCAGTTATAAACTAACTACCGCTTGTTCGAGGAGAGGAAATGGCACACTTTTCATGTTACGCTGTGAAGTTATGAAGTAATTCCTTGAGTGTCGGCGCTCACCACGCAGTCTGCGTTCTGAGTGAGCCTCTTCAGGGTGAGCAGGGAGTTGTACGGCTGGACAACCACGTCGCTCATCTCATCCTGGTTGGGGAAGACGGAGTACGTCTGCACCAGCTTCTTCGGGTACCTGAAGGGCGGGGAATACAACGCTCACACACCACGGCCACGAGAGAAATTGGAATCCGGTTGATGTGCGTTTTGTGGACCTGTCGTTGAGCTTCTCCAGTAGGTAGGACCCCAGGCCCGAGCCCGTGCCCCCTGCAATCGAGTGGCACAGGACAAATCCCTACAGAGGACAAAAGAGTTACTCATTGCCTGCAATTTCAGGCTGCAGCGTGCGCCGCCACCGCTGCGTGTGTGGAGCTTACTGTAAACTACTGATGCAGAAAAGCCCAGCAAGTGTGTGTGTGTGTGTATGTGTGGGGGTGAGCAAATGCCTCTCTTCCTTAGCAGTTATATAAATGGAGTGCGGCCCCACCTCACAAATAGGCTCCCTCACCCCCCTAACGCAGCCCTGTAATACCTGCCTTCTGCGCTCGCCCGGCTATTATCACCAGACGCGCTGCACGCCACACCCTGCCAACATACACATGCCCACGGCAGCACGGCCCACCTTCCTCTACCAGTGCACACACTAAATAATAATGTGGGGTCGTAATGTGAATGAGGTACAGAAATTGCAGACCTTAAAGGGGAAATGGGAGTGTTATTTTATGGGAGGCTGGCAGCTGAAGAAAGTGCACCAAAAAAAAAAAAAAAAGAGGCTAAGAATAATAGTGAAGCACAGCTAGTTGTGAGATGACAGGCTCCGGCACCAGCTTAGCATGCTGTTTCTATCAACTCATTCATTTCTACGTGCACGTCACCACAGCAAAGATTACTAGATTATGTCTGAACCGCGCAGAAGTTACGTACGAGTGGAATTAAAAATGCCACGTTGTGATTTTAGACGCTTTGAGCGTCACCTGAAAAATGTCGCTGAAACCAACGAGGAAAGAAAACCACACAACTACAGAGACACTTGATCACAGAAACACACAGTGACAACTCGAAGATACGAAACGACACCAGCCACACGACTACAAGGCAACACAGTGTTGCCACAAAGACACACACCGACTTCAAAGATACACAATGACAGCCAAGAGGCACAAAACAAAACCGTCTCAATGAAATTGACCATAAAAGATGATTACAGAGAGATGCGAAACGATCGCAAATAAACAGAAAAACTACAAGAGTCAATTCTATCCACGAGTCTGAAAGTCTACAGGCTCGCGCTAAAAATAACCATCAGCTCCAAGTATCACATGCTTGATCCTTTCCTGCAGGTTTGAGGTTCAGACTTCAGTAGCCGGCTGCTTTTAAGTGTGATGACAATATAACCGTACGACTCACAGCCGTATCGCAAGCCAGACTGCCAAGTCACTCCCGGTCCTCCGTGAACATGTGAGAAGTGATGAACTCACCTCCAGACTGTCGCTGCCGTCTGCTTCCCGGTCGATTATGTCAAAGATGTCCTCTTGAATTTTTTTGCCCTGAGAATCGAAATAAAATCCAAACAACAGCGTCAGAGGCAATACACTTTCTAGATCATATCAGATAGGAATGACTTTCTGGCCTCTTCGGGGAAATTTCAGTGCAGTAACATGGCGCTGCTCAGAGAAAAAAAAACTAAGAAAATCACAATACAAATACAACCCACATGCAGTTTATATTATACTTTATCAACCCGTGTGCCTGTGCGTATGTGTGTGTGTGCAGACTGCTTGTATAATCTGTTAAAATCTTCACACACAGGGTTCTGATTGGTCAATACAAATACATTCTCCGGTACCTACCTGATGGTAAAAGTTGATTTTCAGATAAAAGAATGTGCATCAGGTCGGAACTACACTGATCTCGATCATGTGTGCATTTCATTTTGGGCGGAAGATGGAAGGCTAAAAGAAACATTATGTGGAGCATCTACCTGTGAATATCCACTGGCCCAGTTGTTCCCAGCGCCGCCGCCGTGCTCTGACAGGTAGATGTTCTCCGGGTTGTACAGGTTTGCATAAGGGGAGTTGAGGATGGAGTGGATCACACGAGGCTCCAGATCCAACAGAACGGCTCGAGGGATGTAGTGCTCGTCATCAGCCTGTGGAGTTTTATCAACACATAAAGGTTAGGTGGGGATGCTAAGCAGGCTGTACCTGTGAATGTGCTGTTAACCATTATTTCTACAAAACAAGTCTGCCATCTAGTGGCTACTCGTGTTATACTCATAGCAGGGCAAATGAAGGACTGGGCAACTTCTGCCACATCTTAACCCGAGTAATTAAAACAATAACATGATCAAACTACATACAAGTAAGGTTTAAAATTGTGAGCTATGTTGTAAAAATAGAAAGTGTGAGGTGAAAAGCGACACATTCTTATTTAATTTGTGCATTTATCCACCAGTCTGAATTGAAGCAAGCGCTACTAATAGTGCAGAAGAGACACAAACAGTGTTGCATATGAATTTCCACTGCAGGCAGGATCTGTAAAAGCCTTCAAATGTAGGATGCGTCATCAGATATTGTAAAAAAAAGAAGAAAGTAATAGGATATGGAAATAGATATGAATTGACCAGAATTATCTGTAGTGGGTGTAAATATTACATTGAAAACATGACCAGTCCAGAGAAGTCTCACAACTAAGATAGTAAAAAAACTAGCAGATGTACTCAGTGGAGGCTCATCAAACATTAAATAATGGGGATGTTAAATGAAACGTCTTCCATCAGGGTGCAAGATTTAAGAATTACTGGTTCTATAAAGAAGTTTCTTCTGATCTGAAAACCATTCCTCATATTTCTAGATGAAGTAACATCCAAACATTTTTTTAAAGAATGCTTTCACAGAAGTCAATAAGTGTTCCTTTGTCTTTGTCATGGGCTGGACTGTTCTTTCGATTGCAAAACTAAAGTAATTGAATGGTTTTCTCAAGTCACCACTGTAAGGATGGGCACTCCTGATCCGGGGGGGGGGGGGGGGGGCGGAGTTCTGCATGTTTTCAATGTTTCCCTGCTCAACCACAACCAAAATTAATGGAGGTATCATCATGAAGCTCTGCAGAAAGCTTCATAGCAAGCCAATCAGCAGTGACTATTTTTCAATGTCTAGTTATTGCCATTACTACACAGGTGAAAAAGGTTTGAACCAAAAAACGAATTTCCAGTCAGTCTCCCTGCAGGTTAGTTGTAGCAGCTTGTAGATTTGACCCAATTGTGGGTGAACATGTCAACATTAGGCATAAATGGCTCCCACACAATCATCATGATTAGGTGCAACTCGAACAGACTTTGATACATACAGCATACAGTATGTGCCTTTCCATGAGTTTAACGTTAATGAATCCAGGTGATGAAGTGGAGGTGTACATGCCGGCCATCATTACCTGATAGAAGAACACATCCTTTCTGTCTGTGCCTTCTGTTGCAAAGTCCTCCACGATCCCCTCTGGACTGATGCCGTGCTCTGCACACAGCTGCTTCCAGAACTCGAAGCCGACTGCAGAACAAAATAAGGGACACATCAGAGAAAAGACAGTGTTGGTTCCTGGAGAACAAATATCTTGGGGTGTATATATGTATATATATATATATATATATATATACAGAGAGGAGGATCTCGTCCAAACTGAGCTCCATCCTGAACAAAGCCTCTCCTCCCACACAACGACGTCCTGGTCAGCAGCAGGAGTGTTATTCCTGGTAACTTATTGCTTTCTACGCTCGTAACAATCACTGTTTAGATCCATGCTTGTAAATACTTATTTATTTTTATTCCGTCACATTGGCATTTCGACTTCTATTGTATTTATTGTGTGGCGCAAAACTCCGGGACTAAAAAAGTATCTATTCTATCCAGTCAGTGTGTGGGACGTCGCATGTGGATTATACATCACCTATAGCTGACTATACAACAGCAAACGTGCACATTCAAAATGGAGATATAAATAAGATGAGAAGCAACAGCAGCGTTGCTGTTTGTGTTACATTTGAAGCCGAATGGACTATTCGTGTCACATTACATCTCACGATGCTCCACAGCTCTGCTAGCTAACTCTGGTGCTAGCAAAACGGTCAGCGCGAGAGCATAAAACTAACGTAATGTAACATACTTTGGTTTCCGCATTGTCCCAGCTGGAGGGTGATGATCTCCCGTGGCATATTTAGGAGTTCAGTCGTCCCTTATTTAGCTAAACTGGCAGCTAAATAATGAAAAACAGGGCAAACGCTTCCCGCTTAATGACGACTTCAATGCGACTTCTTCTGTCGCTGCCGCCTCAGCGTCGTGACGTCACGCCACCTGCTGCCACCTCCTGGCCGGAGGGTGAAGCGCTTCAATCCAAAACAGCATTTCTCAGAGAAATGCTGTTTTGGATTGAAGGAGATAAATGACGGTATCATAAGATAAACACCAAACCACACACACACACACACACACACACACACACACACACACACACACACACACACACACACAGAGAGAGAGACTTTATAAACCGCTCCTAATCCACTCATGTTTGACAGGGAACTTTTTTTTAATGTATTATTTACACTAATATAAATATACAATCGTATTTCAGTTATGTTCCCGAAGCTTTAATTTAAATGTCTTGACACGATTCTTGCCGCTTTAAAGTTCTCAAAAAGCGGAGAATCAACCTCCCGGTGTTGTGAGTTGAGTTTCCCTTGAAACGGCTCGAATCAGCTGCGCTGGATCGGAGGCTAACTTTAGCATGATCTCTGAAAAACAACACGGTGGTGAAAACCGGAACGACATAGGACTTCCCGAAAAGAGTCACGGCCTCTTATTTAACTCTGACTGTGGCCTCGGCACACATGACCCAACACGCCTAAGCCGGCCGGGGAAACAATATAAATATTGTCACATGATTTTACAGAAGTAGAAGCGGCAGAAGACAAGATGGCATCACACCCGGGAGGAGGCGACCAAGGTAGCAGCGAGCAGCAATTTATACCATTACATCGTGACAGTGCCGATAAACTGCACGGTAGACACGGATAATCGGAATGATTAGTGATCGTCTCTCAGTTTGTGGCTGAAGCTTGTCGTTTTCTAACGAGGTTTACCCGCTAAATGTTAGCTTAGCAACAGAAGCTAACTGTTAGCGACGTGGTTAGCATGCACTTACACTGCGTTTTTCCTGAGCGGCTGTTCAAATATCAACTTATCAGTGAGTTTGAGGATGTTGTTTGTAAAAAGAACAAAACCTGACACGCAGAGAGTATGCTTTAAGAAGAATGTCGAGGTCTGTTAGTGTCACAGTAGGATTGTTCAACTTCGGTGAATTAACTTAGCTGAGCACACTTTGTCTCATGTGGTCTGGTTTTCTTTCAATATCAAAATACGAAGATAAACATCGAGGTAATCTGAACAACAGCACTGATAATCGGTCATTTATTCAGCACAATATATAAAGATATGTCACGTGAGAACTTCCTTAGTTTAATACATCCGTACTTAACATGTTGTATTTGTTATAACCTCCCCCTCTACTCCAACACAAAAGACTCGGTTTCCACTTTGTTCTGCCTCCAAACATCAACTTTCTATCAAATTTCGTGGACCAAAAACTCAGGGATTCTCTGGATATATCGCTTAAAATGCGCAATGGCTCTTTTTAATTCTTTATTTCGTTGCGTGGTTTCGGTTACTTGATTCTTTGTTTTTATTTTCAGTCACGTAATGTTTGTGGACTGAGCGCTTCTTTCCTCTCTGGTTTAATCTTTTTCTAATTCAGTAGTATATTATTATTTTGTGCCAATAATCAACCATGCTTTTATGTAATTTATTGCTGTAATCGGATTGAGCCATAGCATTAATTATCGCTCATATATGTTTGTCTTCCAGGAAATGCCAAAGACCAGATATTGGAAATCGGAGCAGAGTTGTTAAAAGAGTAAGTCGAAGCCACACAGTTTGGATTCTTCATAGTGAAACTACAACAGAGATGAGAGTTGACTGTGCTCACTTACTGTAACTGTGTTCATGCAGTTTCATCTATCAGCGAGTCCAGAGGCATGGAGAGAACAGTGCCCTTGTGACCAGGGCACAGCTGGGTGCATCAGAACTGTGCGACCCAAACCACAAGAAACTCGCCCAGTGTCTGCAGCAGATCGGAGACGAGCTGGATGGAAATGTAGAACTGCAAAGGTAGGCCCGAGGTCCATTAATAACAATGTATGTTTTATGAACATTGATTGATCATAGGATATGAGTGAAGTTGACAAAGTGCATAAAACACAACTTAATAAAAGTTTAAACATGCTGAGATCTTTGAGGTTTTACCAAGATAGATGTAGAGTAATCGCCGTCTGTTTCTTTTTTTCTCTCCAGATTGATAAATGACTCGCCACTCAGTCCAACAAAGGACATGTTCATGAAAGTTGCCATCGAGATCTTCTCAGATGGGAAATTTAACTGGGGCAGGGTGGTGGCGCTCTTCTACTTCGCCTGTCGACTCGTCATCAAAGTAAGCCGCGTCGCAATTGTAATGTTCAACTCTTAATGTTTCATGGAGTTGTTCATTAACTTCGTCTCTACTTCTTTCCAGGCTCTTGTAACCAAAGTTCCCGACATCATCCGAACCATCATCTGTTGGACGATTGACTACCTCCGGGAGCACGTCATCAACTGGATCAGGGAGCAAGGTGGCTGGGTAAGACGCTTCAAATGTTTTTTAACTTTAAAACACGACAGTGTGAACGCATAGCAGGCTGTGGAGTGTGATATCACCTTTTAATATCTGGAAGTTCTTCAGTATCACTTTGTTTTTGATGGCACTGAGGAGCTCATGTTACAAATGAATCTTGTGTCCTATTGGAGCGTCGTATAACAGAGGTCTCTCTGTCAACGTGTGTGTGCGCACACACAAATCGTGTTGTGCCATAACAACCTTTAAATTTAAACTTTAAAGTGAGAATATACGTGATGCAAATTTTTTTTTTTTTCACAAAACCAAACCATGAAACCATTTGGTGTAGAGTTCAGGTTGTGGTCCCATACGAAGTGCATTCCACCCTGAGCCCATTTCAGAGAGAGCAGCAGCCAAAAGAAACTCATTTGATAACTATCAAGAGATAAACAAGCACCAAATAAGTGAGCCACGCTTCTGTTTGGTGCCACCGTGGGCTGACGTAGGAGTTGTTGTCTGTTCTGATCTGTTCATGATCCCCTCAGGAGGGGATCCGCTCTCACTTCGGGACTCCCACATGGCAGACGGTGGGGGTCTTCCTGGCGGGAGTTCTCACCACCGTCCTCGTCATTCGCAAGTTGTGAGCGGCGTCTCGTGAAGAGAAGAGGAGGAGGAAGACGGGAAAGAACCGGCAGCGAGAAAAACCGGGGACAGGGTCGACAACAGCATATATAAAGCGAAAATATCTGAAAGACAACAGAAGACGCGATGGAGTGAACAAGCTGAACAGGAAGAGCTCGTATTTGAAGAAGCGCTCATTGTCTCACCATTCACATGCGAGGACAGGCGCGTTGGATGTTGAGCGCCGTCTTGCCCCACGATCTCTGAAGGCCGCAGAGGAAGTGAGCAGCATGTAATGAAATGCACAACGTGCGTGGCTGCAGACGGTGTCAGATTTGAACAAGGAATGCTTTTTAAGTAATTTATTTTTTACAAGGCATTGGAGTTACTTGATTTCAGAACAAGTCACTGCTTTCTGTTTTTCATGTAATTAAGAAGTTTCGTCTTATAGGTGGGGTTGGGTGGGGGGGGGGGTTGTTTTGTTTAATTTTATGGGTTTCTTTTCTTCATGCACCTTGTTTTGTTGATCGTCCCCACTCTCTTCATTCATTTCATGTATCCTGTAGATGATGAAAACTCACACCTCCAAGTACAGTTCCAATCAGTTATTTCTACCATTTCTCTCCAGATCTGTTGAACCTTTTCTCAGGCAACAATAAAGGTGCCAGGCCAGAGACTCGTGTGCAAAGTTTTGTTTTCCATTGGTATATAAAACAAAAAAAGTCATGATTTTTACAAAATGGCAGACTGAATCTCCTGTTTAACATAATGGGGGAGTTTTTAACAGACTTCCTCTCCTTAACGTTTCTCCCGCCGATATAGTAAATTCTGTGTCGGGGATGGAATCTGTGACATTTCCTTTGGTTCTCAGAAGCAGCCACAGACACTCAACGTGCTGGATCGCTCTCACGGATGCTTACCTCACTTTACAAATATTCAAAGTACTGTATTTTTACATGGGTTATTCAAACTGCAACCTTATCGACACAGCAGAAAGCATTTTTCTACATTCTTCTTGTTTGTCAGTGCCTTGGTGTTTGGTTTTTTTCTTTCTTTTAAACAATGGAATCACTTTGATATTCTCGCGTTTTCACCTTTTTCTAGCACATTTGTAAAGTTTCAAGTCTCCCTGGAAATCTTTTTGCAGTGACATTGTATGTTGTAATATGGAAAATAAATCTTTTAATTCAACGTGTGGTTGTGGAGATTCCTTAATTGCACTGATTGAAATTCTTACATCCAGTTAAACTCAGGTTTGTGATGCATTAAAATCAAAGAATAGACAACTTGCATTCATTCTCCCTCCAACCAGCACAAGACCCGTTTGCTGAATATGCAATTATTTGTATTGCACTTTACATCGACCTGCAGTCTGTCTTCGTAAACGACTTGAGTGGCTAAATGCTCAGTCGATGGCACGTTAGGTGTGACCTTCATGGATGAATTGTGATTTTTACTGTACAGGACGGATATCAGATAATGTGTATGGGTGTCGTGTGTGTTTAGAGCGTCACAGATTGTGTTAGACTATTATAACCTGTGGTGTTAGTGTGGCATGAACTTGTTACAGCTTCCATAACTTTCACCTGAAAGTCAAATATCCTTCACTTGTTCTGAGTGGTAAACGTCTCTGAGACTTATGATGTACTCAAAGTTCATGATAACCATCCCAGAGAAGATGAGCATGAAGAAATCGTTCACTCACTCTTCACAGTTCAATATCTTTATTGACTCCATGTAAACGTGATATAAAAAGGCACAACCTGTAAACATCTCAGTCAAAATGCTCTGTAATGAAACTGAAAGAGGAATTGTAACAGCAAGTATTGTTTTTCACAACACAAATGAGAGCACAAGACAACAGAAGTGAAAGTCACACACGCTGCCGCCGAGAAAAGATGAGAGTCACGGGCTGGACCGGGTCTCCAGCACTCCGTCTCTGATCCTCCACCTCCAGCTGGGACTGAAGTCCGGAGCGGAGACGCAGCAGAGCTCCAGGCCGGAATCCTGCACCTCGTCGTCGTGTGCCACGTGCTGGCCGTGCGCCGTCTGCAGCGTGAACACTCTCTCTGAGATCTGAACGGGAGAAGAACACGTGAGCTTTGATCTTTGATCAGATGTGAGTGAGTGTGACGCTGCTGGTCTTCACCTGATCACTGATTCCTGTGGCGATGTGGCCCACCTTCACCCGGCGCGCCTCTCTGATGCGAATGCTCCTCCGGCTGAAGTCTCTGATGCAGACATCGACACCTGAGCCGTGGAGCAGACATGTCAGACATGGACGCTTTGGGAATATGGCAGGCAGCTCCGTGTGTTGTAATGTTTCACATCGCACCTTCAAAACAGCAGGGTGGAGGTACTTGTGCGTCACCCAGCAGATCCATGCTGAACACCGGCACGTCGGGTTGACTGTTGGTGGAGAAAACGCCGGAGCTCAAGTCGTCTCTGAGACTCATCGACCAGCGGCCAGAGTCCTGAGGGTAGTGAGGAAACCAAACAACAGACTGGTTAACACATGAGGCCAACTTTTATTGCGACACGTGTTCAGTACAATCACATAAGTCCTTCTAACGGTACCTTTTTGTCCCACGGCTCCCAGTTGGAATACGGATCACTGCTGAGACAGGACAGGAGCTGCTCCTGCATCTCAGCTGAATGAAGCTGTGACAGGCTGCTCAGATAGAAATCTGCAAAAAATAAAAAAATAAGAGCAGTGAGCATGACCCAAAACACAAATGAGGTTCACTCCACATGAACAAAGTAGAAAAAAAAACAACTCACCTCGTTCCAATTTGCGCAGCTCGAGTTCAGGCACCGTGCTGACTTTGTTGCTCCTCTTGCAGTTTGGCTCAGAGATCAGCGTCTGTGGGCCGAGAGGCGTGTTTTGCTTCGCCCCCGAGTCTTCCTCGCGGTCCGGCATCTTTATTGCTACCCCTGCTGTTGTCGCTTTCTCCACAGACTCCAGATGTTCATCCTGGAAGTCGTTGTGAAGGAGCTGCAGGCAGTCTGGTGGCTGGTTGGGTGTGTAGAGGGGCTCTGTGTAGGGACCCCTCACGGGGCTGGTGAGTCCTCCCACTGCACATCAAATACATCACACCACATTATCTCATGTGCTCCAACCACGAGAGGCATGTTGGTATCTAATAAGTCTAATCACAATAACAGAGAGCATCGGGGGGAGCGCAGCAAGGGAAACTGTAGAATCCTTTCTGACTCTGAACAGATTCAGATTATAAGTGTAACAAAGACCAACTCAAATAATCAAATAAGTCACAGGTACGACATTTGCTGATTGTTTGTAAAGAAGTAAAAGACATTAATTTCAAATGAGAGGAATTTCACTGTTTAGAGAACCCAACAGCCATTAACCACATCTCATAATGTGAAAAACATCAGGAGAATTTTTACTTGGTGTGAGAAAAAGCACATGTGGTGTGAGAATTGGGGCGCTGCCATGTGGTTTCAACTCTGAGAGGAGAGGGCTCACACTTTGAAAACCTCTAAAGGCAACTAAAACCATGGAATTACATAGAAAACCCTTTTGTTGTCGAAACGGAGTATTTCGGATCCAGATATGTGTTATTTAAAAACTGCAAAGATCAGTGCAACACAGCTTCACCTTCTCTTAAAGCTCTGTCCGTTTTCTCTTTGAGAGCAGATGCTGAGGATCTTTTGACTGGATCTTTCTGGAGTCCTGCCTTGACGACTTCCACTGTGAGGGGACTGCAGTCGGGGGGGATCTCTCTCAGAGGCGGCGGCTCGTTGGCGATCTGCAACCATCAGACAGAGCAGATCCAGTCACACTCTGCTGAGAATCCTTTGAAAGGTAAAACGCATGTCGCGGAGCTGTGTGAGGAGCACCTTCAGGTAAAGTCTGCAGGTGTAGTATCTGGTCCAGGGTTGACACCCATTGAGCATGTGCAGTAACATACAGCAGCTGCTCCACACATCTGCTTTGGCTCCGCGGGGCTCCCCTTTTACAATCTCGGGGGCCATGTGGGTCTCCGTGCCCTTCAGATCTGTGTTGAAAACAGTGATATGAGACACGGAAGTGGGAAAACAATCCCTTTTCTTACATGAATCGATGAAGTAACTGTTCACCTTTGGACCGACTGAGACTCTGCCCCTGATTGTCGAGCCTCTCCGCGTGCCCAAAGTCACACAGGAAGGTGTCTCGGCCGTCCTCCGACAGCAGCACGTTGTCAGCTGTGGGGGGAAAAAAACCCCAAAACAAAACACAGGCAGGGTCAGTCATCCTCCGCCTCAACCTGTGCTCTTGATGGCACTTGGGTCATTTCCACGACTGTGCCGTGCAGTTTGCGGATGACATGATTACACAACGGGGCAGCTGCATGGACGTGAAATGGCCTAAACACAAAGGAGCCAAATGAAAAGGGGAAATATGAAGTCACAGGAGGACAGCTGCTGCACAAAACACTGCAATGTGGAAACTGGGAAATAACGGTGAGCAGACAAAGACATTTGGTGCTCATTTTCCAGACACCAGGTGGCGCTTGAGTCACACTACAGCAACAAGGGGAAAAAAAAAAAAAAAGTTTTCCCCAACAAGCCAGCTTCTCTTTTCTCAACCTCCTCTAACTCAGTTCCTCTTTAGTTTTTCACTTTCCTTCTTTTTCCAACACTTTTTTTTTCATCTTCTGCCCTTTGTGTGCTCCTATTTTTCTTCTCCCTCTCTCTCTCTCTCACTATCTACTTCCTGCTCTCCTCCCCATTCCCTCCCCTCCCCCCTCGCTCTCCTGACTGGCCGCACATGCGCCGTCTCTAAAGAGCGGCGGTGAGTCACACTGTGGGAAATTCCCAGCCCGTCTTGTGGCAATCCGGTTTCAAAACACAGGTGCCTGAAGATCAATTGTAGCCCGTATCTAGAACGCCTCCGTTCCACATAACAGCTGCGCCGAGACTCGAAATTCTTAGTTAGTTCGAGCGAGTAAGAAACCGGACTACCCTCTCATCCTGTTTATGTTCCACACAGGTGATCAAAACGAGTGAAAGTCGACCTGACACATTTCCTTTCACCGTTCTGACTAAGCTGCTACTCTTTCTACTCGTCTCGCCGTCACATTTACTAAAAACAACAATGAATGAAAACTTCCTGCGTTAAGGAGATACGAGATTCTTTATTTTCTATTCCATGCACATCATTGGGGGAAAAAAAAGAAGTGTAATGGCCCTTTATTGTGCAAGTGACCATATTTGGTAGCTTGCATGTTTCTTCCTGTTTCTTCCAACCGAACGCTGATAGACTGAGAATTATTAAAAGGTTGTGTCAAACGTTGAGGTCGGTTCTGCTTTATATTAACTACAAATGCATCACATTCAAACAGACTGTTAATGATGAGACCATGTAACCAGATACACTGTAAACATAAACCCAGTCCACTTGAGAGTTTTTAGTCAGTCTACTTCATATAGTCAATCATATAAAGGTGCTTTTTTTTTTTTTTTTTTTGCCAACACCACATTATGTATTTAAGATAGTAGAACTCAAAGATGTGTAGGAGAGTTCCAGATTAAGGGTGTTTAACCTTCAGGAGTTCACATGCGTTTTACAGACGTGATCAACATTCACATTTCACAATGATTTAAATAAACGGCTGTTTAACGTACCTTTAATATCGAGATGTGCCACTTTTTTCCTCACCAAGTACTCCAGCGCGGTGGAGACTTGAGAGTGGTAGTGGAGGCTTAAATCCTTGGGCAGCCGGCCACGCTTCACTATCAGCTGACCCAGGGACTCTGCAATAACAGATAAGGTCAGAGGAGGACAAAAAGCGAGGCACTGGTGATTCTTACAGATAAAAGGTGTGTGGCTGAAATGTTGTGCGAAGTTTTCTGATAAAGGGATCAAGTGTGAAGTCTTTGTGACCATCGAGGCAACACTCCAGGACGACCTTGAGGGTAGACCGACGTCCCAGAATCACCCACTTCACTGTTATCTCACCTATTGCACATGTGTTTGCACACGGAAAGCTGAGATTTGTGGGATTACAAAAGACCAAAAACAGTCTGGAGTGTGTCTTTTTTAATGAAAAGAGCTTTTTTTTTCTTCTTCTTCTTCTTCTTCTTTTTTTTAAAGGGTGCAATGAAAATCAGATGTGTTTTGTTGGTTCTTAGTGGCAACGGTAACAACTAAATATGCTACATGTGAAAGAAAGAGAAGAGATGAGATGAAATCACGTTTCTTTACCAGATTTCTGGTCCATCAAGAGATAAATGCTGGGCCCCTCCCTGACCACTCCTAAGAGTTTCACCACTCGAGGAGATTTGAAGGTACTCCACGCACCCACCTCCTCACTGCTGAACTTCTTCAGGTCAATCTGTGAGAAGACAATGAGGGCAAAAAAAAAAGAGAAGCTTTTAAAGTTTCTTACTCAGCAGTGGGCCACCAAACAGAAGCAATATGTCTTCATTACCTTTTTGACGGCGAATTTAAATCCTGTGTTGACATCTTGAGCACTGTGTACTTCACCAAACGAACCTTGCTTAATAAAGTGTGAGAGCACGTACTCCCTCCCTTCCCTGTATTCACAGTCCATAGGCTGAATTTTCTGTCAGGAGAAGAGCGGCGGAACGTTTGGTTGAAGCACATTTTACAGTGAGAAAGCAGATGAAAGTAAGGTTAAAAAAAAAAAAAGGGTACCTCATCGTGAAAGATTATTCCCTCGTTGCCTCTGGAGTCAGCTTTGCAGAACTCATCCTCGTCCTCCCTCGCGTCCCTCTCCACATCCTTGAAGAAAGGCCCGGCGTAGCACGGGTCCCCCTGACTGACGCTGCCCCGGAGGCCTGCGAGAGCCAGCGAGCAGTCTCCCACACTGCCGAGGGAGTCCGAGCTGCTGCTCTGCTCGTACGACGGGAGGCCGGGGTGGAGGCTCGCCACCTGACGGGGCCAGTTGAGAGGAGAGCAGCTGGAGCCCGTGCAGGTGTAGATCTGTCGGCGGTACAGAGGAGGCCGCCGGTCCTGATCCTCCAAGCTTTCAATGCTGCTGCAGCAGGACGTGCTGAGGTCGCTTCTCCCTCCGAGCGACGTCTCGTCCTGCAAAGACAAAAAAAAAGAAGAAATATTATGCTTTCTTTCTCAGGTTAACTTGTTTCAGAGTCAAGCATTCAAGGTCACGAGAGACCGCGCTGTCTGAAATCAGAGTTTCACTTTGACAAGTGAAATCTCACAGCTCACAGCAGCCGACGCTAGGTAAAAGACCCTCGGCCCTCACCAGGAACTGGACCAGAGACCTCCCGCTCTCCTGTTCGGGGACTCCGGAGGACGTGTTGTGTCTCTGCCGCTGTGTCTCCAGCTTCTTCTTCCCTTTACGCCTCTGTCTCCTCCGAGTCTTCTTCCTCGGGGTGACGGGCTCTGGGACGCCGCTCGGCTGCTGGACGCAGGCTGTCGTCGGGCACGCCACGTTGTTTTGCTCAGAGGAAATACTGGAACAGAAAGAGTCCAAATACAGGGATTTACAAAATTTAAGCCAAGCTATGTTTTCACTGCTAGCCCATTGAGCTAGCAAGCAGAGGGATTTTACACACTGAAGCAGATGATTGCATTTTAAATGGATTGTATCACTGAATCGTCCCAACAGTTAAGCATGAACATAAAATGCTGGCGAGATTGTAAAGTCATGCCATACCTGCTCGTGAAGCAATTAGGAGACGGGACAAAGCTTCGTTCAGAACAGGAGGGACTAAACTCTTGGGAGTCCTGGGTTTCACCTACAGGAAAGAGTTCAAATGTATTCAAGCACAACTATTCCGTGTCTTATAATATTAAATGTAATGAACCAAGTGACATATTTACATTCTGCCTGGGCGATGATGGTCGAGGTCTTAAAGGGCATTTCTCCCACTTGCTCTGCTGTCCCGCGCGTCAGGAGTTTGTTAAGTTTCGCCCATTTATGCATGTAGCCCATTTTGCGGTCCTTTCCTTCCTCCTCCTCCTCCTCTGTCTCCTGCTCCGTGCCGCAGCACGACGGGTACGAGCCCTTCAGCTCGGCTTTGGGCGAACCGGAGAACGGCGCCGTGGAGTTGAAAATCCTCTGACTCACCGCCATTTTGTCTACTGGATCTGGAAAGGAAGAGCATCATATTAAATGGAAGGGTCAGATACTAGGTGTGATATAATCCCTTTGTTAAATAACGTTCCCACATCATATGACAGAAGAGATTAAAATCCATATAGTTTGACTTCATTTCAATATATAAAACCATTTCAGCTGAAGGTCTATTTTTTCCGTTTAGTTCCTCGTACTTTTCTACTGTAGTCATGCTTGGTTATACCAGTACCAGGATTAACCAGTTCATGTTATTACTGTGCGCCCTCATTGTAACCTATCAAAGCAGACAAGCTCAAAATCGTGACCCAACCCAACACACACACACACACACACACACACACACATGCATTTGGTGCAATGACTTCTAATTTGCTCCTCTAGGGCTTGTTTGAAGTTGAACCCAGTAAACTGTGCCACGGTACACCCAAGGGCATGACTATCACTTAATCGTCGAGCTGAACTGAAACTTTGAAAGTTTGCGGTGGGCAGATGAGACAGGAAATCCAACCATGGCCTTGTTTTGACAGATGCAACTGAGTCGTTGAATCTGTAGCGGAAGTAAACGAGGCAAAGTGCGGTCCAACTGAATTTCCACCAAAGATTGGCCACATCGATATGTTGGGTTTTCCACCTGTGGCCCTGAATGGCCGCCACAAAACCAACGTATATAGACACAAAGCCCATCTCAGCACTGCTCATGCAGCTCGGAGGAGATCAGTTACAGCTTGTTGCATCAGATAGTAAATCACACCTGAATGCAGCTTATCAAAAGAAAAGAGTCCTGAAATCTTAAATGAAACAATAGGACAGATGCTAAAGACACTAATCTTATAAATGCAAAGAAAGCAAAGAAACTGACATCAAATCATGAATGGTTTAGAAATTAAAGTTAATTATGGATATCCTCCATGTTTGCTAAAGAACGATCGCTAAAGAGACAAATGCAGTGTAATACACACAACCACGAAAAAGACAGTGTGTGTGTGTGTGTGTGTGTGTGTGTGTGTGTGTGTGTGTGTGTGTGTGTGTGTGTGTGTGTGTGTGTGTGTGTGTGTGTGTGTGTGTGTGTGTGCGTGTGTGTGTGCGTGTGCGCGTGCGTGTTTGAGTAGCATGTACACGTACCACTGGATGCCAATCTGAACCGCTCTCTCTCGCTGCGTGCGTCGCCTTTGAATAACCTGACATCTACACATTTTAGGAGCTCTGTTTGCCGACCTCGTCCGTCACGTCGGGTTCCTCGGCGGCGTCTCGGCTCGCTCCCCGCCGCTCTGCTGGCTGTACGCTGGCTCTCTGCCAGCTCGGGGGAGGAGCCGGCTGATGGTGACTTATCGGAAATGCTTCTACACTTCCCCATATTCAGCCCTCCCTCACTCACTCTCTCCCTGCACTGCCTCGCTCACTCTTATCACCAACTGCTGCAGATTAAAGGATAACCTGTTTGATTGTGGGCCTGATGTTTAACTGTGGATTACAAACACACCAGCTCTTTGCTCCAAACACCTTCGACATCTCGAACAGGCTTTGCATTTACAAATAATAATGGAAGGCATCAACAAAGCACAACGTGGGTGGAATGCATACAGTTGTGAATGCATGTACAGTAATGTACACATTAGTTTGATGACTTTCTCATCTCCACACCGAGTGTTGGAGTTTTGTGACCTTTTGGATGAGCTGATATTAATGTGTTATGTTTTAAAGCCAGCCGATCTTTGCACGCACGTAGGCAATCTCTACTATATGTTTAATCCTTCAAACGTCAACAGACAATAACTGACAACTGCTCCTCTGTAAATATTTGTCAAGAGTGGATCAACAGTGTGCACTCACAAGTGATTAACCAAATGTTTTCCATTGCTGATTGAAAATCTGACCGCGATTTTGACAGATGAACGAGGGCGGAGCTGCATCCCGGTGGTGATTTAATAGGTTGGATAGAGATTAAAGAAAGCTAAGTATTAATTCAAGTTGATCTTGCGATAAATAACATTGTCCTGTTGTCACCCTGCGTGATCGTTGATATCCATCAGCATGAGGTGAATAGTGTGTCGACGATAAACATGCCAGCATATTTCTAGGTTTTCTCGGTAAAAGCACAATGAGATGACCGTGCTGTAATTGGCTGCGAGTGGGAAGAAATAGGCCAAACCAGAGAAAACCCACACATACAGTGAGAACATACAAACCCCACACAGAAAGGCCTCAAACCCATGAACTCCTCCCCGCGAGGGGAGAGTGTTAACCAATACACCACAGTGAACTCTGCACAATAACTTTCTCATACGAAACCTACAACAGAACGCAGAAAGGTCTGAATATCATTTCAGAGGCTTTGTCATGCACGACATACGCGAGAAGCCATAAATGAAAGGCATAAAGTGATTTGGCACTTCACGCTGAGTGATAACCAAACCGCTTGTCATGACAACAATGTCATCAAACAACCCTTCGCTTTGTGAACACTGTCATATGTAGCAGATGTTGCCTTTTGATGCTCTGTTAGTCAAAGAGTTCACATGTTACAAATGTTTTTTTTCTTTTTTCTTTTTTTTAATAAGGTCAAATAATCCGACAGTCAAAAGTTTCTCAAATATTAAAAAAGATGCTGAGGTCAGTCATCCTCAATGCGAAATGCATCCTCAACAGATAAACAACATCAAGTAAAGAAAATAAGTCACTGTTTCAATCAAATAAAGCAGAAGAAAGCCTGCAGTCTTTTTTTCATTAAAGGATATTTAGTACATCTGAAACCAATTCGGATACACACGAGACACTTTGTAAGTTGTTGCAAACAATGTTGGAGGACTCACCTCAGCTCTTCTCTGAATTCAGACTGTTTAAACAGAACAAGTCTTTTCATGTAAACCCAGACTGACTGTACGGCGTTGACACCAGGGGAAATCAGAGCGCACACTAGCCTCTTCTTGTTGAATGAGATTGTTCAACACTCCTCACTGTAAAATCCATTTTCAGACCGAGCAGGTAACACGTCGATCCCAACCCCTCTTGGGGGGAGTAGGGTTAGCCAACGCCTCTGTCGTCCAGGGTCAGGCTCTAATTAGCAGCTGTATAAAAAGTGTACGTGGTCATTCTCATTAAACGCCAATATAATACGTTGTTGTCAAGACGGAAAAAAATCTGTGGGGAAAAAAGAAACCAGGGCACTATCAAGGAGTGAACTGTTGAAAACTCTTCAAAAAGCCTCTGAAGTGGCATAAAGAAGTTTATACTGATGTGTGGAGCAGGAGGAGACTTTTCAACAAGTTACTGCTGGGTTGACGACTGGCTTTGGTTAACTCGCTGTGTCAGTAAAGCTGTCACAAAGTAACGGCAGGATTAAAAAAAATATATAATATGTATCATTTGTGTCATTACAGATATAAGCCTGAAACTGTGAATAACAACATTACAGCCTTAAAGGTTCAATCTATGGCTCCCATGCAAAACAAAACTCTACAGGCTGCGGCCATGTTGAGCCAACCTCAGCTGCACACTCACACGGATTAATGAAATTCCAAAGTATTTAGTAAGAACTGGGAAAAGGGACTCAACCTGGAGTGGGACACAGAAAACATACAGCCAATTTAAACTTCAGGGATCTGCTGCTTCTCAGGAAACGTTCCAGTCCCAACCTGGACAGCACATGGTCGGACTTCCTCAGAATCACCTTAAAAGCACAACTTCTCTGTGCGTCGTCTCACAACTTCCCTCTTTCCAGTTACTTCATCACTCCGGACGAATAAAACAAAGAAAGATGTCCTTGTATGCGTGCAGACGAGAGTCAAGGCTGAGAATCCTTTGGATTCACCTGATGACATTGTGGAGATTTGAAACCATGTCATGTTCCAGCACAATCATGGGTTAGGTCAGAAAATGTGTGAGATGTTATTATCCCGGTTTGCTCATGTTGTTGCCATTCACAGTTTTATGTTACTGTAAACAGGCACATGTTTTGAACAGTTGGTCAGACAAAAGACATTTAAAGACGTCACCTTGAAATGACTTCTGGTTACATGGAGCGGTGCCATAAGGGTCACTTCCTCGTGCAATATGTTGTTATAAACACATAACATGAACAGATTGTTTCAGTCAGCCATCACTTTGAGCCATTAACCAAAGCTCTGCTGTTGGTGCGCAGAAGACTCACGTTAAACCGCATTTCTACTGGACAGAGAAACAGTGAATTTCTGCAAATGAGTCATCTAAAAATTTGACAACCTTTTTACAGGAAGAGAAAAGCAAATTGATGTTGGCTGGCACACACAATGTTTAAGGTCAATTTTATGACAAAGATCAAGAGATATACCTAAATGGTCATCTATTGCATGGACTTTCCTGCAAAGATGAAGTCACAAAATGTTGATTAAACTGGTATCTGTCCCTCAGTGCTTTATATGAAGTGTCGTTACTCTCTGATATCCGTTCTGACAGATACTAGTCTGAGTGGGTAGATCAATGATAATTTCCCGAAAATTCAACTAAAGCAAACATCATTATAGTACGTGTGGATTGCTTAAAACCCAGGGTGCACTTCCTTCTGTGTTAAGAAGGAACACAATATAGAGAATGAAGCCTTATCTGCACTTCTTTGCCATTTAGTAAAGGGCACGAGGATAAGACATTTGCACCGTGGGGTTTTGTTTTAAACATGGATGCAGGCCAAGGCTGTAAATGCAGACCAGGCGTTTGAGTCAGGGCCATGCGAATTGTCCCTGGTTTGCGTTTGTGCTCGAAGAGGCAGCACACAACTTGGAGCTGACAAACAATGCAGGGTGCCCCCGGTGACTCATGTAAACAATCCAATCCTGTAGATGTCAGCTAACAGCGGCTTGGTGTTTCATATGTCAACCATGTGCACAACAAGTTAAATACATCGGACAACACATTAGTTACATCGTCGTGACTAACTAATAACTCCCATTTCTGTGAGTGCAGAATGTTTATTAAAGCTATTTGTACCTTGCACAGCATTGCATTTTGCAATTTCTAATTTATTAGAAGCGTGTAAGAGCTAAATAGATGTTTATTTGTGGGACTAAAACTGGTAAAAGCAGATTTTAATTGGAGACATCTGCTCCGCAGCGGCATGTAAGAGAAACGTTTTCACTGGAACAAATCTCACAGTCCTCTTCAAACTGAATGAGATGTGTTACAGTTTTGTCATAATTGTCGTTTTTTGTAGGGTTAAGCTGAGAGAACCGTTACTGCTCCTCAATGTACCAAAATCATAACTTCCTTCTCTGCAGAGTAAGCGCCATTTCACTCAAAACTTTGCCACAATAGTTGACGCTATTCGTCGACAAGTCCCACATTTGAAGCATTAAAACGTGTATTCCGAAGACCGAGGAAAACCCCGAAGTCCGCGAGAGTTTGTCCATTTTCTTTATTTATAAGGTAAAAAGGGTAAAATTCTCTCTTACCGTTCTTCCAGTCGGTAGGCGTCGGCCGATGGCGATCTTCACCTCTCTACCTCGATACCAACTTCCGGTTATTTTTCAGACTATTTCAAAATGTTCCGTTCCCGGTGACAATAAATGTAATTAGTATGGCCACAAAATCTAGATGCGTGCTCTACTTAATCAGAAAATCGAGTGTAGATATATTTTTAACAAAACGTCGTTGTGCTGCAGTAGGACATTATGCATGTAACCGGAAGTGACCATTTATTTTGGTAATTAAATGACCCGTCCTCATTACGTGCGCTCATTTTAAATCTGAACTAAAATTATCGTTTGTTGGTCAAAAAATGGTCGTAAATTTCATTCAGTGCAAAAAAAAAAAAAAAAAAAAAAAAAAAAAAAAAAATCAACGTTCAAATAAAGTGTTTTATGTAATGTTTTATATTCCTTGTCTGATAAACGTAGGATAATTTTACCAATATTTCATTGTACTTTCCATATCCTTGGACAATCACAGCTATTCTGGGGTTACTCTGCACTCTTTCAGGGGTATATTGTATTATATATTGCACATTTCTGGGGTATATTGTAGTAGTTATTTCACCTTTCAGTTTTTTAACTCCTATTTCAAAATCTTGTTGATACTTTTAGCCACTTTCCAGCTTTTCTTTCTATTTAGCATTATATACTTAATTCCAACCAATCAATAGTTTGTTACTTCCAATTTACTTACGTTCCAATTTATGCTGTATTGACATTTCTTTGCCACTAGATAGAGCCATAGTCTTTTGGCCAAAGGCAACCATCCATGCCTCAGTCGTACAGACCACATTAGTCGAGTCTGTTTACATGCAATATTAGATACAGCCTGATATTCTGTCCCAGTTAATGACCTGTTTAATGTAATTCAGTGTAATTACTTGGACTACTAAACATCAGTGTCTTTCATGCTCAATGATTTTCTAAACATCTCAATCAGTCCTTGAGTTTAATACCGCCCATGCTGATACTCTGTAATTAGGAGGAATTATATGACCAAAAGTTTCCAGTACTGGGCAATCCAAGGTAGTGATCCTTCATACTAGAACAGCTTGATGTTATGCAATTTCGGTTGATGAATTTTACACAGATTTGCTCCTGAACTAGTGAAATCTCACTGTCATATATCTGCAGGCCAAAGAGGGTGACAGTTGTTTGAGTAAAGTCTTTGCTGCAGTTCAGTGTAAAATTCCCCGAAGCCTCCCTTGTAGTGAATTTTGTGAGAGATTCAACATAAATAAAGCAAAAAGGAGAATCGTTTTCCTCACAACACTTTTGTCAGGAGTACAAATATCAACCTTTGTTATTATTCCTGTTTGGATTTATCAACGGTTGTCATATAAACTGATTATGCAATATGGTCCTGTGGAAACAAACACTACAGGTGCTCCTCTCTTCAGGCTGTTTCCATATAAATAAACGAGGCCGCGAAAGGTCATAATGGCTTAATTCTTTTCTCATGTATGGCTATGCAACCATTGTTCCTTTTGTGGGAGATTTGTTTAATTTCAAACTGGAAATGAAGACATATTTCATATTTTGGAAGCATTTGAAACATGGTTCAATGAGAGATGGCTCTTTTTGCTCTTCAGCTCATTTGAACATTGATGGGAAATGATGTATTAACACAGATCTACATTATTACTTTTTTTGTTTTGATTGTTATGACTGATTGATATTTGCCTCAGTTCACACTAACAATTGCAAAATTGTGTAATAGTTTCATCATGCATACATCCATACCATCCATTGTTTGGACTGATCTCAGCTATGTGTGAATGCAGGATACACCCTGGACAGGTTATCCATCCATCACAGGATTAGCACAGAAAGAAAACAACAACACTTACACTCTTGCCTACAGGCGGTTTTAAAGTCACCAATTAGCTTCTATTGCTTGTTTTGAGACTTTAGGTGGAAATTGGGGGGGCTGCACAAAAGAGACAATCTCATTGTGAGCTGAGAGTGCTAAGAATGGCTTAGTGAGGATTAATATTCCAAACAGAAAAAAAATATGATCATCAACAACAAAAAGTAACTTGTAGCTTATTGTTATATTGAATGAGATTCCAGTCACTATAAATATTTTAGATAAGCATGGTGTGCTATGAAATACTTTCAAATGGTTTCTGTGAGGAGTATGCATGTTCTCCCCATGTGTGCTTCGGTTATCTCACACAGTCCAAAAACAGGCATGGGAGGTTAATGGGTGGCCCTTAAATGACCCTAGGTATGAATGTGAGTATGTGTTGTTGTCTGTCTCAGTGTGTTTGACCTGTGATAGACTGGACACCTGTTCAGGGTGTCCATCTGCCACCTGTCCACAAGCTGGGGTGAACTGGGATTGGTTCCAGCACCCCAGGAGTAAGCGCTATAGCAAATGGATGTATGTATATATATATATATATATATATATATATATATATATATATATATATATATATATATATATATATATTTTTTTTTTTTTTTTTTTTTTTTTTTTTTTTTTTAAATAAAATATAGATTTAGTTATAGAGATTATTTACAAGGGTTTTTTATGTGTGTATATCTATCTATCTATCTATCTATCTATCTATCTATCTATATACTAATATGAATGTTATTTAAAAAAAATATATATATAATTTTTAAAATTCATATTAGTACAATGGATTTTTTTTCTTTTATATCTCCCTGTATTTTGTTTATTTTCGACATGTCTGAAATAATTAATCATAAAAGCTATTAAAAATATTCGCAAACCATCCCAACATTTTTTAAGGATTAAGAAAACTTTTAATATATGAGCAGACGTCTGTAAGCTAACTAAGATTGGGTTTTATTATCCGATATTGTATTTTTCTTTGCTAAACTCTGTGAGCCGGAGAGTCGGTGCGGCTCGTACCCTGCGGTGCGTGCGGGGCGCGCGTACCCCGCTCACCGCGTTCCTCTGACGGACTCACACACACACACCCGGGGCGAGCACAGAAGCTGCTGCTGCCTTCAGAAAATGGCCGACAGATTTTCTCGGTTCAACGAAGAGCGTGATTTCCAGGTAATGCATTTTAAACGTGTGCCCGTTTCGAGCCATTCTAACACAGCGGGGTGTTTGAACACTGCGCGGAGCCCCGGGGTTTGTAACAAAACCCCTGCCGCATTTCGCTTTAGCTCCGCTCGCTAGCACTGCAAGCTAACTATGCTAACTGCGGCTCTTTTGAGAGGAACTTCCCTAATGTCCTATATTTGACTCATGTCACCGGTTATCAGCATCAACATCAACCCGACCCGGCTACTATAACCCTCGTAGGCGTGCAACAGTTAAAGCAAAGTCCACTGTGAAACACGTTGGTTTGTGACCTTGAGTTTACTCGTTATTTATCGACATATGCTAACGATGGATAGCGGGTTAGCATGTAGCCTAGCCTGTACGCACATTAACGGGGAGAAATGGCTGCATCATTTTGACAGCTACTCCAAAAGCTACTTAGCATGTTTATACTATCGGTGACGGTCACATTTCTGACACTTCTGTCTTCCATCTGCTGCAAAGTACACGACGTGTTGGTTCAGTCAAATATGTTATTGATAACACCTTGCTTTAAACAGCACTATATGTGTTTTATTCCTTTTTTTTCTTCATAAATGCACAATTGGACCACGCGTTTTTGTTGTGATTATCTCGCAGTGGATTTTTGTTCCACTAAAATGTATTTCTCTGTCAAAAGAAAGGCCATTCAGCTCTAGGATGACAAGGAATCCAATGCTTTGCCACATTTCGAGGTCATTCATGGTTTTGTATTACTCTAGCAGCCTTGTTTTTCCTGATGTCGCCTGTTAGGGTTGCATATTCGCAGTAATTTTGGAGCTGAGTGGCTTAATTTCACCACTTGCCTTATCTGTGATCGTCAGACCGCACCCAGTAAGTCCCAATATAGCTGACTAGACTGCAGAATAAACTTATTCCTAAGTGGATAGCCGGTAGTGTGATTGCAAATGTAAACACACTGGCTTTATCTTGAGTACTGTCTGTTAACTTAAACAGTTGACGACATGCTTCCTCTGTGTTCATGAACCATTGATACTCTTAAGTCACTGGACTGGTTTTTAACCCTTAAGTTCCCTCGTTGGCTCTTGTAGTCATCCTCGGAAACACTGTGACAGAACTGGTTCAACAGCCGTGGTTATAATTGTAAATTGATGTCTGCTTTGGGGATACTGGAGCTGCAATGTGGTAATTTGCACCTCAGATGTCATCCTGCTGCACATGTTATCTGTCACATGGTGGCCTCCATAACCTACAACTCTCACCTCATTCTTGATAACAGATACGGTGCTGTACAAACATCAACACAATTTTCAATATGGAACCTGCAAACTTCTTTCTGGCGTCCCGACAAATTGCAGAGGAAAAGTAGCGTCTGCGTCAATGGTAATGCTCAGGCTGCATCAGGTCGGAGATTTGAATGAATATCCTGAGGGAAATGCTAGAATGTATTTGCTTCATTCCTATTCCATAAATCTCGGTGATATAGTGCCTTTTCCCTTATGCTCCCACTAACAGATGTGTAAGTGTTCTTCGATAAGAACGTGCTTTATGGTTTGTCCAATATGGACTCTTCCGGTTCTTTTTTCTTTCAATATTCAACTTTGTCCATTTTGTAGCCATTTTTGAAGTATCTAATGTTTACAGGGTTATTGTGTCAAGAAAAAAAAAAAAATTTGCACACACATTGAAGTTTTAACAGTGCGCATGACAAACACTTGGTGAAATGTCTTGCTGTTGCCTGGGGAATTCTGTTTTCAGCTGTTTTGCCAGTAAGAGCTAAATCACTGTGTGATCTGAATGAGTCTGTTGAAGGGAGATCCAATTCAGCACAGTAGAGCTCTGTGTGTGAGATCGGCTGTGAAGGCATTCATATGCTCAGTATTCAGAAAGTTTCTCTCTGACTCCATGGATTTGAGCTTGCAGCCAAGCAACAGAGCACAGGAAACACCCACAGATTGTCTAGGTAATATCCAAACACGCAGCCACATAGTGCAGTCCCCTCTATTGATTCACATTGTTGTTGAAGCTTGGTATGTCTTCATTTGAACAATACAAAGCCATTTATGTGCACCTGCAGACAAGCACTGGCTCTCTGGTTTATTAATGTGGTACATAGCACCCACTTAGCTGATGGAGCACAAATGGCAATAGCCTCTTGTAATGCAAATCAGACGACAGTGCAAGGATCATCTCTCTCTATGCAGCAATAGCAAGGTGTTTGTGCAGTCTGAGGTATGAGGAAAATGAGAAGTCACAGTAGTGGGCCAGAGCGGTGCTGAAAGCACATTAAGTGGTCGGAGCAGAAAGTCCAGAGGAAAAGAGACGAGGGCGCAAGAGCAGGGAGCCATCGATTTTTTCATAAATAAATCCATTGCTCTTCCCCAGCAACTCCCCTCCTCATAATCCCAGGTTTTACTCATGCTGATGCAGGGTCCTGTATCATCTAAATTAATGACTGCCAGTGTGGCATCAAATCACCTCATTATGGCCTATGTGAACAATTGCTTATCTCTGCAAAACCAGATTCCCTGGAGAGTGCAGTGGTTAAAACGACTGCATGGGTAAAGCTTATGCTACTGTATTGTCAGAGCACTTAAGCGTTGCCTTTTTCAAAAATGCTCCACAGTTCCCCAGTTCAACCTTAACTCAGGCAAACGTTTAAAAAAATCCAATTAGATTCAATGTAAATGCACAACTGTGTATGTTCTCGGTCAGAATATATTTGATTCAGCTAGTGTGTATTTGATATATACATATTTGGATTCAGAGTGAGATTTCTGCTTGTGAGCAGGTCAGTAGAAAGCATCACAAACATGACCTTCGTCTCTCCTCTGCTGCCGACAAGAGGAAGCCATCTGTCACAGAGCTGAAACTGTTCCCTCAACTCCCACCTTCGGTCGGAGGAGTGATCCCATTACTCACACTCTGTCCCACCCAGGACGTGGGCTTGAACAGAAATGCTCAGTTTGTGCTTCAAATTGGGCAATAATTATTCAGAGGAAGTCTTCATTCACTGTTTGAACAGATATAGAAAACAAAAGCAATCATCTACTTTACCCCGAGTCGTCATAAATATCCTCGTCAGAATAAATGAAAATGTGATGGGAATCAAGAACTGCATAGATACAGCATTTGATTTTGATATAGATTTTCTAGATATTTCTATAAATATTGACTATTTCTCATTGTATGCAATGGACATGATTCAAGTGAAGATGTAGGCCAAGATGTGTCAAGTTTGTGTCTGTGTTTTCATGTTCTCCATGAGTAGATTTTGTCAAAATAAATTTTTTGTGGAGGTTTACTGGAGACTTTTAGCATTCATTCAAATGACATTTCAAGTGAAAGTGCATACTTTTTGCATTTTTAGTTTCAGAAAAGTTTTGTTTACGTTTACATTTTGAAAACGATGTACACAGAAACTGCAGAAAACCTGAGAATTGTGTATTTTCATTCAGGGCCACAAGTGGGTGCTGTTTGTTTTTGTAATGAAACCACACAAATATGCATGATAGAACAATATGCTATAAACATTATCAATGGAAGTACACAGCAAACAAGCATACAGACTGTCCTGTTCATTTTATGTGATTGCTTGTCATTCAGTGCAGATAACAGGCTGGTCATCCGTCTACTTGCACAGCGTTGTCTCATTGTTTCCATAATAAAGCCAATCAGTGTCTAGAAATCCAATTTTTCTTGTGCTCATTACTGAATACTTTTTCACATTGTTTTTCAAGGATGGGTGTTAATTAGGGCAGAAACTAATTATTCCTTTAAAAAAAAAAAAAAATTGAACTTCAAAACTGCCAGTTCTTTTCGTTATATTCCATTCACTGGTTATCTAAGTAATGTTGTTTCAGTTGGCCCTGCTTCCTGAGTAAACATTGAACCGTGTCTCTCGCAGGGTGGGAATCACTTTGACCAGTATGAAGAGGGCCAGTTGGAGCTGGAGCAGGCGTCCCTGGACAAGCCCATCGAATCGGTAAGGCCACATCCATCAATCTGCACCATTGGACCAGCTGTGAGAGTGGATATGATTGGTCCAGGGAGGAATAAAAACCACACCTTTTTTTACTCCATCCATACTGTCCGTGTAGATGCATCCAGTGTTTTCTTGAACACACTTGCCACCTAACTTGTAGAACCACCTGTCTCATGTCCATTAATACCCTTTAAGTCCCTCCAACTTCCCATGTCCTCTGCCTACTCCATCTACCGTGTCGATAGTTTACCTGATGAAGTTAATGCTAGATGTTTGTGTTTGATGAAGAGCTTACAGATAAACGTCAGATTTCTGTATCAGTCCATCATTAGTCATTGTTAGTCATCCAAGCACTGTGAGAAGAGATAACTTTAAAAGCATGGGGTGGATGAAGCACTGTCATCCAAATACTCGAGCTGTCCATCAATTTTTAATCTCATTCAAAGAACAAATGAAAAGCTTAATTTCTGAAGCAGCTATTTAGAGCGAGGACACTGCAGAGTTGTCCAACATTCATTCGTCCTCTTGATTCGTTGAGTGAACTCTTATCAGTCATAAAACAAACGTAGATGCATGCTGGCAAAAAGAAAATTATGGAGTTGATGGAGATGTACAGATTACTAAGAGTCCTTTCAGGTATCTTGATTATTTTGTAGCCGTTGATGAAAAGAAGGCAGTGCTTATTCCACCCCATTTAGCTAACGAGATAGCGCACATCAGATGGTGTGAATGATTACATTTGTGTTTCAGTGAGTGTGTGTCTATGTAGCTTTAGAATTTCTGTGTTAGTGTATAGTGTTTGTGTCTATAGGACAGTTATCTTATTGTACACAACTTGGGGTGTTCGACATTTCTCTCCTGCAGCGAATTGGCCCCTATTAGCTAAGCAGCAATGACCCGGTTTGTATTTGCACGCTCTGCTTTCTTACTCCTATCTTTAGGGTCCTTGTAACGCTTCTGACTCTCTCTCTCTATATATCTCTTTCTATCTCTCTCTCTATATATATATATATATCTCTCACTTTACACCTATGCTCTCTCTCCCTCTATTTCTCTCGCTCCCTCTCTACTACACAGTGATTCGGTGTACAGTACCCTCTGTCATTCTGTGCTGGCATGGTGCTTGTGCAACTGGGACTGCATTTTTCGCTGAAGAGGCACTTGGATAATAGCGCAGGCAGCTCTCTTCTGTCTGTCTGTCCCCCCCCCCCGTTCTGTCTCTGAAGCTGTTTGGTGAGCAGGCCCGGACTCCTCTCCGCTCCGCAATGTCAGGATACCTTTTTTTTTTTTTTTATTGAACAGGCCGGTTAAACAGCAGCAAATCAATGCCATTTTGTTTTATATGGCATTGATTTATTTATTGTAAATTAAGATGCATAAACATATTAAAAATCTTTATTAAAATGATAAAACAAGCATTAACTGATCAGATACTCAACATGAATGGCTACTTTATTACATTAAACAATTGCGCTGGAGTCTACGAATGGATGTTAACGTGTTTTAGGCAGCAGCAAGAGGAAGTTTAGCCATCACACAAATGACATTTACATGTGCTTCTTATCCCTACGTGATTTTGTTCATACTCTGAGCATGTGTTTTTTTTTTTTATGTCAAAGCTAAGCCAGGAACATTAAAAGTATTCCAGTGTTTCTGGACATTGGAGAAGGAGAACAGTAAGAGAGAAGTGGCCTGCTCACCCGGCTTTAGTGGCGACGTTGCTCCTGCGCTATTATTTGTGGAGGGGTGTCGAGGGCTGCGCCGCAGCATCACAGTCCAAACAGCCGTGGGGGAAAAAAGCAACCACATCATGTCTTTGTCTTCACTTTTTCAACATAAAAGTGAAGACGCCTGACTTTTGTCACTCACAACGAAGCAGACGGGATGAAATCTCACCGACATTTTAAATTGCGAGGAGTTGTGATCATTTTCGAAATGTCAGCGTTCAGCCGCTTAATGCGGCTGAACGCTTCACTTCATCGCATGTTTAATGTCAAGTGACAAAAGGAAAAAAGGGTTCATGATGGAATTCCAATTGCAATCAACTTGCATCACGTTATTTACTCAGTGCCACCTGATATGTTGAAGCCAGTCATCAGGTTTACACCCTGTCCCTGCCACCTCAGTGCAAACCTCAGAGGTGGCAGGGCTCGCGGCAGCTGTCCACCAGTGTCTCAATGCTTCGGCCCAGCCTCTCGGACCCCCTCCCCTGCCACTTACTGTGTGTGATCTATAGGCAGCTAGAGGTCTGTGGTACTTTATTGGGATCTTTTTTCTCTACCTGTCTTTCCCCTTTTGGTCTCTGCTGTTTCTCTCTAACACTGTTTTTTGCATTGCATGTGTTAACTTGGTAGCATTCAGTACGATTTTACTCTAAACACTTTGTCTTAATCACAACTGCAGTTGTTTCTCCCAGAACTCATTCCTCCCAACATCTGTTGTCCCTCTCTGGTCCCTCAAACCTTCCATCCTACCCCCCCCCCTCCCCTCCCCTCTCCCTGACCCAGTGCCAGAGCGATATGCAGCGGGCAGCCTCAGAGCCACAGAAACCACACAAACACACCACTAACCTGAAAAACACACAAACTCCAATCTAAAAGTCACATATGATTGTTATTGATGCAGCTTCCAAAGCCTGAAAGGACATTTTAGGTAAAACAGCTGCTACCTCAGGATGAAGTCTCACTGTTACAGCTATTATCTTGTAGTTGGTAAGGAAATCTATCGAATTTTTTTAAAAATATTCCATAGGTAGTACACTGTGAGATGTAGTAAACAGATGCATTCTTGGTGAGCATATTAATGGGATTATTAAATTGGCTGGAGCTCAAGTGGAGTGTTAAAAGCTAACTGATAGAAATACGGAGAAGAAGTCTGGTCATGTTGATTAACTTCACTTTGCTAAATGTCCAGTCCTTGAAATGGGGCTTCAGAAAGAGGAGGTAAGTATTTTTAAATTGTTGTATAAAGTTTCATAAAATAATCTGGGTTTGCTTCTTTGTGATTAAAATTATTTTGATTATTTTTTTTTTTTTTTTTTAAACCATCTCCTACCTAATAAAATCTTCAAATTCTTCATATTCAATCTGACACATCTCCACTTGCTGTCATCCACTGGGGGAAAGAAAAGGATTGTTTCCTTTATGGGATTTGTCTTTTAACTTACCAAGAGAGTGGTTTTGACTTACAGAGGCTACGAATATCCAGGAATGTGTAGAGCTGCTGAAATATTGGAGTCTTTTGTGTGTTATGTGGATAAAGTCAGTAAATGTGTGAGCTTACTATTAGTCTGTATACTTGACATTACATCGAATTTAGTCATCCAAGTAATTTGTAATTTCCAGACAGGGACCAACAAACATGCATTTAGTACCATTTCAAGGTTGTCAAAGACAAGTCAATAATACTAAATCCTCTGAAGTCTCGAGGTGGGGTCCCCTGCATATCACTGTCCTCCATATCTTTTACCATGAATTGTGCCAATGGCTGCACATTGCACACCTTGTGAAAAATATATTTAAAAAAAACACCCCCTCTTGTAGCTCTCTTTTGTTTGGTTAACATTTTCTATTTTTTCTTTCTCTTGTATTAACAGTCAGTTGGTGGATTTATTGAAATGCCTACCTTTTCTGTTTGTATACAGTGTTATGTTTGTTTAATAGCAGAAAGAGATTTTGTATTTTTAAGATCTAGAGAAGCTAGCAGAATTGCAGTTGAAAGCGTTTGGCCGGTTTCTTACGTTGTGTCACGTGTGACTGTTTTTTTGACAGCCCAGTATTTTAAAGCCAGGTTCGTATGGAAATGCCTTCACTCCACTTGCACTGCTGTTGGACTCGCCGTCGTTGCTTTCATCCGTCTGTCTGTCTATTCTTTTGGTGCACCCATCTGTTGTTCAACACTCGGCCTGCACCTCATCTCCGTCCTCTAACCTCAACTGAGCCCATCTTTGAACTGTTGCAACTGTTGCCTCATCCAGCCTTGCCTTCCTGTATTTATTTTGTTTATAAAGCTCAGAAAAGTCTGAAAACCGGCAGGAAGAACGATGTTTAATTTCGCAGAAAGCCTGACCTCTGCAAACATGCAGAGGTTTATATTTATGTTGTCCTTGGCCTGACTTTGCTGAACAAAATAAACAAGCCAGCGAACAGACGAAAGGAAAGAAACCCTTTCTCCTGGCCTCGCAGATCAGCTAATTCTCCCAAATCAATGAGTGCTCATATTTTTGGAGCTTCACTGCACCATTGTACTGCTGCAAAGGACAGAATGAAGCCCAATGTCAGTGCCAGCAGTGGCGTTCACTGCAGCAAATTCTGCAGCGTTACCCCACACATTGAAGTTAGGGAGGGCACTGTGTGTGTTGGATAAGAAGAAAGGCCCTCTTGTAAGGTACATCCAGAAATGACAAATGATCACAAGTTACTCAGTGATGTACAGGCTCCGTTAGCGTTGCCTCCAGTGTCCCAGTATAATTGTTGATGCAGTCTACTAACACGTGAGGCTCAGCTTAGATTCTTGTCTTGTATCATCCTCCAGTGGAAAGGATCTGGCAGTAACACAGAGACAGCTCAGCAGCTCAAGCATGCAAGAAGTAAATAATAAAAAGAGATGCGGGAAGCGAAAGCAAAGTATTTCCACCTCTCTTTAGAGGACCAAAGGAAAATGTCAGCCAGATAATTTAAATACATTTCTTTAGTCAACTTGGTGGTGAAGTGCCATTTCAGTGTGTTTATAGCTGACATACTTTATTCTTCCAAGAAAGTAAAATGGGGCAAATGACGGCAACAGTTTGCTCTGAAATACCAACTGTGTTTGAAAAAAAAAAACCCAAAACAAAGCAATCCCAATTGCAGCCTGATGGGCGGAGATGCAGTGTGTATGCTGTGTGTGTGAGACTACCATTCCCCTTCACATGCACTAACCCATACAAGCCCAGCTCACCTCCACCACCCAGAACACTCACCCTCACCATGGCTCAGCCTGCTCTGTTCTGCCCCCCTTTTGTCCCAACCTCCTCTTGTCAAAGAGAAGCTAATCGAGCCCTGTTGAGCCATCACCTTTCTCTCTGTGCCTGATCCACCTGAGACTAACACCAGTTGCAGTTTTGTTAACCTTCCCTCCACCCCCACCAGCCCACGAGCCACCCCCCCCCCCAGCCCATCCCTCTGTATGTGTGCCATTCACAGTGCGCTACTAACACCGACGACCCTTTTTGTTAAAACTTTTTAACAAAAAGCTGCATGGTTGTTTGTTTTTTTTCTTCTGTTTTTGTTCCAATCCCTTCACCTTCTGTTTGTGAAAGTTGATGTCAATCTCTTTGTGATTATAAATATCCTTTTTTTTTTTTTTGGTTTGTATGGTCTTTTTTTATAGAATGCAGCACTTTGGTGAATGTTAGACAAGCCTGGAATAGTTATAATCACAACAGAACAACTCTGCTTATCAAGAAATTTCATTGTTTCCTGTTTATTTGTGCCTGAGGATGTACTGTAGTGTGTAGTGGTGGGACGGTTTTGCATTTCATTTAATGTTTTTGTTTTCTTGCTGACTCATACTAGTGATATAATGGTCTCCGACATGCACATTTAGCCCCACGGTATGCTAGGGATCTCTGTTGTGTATGTTCTTGCACTTCTCTCTTGTTCTTGGGTTATTTTATCCAGTGACCTGATCCTGTCCACATTGTTGATCAGATAATCTTAGTGAAAGAAATACTTCTATTGAAGAGGGTATTAAATGATTATAGTAGATGGCCTTCGGTCCCAAGGCCACCTGACTATCATGATCGTGCAGCCGCTCACCACTAGCCCAGGCTATTGCAGCTGCAATTCAAAATTGAAGAGCTGTTGTCTCGTAAAACCAGTGTGTTTTGTCAGATAATCGGAACAAGATGCCATGCAAGCTATGTCAGGAAAATATGCAGACAATTGGATTTTAACCTGCACTTAACAACGGCTGCTGCTGTTTGCAGTGTCAGCCGTTTGACTTCATTTACCTGGAAATGCTGTGAAAACACCCAATCAGAGAAGATGACACATCTTAGAATGACAATGACTTGTAAGACCTGCTTCCTATTTAAACATGACTGAAAATTAAGCCTTCAAGAAGTGAATGCATCATTTTGAGCCTGAATACATCGTGCTAAATGTGGACTTTTCCCCACTAGTTTTAATTAAAAGCAATCGGACAATCTGTTACTACAGCAGCAAAGAAAACCGCTAATGTTTTACAGCCATATAACCAAGAAGCAGATTACAATAAACATATTTTATTTCCTGCAACCATGTGAACAGAAATACACAGTGTTTGAAGTTTAGTGTTTTGATATAATTTAGTCAAATATAACACAACAGCTGTATGTTGCAGGTACTAAGACCCTGTTGCATGGTGGCTTGCTATGTGCAATTAAAAACAGTAATGTTAACCAAAATGCTGTCTACTCTGTAACGTGTGCTTTCTTAATACTAGTGTTATCGATAAGAACATTAGGAAAAGAAATCCACCCGCTAATGGCGTTCATGTCTAATCGGGTTTTTAAATAAAAAGTGTGAACATGATTGGGGATCTGACAAGTGATAACGGATCAGAGGCGGAGGCGTCCAAAAACATTCACAACAGCTATTTTTAGTATATATCCTGGGGCTACATGCACACACTGTGTCCCTCTCTTCACCTGCACACCCACATATCCCCCTCACACATGCATTCTCTGTTCACCCTGGGCCTTGTAATGGTAATCCAAGGCCCACTGGCTCCACGTCTGTCTCTTCCTCTTGCTATATTATTTTGTGACAGCTGCATACGTTTCATGGTGCCCCCCCCCCTGTCATGGTTACGGAATCACAGCAAGCTTGGAGTTTCTGGTCTTTGTTTTTGTTAATGCTAGATTTCCATACCTGTTCTGTGTCACTTTTGTTTGTGTACTACGATCTTGCACTTTTATTAGTTCATATATGTATGTGTGTGATACATATATTTCCCTCTTCTGCCTCCTCGTCCTCCTCCTAACTTCGATAGTGGATGTAACTCAATGTGTATTTTTTTTTTAATCATCAAAAACATTTAGAATATCTGATACCCTTATTTGTTTGCCTGGAAAATATAGGTATTTAAACTTGACTCCTGTAGAAGGATATCTCGTATTTTACAAACCACATAGGGCCTCATGTATTTATCATAGTGGAAATCCTCCCCTTCGTCCGAGTCTCCCTCCTGCCCCTCCCCAGCCGCCCTTATCACTCCTTATGCTGGAAGACACTGATTGTTACACGCTGTAGGTGATGACAATAATGACAATGGTGATGGTGGTGGTGGTTGTGCTTATGATGATAGCGTGATCTGAGTGTTTTATTTTGTTTGTTTGTCTGTTATTTTGACCCGTGCCCACGGGCTAAAGCTCCTCTTATTATTGGAATATTTTTGGTTTTTTTCTCCTCTGTTCTCTCTACCAGGATAACATCGGGCACCGGCTGCTTCAGAAACATGGCTGGAAGTTGGGGCAAGGACTTGGCAAAACCATGCAGGGTAAGACCACTCTCTGTTGCACCCCTGTTGTTGAATTAAATGCTGTTGAAACTCGTGACTATCTTGTGCCATTTTCTTTCCCCTTCCCATTTCTAACTTTTTTTTTTTTTTTTTTTTTTTTTTCTCCGTGTACTAGCAGATTTCTTTTTCTCTTCACATCCTTTTTTTCTGACCTCTTCCCTTGTGTCTGTTGCTGGATTAAATGGATTCTTATTTTAAGGTCATACCATTTCTTCTTGATCTCCTGCTGCCCTTCCCTCCAACTTGAAAAAGCGAGAAAATGTTCTTGGGAGTAAAGACACCCGGGGCTGGGTAGATGAAAGGGAACAGGATACATGTACTGTATGTAAGCCAAGCATACTGTTGGCTGATGTGGCAGGTTGCTCGTTTGCCCTCAGGCCTTGTTGTATTTATTTCCTCATTGGACGTCATTCTCAATCCCCTGCTTGACGACAATCTGTTCAGTTTACACGTTTGGCTTTTCATCTTGGTTTCAAGATGTACATAAATGCTATTTTAGGTAGAATAAGAGCTTTTTTTTCTCTTCTTTTGGGTGGGCACTGAAGCACCTATAATGAAAGACTTTGAAAACGCCCACGGCCTCTACATCCAACATGGCTGTGTGTAAAACACTCTAATCAGCCAGTAGTTCTCAGGTCTTGTCTGGATTTGAGGGATTGTTCACTCGAACTTTTTGCTTTAGTTGCAGAATCGGTGTAAAGAAGCCGTAAGACATAGGTTTATCATTTGCATCATTCAGTACCAAAGTTATACCTGGTTTATTTCTTGTCATTTTGAATGTGGCTGTGCCACATAACGTCACCGGGGCAGGCGCTGCGTTAGACAATCACTTCACATTCGCTGCACATTCCTGATAAATTGCGTTCAACACTGGCACTGGCAGTGTGACTCCTGTTTACCCAAAATAGTTGCCACTTCAAGTAAAAGCAAGTTTAGTGGTCAGTGATTGTGCAGCAATTTGGTGTCTGATAAGTCTTTAAACATGTTGTTCTCTCTTATTGTGTTACCTGTGCCTCAGAAATCACACCTGAATGGTGTTTTAACCCACAATTGCTTGTGCTCCAAATCCCATCTAACATCCAAATGACTGAAAATCTATTCAGGTCATTTTTTTTTCCCCAAGAGTTTTCTCCTCCAGAGTAGGATGTGGTGTTTGTTAGTGCACGGCTGTATTGTAACCTCTGCAAGTTCAATTATTCCTGTAAGATGTGGAGAGCTTCTGCTGAAAAGCTGCATTGACGTTGTGACTTTCTCTTGGCTTTCCTCTCAAACTGAATGGCCTGGGTGATATTGACTTGCACTGAGAGGTAGAAGACTGAACATCGCTGAGTGTGTGGGCTGGTCTTGGCTGACGGTTGCGCCTCATTAGCCCGACCCTGCTGTGCTCATTGGCTCAGAGACTGTGGTGCAGAGCCTTGGCATGTTTCCACGCCGCTCTTTCCTGTCTCTTCACTGGGTTTCCTGTTTCCATCACTATCTTCACTTTTCCCTGACTTTCTGACTCTTCCCCAAGTCTTTCCTCACAGCCTCGCCCATCTGTGAACTCTGCCCAGAGTGGATGATGTAAAGCATTGTCCACAAGTGATGTCACCATAAAACATGGGACTACTTTCTCTGCACAACGATCTCCACTTAGTCTGGCTTTCCGTGGACATTTCTGCCCTCTGCATTCATAGCATTCTCGCCATTTGGATCTATTTGTCTCTCTTTGTTGCTCATGTGCATTGCTCTCCTTTCCAGCCCCAGCAGTGGCATCTGTTCTCAATATCAGCATTTTAATGACTAGCACACTGCTCCCTCTGCAGTGCTGTATATCCAGCACATGCTACAAACACATTACAGCTCCACACGTTGGGGGTTCTCACAGTGCTTGCAGTCATTGCAGAAATGTACAGCTTAAATGGAAAGAGATTGAGAAATCAGCGTCCAGATGGACGCCGCCTAACTGGATTTGTTGGGAGTGTAGTTCGATTATGAGAAGTCTGCCATGTACATAACCTATTTGTTGTTATGGACCTGGACATTCTCAAATATATGACATATCAGGCACCAGAAACGAAAGCTAAATATCCACTGCATCTGCTTGACAATATAAAACCACACAATCCCATCTCTTTACCGACCAGAGAACCGAGTGAAATTTCTTTACTTGCCCAGATATCGACTTTCGCATATCCTTGTTTGATCATTGCAGTGAAGTAGAATATGGTTTTTCATTTGGTGTCGGTGTTATCAGGTGAGCATGCCTCCTCTCATTAAAAGGTCGAGTGTGTAAAGGTTGATCTTGCAGGGACGTTGTGGTTGTGGAGCTGTTGCTGCTCCAGCACCTCTCTTTCATGCACATATATGGTGCTGGTTCCCGGTGTCGTCTCATAGGTATTCTCAGCTCCACTGTAGCCAGGGACCAGAGTAGACCATGGGAAGGCTGTCAAGTTTAATACGCGGCCAAAATTTCAGAGCTTAGCATTCAGTGTCCGTCATTGTTTTCTTTCTCTTTTTTTCTACATGGCCTCGAACAGCTGAATAGCAATCTATTTGATGTGATAAGGATGTGTGCTTTGTGTGGAGGAGAGAACAAGTAGCAGGGGCTGACTGTGCTCTTGTTTTTGCCGCTGGCACCACTCATGTGGTTACATAAGCATCCTGCTTTGTGGGCAGATGAGACTGCGGCAAATTGTGTCCAGTTGTTGTGTTGGAATTACTGGCCCAGGCGTCGGAGCCCACTATCTCAGCTCAAATTTGAAAGTGTACATAGGAGTCGGCTCACAACACGATCGCACCACAGCAACCCTCTTTTTGAAGTCTGCTGGATAATCATTGTAATCTTCCTCTCCTTTCCTGTCCTCCTTACCAGAAGATATTTGAAGTGAAAGCATTGTGTCCCCTTTTTAAGTTTTTCACTGTATTGACTTTGTTCTTATTCTTCTTTTGTCCCTTTTGCCCCTTTTAGGTAAGGTTTGTTGGATCCCCTCTGTATGTCAGTGTGCGTGTGTGTGTGTGTGTGTGTGTGTGTGTGCGCGCGTGCGTGCGTGCGTGTGTGTGGGTGTGTTTTCTTTCTCCCACTCTGCAGTTGACCTCAGTGTAACACTCCTTTTACAGTGTATCATAGGCTAATGGCCTCTGTCAGCTTCCTCCTCTTTGCTTCATAATCACTAAACCTTTATTTCAATATGCTTTAAGAGCAAAGTGCTTTGATTTGTACAAAGAACAAAGATCCATTTGAAATCAAGGTAGATTTAGAAGCCATGATTTCATCACGTCTTAGAATCATCACGTCGACATATTTTAGATTTGTTTTCTTCCTCTTTGAGTTTCCGTGGCTGCTGTCGGGTAATCTGATTGGCTGTAACCACGGCTCAGTCTTTGAATGGCTTGCAGAGTAGACAAAGTTTCCCCCCCCCTTTGCTTGTTTGCCTGTTTCTACCTCCAAACCTGTGAAACTTGTGTGTATGTGTGTGGTCATTATGTGGGACTGAGACGTGTGTGTGCTACTGACCGGGCCATACAGTCAACTTACAGGGAAAACCTCTCCACCCTTTTATACCCAAAGTGTCTCTGTCCCCATGGTTACAGGCTCCCATCCTCCCCCCCCCGTTTCTTTGCCCCTCCTGCACAGCATGTTTGTCCCAGAAGTGCACTCCTGCCTGCCTCAAACTGTCAATCACCTGGGGCTTTAAGCAGTGTTGGAGGTAGCACACCCATCTCGCACATGATAGGGAAATTTAATGCTTCATACAGGTTCACATATTTAATTGCACTTAAGTAGAGATTGCACTGTGATGGCTGCACATGACCCACTCTAAGCACTGCTCAAAGCCTTGCTGGCTCCTCCCTCAGGTACATTTTTCGTGTGTCTTGTGTTCACTTGTTCTGGGGTTAAGCACATCCCAAAATGAGCTTGCTGGCTGCAGGCTAGTGAGGAAATGAAAGAATCTCAGGGAGATTTGCTAACTGGGCTGACAAGCGTCTGCGAGGCAAGAGGCTCATTGGGGGAAAATGGTGGTCGTTCCTGGAGGCATCGATCCACTCAGACTGCGTACTTGACTGTACAAGAGATAAAGGCCAAAATCAGACTTTCGATTTATGGATTTGTCAGACAATAAGCCTCCTTTTACAGGCCACCTGTCAGAGCTGATATACCATCAGAAACGTGGCTGTTTTTAGTCATTCCCTCACCCAGTACAGCTCCTCCAAAAGTACTTATCTGATGGGATTTCTCTTATTTTTTTTCCTCCTGCTTGCCCCGGGTAAATTGTGAAGGATTGCTGGGTTTTCAGTGATATGGGTGTACGGTATGTTCGCTGTACTTGAGCTGCTTTTACACTGCAGGAACTTAATGACCCGCAGCCACCCATAACTTGAACCGTATGAGAACTTGTTGAGCAGAGGTACTTTTTGCTTTTTCCACTGTGCTCTACAAAATGGGGAGATCAGAAGAAGGTGATTAAAGCGCGTGAGACAAGACATGGCAGTTTTAGGTGTGTTCAGAATGTCATTTAATCATTCTTAAAGGATTTTGAGAGGTTCCGCCTCAAGTGTGTATTTAATACAAGGTAAAGTCATTATTATTGACTTTTGCATAAATCACCTGCAACTCATCTGTATGCACACTCCCTTTCACTTGCATTCATTAGATGTAATAGCGCTTCCTTAAGCGTACTGAAGCTCACGTTGGCCCACTCTTCTGTTTTTTGGGGGGGACAGTGGAAACAAAGGCAGGCTCTGCAATAACAGCTGCAAGTTGAGCTCCTGGTTCTAAGTTCTTGTAGTGGAAAAGGCTTGTGTGTGGAGGGGTTACCGGCTCCTTGGGGCACGTTCTGGTGGAGAAAGCAAGGCGATGCCCGGCTCGGGGCCTGGGGACTGGGACAAGTGGTTGGGTTCGAGTGGTGAGAGGAAATCCCTGTAAGCACCTTAGCCCTTTAATGAAGGGATGAGGGGGGTGGGGGGGTGACACATGACAGCCCCTCTGGTAATGACCGCCCCCCAAACCCCACAACCACACCCCCAAACCCCACCCTCCCTTCTCTATGTGCCTCAATCTTCCTGCTTAACCAATTGGTGTTTCTTTTTTACAGCGATTTGATCCTGCCCATGTTGTGCTGATGGTAAACTTAGTGGTAAATGTTATTTTATCCCCCAATTGAATTGTTTTTGTTTGTTTTAATTTCTCCCATTTTTTTTGTTTTGTTTTCCTCTCATCAGAGCACCAATGCTACATAGGCTTTAAATTCTCTGTATTAGTCCTCATTCTGCTGCTTGTATATTACCATGCATATGTATTACTCTTAGAGCATTGTCATTTTGTTTGTTTTCAGTTTTTTTTTTTTTTTTAAACCTTGTGATTCACACCCTGTGATTTAGATGCACATCGTTTTTGTCTGGTCCCTTTCTTTTCCACTGGAATGGGTAATGTGGAAGTATTGTCACTGTGTCTAAAGATTGGTGATACGTAGTTTGGGATGACTGTAATTGTTCATTAATCTTTAATTCTGGGCCTGGCTCGTGACTCCATTCAGACAGACCACTGCAGTGGCTGGCTAACAAACCAAAACCATTACATTTTTTTCATTTGTTTTTACTTCTCTGCCGCTTTTTGACAAAGACCACAAAAGCACATGGGCACCATTTGACCGCTGTGATGCCTCAATCATACAGTCAGTGGTTTTCTTCTCATGTCCTCCTCAATCTTCAGGGTTAGTTCTACTCCTGCTCAGCTGACGGACACTGCAGTGGGACTGAGAGTCCAGGCAGGTCGTTTACATGTTGCAGGGTCCACGCCTCTATGATTTCACATGTCATCGGGCCAGGACGAATCGGTTCATCAAAGACGACAGACAATGCATTTACACAAATCATATTCTCAAATTCCTGTTTCCAGGAATCCTTGAATTTAAAAGAATGCTTGCTGATGATTTTGCAGCACCAAATTTCCATTTTAGTGAAAAATATTTCCAATTTGCTTATATGGTATATTGTATAACTTCAAATGATTCCGTGGGCATTTATTTGCTTTAGTTATTAAATTCAGCCAGATGTTTTAGACAAGTGTCTACATGAGACCAGCATTTGTATCCATATCTCGCCAAACCAAAACACTGCCATGTGTTCAGTTTCAACTTTGACTGAGACATCGGCTTTAAAAAAAACAACCAAAATACAGCCAAGTTGCAATGACGTCACTGTGGCAACCTGTGAAAGGACCAAGCCAAATACAATCTTAAAAGTCAACCCATTGGATGACCTGTTTGTAAAAATGGGTGTTTTGACTCGGCAAAGAAGCAGGAAAGAGCACATCTTATTCAAATCCAGTTTCTCTTTACGGCCTTACTACTTCAACATGAGTCTTCATGTTTGCCTACAGACTCTTTATTGTATATTTGATTTTTAACTTGGATTAAAATTGAGTTTAAGGACACAGACGAATAATACATCCAAACCACTGACCGTTTGATGGCGCTATCACAGCAGTTTGTCTGACTTGTCTCAGCCCAGTGGTGTAGTTCTACCATATGCCCAGTGGTATACAGAGAAAATCCATACGTGGATAAAATGTTTGTCTATGTGGGAAGAAGAAAAAAAAACTGAAACCAAACTGAATTGATAATCACTATCAGTAAGACAGATTCTTGTATCTGGCTGGCATCAGGAGCAGCAGACTAGTCCAAATTCTTCTTTTTTTTATGCCTTTTTGTTCTGAGATTCCCCTGTCTGTCTGTCTGTCTATCCATCTATCTATCTATCTCTCTACCTGTCTGTCCTCCCCCTCCTTCTCCTCCTACTCATACCCATGTTTTACCAGGTAAGTATCCCCCATCCCTGCACTGTCACCATGGCGATACCTGGCCTGTGACGTCACTCTGCTGTAGTTCAGTGCTTGTGTCCTTTTTTTGATTTGACTCTTTCTCTCTGCTTTGTTTGGCTGATTATGAGTGGATTAAGCAATTCTTTGTCAATCTCCAAAGTAGTTATGATTTATATATATATATTTTTTTTTCCTTATATCTTTTATGTTTCATTCTTTTTTTTGTTTTGGTTGTCTTTGGTTTGTTTATTCTTTCTACAGTTAATTTCCTTCTGATCTAGCCCTTTTCACAGCTTACGTAACATAGCTTAAGTAGATGGAAGAAAATATTTCAGCCACAGTCGTGATGAGGAAGGGGGCCCGGGACGAGGGAGCACATTTGGACATTTGGACCTCAGGCCAGTGAGCCGGGACTTGCGAAGGGTCAGGCAACGTGCAGACAGTATGAAATGATGCAATGCGCTTCTGAACATTATTGGGAGGCTTTGTCCCCCTCGTGGAGAATGTCGCAGTGGATCAGTGTGCAGCTGCACATGCCTCCTGCAAGTCTCTTCACAAACACACACACATACACACACAAGCTGTGGCGTCCTTGATAAACCTGGCATTCTGGTTTAACAGGATTCTGCTGTGAACAGATGAAGGAAGGGTGACACAACTTCACTGAAACACACAGAAACACAGACCAAGCTCAAAGCTGGTTTCTGGCATATTTATTTCTCGCTAGTAACACCTACTACTAAGCAGTTATGTTTCCCTTATCTTCATTTAATTCAGAATCAGAGTGCAGTGAATTTGACTTCTTCAACATGCAAGCCAGCAGCCACATCCAACCTAACAGGGAGGCGCCATTGGTCAGTAGCAGGTGGCTGCAGTAAGCTGTGAGAATGGCTGACGTTTGGTTCACTGTAGCTTTCTGGTCTCTTTGCACTTCAAGGCAAAATTCTCTAACCCCAGCACCCTATGCTCTAAAAGCAGGCTGTCTCCGACTCGGTCCTTCGTCCCAGTTTCAAAAAGTCACCTCGCCGTCTTTCTGTCTCTTTTCCCTCAGGACGCACCGACCCTGTGCCCATCATCCTTAAGTATGATGTCATGGGGATGGGACGGATGGAGATGGAGGTAAGAGGCCGGTTTTATCCATTATCACCTTTACTTTCGAGTGTGTAAGCAAAATAAGTGTTTCCTATTGTTCAATGTGATAATGTTTCAATACTCCAAAGATGTCCGCCGGTTGGCTACTCTGTCTTGTACTAAAGGAAAAAAATCCTTCCATCTTCTGGTCTTCAAGGCTGGTAGCCAGGGAACCTTTTGAAAAATCATAGAGAGCATCCAAGTCATGTACGTGGCAGGAACCGTATGCTTGAGCAGCCCAGCGCGCTGTGCTCTGTGCTCGCTTTCAGCTGGGGTCATGTAACGCTCAGCAGCGTCGGACTGTGGGCAGTTGAACACGGGCTCGGGTTATCGGTCATGCTTCACCAGCTGCTGACACATTATTATGACAGGATAACACATCATGAATGTTGCACTTGGACCACATACAAATCTGTCAATGTGGATCTATTTACGCTCCAGCTGGCAAAGTTTATTTTTCTACTTTGAATTGAATGTAAATATGAAATATTTACAGAGAGAGTGCGTTTCATTTCAAGTGTTCTGACTGTGGGTCACCTAGATATTGCCGACAGCACAAGTTTTAAAGGCTTGATATCTAAAAATATGCATTGGCTGATTTTTTTATTTAAAGAAAAAAGCAGGAATCCACCATAAATTAGGAGAATCGTGATGTTTTGTAAAGCATCAAGTGTTCAATGACAATTTGACTTCAGACACATTTTCACATTGATTTATGTTTGTCAAGGACATACTTCAACACAAGGAATACAGAAAAACAATCGAAACAGAATCTAATGAAAAGCAAACAAAGATTCCTTAACGCTCTTTTGATTTCAGACAAATGTTTTTATTGCACAAAAACTTGAAATGTTCAAGTCATATTGCCGACAACTAGTTTCTCTGCAGGCGCCCTCATAAAATATAAAAAAAATCAACTAAATGTAGAATATTTCAAATTCAGAAATAACATGTTCCTTTAATTTAAGCTAAATGAAACCATCACATTACATGAGTCACATTTTTGCTGCAGGCTATAGTAGAATGGGAGGTAGAAAATCATGATCTATTCGACTGAGGGGGACCGGCTTTTCCCTGGATGTGCCCAGCGCCATCAAAACTGACTTAGGTCGTTGGTTATAATAACACCATTATTAGTCTCTACTCCATGGAACTGTGAAAGTAAAACTGCACATCTTCACATGATATGAACTCAGAGGCATTAAGACACCCCTCCCCGTCCGTCAGTAATATCACGGACCGTGATCCATTTAATTTTCTATTGCTTTGTATCATCGCAAGTGCACTCAGATCTCATCCTGCTCCATGGGGAAACTCTGCAAATGTCAGTCCAGGTTTTAATGGGTTAATGTTTTAAATGTCATGTTAGATGAATTTGAGCGGCCGCTGTTAATTCCAAAGTGTTTCGTACCGGAGTTTTTAACTGCTGTGTTTGTCCTTTTCAGCTGGACTATGCAGAGGATGCCACAGAGAAGAGGAGAGTGCTCGAGGTCGAGAAAGAGGACACGGAAGAACTGCGGCAAAAATACAAGGTCAGGCTTTCTGTCTGTGTAAGCAGGAAAAATGCAGTAATCAAGGTGCTGAAGGGAATACATTTCTAGCTCTCTTCATTTTTTTAAATTTTGACGTTTGTTTCTCACTACAATAGGACCAGATGGAAAAAGAAAAAGCCATCGCGAAGGCTCTGGAAGACCTGAGAGCTAATTTCTACTGTGAGCTTTGTGACAAACAGTACACCAAACACCAGGAGTTTGACAACCACATTAACTCCTACGACCACGCTCACAAACAGGTACTTGTGCTCTTTTGAGATGTGAAAATGTGAGAGAGGTATCAAAACACTGACCCTGTCGATGTTGTTTTCTCCCTGTCTCTCATCATCGTCATCATCATCATCATCATCATCATCATGCAGAGGCTGAAAGAGCTGAAGCAGAGAGAGTTTGCTCGTAATGTGTCGTCCCGTTCCCGGAAAGGTGGGAAGAAGCAAGAGAAGATGCTGCGACGATTACATGAGCTGGCCGAGCAGAGGAAACAACAAGATCGGTGAGAATTTATTCCTGGAGTGCCCTCTGCTGGACAGTCTACATTTACTATCTATTGGCTGCTGTGCTTGAAAAGGTCATTTATTTGTTGATGTGAATTAATTTATTATGAGCCACAGCGACCATTCCTGCTTTTGTGTTTCAGGACTCCCGGTAGTGGACCGATGTTCAAAACCACGACAGTGGCTGTGGACGGGGAGAAAGCAGAGGACATAGACGGCGTGTTCCTTGAGAGCTCCGTTCTGACAGATGGCGTCCCGGAAGGATCGCTGGCAGATAAAAGTGGTCAATCCTCTCCAAAGCCCGGCCCGACCATTAGCTTCTCTCTGGGGAAGAACCCCTCGTCGTCTCCGACCGCCAGCGCCGCGTCCAAAGTCAGCGTGTCCTTCTCCTTTGCCAAGAAAGCCCCCGTGAAGCTGGAGACGGCAGCTGCCGTGTTTGCAGATCACGGGGAGGAGGCCGTGGAGGAAGAAGAGGGCCAAGAGGGAGAAAAGCCTGCAGGACAGGAGGAAGCGTCCATCTGTGGCACGGAGAGCCCAAAGGGAGTATCGGTCGGAAGCGAAGCCGGAGAAACAGGTGGTGTGACGGGGACGGATGAGGCACAGCAGTCCGATGACGGAGGCTCGCTGGCCTCCACTCTCAACAAACTGAAGATGATGATGAAAAAGGAGGAAGGATACGCCGGACAGGAGCCTCAGTACTACCACTACATACCTCCAGCTCACTGCCGGGTGAAGCCGCACTTTCAGTTTTTGCTGTTCATGAAGGCCTCTGAGCAATGTCCGATCAAAGACGATGAAGATGACGAAGAGGTGCCGGAGGAGAAAAAGTCCGAAGAGAGCACAGAACAAATGGAAACCAATCAGACTGAGCCCAAAGTGGAAAAAGAAGTCGCATCAACCGCTGAGCCAGAAACGACGTCTCCATCACCACAAGTAAAAATGGAGATGGAGGAGGAGGAGGAGGAGGAGGAGGCAGAGGAGGCGGAGGTGGAGGTGGAGGCGGCAGAGACGGCAGAGACGGAGGTGGAGGTGGAGGTGGAGGCGGAGGCGGAGGCAGCAACGGTGGTGGCATCGACGTGTGTGGCAGATACAGATTCGAAGGCACCTGTTTCACCCACTCCACAGGCAGAGAGCACACAAGATGCTGTGGATTCAAACACTGGCCCTAAGATCCCTTCCGGCCCCTTCTTTCCAGTGCTGAGTAAAGATGAGAGTACCACCCTGCAGTGGCCCTCGGAGCTCCTCGAGTTCACAAAGGCTCAGCCTTCGCTCTCCTACAGCTGCAATCCCCTCTACTTTGATTTCAAGCTGTCCCGCAACAAAGGCGTGCGCGGCGGGAAAGCTACAAAGTCTCCAAAGGCCAGCGAAGAGACTGATGGCAAAGGACGAGAAGGAGCTGCTCCCACAGCTGAAGTCGACTCTGCTACCAAAGCAGGAACCAGCGTGGACCAAGACAAGCCAACACCAAAACCAGAGCCTGGCCAGCCACAGGGTGAGGAGCAGAAGGCCACAACTGGCAGCAGTGCCAAGAAAAAAAAGAAGAAGAAGAAGCACAAAAAGTCTGCAAAGCACTCAAAGCGCAAAGGAAAGGAAAAAACGGCAGCAGGAGAAGGAGCTGAAGGGGAGACGGCGGTAACACAGGACAAGCCCAAGAAGAAGAAAAAACACAAACGAAAGAAGAGCAAAAACAAGGCTCCGGATCAGGAGGAGGCGACGGGGGTTGATAAAGACAAAGCCAAACCAAAGTCAGAAGATAAAGCTGCTGCTTCCTCTGTCCAGCAGATGAGTGTAGGGGGTGGAGCCTCCGCAAGCACGGGGGCAGAGCTGGGGAAGAGGAAGCGTCCTGCCAAGGAAGTGCCTTCCAAGTCTGCAGTAGAGGAAGGAGGAAGTGGGAAAAGTACAGATAAAGCTGCCGCGTCAGAAGAGCACAGTGGGCCGAAAAGACAGAAGACCGACTCAAGTGCATCTCAAAGTGCCTCCTGCTCCACCTCGGCCCAGAAGAGCCCCGGGCCGGGCCGGCCCCCCAGCAGCGAGAGCGAAGAAGAAGGAGGCTCCAGCGCGCAGCGCTCCCGTCATCACAGGTCCAGTCCGCGGGAGCAGCGGCGCCACCACAGCGAGGAGTCCAGACGCTCCTGCAGCCGCTCGTCGAGGCGCGGCGAGCGGCGGGGAACCAACCGCCGACAGCAGCGAGGCCAGAACACCCGCAGCCGCTCCTACTCCAGCAGTTCGGAGCGCTCCTCGGCGGGCAGCAGCGCCTACAGCCACCGCAGCCGCAGCTACTCCGACAGCTACAGCGACTACAGCGCAGAGGGTCGCAGGCGGCGGCACTCCAAACGCTCGTCGGACTCCGAGTACGAACGGAGGGGCAGCCGAAGCCGCAGGCGATCCCGGAGACACCAGTACTCCTCTTCCTCCTCAGAGGACTCGAGGTCCCGGTCTCGGAGCTACAGCCGCAGGAAGAGGCACCGACGGCACCACCACAGCAGCTCCAGGAGCTCCAGCAGCTGGAGCCGCAGCACCAGCGCCCGGTCGTGGCGGCGCAGTTACAGCCGGAGCCACAGCTCCGCCAGCCGCTCGTCCAGCTCCAACAAAGGCTCCCCCCACAGACGAGCGCCCAGGACCCGAGTGGACAGCGACGCCCACCGCAGAGACTTCAACCGCTCTCGCATCTACCGCTCCCAGTCGCCGCGCTCCTCGTCATCCAGAGGCCTTAACCGCAGCACGCACTCGTCCAGCTCGCTGGGCCTGAGGCCCGGCGGGTCTCGAGATGCAGGCGAACACAAGAACTCCCTCACCGCTCGCCAGCTGCTGGAGAGGGTTCAGTCCAAGAAGAATTCTGATGATTCTGGCACAGGAACTAAATCCGGGATCAAGATTAAGGACCCGCCGCAGGGATATTTCGGGCCCAAGCTTCCTCCCACCCTGGGAAGCAAAGCTATGTTGCCACTGTTTGGAAAACTGCAGGCGGGAAAGAAGCCAGTGATTCCCCTCACCAGACCGAGCGACGGCGAGAAGTCAGGAGCAGGGAAAGGCTCCGAGGCTGAGAGGGAGGTCATCCTGGTGGAGCCGATCCGGGAGTTCCCTCCTCCGCCGCCGCCTCCCGCACCACCGGTGCAGAAGGTGGAAGAGGCCCCTCAGATCACAGTGGCCCCGGAGGAGACGCCACAGCCTGCCCCCGAGGAGCAGGTGCACCAGGAACCCCGGCCCTTGTTTGAGCAGGAGCCCGCCGTCATGATGCCCCAGTACCAAGGAGAACCGGGACAGGACCCCTCCCAGAACCCCATGATGGAGTCCCTCATGCCCGACATGCAGCAGCAGCCCCCGATGCACGCCTACCCCGCTTACCCTCCGCCCAACATGGAGGAGGACGGCATGGAGGCGGAGGAGGATGGCCTGGCTCCTCTGGAGAGTCAGCCCATCACCTTCACCCCGGAGGAAATGGAGAAGTACAGCAAGCTGCAGCAGGCGGCACAGCAGCACATCCAGCAGCAGCTTCTGGCCAAGCAGGTCAAGACGTTCCCCTCGGCCGCCGCCGCCGCAGCTGCGGCCGCCGCCGCCGCCAACATGGCTCCCGCTCCGCCCCCACCGGCCCTGCAGCAGATCCACATTCAGCAGCCGACCGTGTCCGTAGCGTCGGGCACGTCCATCACCACCGTGCAGCACGCCATTCTGCAGCACCATGCCGCCACCGCCGCGGCCATGGGCATCCACCCAGCACATCCCCACCACCCGCACCCCGCACACGCTCAGCTCGCCCAGGTACATCACATTCCCCAGCACCACCTCACCCCCATCTCCCTGTCACCCCTGGGCCACTCACTGAGTCACTCTCTGGGACACTCGCTGGGCCACGCCGGGCTGATCCCCGCCCACCACACCGCCTTCCTCTCCGGCCAGCCCATACACATCATCCCCGCCTCCGCACTCCACCACACCCCGCTGGCGCTCCACCACGTCCCCCACACGGCACTCTACCCCACGCTCTTCACCCCCAGGCCCTCGCAGGCAGCCGCGGCAGCGGCCCTCCAGCTCCACCCCCTCCTCCACCCAATCTTCTCAGGGCAGGACCTCCAGCATCCACCCAATCACGGCTCCTGAGCGCCGGTGGCAGTGGCGTCACGTTCACAGCCAGAAGAAAGACTTTGACCTGCTCCGTCTGGGTTTGAGCTTTCAGATGAAGTCTTTGCGGTGTGCGGCCAGCCTCGGCCCCGCCCTCCTGGCCTGCATGGCGCAGAGGGGTGGAGCCACAGAGAGGTGGAGCCACAGAGCGCCGCGGCCGGCGTCGGCTTCACAGTTGACACTAACGTTTTCTTGTAGTTCATGAGGGTTTTTTTGTTTTGTTTGTTCTTTCAAGGTTTTTGCTGAATTTATAAAACAGGGTGTCGATTTAAAGAGACTTCCTCTCAATACTGGCCCATATTCCAACAGCCTGAGGAGTCTGAGAAAAGCACTGGAGACCCACCCCCCCTTTTTTTTTTTTTTTTTTTTATTTTGTTTCAAATGAAAATAATGTTACAGTTTCTGCTCATTTTGGCAGCCAAAGAGACACATAGCGGAGAGTGCCAGCAGCAGGAACCATGTATCACGTTAGTGGAGAAGGAAAAAAGTGTTTTTCATTGTAGAGAGTTGGGACTGTGTGATGTAACTGTACTGATGCTCTCTTTATGTTCTCATATGACTACTCGCTCCTTATTGGTCTCCAAATAGTTTGTAATGCAGTAAAGTTGTACATATATCAGTGTGTAATGTGAAGAATCCCACCCGCGACCATCAGAGAGAATCCCAGCTCCTTTCTGAATGAGGGGAGATGTGATGGGGGGGGACGGAGGCGTGTTCCCCACAGTGAAGGAGCGTCTGAATGAATTGCACTGAACTACGTACATCCAGATGGTGCTTCAGCACCATTTATCAATAAGATTGTAGTATACTGCAATAATTGTGATTTGTTTTCTTCTTCTTTTTTTTTTTTTCTTTTCTGTTTTTAAGTTATTTTCCAAAAATGCTCTTCAGGAGAAGAGCCGTATTTGGCTTTTGTGTATTTTTGTAAATAAATCTGCTGTAGATTAACCTAATAACATTGGAGAGGAGTCGAACTGGGTGACGGACACGCGTGTGTTTTTATCCAGGTGCTTTCTAAATCATCCTGCGGGAGACGCGCCAGGATGGAAAACTAATGATCTGTCAAACAAAAGGAGCAGTTGTGTATTTTTCAAAAACCCTAAACTCTGTTTCAGCAAATAAAATCTTGAATTCATTTTCTACTTGTTTTTATTTTTTTTACCCCTACATCGAGGTGCTTTTATCTAAATGGTCGATTTCATAAACTTCATCTGTAATAGATGGCTACTTCTCACATGACTGGATGGTCCATGAGTGTCCTGTATTATGCTCAATAACCTGTAAATATGAGCTTAAATCACATTTTCCATCTCATTTGTGATTTTATAGCCACGAATTTCACTGAACTAACAAGCACTGAACCGTTTAAGTAGTAAAAGAGCTGGAAAGTTGTACAACTATTATTTACCTAAATAGAGTCTGTCTCTTTTCAGCGGCTCCCTGAAGTTTTCTCAAAATTATACAGAAATAAACACTTTATTTTATTTATACATCACTCATTTTTAAAAGCGCTTAAAAAAAAAACTAAAATAACTACAATTTCTAAAAGAAAAGTTTTAAAAAGTGCAAAACTGCTTGAACTAAAATGGCAAAAAAAAACCTGCTAAAGCAAATGCTCAAATGGCTGAAATAATTTTTTTTTTACCCTCGTATAGCTTTTTTGGAGAGGAAAACAAGTGCTTCAGTAAAAACTCACAATAAGGACATTTAGACCAACTATGAACAGCTGAAGATGAAAGGAAATTACCAGCAAACTCAAACTATATCTGAATTGTACCTGAGACAGTTCATGAGCATGAACTCTGATTTTGTATTTACAGCAGTTTACTTCTCTTCCATCTGGATCGTGGGAATGTTTTGCGTTTCCAAACTTTGGCGGGAAATCATGAAAATGGCTCTTTGAAATTGGGTTTCATATAAGGGCGACTACGTTGTTGCTTGCAGTTCTACTTTTAGAGGACAAACTATTGAAATCATCCCACAAACCAGAGGCCGATTGGTCAAGTTGGGAAGAGAAAGTGGACTTAATGCTGGAGATGGAGCTCGTGGTTATATCAGTACATTAACAGCAGATGGCGCTCCACTAAGTTTTAGCACTAAAATGTCATCGGATGCAGAATGTGCTACTTTTAAAATGTATATTTCCTCAAGAATAAAAATGGCGATTCATTTTAACACCTCCACAAGAAAGGCGACGTGTTTCCAGCTAAACCACGAGAGGAAGACGGAAGGAAATGATACATTTTATTTTCCTCAGAGAAATCACTCACATAGTGAGACGAGAGGACGAACACACACACGGTTAGAAAAGACCGGCCGCTTCCGCTGAAGCTCAACAATGTGCACTCAGTATATTTGGGCCATCTCTGAGTGCATAAGACTCCTCAGATCATTGTAATGGAACATTGAGAGTTAGAAGAAGTATCTCTACTTTTAAAAGACTATCACAGGGGGAAAAAAAGAGGCCTTTCATTCTTCAGAGTGGTTTTGATAGAAGTGGATGTGTGGCAGTGACGGTCAGGGTCGTCGTCCTCCAGCTTCAGTCGGGACTCTTAAACACTGTCTCATAAACGAAGGTCCCGTCGGTCCTCCACCTTTCACAAGTGCCGTCGATACAACTGGTTGAGAAGCCGTTGGAAGAGGTGGCTGAACGTGAAACGGCACGAGTTATAAAAATTCATATCGTGAGGGATGACGCGACGCGGGAATGTCCGGCGGGAAGAGCCGGTTCAGCCGAGGTATCTGATCACCAGGAACAGGAAGACGCAGGTCAGCAGCATGCCGCCGATCATGATGAGCTTATCCTGCGTGGCTCGCCTCTCGATGAGCCTCATCACCGTGTTGGACAGCCCCAGCATGTTGGCCACGTCCAGCATCTTCTTGTGGGTCCCCTGCAGGAGGCACACACATACACACACACACACACACACTAATTTGTCTGGAGCTCTGAGAGGCCGACGCCCTCCACGAGTTCCTCGCGGGGGAGACGGGCGGGCTGCGATCAGCCGACACGCCCTGATAAGAGAGGCCCGGGGTCAAACCAGGAAGCCCGTCTCCTCCCTGGAAACATGGAGTCACTCTCTCCGGAGTCACCCTCTCCGGAGTCACTCTCTCGCCTCCCGACTGAACGCACCTTCAGCGTCGACCTCTGATCCCGCAGTCCGTTCAGGATGCTGCTGCCGCTGCCCAGCAGGTCGTCCATGCCTCTGTGCGCGCCGTGCAGGTTGGAGTTGAGCTGCAGCGTCTCGTCGATGGGGATGGAGGTGTCTGCATCCTGGGCGGCCAGATCACAGGTTTATCAGCGACATCGGGGAAGCGTCTGTGGCGCCGCCGCGGGGGCAACCGACGTTCCGCGAGACGTCTGCGCCTCTGTTCCGGTGACTCACGTTGGTGGTGAAGGTGCGGCTCATCAGTTCCTCGCGCTCCCTCTCCTGAGCTTCACTGGCGTAGCGGCGGTGCTGGAAGTTCTGCAGGGCGGTGCGGAGGTGCTGGACGTCGTACTTGAGCTGATCCACTCGTCTGAGAGGGAGAGGGAGATGGGTCTGCTTATTTTCTCTGTTATCTGTGGTTAGAACTTCATTCTGGGTACTAGTGACAGAAAATTACACTAAAACTGGATCTATTGCTTCGATTTTACTCAAATACAAAGGCACACAATTAATGGTGAAAACAAAGATTTCATAAACAAATAGAGATATAATGAGGGGAAAAACTAAATAAAGTGAATTGTTCTATTTTCAACTGAAATAGTGGACAGAGTGGACAAAACAGTGCAATAATAACATTTCAATTTAAAGAAAGTTTTTCTTTGTTGTGGTGTAGACTATATGTGATTAAAATATCGATATTTTCACATAACCAAACCAACCGCTACTGCACAATGACGAAAATCGCAACATGAAGTGTGGATCTTTGTGAGATGAGGCTCTCCATCAATCAACTGCTCTTACACACTCACAGTTTGGCGTTCTGCCGGCGGTTCGGCGGCTCTTTGCTGGAGAGGATCTCGAGGCGCTCCAAGTGAGTGAAGATCTGGTCAATTCTGGCCTGCAGTTCGTTCTCCAACACTGAGGAAAAGAGAGAAATTAGAATGAGAGGAAACTGACTTCTGTACTTTTGATGTCATGATTATTATCAGAGGTTTGTCCGCCAAGAATTCTAAACTCAAACTGAATAGTTTTCATTTTATATCTCTGAGAAACATCCACTTCAACTCAACCAAATACAGACCTTATTCCTTTTGGACACAACCTATTTTATGCAAAACACTACCAGAAAGCTAAACAACAGAACTCAAGACTAAATATTAAAGGCAAATTTCCCTGCTGTGTGTGGTTGTTTTGTCTCCGTGTTCGCCTTGTGATGGAGCAATGTCTTATCCAGGGAGGGATTGGCTCCATCACCCTGCACCAGCTGAAGCTGTATAGACGATGGATGGATTATTATGCGTTTTCCTTGATTGCCTAAATAATAAAGGTTAATTGAAAATGAATTGATTGATCGCCGACAATCCATTGGAGAGTCTATTTAGTTTCTGTGGACCTCAACATCATCTTATCTCATTTTCAGCTGCGTGGCCTAAGTTACATCACCTTCCTCTTGGGTCAAAATACAAGTTGATGTCATATTCTTAGGAGTGGGTGTAAGAGGGTGGTTTGGCTCCCACGATTATCTTTGAGAATCCCTCCCAGTGTGTGTCACTGCACCCACCCTCCTGTTTCCTGCCATGGCACCATAACAACCCTGCTGGGAGACAGTAGCCCTGCTTCCCCTTCTGTCAATACAAGCCCAAAGCGTACCGGCCACACACAGCCACAACAAGAAGCAGACATGAGTGGGAAATGCGTAGTGGGATGTGTGGAGGAGCTGTAACTGAGATCAGCCCACTCACAGTGCACTGACTGACGGTCCGTCTTCTCCAGGGATCCCATCAGAGACTGGACCTCCTGGATGTGCCTGATCCACAGGAGACAGGCCGTTAGCGAGCAGCAGCACAAATAATGAATGAAATCAATACTCTTCGACCTACATGCATCAACACACTCTGTAAAATAAACATCCCACATATTATAACGGTTTGCTGTCGTGACAGCTGAACTTTACAGGCTAATATTAGCTGCAATCAGACAGTTTCACTCTCACACACTCACTTGTTTGTCTGGTGGTAAAGCGTCTCCATGTCTGGCGGTGTGACGGTGGTGCTCTGCGTCGCTTCGCCTTATAATCCGACTTTACTGCACTTCACTGGCTCTGTTGTGACACCTTTATTCAGACAGGTGGCTAAGCTAAGAGGCTAGCTACACGTCATCATCGGTCGTTTTGTGTACGGAAATACGAAGGCGGAAGTCACGCGGCGTCATCCAGGAGAGAGAGGGCAAGGAGGAAGCGAAGAGTGCTCACTCCGCGCTGGATTTTCAATACTGTTGTTTTTCCAACGGTATATTCAGCACAAGTGAAAATGTATTGGTGACAGACACCGTATAGTTTTAGATATTTAACTATTTAACCAAATATAATGCTCAAATTAAATAAAAAAATATTTCAAACTCCCCCATATATCTCATAGTGGTTTGGTCCAGTCCAGAGCGCAACATTATGTCAGTGCTCAGCCTACTTTTATGACTCTTTGGTCCAATTTTCAAACACGCTGTGTTTTATATGACAGAGTTATGTTTATATTATCAACTGTTTATTTTCAATTTCAAAAGATGATTACACAATGTGATTATTGACTACTGGGGAAGGAGTAGGATTAAATAAGTGAATTTTTCCTGCCACCTTTCAGACACTTTAAACTAAATATGTGCTACATACATTTAGTTTTCTATATGAAAGTAAATAAGTATGTATGTCGAGATAGATATTTTGTTGATTTTATCTATAAATATACTACTATTTGTTTTTATTAAAATAATTCTTGTCCATATTATAGGGTTGAGGGTATAATCAAATGTCAATGTAATATAAACAATTGTATTTTTGGGGCTCCATACTGCAATTGCTATCTACTCAAAGTGAGTTCAAATTGGCAACTTACCACCATTTTTCTAATTTGAAAAACGAAAGGTTATTTTCTGTGATGAGATGTAGTGGTTAACTCATCATGTGCCATGTCCAGGAGTTTTGGTGTGGACTTTGCATATTCACCGTGTGTGTCTGGGTTCTCAATATAATGATACCTCAAGGTATGTGTCCTCCAGAATGTCAAATTATGAATACTTTGGCATCAAAATTAAAATCAGGTGAAATCAGGACCCATACTTTGAAAATATCAGATGTAGTATACAGGAGTAAAACGTTTTGAACAATTTTTCCAAAATACGATTATAGTACCTTCATTTGAGATACACTTAAAAAAATGTACTTGTGGTAGTCATCTCACTCAAAACACTAATCATTTTTCTGAACTTACCTTCATAAATGGTCCATGTTTCTGTATTTCTTAGCACTGTAACATCACTGAGGTGAAAGCAAGACAGCAAATGTTAACTTAAAGGTCACGTAGCTACTGAATACTGGTTCAAAATGCTTTATAGTCACAATTTTCTGCCGGTGGTGGACTTAATGCGAAACTTACTCTATCTAAATCTGGGCTGTAGGCTACTTTTTCCATTACATTTGATATTATTTTACATGTAATTGCTGACATAGATCTCTTGGCCTCCTGAGACAGGTTCTGAGCATGTACGACGTAATCTGTTGACATGTCGACATGTGACAGGAAAGGCTCCGAGAAACATGTCCTGAGGCCAGCTTCTGTCAGTTCTCCCCGACTCCGTCTAATTAGGCCATCCTTTTTCTTTTTCTTTTTTTTTTCCCACAGAGGTGTCAGAATATTCCTGTTTGTCCATCCAGACGCTTCTTTCCTGCCAGCTGCGAGACACACCAAAAGTAACAATATCAAAGATTGAGTTGTCAGGTGAGATTACGAGTCCCGTTAAGAGGATGTCGGAAAGGGGGGGAAAAAATGGATTCCGTCATGGAGTACTGTGTGAAAGTGGCATGACTGGACTTCCCAGAAGGGTGCGGAAACATTTTACATTAAGTTTTGGGGTGATTTATTATGAGGAAATTCATGCTGTAGCAAACCACATCTCAATCATCTTTTTGCCCCAAAGATCAATGATTTCCGGGAAGCAGCAGGAGCAAATTCATCCTCCACTATGATCCGTGGCGTGAGCCAGTTAGCGGCTCCTGTTCGCCAGTTTGTTTGTTGAGCTTGGCAATCAGAAGCAAGTCGGCCCCAGACAGCTTGTTGCGAGAGATGATGGTTGTATCTTCAGGCTAGAGACTTCTCAGCAGAGGTCCTCTCCTCCCACCCCCACATGTCAGAAACTTTGAGATCCGTTCATGCCACTTCTTGCTCTGGCTGCTCACCGTTTTTGGTTGTCATAACATAACTCCAGGGCAGCAGATGGATGTGCACACACAGAGAGAGAGAGAGAGAGAGAGAGAGAGAGAGAGAGAGAGAGAGAGAGAGAGAGAGAGAGAGAGAGAGAGAGAGAGAGAGAGAGAGAGAGAGAGAGAGAGAGGGACAGAGAGAGAGGAGTAATCCCCCCCCTCCCCCCGAAAGCATTTCTGAGCGATACGTGAGGCACCCTACCTCCCTCCATCACTCTCTCTCTCTCAAGGTCGTGGGGTTCTCTCCGTCTGTCCTTTATGTTTGAGCCCTGAGGAGAGGATGAGATGAGCTTACTGGTTTCCCTCCACACCTGAGCACCACAGGCACAAACTGGAATCCAGACTCCAGGTGTGGAGCTCCATCACGCCACTCTGACTGACCGAGAAATCACACACTCCACTCCATCCGTCCACAGACGTCACTGTCATGCATGAATTTGTAGGGCATGGTTAGGATTCTCTCACACAGTTTAGAGTTTTCCCTCTGTAACCTTCCTGGGGGTTTGCTGTAATAAACAACATGGTTAAAGTCAAAATATGTGAAATCAGGAGTCGTGATTTAATGTATAAAAGAGCTTAAAACGCACATCATGTAACAGAAGGCCGCTGGGTGTGTATTGCTATTCTTTGTAATTTTGCCACATCTTTTGTATTGTTTTCCTTTTTCGTTGCATCTCTTGTCACTGTGTTGAAGCTCTTACATCTGCAGGTTTCTACTGTAGTGATCAGAGGATATTAGGAGAGAATCAGATGCAAACTTGATAAAGGCAGGTGACACCAATCACAAACTTCCAGGTCTGCTGTTAGAGATCCTGCAGGAAGGCACAGAGAGTGAAGATATTCATTGAAGAAGGTCTTTAATGAATATCTAGGTCTAAACTTGCTGCTTAACTAGAAAAGGGACCTCAGTCAATAGATCTAAGATATTGTTATCACAGGAGCCATTATTAGCATATTCTACTTTCCCTGGGCTTCACCTACTGTAATTTTTTTTATCAAGCTGATTTCATATTTGCATATAAAATATTTATATAACGAGCGACCTGTTTGAAAAAAAGAGGCCATTTATGCAGTGCAATTGAGGTATAATGGTAACGTGTATAATCAAGTCAAATGCAAAGGGCTTTAAATTATAGTTAATCACAGTTACTTAAATGTTTGTGTTGATTAAAAAGAAAAATCGCATTGTTTTCCACTCGTAGGTCCGCTCATTGTCGTGTTCAAGACTTCTGTTTCTCATCACACAGACTTGATCCCTTTGGGGGGTCCTCACTGGAACCAAAGCAGATTTAAAGGTGGATCAGCCCAACGTGGCTGCAGAGTTATTGTTTTGCAGTAGAAGAAAGCACTCGGTGTTCTCCAAGACCACCTCCGACCAACCTCCCACCTCCCCGCAATAACTCTGTTGTTTGCTCACCAGGGGAAAATGATATGTTGTTGAATCACTTGTGCACAATGTATTTAATGATGTTTTCCAGGCAGCAAAACACATCATAACTTTACAATGATTGCCCAAGACAGGCAGAGTGAAGAAGCCAATTATGGAGGAGCACAAATTGCCCTGGGTCAACAATTTTTGGATACCAGTCATTTTTTGAAGGCACACTGATCTTCTCGCTCCTCCCCTGGGGGGAGATGAGCCACTCGTCTTTGAAGCGCTGATGAGATGCTGAATGAGAGCAAATTAAGGCCTGTCAGAGATGACAGGAGAAACTCATAAGCTCCCGAAGTCTCCCCGGGTTTTGGGTGGAAAAAGGGGGATCCGGGCACAGTTCTCTTGGGTCTGACCGACGATCTCTGTTTCCAGTCTGACCTGTGTCGAAAAGGTGACGGGCAGCCCGTCGATCGTTGCTGTAATCGATGAAAGGAGTGGCTACAAGGTGCGGCACGGCTAAAGAACAGGAGAAAAGCACCCACAAGCTGACGCAGAAGAACCGAGATGAGGCACAAACCGGCAGATGTCCATCGTGTTATAATGTGTTCATGGCTGCGGGCTGAGTGGTGCTTCAACAAGCAGCTGTTTATTCTTGCTTTTAACTTTTGGCAGCTTTCAGATGTCTTCAGCTGCATTTATGACATTGGTACAGTAAAAACTGATTTTGACGATGAAGTAAACTGGCAGTGTGTGCATATTCTCCTTCTCCATGTGAGGAGTCAATCGGTGACTGAAACTTTCCAATATCTGCAAACAAACAGTGACTGTTGTCTGATGTCAGCTGTGATTAGCTTCAGACATCAGCCTGGCATTGACAGTTTTACTCTCTCGAGCAGTTTGGCACAAGATGACAACGTAAAACCAACGCAAACCCAACAAACTTCTACTAATATCTGATAAAGTCTCGTATATTCAGCAACTTCTTCAGTCAAATGATCTTTTCAAGTGATCCAGATTTTCTTTTACAAGAATTATTTTTATTATTTTAATTGAATAGACAAGGCTCTCTTTTTAAAAACTGAGAGCTCTTTTTTGTTCATTTAAAACCGATATGATAAATTGTACTTTATATAGCTAAAAATCTATTTTTGTCCCATTGTCCATGGATGTGCAGTGAACATCAGATGTATCTGGATGACAACATTAATAAAAAAAACAACACATTCAAATTAGTCATGTTATCTATAAAATCAGTCAGTCTTATTTTTAAAATTCATTTGCAAAGACCGAATTGAATGAATTCAACACATCTTATTAAGAGGTGTTTATTTTAGTGCTCTGGCCTTGTTTTTTTTCCCATTGTGACCCTGATCTGAATTTTTATTGGCAACTTACTATCTGATCATCTTTTGTGATTTCTAAAATGTTGTTTGAAAACGGCCCCACTTTGACGTGATGTGTCTCTCTTTGGAGTGGCTTTGATGGCTCCAGTCTCTTGTTTTATTTCTTTTGTCTACGTCGGGAGCAAAGCGCTCGCACAGCTGTCAGCTCGCACACTTCCCTGCGGCCATACCACCTCTGATACCCAGACCCGTGAGGATGAGAGATGCCGTCCACCCCTGTGGCTGGATGACGGCTCAGCAGGGAGCCTAAACACCGATGGCACGCACAGCCGCGCCGGGCTTCCCCTGCCTGCGAGCTTTGGAGCCACAGCCATGTACCCGCTCCCCAACGTGGGCTCGTGATTAAGCCGTACGTGTCTGTAACCCGGAGCGAGTGGTTCACAACGCTCGTCTTGGAATCCTGTCATGACAGTGACAACTTAATTGTGCACAGTCATGGAAAAAAAACAACCAAAAAAAACCTAACAGACAGAATAATTGTGCAGCTATTGATATTACAAACGTTTGTCGAACAACATACCAGACTTATTGTTCAGACGGTGTTGCCGGGTAGAGAGAACACACAGGTCTGGACTTTATCTGGGTGTTTTTCTGTCTTGGACATTGTTGATGTGGGAAAGTTTTGTTTTGGGTGCGATGGAGGTCAGAGCGTGCATGTGAATATGTCAGTGAGAGAAAGCGGAGAGGAGTACCATACGTTGAGCCGGAGGAGTCGTCCATGAAGGTTGCAATGAGGTCTTATCGGGTCCTATCTTCCCGGCTGCCATATAAACCCTGTTGTTGGAGCTGCAGGTGTTTCTGTGGAGCAGCATGGGAACAGCCTCCCCCAGGAGCTTCTCAATGAAGGGGAGGCTGCTGCAGAGGAATCCAGTAAACATTTGCATCTATCTGTGCAGATACAGTCCTCAAGCTCGGTTCTCAAACTAAGGCTCTGTTTATTGCATGAGGAGGCTTGTTGGTGTTAGCACTCAGCAACATCCTCCAGCTCTGTTGTATCCAGTGAATGGTGGACCAACGTCTCATGCTGGGGATTAACCTGGAGAGGACTTGTGGGCCACCGTCCACCGAGTGCTCCAAGCATATTGCCTTGTGATGGTTTTGGGAGAGCAAAATGGGATTGTGAGAGCAACAATGGAGTAAAGGTCACAGACGGGTCAGGTCTTCACAAAAGTCAGAAAGATTCATCCCGTTTGAGGCACTTTTTTTTAATAGTAATCTATTGGAAATCTTGGGAGATATTTGGTTAAAGCAGTCACTCGACTAATCAATAGACTCATATTGAGCAATGTACTGATTCATTCAGCCAATTGTATCAAGATGTTCTTTTAAATCCAGTAGAAGATTGAAGGATCCCTGGATATAGCAATTGATTCTGAGTCATATCATAATCTCTTTTTTTCAAAATAATTGTAAAGATTATTTTAGGTATGTGCTTTGGAAACAGAATATGCAGGTTATTGGACCACTCCTTTCTTGGTTTTGATAGTTATTTTCCTGTCTGCCATAACTTTATGTGCCATGTTTTATGGCCCGATAATTCATACTGTAACAAGATTGTACTTGATCCTTCTATTCCTCCCATCTGCAGGTGGAAATCAATCATGTCGCCTGCTCAATTGACCGTCACACATGTACACACCGTCCCCACACGCACGCGTCTCCTCGCCCACCGTGAGAGGCTCAGCTGCCGCCGTCACCCTGGCTTGCCCCAGCCACTTGAGTTGGGCCCCCCCATCGAGGTATGCACTCAGCCTTGTGATAGCTCCAGGCAGTGCATGTTCTTGTTGTGGGTTGAGCAATTGCATTAGTCATTTCACATTCCAAATTCCTACCCCATGTCGTATTCACAACTCTCTGTCGCTCTTTTTCCTCTTTTTTTTTTTTTTTACCCCCCCAATTTTCCTCCTCTTCGTCTTCATCGTTCCACTGTCTCGGTGGGATTTCAAGGTGTGGGGTTCAGACCCGGCTCTGATGCTATCTTAGAATTGTCTCTTAAGAGGCGGAAGTCTGGTTAGGATGTTTGACCCGGGGCTCAGAGGTTCCGGTTACAAGACGGGCCCATGCTTTGTGTCCTTGAGGAAGGTATCTACCCAACGTGCCACGCTTCACTTAGCACCTACTGTTCTTCCGTAAATGAGTGATGTATAAACCTGAAAGCTATGTAAGTTGCTATGGATAATATCTTTTTGCCAGGCAACTCAAAATATAAGATATATCTGGCTTGCTAATTTATCTTCATCTATCAGAGCACTGCAGCTCAGCCTGGCGTAGTAACCTTTACCTGAACCAAACCAATGCAGTTTCTAGAGATAGTGTTACTACCAGCCTACATTACCTGTGTTATGTGTGAGAGAAGCTCCAGCGGGGAGCATCCCGGCTGTGGCAAACACCCGCACAGGGGAAAAAAAAAAAAAAAAAAAAAACCTCACTACAAACATATCACTCCTGCTGCAGTGACCACAGGTGTGCACAGCAGGGCACACATATGCAAAAAAAACAGCCTCTCTGCCCTCACCTGTCTCACCCGTCAGCACTGTTTCAAAGGCACAGACAGGGGAGCTTGCACACCACGCCGTTCTGCTCAGTCCACCACCGCCGCCGCCGCCGCCACCCTCGGGCCTTGTGCGTGCGAAACCGACTGTGGACTCAGCAGCCCCCATCGCTGCCCCCCCTACACTGAGGGGAGTGAGGGAAATGAAGGCTTTAGGAGTTCATTATAAAACAACAACAACAGCAGTGGGGGATAGGCCTCCTGGGGCCACGAACTATCCCTTCTCATCCCTCCATCCTCATCTCTTTCCTTTATGCCCCTCAATATCTGCGGCCGGGCCCGCCCCGCGGCCCGTGACACACTCCTCTGTCTCGTTCTTTATCCTGCAGCTCTGCTGCGAGGAATGTGGCTGGGTTTTTTTTGGGTTGTTTTGTTTTATTATGCAGCTTTCATGTTGAAAAAAGTTAAATATTGATCTGTGATATTATAATATGATGGGTTAATATGGTGATTCAGTAGTCTACCCACATGAACTTGTTCGACCTCGGCCGTCAGAAAGACGCTGACGCATTTCATGTTCTGCTGAAATGAAAGCTTCAGCTTTGATGTCGAAAAGGGGAAATTAGTTTAGCTAAGGATGCAAGGAAAGGCTCACACAGGCAATATCACTCTGTTGCTTGACAGACGACAACATGGTGGTTCACAAAGAAGCAACCCTGTTTTGTTTTGTTTTTTTTGAAGTCCATTGAATTTTGTGAGAGTTCAACTTTCAGGCCACACCAAAAATAAATTTTTGGCTTTCGAAAGCAGGATTATATTTTTATGAGATATCGCTGTTAATGTCTCCTCAGGCAATAAATGGCTAAATTGTTTTTGGGCGTGTTTGAATACTTTCTCCAGTAAGTCTTTATACATAGTCTGCAACTATTGTGACTTATGGCTTTGTAGTAAAGCTTATTTCAGTATTTTGTCCCGTTGCTATAACACTTAAAATTCACTTTTCCTTTTCATTATGATTTCTTGTACATTTAAAGACCCATGTGGTGTGATATTAATTACTTATACATGAAAAATGTATTAAACTTTCTGTGAGAAAGTGCTTAAATCAAAGGTATCTTTCAAATACTTACATATCAATTCAGCTAAGATGGTAGCGCGGACGTCTTTCAATCGGAAGGTTGCAGGTTTGATTCCCCATCTCCCTCTGTCCTTGAAGTTAAAGTGTCCCTGAGCAAGACACTGAACCCCAAATGTCTCCTAATGGATGGACTGAGTCCCTTGCATGTTAGCTGCCTCCACTGCTGTGAGAATGTGTGTGTCAATGGGTGAATCTGATTAACAGTGCAAAGTGCTTTGGAAACCGCTCAAGTGGTGGAAAAGCGCCACATAAGTGAAATGTGAAATATTCTATTCTAATCCCAGTGGCTGAAACATTTGATTTGTAGCCTGTGTCTGAATCTGAGACGCAATAGAAACATTTCTTAAAGTGTATTTCTTCTTCTCTACTGTAACAGAAATAGACTTATTTCCCACCTACACGTGATCTGACAATGGCTAGAAGTAGTGTTATTTGCTTTAATCTTTTCTACTGTATTTTACTTGAAAGCAATTACTTAAATTCTCATCAATTCTGAGATGACTATACTCATCAGTCATAGATAATTTGCTCTAATGATACTGATACATGCACACCGGGATGTTTAAGGTAACAGAGCTTTTTTTCTTTTCTTTTTAATTTAAAGTCATGACAAAACGATCTTCTAATCCTCTGCAATACTTTGGGCCTCAAGCTGATGTTCTAATAAGGAATAATCATGTGTAATCAACGTAATTAGAGAGCAACATCAAAAGCACCAGAACACACAGAGTAAATACCCCATACAATAGCTCTCTGTGTGCTGTAGGCTCACTGAAGCCTCACAAATAAGTGGAAAGTTGTGATTCACGGATAATAGTGCTGTAAAGTGCTCTCATCATTGTTCCTGGGCGGCCGATTAGAACTTTCTAATGGTGACTCGAGGGGCCAGATGCTTGTACGACAGTCACCAAATGACTCATCAGTTTTTTTTTGTCACAAGCATGAGGACGGTGTGCTGGCCAAAGGCACAACACCTGCAAAGCGTGCCCTTCTACTCGCCCTCTTCCTGCATTTACTGGGTGTTTTGAGTGTGACGCAGAGAGACCACAGCATTTACAGAGGAAAAGCACGGCAGGGCCGTACCAGGAGGAAGTGGTTTGGTGCTCAACAGATGCAGGTCGTAGAGTTTTAGGCAGGTGCAGCACGCTTGCTTAACTACTGCATGTGGAGTGTGTGTGTATGTGTGTGTGTGTGTGTGATGGCATGAGAGTGCCTGCAGCAACTGAACACCACACAACAAACACGTAGCTCTTACAAATATGCATCCATTTATTCACCTTGTTTTAAATAAGAATGCAAAGCAACAACATATTTAAAAAAACAAAAACAAATTAACTCTTGAAATATTGGGTAACCAATTCAAAAGAACTGTACAAACATGTAAAATCTGAAATGCAGAAGGAAATACATATCCACAGAGAGAAAAACTCTGCATAGCTCATAAATCTCACTGATATTTGCCAAAAGATAAAGTGAGGTAGAAAATTACGATTCCACGTTGTCAGACGCCTGGAGCCCTGATATGAGTTATATTCATATCATATATACACAGTTCAGAATCACACAGGAAAAAAGGTCAACTGGCCAATTAAAATGAACCTTCTGGGCCCAACGTGCACTTTTGACCTGCACACATGGACTCATAAAGTTGGATACGAGAAGAATAAGAACAGTGATTTTCTTTGATTAGCAATTTTGGAGAATAAGGATCGTGATTGGCCCACTTCAAAGAAAGAAAATTTGGATGACTAAGAAAACAAAACGGTTCAGCTTGGCAATTTTAAACTTAAAAGTGTAGTAAAATGTGTGCTGCTATAAATAGTAATATATATATATATATATATATATATATATATATATATATATATATATATATATATATATATATATATATATAATTGAAGAGCAGGTTTGGCGTGTTCACAAATGTAGCTTCTTTTTTTTAAAGTAGTTTTCAAAGACAGTGCGTGTTTGCCTCACTATTACCCTTTGTTCTCCTCTGCACACATTATTAGTCCACATGTGGAGATTTCCATACACATTTCCATAAGATCAACTGAAACCCGGCTCCTTTTCTTTACACGGTAACCCTGTTAATGCATGTAGATACGATGTTTTCTCAGTGGTCTCCAACCGACCCTCACAAATTCCAGTGGTTCGATCTGAAAACGCTGTATTTATTAAAGATTAAATACACACTTTGTATCATATATATAGCGATAGCAACTTAAGTGCTGTTTTTTTTTTTTTTTTTCAACTGAGAGAAAAACTAAATTCTCCACAGCAGAAAATACAATCCAGCAGACAGACAGACAGACAGACAGACAGACAGACAGACAGGTGGATTCCTTTTCAGGCCTTTTCCAGCCTCCAGGCAACACTTGAGTCAACGAGTTAAAGTGTAAAAGCAGCAGTACAACAGACTCAAAAAGAATGGCATAATAAATAGTCAAATGAGGGACGATTACAATACAACAAAGTCACTGTGGGCACAGTTTGTACTGCTGGTGGCGCCCAATCCAGTCCAGTACCTGTATTGTTAAGCGCTTGTTTCCCTCTTTCCCAGAAGGGTGGGGTCTCAGTGCATCCGGTCGGAGAATGTGAAATGAGTGATGCTTAGTAAATAACCAAGAATGTCATAATGTTACAGTTGTATATTCCTCCCATACTAGCATGCATTTGGTGTGAGATCCATCGGCGGAGTACAGTTCAGTCCCATTTGTCCACAGACTCAGGGATTCTTGCAGGTGTACACCTCCTCCTCCCTCACACATGTCTGACACTCCACGTGGCAGCACCAGCGCACCTGGCAGTGGCAGGACAGGCTGGTGAGGTGCATGGCGGTGTTGTAGCCCCGGCCACAGCACAGGCTCTGACAGCTCGTGTCTTTGGCGCACGTCCGGCCGCCCGTGCCCGGCGAGAAGCGTGAGGGCCTGCAGAAGCTGGGCGAGTCCTCCAGGTAGACCAGGTCAGTGGTGCGGAGACTCTGGCCGTGGCGCCGCGGGCTGGCGAGCTCCGTCTCGCCGGTGGCCGTGTTGGTGACGCTCAGGACCCGCACCGCCAGGTCGTATCGGTACTTCAGCAGCCGCCCGGTGTCGTGGAAGGGAGACAGCTGCTTCCAGCAAGTCCGTATGGCGCACGAGCCGGAGACACCGTGACACTTGCAGGTCGTTTTCAGGCCGCTCTTCACCGCCTGAGATGGGAGTGAAGGAGGAAAAAAAAAAAAAAAAAAGAGAGAGAAAAATGTCAGTTCCTTCACTTTGATTCATTACCTGGGCTCTTATCTGGGAGGTCTATCTGGACAGAGTGAGACGGGTTCCTGCAGAGGGGGGGTTTGGGGTTAGGGGTGGCAGTCTGCGGATATGTGCCTTTAGCTCACCTCAGTCAAAAATTTTGACATAATGGATTGAGGGGGACTGTTCGGCATGATGTATTTCATCCACCTCGCATTTCTCACTTGGACAGCTCTCGCTGTTTTCTTTTCCTCAATGTGTTGAAACTAGCTCTGTGCGCTCCTCTCCCGAAGCCCGAGGCAGAGGGTACAGGCTGCTCAGACAGTGGAAGCCCTCTGCCATGTTTACAGCACAGGCACACTCACACAAAACATTGATGAAAGTTTCAGTGGAAGACGGTTTGTAGTAATGCCCGTCCGCTGGGTTCATAGCTGACTGAGCTTGATGAAGGTGCAATCAGTCAGGCTGAGAGCTGCTGTCTTGGCAGAGGCCAGAGACAGGTCACACAGAGAGAGAGAGAGAGAGAGAGAGAGAGAGAGAGCCAGAGGGCAACTTTTGGGTAGAAGAGTTCTGCTCAGTTCCTCCCTTTACAGGTATGAACCCCTCAGGGTCTTCAGGGCGCCATTGCTGTGAGATGGGGGGGGGGGGGGGGGGGGGGGGGGCACCGAGCACTTCACGTTGTTGTTTACACTGGCTCCTGGTCTAATTTCGATCACATCCCAGTGTAAAGTGAGTTAACTGATGAGATGAGATAGTTGTTCCCGTTTGTGTTTTTTTCTTCTTTTTTTTTTTTTTAATCTTTTTTCTGTCTCGGTGTGAATGACGTAGAGTGGGACCCCCTGGGGGCCTCATGCTTCAAGTGCTGCACAGTGGTGGTTATGAACATTAGGCGGATTTATGAAGAGCGCAGTGATCTAGTAAGTGGAGAAAAATGCTTGCTCGTATATTAAAAAGAGGCCACGGTTATAATCGTTCTCCCCGACAGGAGACCTTTAATTTTCTGTTGGCCCGCACAGCAAGCTTTATCATGCCTGAAAACACCTGGCTCCAACCATCCCACAGCCATCGTGTCTCCTTCACTTACACGGCTTCACTCGCTGCCTCAGTGATATCCGCCCGGGACGGCGGTGGCAGCAAGTGAGAGGAGGAGGGGAGGGGTGTTTGTTTGGCTGGCTGGCAAAGTGAAAAATGTACAGCTAGAGTTTAGAGTTTTGTAAGCACTGATGCGTGGAAGCGTGTCATTTGGTGTAATTGTTGTGTACAATTGCAGCGCAACTAATTGAGCTAATTGTGGCTTAGGCCGTGTGTTTTGTTTTGGGTTTTTCTTTTTTGGTTTATTTTAGCCCTGGGCTCCGAGAGCAGCTAAATCGTAAATTATGTGCGAGAGGTGTGCTTGTTTTGTCGCAGGCCATTTGTGGTGATTCTCCCGCGCTCACCCGAATGCCGACGTTGATGTTGTGGGCATCCACCTGAGCCCTCAGGTCCTTGCTGACTCTCTTCTGGCCGAGGAACTTCTTGAGGAACTTGGTGCTGTATTTGAGGTTGTCGCCGCAGACCCCCCACTGCCACGCTTCTCGATGCTGGATGCCGGGGGAGTCGTCGCACGTGCACCTCTCCATTCGGCCCGAGCTGCAGGCCTTGGCCAGTGCATGGGTCAGTGCTGCGGAGGACACCGCCAGCAGGAACGCTGTCTCCTTGAATGCTGGGACACAGCATAATAAAAAAAAATTTAAAAAAAGAAAGAAAAGAAAAATGTCATCTCAGCTTTTTCTTTACAGGAACCGCGTATAGGTTCAAGCGCTTCATAATTCACAGTCCCCAACACCTCTGATTAAGCCTTGAAGACCAAATGTTTACAAAAGGCTCACTTGGTTGTCATGGTTTACAAAAACATCAGCTACTCTGCAGCGCTTCTCGTGTCATAATTCCTCCTCTGACCTTTCCCATTACTTGTGCACTGTTATTTGCTTCACGCAGAGCCATCGCCAGGGTATATTTTGATCCAATTAATTATTATTTTGACTAGGAAGGATTTTCCCAGATGAAAGTGGGTAATCACACCACCCTTTTCCTCTGGGAATGGGCACTTTCCTGAGATAAAAATAACCACAGGGCTCGGGCGCTCTCCGCCACACCACATTTCTTGGCTTTCTACTCCCTCATTACCTCTGTGCTGACCTGTTCATGTTCTCCCACACACTGATATCCATATGCTGAAAGCCTGGAGCATCCTGGGGCATTTTCTACTGCACAGTGGATCTGCGGGGGCTTTGAGCTGTGTGCAGTACAAAGATCCTAATCAATACTTGAATGGAAAACTACACAATATCCAAATGAGCAACTTCAGGGAGAAGTATAAATAATTTTCTAGAGGGAGGTAAACTTTACAAAACTGAATTTTAACAAGAGGCAAAGCAGTTCTCAAAATGACAAAAAGCTTATTTATAACAGCAAAAACTTCAAGTCGTGTCGTTCTACACAGGTAAACTGAATTCAACCATTAAAAAAGTGCAAATATTTTCCTCTGAAGTAAACAGTTGAAGTGGAAACACTTGACAACATGAGGTACTGTTGAAGATACATTGTGGGAACAGTTTTAATTCCACTAAAACATCTAAAAATAGCTCGAATACAAGATACTTTGATAGTATTTCCACAGTGCTGATTAAAAAAAAATACAATCAACGCACTTTATGTTGATTGATAGTATTTTCCCCAATGTGCAGTTTTGAAATTGCATGACAATCTCTCAAAGTTTGTAAAACCAACTTTAATGACTTGAAATGTGCCTGATTCTTTAAAGGTTTTTCTTTTTTAAGCATAACGTAACTGGAAATGACTCCACCAGGATATCTAGCTGTTTTAGACAAATTACCTCCAACATCCGATCCCTGCAGGTATAAATGTGTTTCAGCAGCAAGTTTGTGTTCTGCTCTTACAGGCTTTTTTCTTTTTTCAAAAGAAGGACGTAATTACAGTATATCATTAAAAAAAAAAAAATCGAAAGCACTGTGGATATGTACCTGTCTCCTGTGTGGCAAATAAACATCAAAATACAAATAAATTCAAGTAAAAAAAAAAAAAAAAACCCCACACATTTTTACTTTGACTCTTCCAATCAAAGTAAAGTTAAATATGGATGTCTTACCTCTCTTCAGGAGGCTTCCCCGGCCGTCCAGGCTGCAGTTCCAGCGCTCGTTTCTGAACTGATAGCGGCACTCCAGTAGGCTGAGGCGCACCGACTCCCGGAGCGTCTCGGCCAAACCGGGCTCCCGGCGGCACTGTCTCTTCTGCCGCCGGGTCAGAGTCATCTGCTCGCACTGCTTCAGGTGGGCCTTTCCTGTCGGAGCTTCATTGGAGAAGGGACCCGGTAGAAACACCAGGGGTTCCCGACCTGTCAGCCTGCGGACGCGTTAAAAAAAAAAAAAAAAAAAAAAAAAAAAAAAAAGTGTTAGAAGTTGTAAACAACAAACAACACAATAATTTATTCTAATAATTATTTTTCTTCCTGCTATTTGTTTTATCCTACTTAAATGTCACAGAATGTCTGGCTTTCTATTGAGTTTTCTTAATTTATTTGTTATTTCCTTTAGAGCAACGCGTAAAAATAACAATCTCCCTGATCGAAATCTATTTTAACGCACAAGTAATAACGTGCTGTGAATTATAATATAATATTTATTTTTTAAATAGAGTTTTAAATTAAAGTTTCAAACAACACGTCAACTCAAGTACTTTATTACGCGTGCGCAATGTGGCGCGTGTAAAAGTTCTTGCTGCGTCAACTTGAATCAATTTTTGAATTTCGAAAAAAATATATATATTTTGTATAATAGTTCATCTTTGGGGAAAATGTAAGAAATCTAACCCAAAATAAGCTGCAGTGTGAGAGAGAAGGATGCAGAGTGCAATGATCCGCAGTAGGCAGGCGGTCCTCGGGAGCCTGGAGCGCATGATGCCGGGTCGGCGCTGTTCCTCATCGCGATGATTCTTCTTCAGTGGAGAAAGTCCGTGCCGTCTGATCGGCGCTTCTCTTTAAGGGGGGGCCCCGGATAAGCTCTGTGACTTCCAGCCCGGTGTGGCGGACCCAGCGGTCCGCTGGGAGGCAGGGCTCTCCGGGGGGGGGGGGGGGGGGGGGGTCGTGTTGCTGCACCCTCATTGGAGCTTCCAACACCGCGCACTCCCTCCCACTGTAACACCAGGTGGACGGAGCTGCACAACCACTGTGATAGATAGGCTTATAAACTTTAAACCGCAGACACACTCAGGTCTCCATGCTTTATTATTTCGGCCAAAAAATCAAGAAATGTCAAAATTGTATATTGTAAGATATCTATCTATCTATCTATCTATCTATCTATCTATCTATCTATCTATCTATCTATCTATCTATCTATCTATCTATCTATCTATCTATCTATCTATCTATCTATCTATCTATCTATCTACACTCTGGCCTCGGGACGAGGCAGCAGAAACAGAACCTCTCTCAGTTTATATCATACAAGTTATTATATATATATGATATTATATTACAATCTAACCGTTGCCATTGTGGTGGATAAACTTGCCAAGCCATGCAAACAAATTAAAGAACAGAGTTAAGAAATAAAGAAGACCATAATGTTATGAGAGCTGAGTGATCCAAGAACTCTGAAATTAAAGGACTTGAGACCATAAAGTCTGTTCATTCAATCAACTCCGACTCGTTTGAAGCTATAGCGTTGAAGAAAAAGAGTAAAGGATGACCTTGAAATGAGCCCCATCTAGTGGGGTAAATACAGAGGAGCTGGAAAGAAAAATGGATTGACCCGAAAAGAAATGATCAACTTGCTCAGCCTGACTAAATGATAATAAAGATTATCAATTGATATCTTTCATCTGTACAGAAGTGCATGTATTGCTAGATGTAACACAGGGATATCATATGATCCATACTTGATGTAGATCTGTCCAAAGGACCTGGGGTTGTTCCTGGATTGAATCCCATAAAGATGACGCAGGACACACCCAGGACAAGTCACCAGTCCATTGCAGATTAAAACACAGAGAGGGAGACATTCCCACACACTCACATCAATGTCTCTGTTGTGTGGTTGAGTTCCATTCCATACAAAAACATAATACGTCGGATTACCCATGGCTACCTTTTTACGCTTTAGTACATAAAATTTGATTTAAGATCTTTTTTTCTTTTTTTTTTTACATTTCAAATAATGTTGTCATGGTCTCTTGACCTTTGAGGTCTTCAACCAAATCAAAGTTGGAAAATTGTTTGGAAACACCTGATACAATACAATGTATAATACAACTGCTCAGTCTTTAAATGTGATTCATAAGAAATGTTTTAGAAAAAACAAGAACCTTACACAGAAAGTACATACTGAGTGTCCATCCATCCATCCATCTAATCACAGCTTCCTATTGGTGAGGACAGGATCCAACATGGGCAGGACTCCATGCAGTTTATCAGAGGGCAACCAGAGCAACAGACAACCACACACACTCACACTCACACCAAGAGGCAATATAGGGTAATCAATTAACTTCAGGTGAATGTTTTTGGACTGTGGGGGACCTGGAGGAAACCCACAAATGCAGAGGGAAAACTTGGAAACTCCCGTACTGAAAGGTCCCAGCCAGTATTTGAACACAGATTGTGTGAAACTGCAGTGTCGCCGCAGCATACAGTACTGGAGAGGACAGTCTCACAGAGACCCTACAAACTAAGTATTATAAACAAGAGAAAGGGAGGGGGGCAACAAGTGGGAGCAGCAAAAGAGGAACAAGGAAATTCAAAAATAAAAAAACTAATAAAAAAAACTACTACTACTACTACTACTACTATTACTACTACTCCTACTACTACTACTACTACTACTAAAACTACTACTACTACTACTACTAATAAGAATAATAAGAATAATAAAATACGATTTACAATAAAGGTACAGGACTGAAAAGAGATTCACAAGATCATGTCATTCCTGTGTACGCCTCACAAATTGTCTTGGCGCTCATGAGCCAAATTTATGATTTTCATTGCAGGAGAACGGTAGAAGAAGAAGCTCGGCGGTGATGACGAAGAAGAAGACGACGCCGGAAAACGCCATTTTGTTACAAAGCAGAGCAGAAGAAGCACCGAGAAGCTCTGGAAGAGGTAAAAAATCTCCTTCTGCAAACTTTCAATGTCATTTTTGTCTGTGTACACGTGTGACTTAGGTCAGTGTTCCGCTGAAGGCCCGCTAACGTGCTCTGTGTTTGCTTCGGTTCAGAGTTGTTGAAGCTCAAAGTGTGACACTGTAAAGTTCGTTAGCTGTTTCCTTAGCAGTTCAACTTTAGCTCCACTGGAAGTTTTTCACCTCTTTTCTGTTCATTCAAACCGCCCTTCAACAAAACCACGTCGTGATATATCTGGTTTTCTTTTAAGTATTATTATTTGTACTTTCGGTGTTTCTCGCTTTTAATGAAAGTGTGATATTATTCGGGATACCAGTAGTTTAGCTAGCGAACGTCAAATAAGCTGTCACATCACGTTCAGATTGTTCATCTTTCAGCTTTATTAGCAGCACGATTTACTGCAAACGTCTTAAAATAACCAAATTCTTTGAATCGTCGGATTCTTCTTCCGTCATGTCATTTAACCCCGCGGCTATGTATATGTCAATGAAGTATTCATAATAATGAGGTGACGTCTCGAGAGTTTTTAATTCCTGTGTGATGATATGCTTCCACATCGTTTGTTCCATCTTGAAATACCGGCTGACATGTATTATATCGGTGTTGGGCTATTTTGTAATCAGCATAGAAAGTGGTGGTATTGTTCACTTCATTGTGATGCAACATCGTTTGACGTGCATTTCAGATTAGAGTAGATTACTCAAAATAATAATAAAAAAAAAAGAGCATGTATTTATCTGCAGATGTCCCTAGTTATTATTTGGCATTTGAGTGTAACTCTAGACAGGGGTGACGTTCAGCCTCTTTGTAGTATGCTCGATCAATATGCTTAGTTGTTCTATAAAAGTACAATATTATATTTATTATTCAGTTGCCAGACATGGCTCATTTTTCACTTTTGTCTGTCTAGTCACTGTAGAAACTCTTAAATTATCCTCATGTACCATAAAGTGATAAATATTTATTCAGGATTAATAGATTTGTCCCAAAATATATCCAGCATTTATCTATATTCTTCTTGAATAGAGAAGAAATACTTTATTAATCCCAGAGGGATATTCTTTGCAATGTTTCTCCACACAGCATTGAACACACAGAATAAATATAAGTTAAAATATTGATAAGAATAAATACAAAAAAATCGTGACATTGGCATACAGTATACACATATAGGGCTAAGTGGTGCCAGGTATGAGCATGGAAGAATATAATTACCAGAAAAAGACAAGAAACACTATTGAGAAAGAATTGACCGAACTATTTACAAATGACCAAATTGCAAATAATTCACAAAGGAGAAAATACCCAAACAGATTTCAATTCCCACAAAATTAATCCAGATTTTACACGAATGAGGCTTTTGGCACATCAGGCTTTGCCTATTGGAGGCAAACACGCACAACACAAACATAAAAATTTTTCCCTACATGTGTTGAACGACGAATGCATATGGTTAAAATATTTCTTATAGAGTGATCTTCTGATTAGGCCTTGATTTATGACAAATCATGTTACTGTTTGGATGGAAAGTTCCTCAGCTCAATTCCTGGGTTTCACATTATCACTGCCGCTTTAATTTATCTATAATGCGTCACTGGTTTCCTCGCCTTCTATAAGGGCTCTCATTTAATTAATATTTTGACGTACTTCTCATTCATCATGTGACGCTGCCTGGTGCGTTTGAGGCACTCCCGCCATATGATCTTTCTCAGCTGCTGATCACAAGTACACACTGTAGCTGTGAAAGTGTTGAGAGATTTATTTGCTTTGTTGAATACATTTCATATCGTTCTGCTGTCAAAACCATGACATTGTTCACTTTTATTATACACCGATAATTGAGTTTTATCCGGTGGTAAAGCCAGTGTTATTTGTGGCACTTTAGACTGGCAGTCAGTGTAAGGTAATGTCAATATTGCCTTTGCGACTTCACAGCGGCGTTTTTTTTTAACCATCCCAAAAACAAATAATGACTCAATAGTTTCTCACTCTGGCACTCAGTTTCTAAACCAGAAGATCACACCTTTTTTTTTTTTTCCCTCCTCACCTCACTGATGCCTATCTCTTTCAGTCTTCACCTTCACAGATAACAGCAGATGAAAACGAGCCGAGACATGTCATCAGTGAAATGTGTGGGGGGGGGGGAAACTCTGGCATAGAAACGTCGACTTATACAACTTCTAAATCCAGTAATGTTATCAGTGGATTTGACAGTTTTACACTATTTTTCAAGCCACAATATGGGATAAGATGTTAGATCTATGCATTCACAATCAAGACATTGGATTCTTTTATTCTGGGCTTATCGAGGTCATATTGTGCATTTCTTATTAATAACGAGTAATATGTTCCTGCTAATACTGCTTCGTATGTAGGAATTCAGGAATGTATGAAAAAGAACTATAACATTATTCCCTGTTAAGCAGTTTCCACATTTCTAACGGTAACAAACAATAGATAGATGGCACATACTACCAGTCACAAGTTTGGGCACATCTTCTCATTCAATGTTTTTATTCTTTATTTTCTTGACTATTTACATTGAAGACATTACAACTATGAATGAACACATATGGCATTATGGAGCAAACAAAAAACGTGTGAAATCTCAAAACATGTTCCAAATAGCCACCCTTTGCTTTGATTATTGTTTTGCACATTCCTGGAATTCTCTGATTGAGGTTGCATCCTGAAATGGTTTTCCAGCAATCTTGCAGGAGTTCCAGAGATGCGGAGTACTTGTTCGCCCCTTTGCATTCACTCTTGAGGTTCATCTCATCCCAAACCATCCCGATTGAGTTTCAGTCAGGTGACTGCGGAGGCCATGTCATCTGGCAGCACGCCATTGTTTCTGGGCCTTAACGTATATTCTCAGTTTTTTGCTTTTCCTTTGTAGTGGTGTCCTCACAACTATTTGACCCTAAAGTCTCCTCTGAACAGTTGATGTAGAGATGCGTCTGCTACGAGAACTCTGGAGGTATTTATCTGGGCTCTGATCTGAGCTGCTTGGGATTTCTGAGGCAGGTGACTCCATGCACTGATCCTCAGCAGCAGAGGTCTTGGTCTTCCTTTCCTGGGCCGGTCCTCATGCGAGATGGTTTCGTCGTAGCGCTTGATGGTTTTTGCTGCTCCACTTATTGAGGACACATTTAAAGTTTTGGCAATTTTCTGGACTGACTGACCTTCAGTTCTTAAAGTCATTATGAACTGTCGTTTCTCTTTACTCAGCTGATTGGTTCTTGCCATATATATATATATATATATATATATATATATAACAGAAAACTGGGAACGAAATAATAAACCAATGTCGTTTATCAGAGAAACTAGGTGTTCTCCCTCGATTTTGCTTGTAGTATTTCTTCTTTGTCGCTTGATTTTCTGCACTTAGTGCAGCGCTCGCTGCAGGAAATACTAATGGGAACATAAAGATTGTCTCAACTATGCAGCTGAACCTGACTGCCCAGTTGAACTTCAATCCCATTTACCTCGGAGAGAGAAATCCAGCCCAGCCTGATTTGATTTCTATACTGTGTCACTTAGGCTACGTTCACACTACAGGTCGTGATGCTCAATTACGATTTTTTGCTGGGATCCGATTTTTTTTTTTGTTGCGTTATCATTCACATTGCATTTCAACCGAGACCTCCACCAGACTGCCGTCTGAAAGTGATGCAACCCGATGGTTTCAGGGCCCAGAGTGCATGCATAGCAGACGCTGTTGACGGAAGTAAATATGGATGGCACGCCGCTCAGAACCAAGGTTGCCAGATATAATTCGTTTTCCAGCCCAAACAATGTAAAACCCACACACCTTGATTAAAAACCAGCCCAAATCTCAGCCTGAGCAGAAATCATGTTTAAAGTAATTGGAGCTGTCACACAGCCACAGCACAGGTCGGGTATAGTTCACTTGTGAGCAAATAATCAGAATTTGGCCTGCAGTGTGAACGAGGCCTTAGTGTTATTGTCAGGAATGCTTTGGATTGGCTTCAGGGAGTCTCTCCGAGAGAGATACGATCAATTTCATCAAGACATATTGTAGCAGTGAGAAGTATCATGGAAAGAAAAGATCATCATGTACTGATCCTCGTACTCACCTGGAGCTTTTGTAGAGTACTACCTCTATTTAATTCTTATTTACTGAATATACATTATCTGGTCTGATTGTTTTGGTATTTCATATGTCTGTATGAAACAAGTTGGGAATGTTAGGAAACCAGCTGAAACATTTTTTCAGCCATTAAAATAAAAACTGGACTGAAGGCAACAAAAAAAATGTTTTCCACGATTCTTTATAAGTGGCTGCAAAGTAAATAACTCGCTCCTGTTCTTTCCGCTGTACAGGAGAGCCACGATGGGGAATTTTGGTAGCCTTTTCAGAGCCTTGTTCAGCAAGAAGGAGATGAGGATCCTGATGGTCGGACTGGACGCTGCGGGAAAGACGACCATCCTGTACAAGCTCAAACTGGGAGAAATTGTCACCACCATCCCCACCATCGGTAAGCACTCTGCTGCATCATTGGAAGAGCCGATCCCTCGGCACGTGCCACAAGACGACTCAACCAATCCTCCCTCCTCCTCTTGTGTGCAGGTTTTAATGTTGAAACGGTAGAATACAAGAACATCAGTTTTACAGTGTGGGACGTCGGCGGTCAGGACAAGATCCGGCCACTCTGGAGACATTATTTCCAAAACACTCAAGGTGAGGGATTTTGCCGTATTGCCACTAATGAGTGACGACTTGCATCTGCCACTGCCTCACAAACGTGGCCTCTTTCCCTTTGTCAGGCCTCATCTTCGTCGTGGACAGCAACGACAGGGAGCGAGTGAACGAGGCGAAGGACGAGCTGATGAGGATGCTGGCTGAGGACGAGCTGAGAGACGCCATATTGCTCGTGTTCGCCAACAAACAGGTGAGAGGTGGAGTCATTTGGGGCCATTCTACATGACAATGTGAACTTTTGGGATGTTTTAATTTCTTCATTTTTTATTTATTTATTTTTTTTACTTTCCGTAGCATGACAGTTAAAATATACTGTAAAATATGATTTAAGTCGCATTAGATTTTTGTATTTCCAGAAAAAAAGCCTCATGAGGTGGATCCTCATGTTGCATTTATTGTGAAAACACAAAGTATATGACGTCTCCCTGGCAGAAGTCCAAACGCGTCATGTGACGAGTCACATGTTGTGCACTCAGCCAGTCACATGACCGCCGTGTAAGACAGCTTAGCTCAGTATCTTCCCCTTAAAGTGTCTCCCGCTGCTTTAGGACCTGCCCAACGCCATGAACGCAGCCGAGATCACAGACAGGCTGGGCCTGCACGGCCTGCGGAACCGCTCCTGGTACATCCAGGCCACGTGCGCCACCAACGGAGACGGTCTCTACGAAGGTCTGGACTGGCTTTCAACCCAGCTGAAGAACCTGAAATGATGCTCCTCCTCCTCCTCCCCCTCCTCGTCCTCCTGCTCCTCCTCCCCACCGCCGCCTGTCAGCGTGTCTGCAGTGTTCTGGGAGACTGCACTGGTCCTGGTCTTAGACTCTCTCTCCTCTCTTCTCTTTCTGTTTCCTCCGAAGCGTTGGACCTCTGGCCAGTGCTGTTCCTGCATCTTGTGAACTGTATGGGTTTGTGTGGATGGATGTGTGTGTCTGTTTGTGTGTGTGTGTGTGTGTGTGGATGGCTGCGTGAGCTGAGGGCCCCTCCCCCCACCCCCCACCCCCCACCCCCTCCCTCGCTGTGCCTTCTGGATCACAGTCAGCTCTAGAGTTGCCTCATTCCTCCGGTGTCGGCTCCGAGCTCCACAAGGCGTAAGGTGTGTGTTTCGTCTGTAAAGAGAACAACCAAAAAGGTCACGGCGGTTCACCCTGCCACGTCAAAAGCCATTTTGAGAACTGCTCATTATCATATGCACACAGCGAAGACGCACCGGGGACTGAAATGTAACTTATGTCAGGTTTGCAACAAAAAAAAAGAAGAAAAAAAAAGGCAGTTTGTTCGTTTTTGAAAATGTAAAAATAAAATCAAGTTTGTGTGCTGCAGGACCTGTTAATGAGACTAGTCATATTTAGCTTCTATTCTTGTAGAGAAAATGTATCTTTAGTTTACAAAAAACAAAAATTCAATCTGGTGACTTTCTGCTTCTCCTGGGTGTCGTGTTTCTCATTCATTTATTGGTTTGGCTTGAAGAAAAAAAAAAAAGGCAATAATTGTGGCAGAGCATGTTTACATGTGTGGGGATGTGTGAGTGTCGCTGCAGTGAGTGAGGCCGGGTGTCTCGGCTCCATCCAGCCCGCTGCAACCACAAGGCCTTCTCTTCTTATTTTCTTCACTGGTAGACTTTATACTCTTCTGTACTTCTTATGTACTGCTTAGATGTTTTGATTTGATGGATCCACGCATGGCCTGGTTTCGGGTTAGCTTGAGCTGAAGCGGCGGGTGTGTCGTCCTCGTTGGCGGGAGAAACGAAGCTCTCGGGACCAACGGCTCGTCGCGTCTCGGGTTTCCGCTCGTCCGCGAGCAACAAGGTCTCACACACACACACACACACACACGCCCTCCATCTCATTGATCAACGGTACATTTGTGTCGGTGGTGTATCAGTCCGTTCTGTAAATGCTTCGGGGTTTAGGTTTTTTTTTATACAATTGTTTTGTTTTGGTTTTTTTACATCAGCACAGCCTCATCTGCAGTGAAAACACACTAACCCTCCTCAATGTTCTACACCAGCAGATGGTTAAAGGTTGCATGAGTTTGGCCCGCAGCAATAGTACAAACATGCAGCTCCTGCAACCGATTATGAAATTAGAAGCGACCGGCTCTCGACTCGGCGGAGACGACTCTGAAGGTCACACCGTGACCTCTAAAAAACATAAAGACACACTTTGTTTTCCTACAACTGGACATTTAGACATTTTTTGGTTTAAGCTCTCATCATTCTAGTATTTCTTTAAGAACAAGAAACCCGAGTGTAGTATATAAAATCCTGTAAGGAAGCGTACTTTCTTCTCGGCATCCTCCACATCCCCATGTTCAGATGTGAAGCTTTAATTTTCAGAGTGGTTTCTGTACAAATGACATGGTTATGTGCATATGTATTTCTTATTTACCTTGTGCTTTTTTCCTTTTTTTTTTTTTTTTAAACTTGTCTTGTAACATCTGATAAATGCACTATAATACAGATTTCTATTGTACAACTGCCGTGCTTCCACTTTTGTCTTGGTGAATTTGCTTCTCTCAGTAATGAACATGATGTCACAGTGTACCAAGGTTTTAATGCAGTTTATGGATTATATTGAGTCGTAGGACAGAATGAAATCGGGATTGAGTGACTGAAATAGCTCTTAGTGGAAAATTTGAACAGAATATTTTTGTATATTCATCCTCGTTGACGCTCCCCTGTGTGATATGCCTTCTAATGCAAGTTTAATATTTAAAGAGGTACCTGTCAATCACTCAGGAGCGTTCAGATCTGGGATTAGTTTTTACTGATGGGACAATTCATACCAAACAAGTAATCCCGATTTCATTCATCCGTCTTTCATACCTCTTGGTATCATCGACACTTTATCCTCTTTAGGTTCTGAGATTTGAGGTTTTAACAAACTCCTGAGAAGTTGTTCTTGAGTTTGCATTTCAATTACATAATAAAATCTCTATTCAAAGTAATTTCTTAAGATAAAAGAATATAAATTCACGTCAAACAATTGTTATAATTCCTCACGTTTCACTGTTGTAATACTAAACCTAATACAAGTGCAGATCCTGATGTTTGAATGCAAACTATTATGCCAAAATATTTCATTTTATACATTAAATCTGTATTCATGTGTAAACCTCACTCTTTTTTTTATTAGATAATGGAAACATTTATTTGAGGCTGTATTGAGTTTTGATATTTTAAAAAAATGGCTGCAGTTCCACATTTTCAACACTAGAGAGCAAACACGATCTGCTCAATGGAGCAACACTTCTTGATTGTGCCTTTAAAGGTTGAAAAACAAATTCTTAGTGAAGTGTTACTTGCTTGGTAAATTCACCCTGAAACCATACAACTTAAAGGAATCTCTGCAATCGAGAAATGAAAGCTTCTTAATAAAAATGTGCTTTTATTTAAACAGGTGACTCTTGATTAGTATATAATTACAATGTTGCTGTTCATATGTGTAATCACAGTAACGGGGAGGCAGAGTGGGAATATTGCTGTGTAAGCTAGAAATAAACCCAGAGTTCAGACATCCTCCTGAGACTGATAGAAAGAGGCTTGGTTTTGTTTTTTTTAAACCACACGTTTCAGTGTCACAGGCCTGAGGTGAAGCTTTTCAGGGCGGCACGCCGGGTTAATGAAGACTGATGCCCGCTGTGGGACGCACATCAGCAGTCTGGGTGTATTCCTGCCAGTCTGAGAGCCAGCCGACCACTCTTCACCCTCCTTTACCCGCTCCATCTGAAATTCAGGTGGCCAATCCTCCGTAGAGTTGTTACCTTGGAAACAGCACCTTATGTATTTATAGAGAGCAACTGAGCAGACGTGGAAAGAAAAAAAGAAAAAAAAGAAAAGGAGAGCAGGACTGTGAGACTGTGTTTCATTTAGCTCGGGGTGCACAGGGATGAGGATGGGTTTTGATTCGTTGAGGTTTTTTGTTTTTTAATTGAAGAGAGGATGTCCTCCTGTGAGCAGCAGAGACTTCCACTCTCACCTCACATTATCTGGTATCCGTTGATTTCAATTACACATCGGTCAATTTACCCGATATAGTCATGTTTTATTTTTTTATTTTTTTTAAACATCCTGCTTTTTAAGAGGAAACTGGGGTGGGGATCACCTTCTCACAGCCCCTGTGGATTTGAATCCACTCTCACTGAGCCTCACATTAGCCATCCAGAAATGTGTGTGAGCCTCTCACATGCTCAACCTGTCAAATCAAGCTGAAATGACCTGAAATAATTTGTCCAAGATATGTAGAATCACACTCCACCCAAACCCCCCCCTCCTGGGCTGTATTTGACCTTTGGCTGTGGCTCCACCAAATCTCACCTTCAAGTGTCACATCAACACTCCTTATATTTTCACAGCACATTAACCCTTCATACACCCTGCTGTGATGTCCACTTTGCAGCATTCCTCTGTGCCCGGCTTCCTCTGGAGGTGAAATAAATAGTCACTCAAGATCAGTGCTCAAGTGTGACTGAGTTGCAGTATGGGAAAAAACAAATTAGATATGCTCTCAACATTAAACCCTACAATGATATTGAATTGTCTATATTCATTTAAACTTCTTGCATTGAATTGAATCAGAAAAGTATGTCGCTGAAACTATTGTTGTAGCCATATAATTCAGATGGTTACAACAATAAAAAAGCTTACAACTTTGAAAAAGAGCCTCTTTTTCGACACATCTCTCTTTCGAAACTATTCCATATTTAAATATACATGCGGACATTCACAATAGATTTTTTAAAATGTCTTAGATTTTTTTTTCAGTTGTGCTGTTTTAATGTACATCTCTAAAATGTGTTTGTACTTGATACCATTTTAATATCAAATCGTGTGTGTGTGTGTGTATGTATATATAATCTTCTGACTTGTATTTCACACATTTGTAGTTATACAAATGTACCACTCTCCCTAATTATGTGAATATATATTTGCTGCTACATCTTATCTTAAATCTGGATTTCTATTGATGGACTTCCACCATCAATGACCTCAATCCCATGGGGATGGAGACACTGCACCATCAGGTTATATTGATCTGCTATAACAATGAGGTGGATCAATCAATGGGCACTCGCATTGAATTGAAAAGGGCGTAAACGTCATTACTTTTAATGAGTTAAAACTTCCTGAACTGAATGCTGCAGTACACCGGTTCACAAGATCTTCTTCATTTCTGGTGTGTAATCATTGCCCCTGTGTACGGATGCATGTGTGTGAAACATTCACGGTCTGCTTTTGTTTGTTGGCATGCAGGAGTCACAGAAGGTGCACAGCAGTGTGTCTCTAGCTGGACTGGTATTAGAAATCCTGACCATCCACACACACACACACACGCACACGCACACACACAATGCCAAAGAAAACAGAGTTCACTTGTGACTACAGCTTTCTAAAACACGAGTCATCTCTACCCTTTCTCATCGCCATGGAAACACAGGATTCGTTCGCTTGATTGGCAGTGGATTTAAGCTGAGGTCAATGATGCCTCCGTTTCACAGCCGAATTTGTGAATTCCGAGAAAAAGCTCTATCATTAAACAGGTAGAAGGATAAATATGAATGCAATGCACGAGAAAGACTCAACACATTACATCTCCTTCACTCACATCAAAACATTGATGCTCCAATAAAAAATAAAAAAAAATTCCAAAACAGTGAAATAATCATAAATGTACAATATAATTATCCACGGAGTGCTCTTAAATAATTAGAACTGACAGTAGAGCTGATAAGTGCGACATATATGAAATTTCAATGATGTTTTCCACTGCTCAAGATGATTTATGCAAATCTAGTTTTAATGATTTCCAACCTGGAACTGCTGCCTCTGTCAAAGAATTATCATTAATCTGTGGAGTTGTGCCATGATTATTGCAGCTGGTGGTAATAAAAGAGGAAGCATTTGTAGAATGATTGTTTTTGTTGTCAAATATTGGATCATTTGACTTAAATGTATCTTGAATATTAACTCCGTGAAGATTATGTAAAGTTCACTCTATTTGCAAATGTCAATGGAAGCTTGTGAGTCCTCAGAGCAGCAGGTTGTTGGTTTGAATCCAGGCTATGGAGACAATGTGATGTGATGTGCAAAAGACATGCATCCATCTTTGGGACCGTCTGATTGAACTCAAGGCTGTGGGGACCAGAGTATACACTCTGGACAGGTCAACAATCCATCACAAGGCAAGCACAGACCAAGGACACACACATTCACGCCAAATTCATGTTTTTGGAGGTAACAAGAGTGCCTCGGAAACCCCATGGAGAACATGCAAACTCCACCTTGAAAAGCCCCCAAGCTTTGAAGTAAGGAATATTGTCACTATCACCCATGCCAAGTGGTATGACCATCGCCAATCCAATGTTTTAAAGCTTAATGTGTTGAGAAATGGGAGAGAAAAGCAGGTTTTTGAAAAGATATGTCCACAAAATGACACCAAGAGACACGTTTTCCCACTAATTGTTTAAATAATTTCAGAAATATGGTTATTCGTGTTTATAGCACCGAGCATAGCAGAGTATAGCCCATGACAAAAAGCATCTGAGCTGATTACCGGAGTTCATGTTATGAAGAAGTAGAAGGCGGAAGAAGAAGTAGTTCCCACCATTCGACTAGAATTACTCCCTTTATTCATTGATGAAAACACACGTCGAAATCAAATTAATAAAAAATGTTTTTTTTATTTTAAAAAAGAAGAAAAACTCACTTTTGGTGTCGTATGTATGCTGTTACTGTATCAATCCGCACATATTGCCTGTACGTGGACTGTGATTTAGAATGCACAAAATGTGCTTCAAAAAGTCATTAGTGTCGACGTTTGATAATGGATTCTACTGTCTTATAAAGACAAAAAAAATTCTTGTGAGTATTTTGTGAGCACGTTTGAACTCAAAATGTCTATAACTGTTGCTATATCTGCAAAGTGCATTATAGTAGTCTCGAAATAACATCATATTTCTTCAGTATGCCAGGATTAAAACTAAAATGCATCACAAAACAGCTATAAAAGGGCCTTTATTAACACGCAGTGCATCACGAGACTGTGGTTTTCTTCCGTGGTGTTTGAATGTGCTTTGGCGAGACGATCGCCGTCAAATACGACGTTGAGTAACCATACGCCAACGACGCGGAGACTACGCGTTGCCGCACAAGCTCTGCGTCGATACGACGCGCAACTACAACGTACTTCTGTGACGCGGAGAAGTATCGCGTGCGGAAAGAGCATAAATTAGGCTTAATCAACCAGGTGAGGCCAAAACTTGTTGAAAACGTATACTCAAGCCCACATTGACTTGTAAAATGTACTATGCGGAGAAATGTATTATTGTTTACATTCTCATCGGATACTTCTCTTGTCAAAACCTGTTGTTGGCTGATTCAGGTATTAGCTGTTTGTGCTAAGATGCTAACAACATAAACAACAGCGGCAGTGAGCTGATAGCTCAAAATAACTCCAATAAACATTAGGTGTGCATAAAATTCAAAAGAAACCGGTTATCCACCCTGTCATATAAAGTAAGCAAAATGTTTGCAGAAGTTTTATGCAAATACACCCGGGCTCTTGAGATTTGGCTGCTTTTCATATTTCTGCAATTTTATGCCAAAATGTGGGATTTAAAAATGTCAAACTTGAATGCAAACAATGACAGTAATTGAGCTTGAAGTCCGTTTTTATAGCCACACAGCTGGGGATGTTTTGGGAAGTGTTTTCACAACATCAGACATTATTTGTAAACATCAAAGGTCATTGGACTTTGAAATGATCACCTCAAGTTGAAGCGCTCCTTTTATACTGGGATGGAATCAACTGTTAGATTCACTGTTTTGCCCTTACTGTTTTGTAAAATAGGAATTAATCGGTGCAGTATAAAGATCGGTAGCTAAGCTCACCTCTCTGGAACATTTCTGTTATAAAGTGTATAAAGAAAATTACGGCTTTGAATTTATGCAATACTTGCAAATGTACTTGATTACATTTTGCCTGGGGTTATGGGCTTTAACAGTTTTGCTCTATGTTTCCCTAAAAGGTAGTTACCGCCTCCTTCTTTGCTGGCCCGCTGCCACAACCATACCTGAGTTTCCAGCAGGAGGTAATAATGTGCTCTTTACCTTCAGGGATGCACATGTATCTTTGGTGTTGTGACGCAGTTCATTTCATGCCATCATTGTTTGTGGATTTAACAGGTTTCAGTTTGAACAATGCTCTGTGTGGTTCCTGACTCTGTCAGCCGCTGTATCTCAGTAATCATAGAGTATTTCCCTGGTGGTTTAAGGCGCCTCTCAGGGGACCGGCCGCACACTATATCTAATCGGACCAAAGTTTCTACGCTCCACAGTATTTTTGTCCAGTGTAGTTTCTGACTGGGATTTATTATTGTTCTTTTCAACTTGGCTGGCTTTCTCTAGTGGACATTGTTCTGTATTGTTTTCACAGTAACAAATGTGACAGCAGCAACCACACTGCTGTGAAATTGCTTAAATGATCAAGGTTTTTGCCTTGCTTCACTGTTTATTGAAGGCTAGCTGCATACTACTATAACTAGTTCGTCTTACCTGTTACCTTTGGACATGGAGGGTCCTACCTGCCACATTGCTGAAATTACAGTGTCTTTGAGAGGTGGTCTGAAGGTGACAATGGCATGAATGCAACTGTGTGCATTACATATGTGCATATAGAGTGTTTACATAATTGATCTGTTATGACAGCTCCTCTTTTTCTCTTTTTGATTCACAGTTAGAGCACCTCTGCCCCCTGCCTGCCAAGGTTGTCTCATCGTCCTGCATCTGTCATTGACATTCCTCCCCAGCCCCCCTCTAATAACCTCAGATGGCCAGTTTCCACTGAAGCGAGGGCAGATCTATTGTGCCGCTGTATGTACTGAAGGGTTTCTGGGTCGATGGGCGAAGATAGAGAGAAAGAAGGAGGACAACCAGGGCAAAACTGGGTTCTTTTAACTCCTTGGGGCCGAACCAAAAAATGCCCTCTACGAACATGAATCTGAAACTAAAATGAAAAGCCAATTTCTTCTCAGAGTGAGCCCACTAATAAATCACTCTGCACTGTGGTCAGTTCCAGAGCCAGCAATAAATCGGCAGATGCCATTTTATTAGAAAACAGTGGCTGAGCACGCTCATCAGCTCCTTAGAGCCACTTACTCAGCAAGTTGCACCTCCGCAATAATCTTCCTGCTCGGTAAAATCTACAAAACCAGAGGCGGAGGCCAGCCCTGCCCAGCCTTCGCCATTATTTTCTTCAAGCATGCATCAGAGGGGAATACGATGGGCTCGGTTCACAAATGAGGCAGATGACAGCAATCATCTCTGCACGTCAGCTGTGGCTTCTTTGGGCTGATAATCTATTAGAGCTGCAGCAGCATTTTTATGTTTGTTTACTGGCTGTACACGTATACACAATGTGAAATATAGCTGCACAGCTGTGGTATAAAAAGAGCAATAAAACTTAAAGTTGACACGTATATATTCCCTGTCAAGTCCACATGCTTGGTGCAAGGTGTTCATGTCAACGTGTTGTATATCACATGAAATGGACTGTTGGAAAAGCCACTGCAGGATGTAAATAATAGCGAGCGGGATATAATATTATGTCTGCTGAAGTGAAACGGCACAACATTTTTGTGGCTGCAGTGAAGGTGAATTCGAGGTGATAAATCTGGAAGTTCTCAGCTCCACGACCACACCACTGGCTTTGGTGTGTATGTGTGTGTGGGAAGGGAGAATGGTCCTGTTGAGTGCTTGTGGAACCTCCGGTCATTAAAGCGACTGAGCCGAATATGAGTCAGAGTCACCATTTACCCTTAAAATCACATTTTTGGATTGTTGGAGCGAGCTGAAGCAATTGGAGAAAACGCATGCATAGGGAGAACATGCAATCAGTGCTCTAAGTATCTCTATATAAGGATATTGGATAGAAAGTATGGTGGAGATGTCGTGGCTACAGCCCACTCACCTCGCGTTGAGAGTCTCCCCAGTTCAATTGAGGACTTGGAGTTTGTATGGCGTTTGCATGTTCACTTTTCTCTCAGTAATCAAGTTTCCAGCCAAATATAATCCATCCATTTATCTCCTCTACCGTTTAATCCTGTGCAGAGGTGCAGGGCGCCGGGGCCAATCCCACTTCTTGAAGGGTGAGTACAGGATACACCATGGACAAGTCCCAAAGATAATCATACAAGGTAAACTGTGTCTCCAAATCATCTCAAGGTGTGACTGTGTGTGTTTGTCTTTCTGCCTTGTGATGGACCAGCGACCTTTCAGGTTGAGTTGTTGTCAGATGGGATCAGCCACAAACCTGTGTTGGGTAAGACGGGTATAGAACAGAGATGTGTCCAAACTACTGTGGCCTGTGGTGCATTTTTAATCCTCCCTGGAATATGGCTCACGTGTTTGACTTGCACACGATTGTGTTTTACTTCAGCGTTTCAACACTGTCTTTACAAATGTCGCTGGAAATCAAAAATGACACAACGAAAATAACACAAGCTATGAAGTGAGAGCAGAGATTTCCCCTCCAGTGCACGTACCTGCAGCTGGTATATTGTTTTGGTATTTCGCTTTCAGTGGAAAAAGTTTGGACACCTCTGCTACGGTAGATGGAAATCCAAATAAGAGTCTTTGTTTTGCTGCAGGTATCTGGATTCACAGCAGGAGACAGAATATTTTACCACCATGTTCCACCGCATTTCTAATTTCTTCCCTTCTGCTTGTCTCCCTTCTCACCCTCTTTTGTTTTACACTGAATATTTGCAAATAAATGCTTTTCAAAATCAAAATAATCAATTTAGAAGTGCTGCTTCTTGTTGGAACATTTTGTTCTTCAAGGGGAGCTAAATTTGACTATTTGCCTTTTAGGGACTAATTAAATTTTTTTAAATATGTGCCAGTTTGAATCAGTGGCGACATAATTCTCTCTGTCCGCATCAGTATAAACAGTAGCAAGACTACTGACAACCTCGTTTACTTTTGATGCCAGCGACAACCTTGGACTGGAGGCATTTTATGTTTTTGGGTTTGTTTGTCTTTCTGTTTTTAAGTCTGACTGTTCTGCTTGTGAGAACATCTCCAGTTGAATTCAGACACATTTTCATAGAGCTGGTGTTCAAAAATGTTGACCATCTGAGAACATAAATAATACATATTCAAAGAAATGTGGACACATTTCAGTGGGGACTAGTTTTATTGGTTGGTAGGAGCACATACTCACGAGGTAGTGTATTTATTTTTCTACACTCTTGAATTTATTGCTATTTAAATTGTGGGGTGGGTCTCTCCTGGGGGGGGCTTCAGGGAGCTTCATGGAAGCTGCAGCAGCTGGAAAAATCTGGTGCTCTGGGATAACTTTGACAAGCGTGTTGGTTTCTCTTTTACATGTAAAAAAAATGTCATGGGAAAAAAAAGGAATTTCTGTATACAAATTCCTAGCTGATAATTAAAATAAAACGACAATAAAAGTCAGACTTTTTAATTGCCAATATATCCCAACAGCTTTTAATAATCTAAAGTCCAAATAACATGGAAGAATTTGGACATTCAATGTGGATTAAGTTCTCTGAAATAAACTAGAAATAGATTGACAGATCTTCTCTGTGTGAGTTATCCTAAATACCTACAGTGTAAAAAAAAAAAAAAAGTCTTTGTGACTCCCTTGTCAACGTGAAAGAAAAATGTGTAATCTCTTTGTAATGTGTGTGGACAGGCTGCACCTGATGTATCGCCTCCCTGAGCCCGTGAACCAGCTGGACATGACGGACAGTCCAGTCTGCTGTGTAAGTCATGAGCAGCCTGATCATATATTATTCATCACTCTCATCATGAAGAGGCCCTCCATCCTCTTTTATCTCTCCATCGCTCTCCTACCGTTGTGCTTCCTCCCTCCACCTTAGCTTCTCAATTGATCAGGATCCATTAGCCACGACAGGACGGACCAACCTCACTCTGTTCACTGCAATGTTTTACCTCCCTCTGCACATCTCCCTTCCTCACGGTTTCTTCTTTTGGTTAATTTGAGATCGTTTATTCAGAGAGGAGATGGAGCGTAAAAAAAGGAATATGTCGTTCCAAGTGGAATTACTTTAACATTGAAAATAGCTTCAGTAAAACAAGCCACTTCTTACTAATTGCGCAATAAAATAACTTTTGCCTTTGACACTATGGTGTACAACATCACTGAGAAGATTTCAGTTGAGTTACATTGCATTGAAACTTGAATTACCTGCATAACCAGCAGGCCAAACTTGTTTTTAAATGCATTTTTTGTGCCACAATTGCCTGACCTCCATGATTTATTTATGGCAACTGTTAAGGCAGAAGAGGATGCATGCACTCTACTGTCACTCGTCTAAAGTGGTGTAAAGTGTAGACAGTTGTTTCCATCCATCCATCTATCTATCTATCCATCTATTCATCCATCCTACCATCCGCACTAGGACACACAGGAAATTGGTTGTTTTGGGGCAATTGTCTCGACATATTTATTTAACAGCTGTTTGCGCACCAATCTTGCCGATGTGTTGCAGAGAACCAGAGAAATATTGCAACATAATTCTTTCTACAAGAAAGTAACTGAGTGATCAGTCTATGTAACACATAGTTTTGGGGTTTTTTTGTGCTTCCCTTATATCTGAAGTTGCCCCATTTTCTGTTAGATTTATTCCAGATTACAATTTTGTTTATAAGTGAAGCCAGGATTAAAACAAATAACAATCTGTTATTGCCCAAAAAAACAAAAACGACAGTAGCAGAGCCACAGGCCACAGTGTGCGGAGGTTGCCCTCCTGTGGTGTACATCTCATCATTCTCACCTGCTACTGAGCTCTGGTTGCCATGCCAATCCACTACAGCCTCGCCTCTGGCCGGATACAGCTCCATCATTAGAGCTGTTGTCACAAGGGGATGTTTCAAGTGTACATTCCTCCCTCCACTCTCTCTCTCTCTCTTTCCTTCTTGCCTCAGCTGCACCACCCTCTACGATCCCCTAACCCACCATTCCTGGTGCAATAGACGCTTCAACCCCCCCCCCCCCCCCCCCCCCACCCGTATGCTCAGCTGTGGAGCCCCTCATACAGCGCTACGTCCCCGGACTCCCCTTTATTACCATATCATGAGAGCGATGTGCCTTAGGCGTGCAGCAATGCAGCGCACCGCCTGTGTCTTTAAGAGGAGAGAGAGTGAGTATAATGTGTAATGGGGAAGAACTAAGGCATGGAGAGCGAAGTGAGAGAGTGGGTGAGGGAGTGTGAATTTATCATGGGCAACATTTGCGCCTCATTCCAAACTGTATGCTGAGCATCCCTGCACCGGCATGCAAAGTCTCCCAAAGCTCACACCGCTGAAGAGTACGCCCATCTCCTCTCTCTCTCTCTCTCTCTCTCTCTCTCTCTCTCTCTCTCTCTCTCTCTCTCTCTCTCTCTCTCTCTCTCTCTCTCTCTCTCTCTCGATCACACACACAACCAGGCTCTTCCACCCAGCCTCTCGCTCACACATACACACACAAACGTACACACAACACACACGTGCTCGCTGTCACACACGCGCAGTGCTGTCAGGAGCGCCGCTGCTGGACCATAGCCATCTCGTGAAGGAGGTTCCAGCGGAGGGAAGAGAAAGCCGCGGCGAGACAAAGGGAAGGAGGACGGTAGAAGGAAAGGAGCAAATAGGAGCGCGGGGACCGGCAAAAAGGAAGGAGAGAACCAGCGCTTTGTAAAAGAAGAGAAAGCGAGGACCAGGAGGAGGGAGGAGGAGAGAGGAAAAAAAAAGAGGAGGGGGAACAGGAAACGCGATCACTTTCAGCTGCAGCGGTCCGTGTCGCAGCATGGGCAATGCACCATCCCAAGGCATGTCAACCCTTATCTTTATGCATACTTGTGTAACAGGTATTTTTTTTTTTTCTTTCTGATTCCGCGTGTTGTGCCGTCCAACCAGCTGGCTGTCCTCCTGTCACACTCTGTGAAGGCAGGTGATGGGGGGTTGGGCTGCCTGAAGGCTCGTGTTGAGCGGCATCGCTCGGGGAGAGATGCTGTAAGGGAGCATCAGTTGACGGGTGGTGGGGTGGGAGCGAGGCGCCTGGGGAGAGGCGAGGGAGGATGTCGTAGGACGCGGTCCTGGGCGTGCTGTGGAAACACTGGGTGGAGGCACCATGTGTGGGAGTAGAGAGAGATGGGAGGGGGCTGGTGTACAGCAGAAGTCCTATCAGTGAAGCAGGTGGTGCCGGTGGGTGTGTGTGTGTGTGTGTGTGTGTGTGTGTGTGTGTGTGTGTGTGTGTGTGTGTGTGTGTGTGTGTGTGTGTGTGTGTGTGTGTGTGTGTTTTGTGTGTTTGTGCGTGTGTGAAGGATAGAGGGAGGGGACTTGTGAGAAAGCGTTTTATGTGTGTGGGTAAGCACAAAGTGTATTGATGTTGCATTGGCTGCTGTCAATGACAAAGGCATTGGCTCTAAGCGTGTGTGTGTGTGTGTGTGTGTGTGTGTGTGTGTGTGTGTGTGTGTGTGTGTGTGTGTGTGTGTGTGTGTGTGTGTGTGAGGGAGAGGATGCGATAAAGGTGAATAAAAGCAATAAAAAATGGAGGATGTAATGACAAGTTAATGAGGGACAAGGCAGCTCTGCCTTAAGTGGAAGGGGGATGGTATTGAAAATGGATGAACGGGTGGGTCAACTTTCTAATGCGATGCTCTCGCTAGATACCCTCAGGCCTTCATCACTCTTTATTTTTCCTATCTTTCAACTCATTCTCTCCATCACTCCATTTCCCCCTCTACCGTGGTGGTGAAGGTGAAATGCCGGCTGCAAGTTTTGTCTCGTGTGAAAGATGAGGCTGAAAATGAACTGACGCTCACTGATTCCTGGTGAGAAGCAATCAAATGCCTCGAGATGTGTGTATTATGCGCCAGCGAGAACATACTGTGTGTTTGCAGTTGTTTAAACATGCAGCCCATGTGTTTCAAGACGTGTAAATAATGCAAATGACAACAGATCAAGAATGAAGTGTGGAAAAGGTGTAAGTAGGAAATGGGGAGAATATACTTGATGCATGTTGAAACACTCCTGGGATGGAGGGGATTTCTGACAGGCAGCAAAAAGAACCGTCTCCTTTTAAGATGCAAAAATACAAAGAAAGATTGGGATGAAAGGATAAATGCTTCGATTTTAGAGAGAAGGGCGACGCCACACAGCTCAGGGAATTCATCCACTCTCATTACCTACTAACTCCTCATTCTCCCTCACCTTTTCTCCCTCCTTTCTTCCTCCCCTCCTCTTCATCCCTTTGCTTGCCTCTCACCAAGGGACAGTCTCGTAGCTAGTGTGGCAGAGGAGAAGCGAGACAAGAAACAGAGGATATGAAAGACGGGGAGAGAATGAAAGGAAGTTCGAAAGAACAAAAGACAAAAAAAGGTTTTATTCGTAGATGGACAGGTAAGTTGCGATTCAGAGGCAGCGTAATTTGGCTTTAGCACAGCTGAAGTGGAGCCGAGTGTGTGAACGAGGTCATTACTTGGGGGTAATTGCACTAACTCAACAGTGGAATAGTAAAGCAACTTGTTTGTTCTTGAGCCTGCTGTATCGATGCCTTCAACTTATTCGGTCAGTCTTTTCGGCCGCTGCGTTTGGTATTCTGCTGATGACCTTTGAAAGGTTTCATTTCCCCTTGCTGATATTTGACTTCTTTTGTCAGGCTGTTTGTTTAAAGACAGAGAAAATCATTTTGAAGCTCAGGTGAAGGCAGAGACGCGCTATAAGACCCTTTTGCACTGGCCAGAGGTCTGTGTGTGTATATTGGATTTTTTTTTTTGCTTTATCACTGAAAAGCTTGTCCTTGGAGTTCTGTGTGTAGTCAGTGTCTATCTTAGAAGGATTGACATGGATTAGGCTAAATACGGACCCCTGGGTGTCTTTTATCTAAAAAGCGACAATAGACTTGGCTGCGAGTTTTATTCTCTATAGAAACACAGCAGTTTCTGAATAATTTGGTGAAACAAACGCTTTTCACTCATGTAAACCTGCGGCATTCAGGAGTGTCATTGCGATTCGTGGCGATTCAACGTGCTAATTTAACACAATGCAGCCAAAGACCAACCTAATCGCTTTCGAGCCACCAGCGAGGCAGCAATTTGCCAACACGGGCTCAGTTTTTGCCAAGTTGGCCATTGCATTTAGTAGCCAGAGTTGAACCGCTGCCTATATGAGTGCAAATAGAAGCATCTTTATAAGCCCATTACTGAGTTTTTACCAGTTCACACTGCAAAGCTAAACCATGAAGAATAGATTAAGAAGAGCCAGGCGTTAAGCCCAGCATTAGCCTGCTGGAAAGCTAATGCTTATCGCAATGGTTTCATTGTGTAGAGACTGTAGATCCTAGTAGCTTTCTGTGCCTTCATGTTACACCTAGTATGTTCAGCTGAGCTTTATGTCAACACACATATCTGTCAGTCCCCTGATCCTTTCCAGTGAGGCAAAGCCAGAATTGTAGCGTCGAGGAGGGGCCTGCTGCAGCTGTGACGCCGTCACACTGTCTGCTGAAGTGATGTTACAGAGTATGAAACCAGAGAACTGGCAGAGGAGTCGCACGACTCAAACATGACGGTGTCTCAGATGTTGTGATTCACCGGATTTCTGTTCAGTTGTGCTGCGTTTGGACCACAGGTCAAAGTGTGAGGTAACGTGATCGCCTCCTGGCTGGAGTCACCTTCTGTAGTTTATACATTTCTGCAAGCTGACGACAAGGAAAGTTTATTTATATAGCATCCCTCAGACACAAGGCAATTCAAAGTGCCTGACAAGAACTTGGAAATACATTAGGAGGAAGAATTGAACTGACATTACGGGTTTCCTGCGGTGGTGTGTCGGGTTAGGTCTCGACCTTGAGTGTCCCAGGTTCAAGTCTCACTTGTAGCAAGAGGGGCATGAGTTGTAAAAACTAGCCAAGTGTAAGTAACAATGGCTTTCCGTGGTGACCCCTGTATAAAGCGAGCAGTTGAATAGACTCCACTAGAATGAAGGAACATGAGGTAATTAAAAACAAAAGCTGAAAGCGAGATAATAAATAAACATCTGGATTGTGGGATGTTGTTCAAGTATTTTTGCAGAACTATTGAAGTCTGGTTACAGATAATCACAATCCTCTCAATCAATTACAGCGTTAAATTAGTCTGTGTCTGCATTTATATCCCACAACCAAACTGACGGAAGCCATGTGAAGATAAAAGCTTTTGATTTCCATCAAACCGGCTGTTGAGCCGATCTGTTTACCCTCTTTTCACGTCTATACCAAGAGCAAAGACAGGTGGACTGAACCAGGTCGTGTCGCCACGCGTTTATCAGATTTTCATCTGGCAGGCAAAGACACAACCTCGGTCGATAAGCATTATGCCCTCTCCATTGTCCTTTGTCCTCTCCATTGTTGGAATCTATTTAGGAAGGGATGAAACCACAGCTGATATGAGTTTTTTGGTAGAAATGTTTGTTCTTTGCCAATCGGCTGCTTTAAGCTTTTAAGCTCTTCTCATTGACAGCAGAAACGCTGTGGATCTGTCTCTCTCTGTTTGCAGAGTCACTGTTTTGTACTTATGCACCTGCTTATTCCCTTGGTCTGTGCCGCACAAAGCCCCCCTGAATGCTGCCTTGTGATTGGCTAGCGATGATGCAATCTTTCATAGTGGAGGAGCGCCGTGTTTTGCGGGGCATTTCTGAAGTAATTGACCCTGCGGGGAATAGCATTTCCAGAGTTGTACTGATGTCAGAGTAAATCAGCTGAACTAAATATTAACATGATGTACAAACAACCTCTCGTTTGTAACACGGCTTGAGCTCATAATGACTGCATGATGAGAAAATCCCAGACTTCCCTGTCCAAATCGCCAAGCTGTCTAGGTTTGATTCGCCGTGTGTCCTTGTACGCTGGGGGCTTTCGCTCGCATGTGTGCATCCACACGCTTGTGTACAAATGCGTACTGAGCGTTTGCGGTCCAATGATAACGGCACACATGCAACACTTAATCGTGTCATGAAACAACAAATCAAGTCACACAAATCAGCTGTAATTGCTCTGCAGAGTTTGTTTTTCTGCAGCTTATTCCACTTAGCGGGGATTCCTTAATGCAAAATGAGTTTTGTAAGTAAAAAGAGAGTAAAACTTTGTGAATGGTTTGTGCTTACTCCAGAGGTTTGTGGCCTGTATGATGAGTTTCTCTCAGCTGCTGTGGTAAGCACACTAGTAAGCTCTGACGGCCATTAAAGATTCAAGGGTTTAAATATTACATGCTTTATCAAAGGTCCTTGTTTCTATGCCACAACTGTGTGCGCAGTCGAGTTGCGAGTGTTTGAATAGTAATGGACAGAAAAATTGGGAGTCATCAGGATGATTTTTCGTTTTAAGAAAAATTGGCGCACAATTTAGTCAGATCAAAAGGTTAGGCAGGAAAAGTAGTTTTCAAGATTTAAGATTGGTCACAAATGATGTTTTGCGCCTCCACCTGCAAGGGAAAAAAATGTGAAGATAAAAAATATGTTCAGTGTTAGCTTGATAGTTCCACTTAATTTTGACCTTTCCTGAGAGAATTACAGCAAAGCAAAGAGGATGTTTACTCTCTCCAAGACGTGTATGTTTACTGAAATCACATTGGTCACACCTTTAAATGTAAAAAATTATTCACTCCTCTTATTTACTTAAACGTGGATCAAATATAGCACACTTGAATGGAGTACTATGAGGAATAGTAAACTGTAACACCCTCAAAGTATTCACTGCTACTCATGTATGATTCCTAAATATATTGGCATCAGCTAATCCTTCTTCTAACCACCCCCCCCCCACAATTCAAACCGACGGCTGTAGAACATGTTGAGATGCTAAATGATGCGGCTTGTTATTGAATCTGATGTAACCCGTCCCCATTCAATACAATTTCTTTTGTCTGTGTCCTAAAACTCCTTGTTTCTGCTGTCAGCCACATTTATTCAGTCACGGTGGGCCACAGTGATTTTTTTCGTGCCTGCGCAGTCCCCAGCCTCATGTAGCCTGACATTAAAAATAATTCCTGTGATTTCATAGACCAAGGTACACTGATTTTACATCAGTGACACAAAAAAAGCCTCCCGAGCAGAGATTTTGGATCTGTTTCTGGATTAGCCCAATCACTCTGAAAAGACCAAAGGCACAATATAGTCAATAGGAAATATATATATATATATGTTTAGAAATCAAACCACTTCATAAACACTGAATATCTGACTTGTTTCTAAGGACCAAAGAGCTCGTCATTCTTTCCCCACAATTTCTATATGTGGCCGCTACATAGGGTGCGATGTGTGGAGGAGAACATTTAAACTGAAATACACTCTTTATTCTTAGTAACACGTTGTAGTAAATATTTCTGATAAAGCTTTACGTAGCCTATGAATCCCAACAGCCAATCATGACAAAGTCTTTAACTGAGTGTGCGTCATGTTAATAGCTGAGAGTTAATAGTCACAGATTCACTCTCGATGGGTGAAAATTACCAGCCCTGCTTTACTTGAACTTTTTTAAGTACCCAACTTCCTATCAGTGTAGACTTTGTAGCTCCTCTTCATCTCTTGACTGCCTTCTTTCTGCTGTTGAACTCCTTGCACGCTGCAGCACTTGAACGTGTTTACCATTCGATGAGAAAATTAAAAATTTCTCTTTAGCAAAATGGCTAAATGGCTCACCTTTCATTTTTTTCCAACAATTGCATGAACCCTAGTAGTGCACGTTTTTTTGCTTGGCTGTGATTGTTTCTTTGGCTCCGTTTGCACCAACTTTTCATATTAAAACAAACATTTTGTTGTGTTTTGGGTGTCCATGTATATGATAACAGACAACTTTTCTGAAACACTCTACTGTACATGTGCTCCAAGGCTGTAAGAAATAGTTCTTCTGTACATGCCTGAGTAGGTGGACAACAACAACAATGGCGGCCTCCAGAGTGTCATGACTCACTGTTCATATTCTCCTGGGTCTTCGTAGTTTCATATTTGACAACCACCCAGAATAGCAGTCCAACTTTGTCATCTGTCATTCATTACAAAAACTACCAACAGCACCAACTCCTGCCCTGGCATGCTCATTACATTGTTTTCAGCTTTTCTGCCATTTCCGTGTAAAACGGACATCCTTTTGAAAATGTTGTTGCATAAACAGGGCCGTAATATCTTTTTACAACGACAAAATACTATGTATTTTAGCACGGGCACCTCTCACACACCCTCCTCATCCTCATGCAACCAAGCATGCGAACATGCACACACACACACACACACACACACACACACACACGTGTGCCAGGATGTTAATGACCAGACTTTGTTTGAGGTACTTTGAGGACACACAAACTAAATCTGTAGCATCTAACCCCATCAGTTGCTTGTCTAAACGCAGTCAAGTTGTTGGAAATCTGAAATAGCAGTTATTGCTGATGCAGAAGTTATTGGTCGTAAAAATGACAATCTAATTCCGCAAGGTCTGTGGAGATTTTGCTCCTTTTTGAATCTGAAAAGTAAATGAAAAAATGTTGCTAGCATATCCAATAGTGATCCTTCAATACAAGTTTGTTTTTTCAGTTTAGTTTATATAGTGCCAAAGAAAATACAGCAAAAATCCAACAATCCCACATGAAACAGTGAAGAGAAAGAAACCTCCCTTTTGCCAATATGAAACCTCCAGCAGATCCTGACTCAGAATTTTGAAGCCGAGTCTTAAATGTTCAAACGGCGCTCAGTTTTGTGTTGCTTAAAATAAAGTATCTGCAAAATGAATTGGTAGATTACTTTCCTGCAGAGGAGTTTTAATGCTGCTGCTGCTGAAAACTCACTCACCTGTAATAATCTGACAAAACCCAGTCCCTACTGATTTTAACATTATTAATTAAGCAATATAGTTCTGCAATTGTCTCATCCTGCTTTCAATTGCAGATTTCTAATAAACCAATGGTCAATGCAGACGCTCCTGCTTCTCGTCCTGCTTTCTACTTGTGCGGTGGAAGGTAGATTGTTATATTTCCATAAAGAGCAGAAAATGACAGTGAAATTACTCTGCGGCAGCTTGTACAGCATGACTCCGGTACAATTGTGCTGCAGGTCCAGGAGGACAATATTTCCTTCATTATCCCCAGCATTTCCCTCCTCGCAGTGCTGTAGTTGGTCCACCGTGATCTCTTGGAAAAGCCTCGCTGCCCTAATGTGCTCTTGAAATCTCTGGCCTGTGAGTCATAAAAACAACTTGTCATATATTAAGGTGTTGTATAGCGATCAATATGGACCATAAATCAAAAGTAGCTTTCTGCTGACTATTTAGATGCCGGGTGGCAAAGAGCTTCTTTGTGCTGCAGCAAGAGAAAGGAAGGGAAAAGAAACTGCAAATGCAAGTGGCGTTGTAGTATAATGGCGAGATAATGAGAATGCCACCTCTCTATATAGTTGGAATGCCAAGACATTTAGCCTTTCAATGCTTAGCTATTTACAAATATATTAGTTGTATGTGCCCCAGCCGTAATTATAATCCTTCTCGGCAGTATTTAAAAGCAGCATCTGTCTCCTCCTGTAGTGACAGTTGGTACAGTGCAGATCAGTGTGTGGAAATCTTGGGAGATAATGAGATAAATATTTAAATTTGATGGGGATGAAGCACTTGTTTCATTTCAGAGCTCAGCTTTTTTTTTTTTTGTTGACAGAAGCTGATGGTCACTTCTTGGAGTTTTGGGATTTCAGTTGAGTAGACATTATAAGAAAAACTTAAACCAGTTAAATTGCTAGTTACAGCTCATGCATAAATTAATTTTTCCTGTCTGCATCCACCATTGGTACTGCCTGTAGCGATCATCTAAAGCTTCATTGACAATATGCACATTCTTCTGGCTGTCAGTATTTGAAGGATGGTAGTTGTGTTTCAATTCATTACATTTATTTTGTTCACCTGGTGCACTTCAACTGAAATGACGACATCATTCAATATAACCTGTCCTGAGCAAACTGAATGTTTTAGTAGCATTGATGTCTATGTAAGTTGACCTTTTTTCTTTGATCTTTCAAAAACCCATGCATTGAACCAAATTCTTATCAGAACCGAAGCACAGTCTGCTCAGTCTTATAATAGCAATTTGTACCACACGGGCAGGAGTCACTCCACCTCTTTCTGCTTTCAGCCAAGGAACAGAAAAAGAAGCACAGGATGATGTAAATCTAGAAAACAAAAAAAAACAGCCAGGGCTTAAGCTTTTGGCAAGAACTCTTAAAACCAGTTACTCATTACTGCTACCAAATGCACCAAAATGGCTTCAGCCAGTAGAGAGAATGCAGGACAAATACCCCAGAAAAACAAAACAAAACAAAAAAAAAACACATGGTGGGATGTGGTTTTTTTTGTTTTGTTTTTCTGGGGTATTTGTCATCTGTCTGGCAGCACTCCTTTGAATGAGTTGGAGGTTTTGTTAAAATTGCCAAAATGAAGTAACTTGCAGTAGTCCAATCTGGAGGAGATAAAGGCATAGACGATCATTTGGGTAGGGTGAATGATCGACGGAGCTGTGCAATGATTTTGAAATGGGAAAAAAAAATTGTTTTGCACTTGTTGCATTTGTTTGCTGTGGGATTCAAAGAGGAGGAAGGGGTTGAACTGCATACTGTGGTTAGTGACAGCAGAGGAGATTAGATATGCTTACGAGAAAAGGCTGCAGTGGTTATGGGAGATGACAGCATCTGATGGGGGTACTGATCAATAGAACTTTGGTTTTGAGTTATGTAGTTGCCGAAAGTTAATCCATGCCTTTATCTCTTCCAGACGGAAGGTGAGTGTGGAGAGTGAGGGAGCAGAAGATGGATGAGGGTCCATGGAGAATTGAGTGTCATCAGCATAGCAGTGGAAGGAGAATCTAATGTGGCTGATTCATTGAACAAAAGGGGAGCATGTATTTATGGGGAAAAGACCAAGGACGGATCCTTGAAGAATCCTATAGATGATACTATGAGTCAATGGGCTCATACTGTCCATTTGACTTCAGCGAGGGCGATATACTCAGTCCTGTGTGTGAGATGGGATTGAAACCAGGAGAGAATGGAGTCATGGAGCTTTGCTCAATTGGATGTTTAACATTTAGTCATTCCGATCTAATAAATAACAAACACCAATTTCTGTGTTATTTATATAGTGTTAGAACTAGCCCAGAGAAAAACTATGGACTATTGAGAAATAAGGTGTAAAACAGTCCAGACGTGGTGTTTTTAAAATTTTATGACTGTATCCTCACTGCGGTGAGGTGCATCAGTTTGGCTGTTAGCTCGACTGTGAAGTAATTGGCTGTGTGTGCATGCATGTGTGTGTGCTTTCCCTGTGCACTGTGTGCTCTGCCCCTCGCCTAAAGTTTGCAGTGACAGGCTCCAGACCCCTGCCACCCTGCGCCTGGTAATGCATCTATAGAAGATGGATTGTTGTCAGCCACACGCATCTTTATAAGTTAGCTTTCAAGATAAAATCCATCTTCTGTCAGAGCGGAGACAGTCTGTTTCCTCCGTCGGGTATCAGTTTCCCTCTTTATTGCTTACGTTTCGCTCTCCAGTAAAGACTGGAAATTGAAATACAATGCCCAGGCCAATGTTAAGATGTTTAAACACTCCCTGGCTACATAATTTGGCACAAGCATGCAATTTAATGCAATTCGGACTATCAGATTTTCAGCAAATTCCACAACAGGTAAAACTGTGTTGACACAATACTGAAATCTTTTTCTTGCCCTCCAACACTGAATTTTAGGGAAGTGGTTGCAGAATGCGTTGTCAGTCAGCCTTACCTTTTAAAGGTATAATAATAAAAGGCAGAGGATTATATTTTGTTTTACAAATCTGTCTGAAAAAGCTTATTTGAAAGTTTTGGCCATAAACATCAACATGACTGTCATTTTTTTATTGTTCTTATATGCCAAAAAAGGCTTTACTGTATGAACTGACATGCCTGTGTAATACTGCTTTGTTTACTGCTTTTCTATACCTCCTCACCTGCAGTCTTCTAGTCCATCCACGCCTCTAAAGCTTTCTCCTTGTGGAACAAGGTCTGATATCCCGATGAGCCACACCTGCTGTTTTGTCGCACCCGAAATAGCAACTTGCACACTTTAATATTCAGTGGAAATGGGGCACATAGTGTCAGATTCAAATACAGTACATCTGCTTCCTCCCTGCGTCAGGACACCAATATTCTAAACATAGGAGAAACAGATCATGCTGCGCTGTTCTGCATCGGACCAGTGTTTCGTTTGGTGGTCATATTTGTGTGGCTCGTATTAAACATTTAAAAACCAGGTAAATGCCTAACGGGTTCGCAGGAACTTGAGTTGAATAGCTTACAAATGTGTCACATTCAGAGTACATGGAGGGCTTGATTTAGCTCATGAGTGAGATGCCTCTGGGCTAAAGACTCATTTCTGGCATCTGTGTTACCTCACAAAAGATGCTAGATTTAAGGCTGGACAAGCCTGACGTGGGGGTACAGTTATACCATAAAACTTCCTCGGTAGAAAAGGGAGAGAAGAAGAAAGTGGAAGGATTAGAGGAAATAACGATGGTGGCGTGAGGGAGATGCAAGCAGAGGCGGCAGCAGTCTTCTTTCTTCTAAGTCAGACTGTTTCCTCCTACGATCTTCTCCCATCACTTCTGATTTTCACTTCGAAGACGCTCAGGCAGGAATACAAAGCAGGGTGAGCAGGCTCTGGTGATTTTGGGCAGATTACCCTCCTTCTGTTTCTGACTGGATCCAAATATCCCTCATCTCATTCTGGCCCCGGTCTCATTAGACTCTCCTTCTCTGCCTCTTCGCTCGGACTAAATGTTGATTTGTGGAACTCTAACGAGAGATTTACTATCACTTTGAGAACTGAAGCTTCAGATATGTCTTCACTGCCTTGGGGCTTGGCTACAATTTAGATTTCAATCTTCACTCTGCCCCGGCCCACATTTAAACCTCAATCACATTTACTGTCACTTTGGCACCGGTCTCAATCTCTTAACTCACTCAGCCGTTTAAGCATGTCCACATCCCTGTAGGTGTGTTCTGGGTGGTACGTCCTCATGTGATTGCTGGCGACTGCAGCAAAATAGTCCGTGCCAGGCTGCAACTTTGTGGATCACGTTTCATTTTGTTCCTCATTCCCCACGAGGAGCAACCTTTCACACAAGGAACCAATTCCCCTGCGTTATCGGCTGCTAATATACATGTAATGAGTTGTAACTGGCTCAGAAGCTGATAGAGACCTGCATTTTCCAGGACTCTGGCTGAGCTTAAAAAATGGACTTGTCACTGCGACCACTGCAGCTGCAAACATAGCATGTGAAATGTATGAACAAGGCCAAACCCAATGCCATCAACTATTAGAGCAGTGAGTCTGAAAAGGTCAGCTCTGTTTTACCCCGAGACGGACCTGCGTCCTTCCAGCTCATCCAGAGCTGCCTGTTTTGTATCTCTTGATTAATTAGCTCTGTGGCTTCCATCTCCTCAGTCCAGTTTATTAATGGGAGACCAAGGGCTTTGACATAGTGCTTGTCATTAGCTCTTTTTGAAACGCAGCCAGCAGTTTGCACGACAGGCACAGGAGAGATGTGAGCCCTGCATGAGATTTTTTGTTTTGTTTTTTATAGACCAGAAGCAGGGAAGATGTTTTCTGAGTTGTTGTGAGGGGCATGTAATAAAAAGAGAGGGGGAGAAGGAGGAAAATGGCTTCTCTGAATATGTTCATCTGGGCTTGTGTGTTGCCTGGTTGTTGGTGCTGCTGGTAGTGAGTCACTCCTAGGTCATAATCTCAGCACCAAGGAGTTGCCTTCTCACGTTTGACCTTGCTCAATAACAGGAGCTCTGTTGAGGACTGCTCACCGAGGTAATCACTGCCACAGCCAGAGCTTGGCCGGTAACTTGCATCAAGGATGTTTGAAGGTTGTCACTGTTCCCTTTTCCTGTCCTGTTGTGTTGATGTGCAGCTGAGGCACCTCCGCAAATGTGTTTTGTAGTTCTTGAAATTACCCAGGGTGGCTGTGGCATGGTTTGTAATCTCAAGGTTGGTAGTTCAGTGACATTCAGTGAAGGTCAAAGTGTTTTGTAATGCAAGTTGTTTATTAGCATTACACAAGAACATCAAAACTTCATCAAATTGCTTTTGTTGCTGCACTTGATTTCTTGAAAAAGACGGAAAGCAGTGACTCCATTTATTTCTACAATACATTTGTGGAAACAATTTTGTGTTGATTAATGCAGTTTGGAGCAGACGAGGCAGAGACAGTTGGAAATCAATAAACAGTTGATGTGTCTAATGTTGGATCTCAGAAGGACAGCTAATTATTGATGAGTGCTTCCCACACATTTTTGTCTTTGGAAATGTAGCCTTGTGTTGCATTCCATCTTTATGTATGAAAAGAAATGAAAGTCTAAAGCCTCTATCTATCTATCTATCTATCTATCTATCTATCTATCTATCTATCTATCTATCTATCTATCTATCTATCTATCTATCTATCTATCTATCTATCTATCTATCTATCTATCTATCTTCAAGATGGAGAGTTTTCCTTTTTTTAATTTTTTTGAAATATTTATTAACTTGTTTTGTATGGACGAGGTTTTAATGTCCTTTTAGCTTTAATACTATCATCCTATTAAAAAGCTGCTCAATAAGTTTGGTTCGTTTGCAGACATCATAACTCCAGTTACAGCATTGAGGTACTTTCCTCCTCGGTTATGCGTTAATGATAAATTATTTGGTCAAATTCAATACAGTTCTTTTTTGTTTGTTTTGTCTTTCTTTGCGAGCTCGAATTTGCAGCAGCTTCAGGAAAAGAAAGAGGAACGAGGAGGTGGAAGTTGAATTTGCTTCAATGTTTTATTTATAGGGTAAAGGGATGTGGACACGTAAATAATCATCGCCTCATACATAAACACATAATACTTCATGAGGCTATATTTCCAACAATATCCAATGTCTTCTGCTGCTGGGAAGAAGCATATTAAAGATATCAGGAATCAGTTTGGAGATCTTAAATGGCTGTAGGATTGTTTAGCCAGAGTTCAGAATATATTTTCATCTTTACCAAAGCATCAATTAACACACCAACGTCACCTTCCTGACAGTCATGCTGCTGGCATGACAGAAAATCTGTCATATAAACATGCACATGTACAGGTAATTATTTACATACATTGCATGTCTACCCCAACTGTCAGGCACCTGATGATGAGAGGAGCTCCTCCGATCCCCAAGCCCTACATTCCTCCCACAGTTACTAGGAAACTGGAGGCTCACGGAGCCGGCTGTGGAGGTGCAGCAAAGCAGCAGACCGATACCAGGTGGTAATGTGAATACGAGAAGTGACGCTCTGGGGTTAAATGCTAGATACTGGATCCATTAAAAGATTACAGTGTTGTTAGATTTGTTGGTGTCTCGACTATGCATTCATTGAGATTGCTAATTCTGTATTTAATTTAATTCGCTGGCGAGGAATGCATTCACAGAGGTGCACATATATTGTCTCCATGTTCCCCTCAGCTCTGCTTGTTTGTTTGTGTCGCTTAGCTTTAACAAGCACACCTTCCCAAGTCTCTAGATTTCATGCTCCCTCTGCAGTGATAAACGTGTCCACACCGGTAATGACCCTGCTTACCGGCTCTTTCGCGCTAATAAACAATGTATTAGTCTCATTGTGCATGCATGCCGGATCACCCAGCCATGCATCAAACAATTGATCTCCCACCAGGTGTTTGGACAGGGAATGCTGCAGTTCTCCTGACCTTATAATCTCTGACTCTGAGTGAGTGCACACCCAAGCTGTATATTTTATTGGCCTAAAGCATGCATATTGATGCATTTGCCTATGTGTTGTTTTTTTGTGTGTGTGTTTTTTTTTGGAGATAGTGTTTTTAAACTTCTGCTTGGTTTTCTGCAGAGAACTGGGTGTGACAATGTGGCTCCTTTGGGCTGCTGCTTTTTGCTTTTGGCTGATGTGTTTTTGCTTGGCTGGGAACGTGCGGCAAGCTATTTGTTCATTGTTGCAGCCCTCTCTTCTTGGCATGCCGTGGTGCCAAGAGGCCGTCATGGTAAAATATCAGCTCCACCTTTGAGATAACAGCAGGAATTCTGCACCAGCGACTGCAGAGCTACAGAGAGAGAAGCTGCAGGCTTTAGCAGCAGAGCTCAACCAGCCCAACCCACCGCACCCCCACCACTGCCAAACAGATGCTCTGGAGATATCAACGTATACACAGATGGGTTCGTGCCTGTCATTCAGGCCGCCATGATATTTGCTCATGCAGCTGTATGTTGCCAGAAATGTCATTTCTGAAACACATGAAGGTTGATGCTGGTTGGCTGACAACAGAGACTCTCCCAGGCTTTATGAAGATGATTGTGTTATTGTATCATTATTCACTTGTTCACTACGTGATTGCCTCTTTACACATGACGCTCGCTCAGGTTGTGCACGCAGTGTCTGGGCTCATTTTTACCAACATCAATCACTCATATCTTGCCCTCACAAGTTTCTCTGACACTCACCCTGAAACAAAGCTTCAAATATTAATGCCTCGGCAGAATTATTAATGCACTGTGCGCTCTCTGAGGGGAGTTTGTATTTTACTGGTTTCATTAAAAGATGTTCTCGTCAGCTGTGGAAAATGTCAGAAATAGGTTGCTGTAGACACCATGGACTTTCCATGATTGCCTTGTGTCTTGCCTCTATTTAGTTTTTTCAAAGTTGATTCAGTCCTCTCTCACCTTGCATGATGTGTTGAGCACAACTTGAGAACAGAGAATCCACATTCAAAGCCAAGAAAATCCCCCTTGAATACAGTTTGAATCTTCTCTTTTTTTTAATTGGAGAAAAAAATGACATCAGCACAGAGCACACATTTACTATACAATGTAAATATCAATACAATCTGGCTTACTTGCATTGCAATCATGTGCATGTAGACACATTTCCTACAGAAATCCTTTGAGCTGAATAGAGCCCTTCGTGCACATGGGATGTGATGTGGCTAATAATTGCTGAGTCCTTGCTCAAGCACAAATTGACAAATTCACTGTAGCTCACTGGGTTATCATTGAGTGTCCTGTTGTTTGTTACAGTACAGTGCTTACAATGCAAATGTATCGGTAATCGATGTCAAATGCGGCGATGAAATGTCGAGGACACAAAGTTGTTGTTCTTTTGTGGCCGGGCATCTCCCCTGAGCCCGCACGCTCACGGCGAGAGTCAGGCAGAGAGATGGAGAGGAGTATCTTTATTTGAAGTTGATCCTTCCTGCATTTGCAGTCTGTTCTGCCTCGGTGTGTAAGCCTGTTAACCACAAACAGTTGTTGCACAGCATGCAAATGGGGCTTTGCAGGAGACAGGTCTCACCTTGTGCAGGCAAACGATGAGTGATTTGCACGTTTTCTCCATGGCGCTCTCTTGTGGTATTGTTTACATAGACTGTTGATAATCAGCGTATCATCTGGGTTATTCAAGGGCTGCCACTGGAGCTGCTGTGATTAGTCAATTAATTGATTAGTTTATGTGCAAAACGTCTGAATGCAATAGTTTTGTTTATTATTTTACAAGCTGAATTGCATCAGGTTGTGGATATTTCTAGTTTTGACATCTGTGGAATTTAGTCTTTTTTTGTTTTCTGCATGTGGTTATTTTTCTCAGCTGTGCAACCAATGGTTTGAAATCATCTCCAATGATGAAATAGCGGAGAAACGAGCAGGGGAAAAAAGCAGCATGTCCTTTTAATTGGAGGGGTAAATCGGAGGCATTTTTATTCACCAATCAATTTTCCATCGATCAGCTAATCAGTTAATCAGCAAGGGCGTTTCAGCAGATACACCCGGCTCTGCAAGTACATCCAGTTCCCTCATAGTTTTGCAGATTTTCAAGCCTTTCTGGTTCCGCCTATATTCTTTCTTTCTGCCCCCTAGTGTGTGTAGAGTGTGTGTCCCTCTTTGTGCCCCCCCCCCCTTCTGCTGTTTGTGATAATGACAGCCGGCTGTGTTTGAATGATTCATAGCTGAATTCTAATGAGACATGCTGCAGATGTCTTGGAGAAGCCAAGCTGTGCCCTTTAGGTGTCACTCAGCGTGCAGGGGCTGCTGGTCACCTGTACGTCTCGCCCTCGCCACGCCACACAATAAAAAAAAAAAAAAGGGCCAGCTGAAGCATCAGGTTCTTAATTTCCTATTTGCTCCATGCTTAATTTAACCTTTCTAACTTTGGGTGTTGTTATGGTAATTTATAACATTCGCTCGATGCGCCTGTGATTGAGAGCAATATTATGAGCAGACTAAAATAGATTAATTGTTTCTGCAGATGCTTTGCAATAAGACGGGAGAGTGCAACAAGATCTAAAAGAAGAAGGTCAGGGGGAGAGACAGGACATGAGCCCGGTGCAGCAGAGGAAGGCCAGCGAGCTGTCTAATAACAATAGGGAGCTGTGTTGGCCTTCAAAATATGCCTCATCACTCTCTCCTTCTCATCTCCTTTGCACTCTCTCCCGTCTTTTCTTGTTTCATCTTCACGGTCGAATATACCTGATGCTGCCCGGGCATAGCATGAGTCAGTATTGATTTCTCTGCCTTCTGCTCTCGTGGTGGGTGTGTGATGCAGGAGTTCAGTGACATGCAGAGCTTTGTTGTGGCCCTTTGTTCCTCCTCCGTGTCCTAAGTCTGGTTCATCTGATTCATATATCAGGAAAAAGGTCCAATCTTTTCCCTGACGCTGCCTGCCTGACAGGACGCGAACTCCCCGGCCGAACCAGCGTCGGGACCCACGCGACTTTACACCCGAGCAGCAGAATGCACTTAAACCTCACCAGAGCCGTTTAAATGCTGAAAGAAAATATCGCTGTGATTGATTCCACAGTGCCTTGGAAACCCATGTATATTAAACAGTTAGAAAATTCAACAGTGGACTAATGGAGTTTAAAATGGCTGTCGATACAGTTACTTGAATCGAGGTTCGAGCCAAGAGTACCTATAAAGTGCTATTTACTGCCGTAAGCCGGGATAAGTAAACACCATATTCTCAGCCCTGTGCAACAGACTGTTTACAACCGTGGAAATCAGCAGCATACAGAAGCAGCCATCACATCCCTTTTGCTCAGTTCTGCCAAACGGCTATGAGGGACGAATGCAATAACTATACTTCAGGTTGCTATTAACATTATACGTGGTGAAGTCACATGATGTGAGGTTTTTGTTGGAGACAGAGACTGCTGGCAATAATTTCGCTTTTAAAAAGTGTGAACAACGTTTCTCCCTCATCCATCATCCAACTTAGAGTCTCGGGGCGCTGGAGCCGATCCCAGCTGACTGTAGGCAGGCTGGGTTCACTCTGGACGGAGGACCTTTCCATCCATCACCAGGCAAACACTCAGAGACAGTCACACACACTCACATTCACACCTACAGGCAATATTAGAGCCACCAATTAACCTCAAAAGACGTTTTTGGACCAAGGAGTAACTCATGCGAACGAGCGAACTCCACATAGAAAAGCCCTGAACCTGACTGGAACACGATGAGCTCCAACCACAACAACTTCAGCGAGATGACAAAACTTTTTATTTCCTCCATTGAATTTCACAGGATAAAGGCCTCTGGTCTACATCATCATTGAGATGATGTAGTAGTTTGCTGTTTTTGTTTCATGCCCAGAATATTTCTGATTCAAGGCTGCTGGCCTTTCTGAGTATAGTTCCAGCTAATCCAGGTTTCTCTCATAATCCAAAGACATGATTGTTCGGTTAACTGGTGATTCTGAATTGGTCGTAGGCATGTGGTGTACTGCTTCAGAGTGCACACTGTCTTTTGTCCAATATCAGTTGGAATAGACTGCAGCAGGTATAGGAGGTATGACGTTTTTACTAGTCAAAATATTGACTGCTTAATGGTTGTAGCTACTCATGTAGAGTATATGTTTGCATAAATATTTACGCCATCAGTTGCGGAAGTGTCCTTGGGCAAGTTGCTCCCGGTGGTGAGAGATCACCTTGCAGGGCAGACATCATTGTTGGTGTTGGTGTTTGAGTTTGTGTGATTGTGACTGCTCATGCAAAGCGGTTTGAGACTGCTGAAGCACAAAGACGTGCTATATGTATTAAAGATAGCAGAAAAAGAAAGGAAGTGGTATTTCATGTATTCGGCCCGCATACTCAGTTGTGATGCTCATCCCACCGATGCCTGGTTCTTAGAGATGGTACATTGTAGATACAGTAGATCTTTTGATCTCATTTATAAGAATTGTTTCCATCACATATCGTGTTCACCTGACGCTATTAGAAAGTCATTATTTGCAGATTTGCGCTTTTCCCGCAACACAAAGAGCAACAGCTTTAACGCCTGTGTCGCTGTTAAGTTCTCTCTCTCTCTCTCTCTCTCTCTCTCTCTCTCTCTCTCTCTCTCTGTTGCTCTCTCTCTCTCGCTCTCTCTCTCGTTCTTAACACACTGTTAACTTCTCACTATCTTTGCATGAATAGCATCACACCAGTCAAGCAGCATAATTAATTCAATTCACTTCGAAACCCAGCAGACCACTTAAATGGAAGGTGCTGGCGTCAGTCGCCACGGCTTCTGGTGAAAATCAGCCGAAGAGCAATTAAGGAACATCGGGCCTTGACACCTGTATCTCCTTTCCACATCAAGTGCTTCTGGGAGTTCAAGGGTCTGTCTGTTATCCCACGTCTCTACGGCCTGGTGGTCCTATATATTTCTAGTTCTTGGGGAATGAGATGGCCGGGCCCAGCTCTGCACCTGTGCCTCATTCGTGAGTCACGTATGTCTTTTCCTGTCATTATCACAATCATCATATTACTCCTCCACCACTAACACATAATCACTTTAATTGGACTGGAGCTAAAAAAGAGACAATTTTATGACGGCGAGGATATGAGAGAGGAAGAATTGGGCTAAATCCTCTGTCTCGTCTGAAATATATGAATAGATTCAGGGGTTATGTGTATGTGTGTTTGCATATCATCGTTGGGATTAATAGGGTAATTGTCTGTCTTTCTGTAGATTTGACAGCAGCCTTTTTCCGAAGCCATTTTGTGGAAGTGCGGTGTGCACCAGAACCGCTGATGTTTTGGTACTCGTTCCTCTCACTTATTGCCTGTCACAGGCTTCTGGAAATCTAATTCACTACCTGCTACAACTCATGCTTCATGACAGAAACATGTTTGTTGTAAATCTGACACGCCGGCCAATTTATTTTAGTCACATCTGATTGATTTTAATCACTTTCATGGCCACGTCTTTGGAAGATTTAACATTTTTGTATTTATCCTGACACTGAAAGAAAAGCAGGCTGGTGGTTACATTACAGCGACATCACTCTGCATTATCGATCTCCAGCCTCACTTATTATAGAACAGACACAGCTGCGCTATTATTATAGCCGAGACATATCGCGGAGGACACTCTGTACTTGTGCGTGGTTCTGTGTTAGGACTCGGGGATATAATTAAATCTTTGCTTTGCAATATTTCTCTCTTTACATTTCAGCTTTTGCCATAGTCTGGAGACAAAAATCACAGCTGAAATGAAGGAAAATTAACTGTGGATTTTGATTTAGCAATCCCAACTCTTTAATTTTTGAAGACCCTGTGGCTGGAAAAGCTCCTCTGCACATTGCGTCTGGAGATGTTAGATGGAACAATAAGAGGAAATGAAATTAATACTACCTGTTAATTCTGTGGAATGGCTTTCATGTTATCTGTACTTGGTCCTGCCATTGTCAGTTACGTGCAGTGTTGTCCTAAGTATTAAAAACATTGTAAAAAGTATCGATAGCTGCAGGCCGGCTGCACGGACACAGGACCGAGTGCCCTTTGCATCGATTTCAAACTCTACTTTTCTTGTGACTTTTGCCCAGAAAAACCTTTAGTGATCTTTGATTTCTTGAGAACATTTCTATTTACCGCAGAGAGCGGCGGTTATAGATTTTTTTGCTTTCTTGAGTCTTCCTCATTTTCTCAGCCGTTTTGTCAGTGTGGCGTGTCCTGCTTTCTCTTCCCTGCATAAAAGTATACCTCTATGTTCTGCCGACTGCTCTTTGCACTTTTTGCTTTTTGCTATTAGATTAGCAGATTACGGACAGTACATTCCAAAAATGACAAAAAAGCATATATTAGTGGGTGTAGCCCATGGTTGTCGAGACACATACACCACAATTTCAACTCTGTTGACAGAGCAGAGAAAATATCTTAAAAAATTAGCTTAAGAATGTTTGAGTACTTTTAATACATCTCTGAAGAAAAATAAATGCAATCTTTGTTCTATTTACCTCAATGTTTTTTCCTCCGGAATAATGTTCTTTTGTTGAAAAATATCTGCCCCTTTTGTGTGTAAATTCGCATGGAGCCACTGTGCACGGCTTTTGCACTAATTCTATATGAGCAAGTTTCTACTGCTACTTTTGTTTGCATTAGCTCAGATTTGAGGCCGAAAACTTTGGTTGCAGTTTGGGTGTCCGCTTACACAACAATGGTGTTCGGAGCCACTGACCACGCAACCTTTTGAAAACTCTCTGGAAAAAGAATAATAAATAGTTCTTCTGCACATGTGCAAGTAGATGGACAGTAACAGAGTGGCATCACTCCCAGTTGAGAATCACCTGTAAAAGCAATCCAACTGTATCGTCTGTCCATACGAATGTCTGTGCACTCGCCATTTTTATTGTTTACAGCATATTGTTCTCCATGTGCACGTGTGTGCTTTCTTTGCAAAAACAAAACAGCATCATGGCCCAACATGAAAACTGCATTGTTTTCCGCATTTCTGTAGGTTCTTTGTAAACGACACGATTTCTAAAACGTTGTGTAAATGCGAAACCTTTTGGAAATGAAACTAACACACAAACGATGCATTTTTACTTGAAACGTCTCAGTCTCAAGTAAAAAGTCTCAGTGCTGTCTCTTAAGTTTAGAAAACAAACGATAGCAGTAAATTTAATTGAAAGATAGCTGTCATTGTCCTCTTTGGTTGATTTAGGACGTGCCGAAACAGATCTGATTGTGATGTTTATGCAATGGAGATAAGGTGCCAATGAATATTTTTTTAATGATGGGGGACATATTATTAAAATCTATCTTCTTATAGTAATGAAAGCTAATTCACATCAAATATATATGTATTTTAAAGCCAAAGTAAAGCAGGCTTGCTGATGTACTTTAAACCATAATGAATAAATAATAAATATTCAGCTTTAAACTGTACGTATTACTTATTTATCACAATTGTAAAAACTGGAAATTAAGGCATGCTAGTAGTAGAACCCCCCCCCCTCCCCCCCAAAAAATCTGGTTTTTGCACAAATCACACCCTGAGTAGGGATCTCTGCATTTCACAATATGTGGCTGGTTGTGTGTGTCTCACAGCTCATTACATTGTATCCATATGGCGCGGCGCGCCTGTTGTTTGTACACCACCCGAGTAAAAATGTGTGTAAATAAGAGGCGGCTAAACTGAGCATCCCTGTGATGTCGCACAGGCACAAACTTTGGACAATAGCGTTCTGCTTCCTTGCGGGGCGGAGCAACTCTGAGCGAGCAATTCTGGTTGCACCTTGGGCCGCCAGCGCTGTCGCCGCAATCACGCTGCCATTGAGGGCAGCCTTTCATCTCGGGCCCTTTTCACAGAAACCTTTCAGACAGAGAAAGGCAGAGATGGAAAGCGGGAGATCAAGGGAGAGAGAAAGTGCGGAGGAAAGGGGAAGGGAAGTGCTTCTGCAGCCCGGAGCGCTCGTCTCCAATCCTGACTGTGAATAAGCGTGCCGCTGATGAAGAGCGCAGATGTTGAAAGAATATATAGTACGAAGAGTGCGTGTGTGTGTCTGAAGAAGGAAACAAGAGCAAGAAGGTGCTGTTAGTGGTTATTGTGTGTGCTCACTGCGTTTTCAGTCGCCCTCATCAGGCCTCTTCTAAGTCTAACCTCAGTGTCTCTTAAAACCATAATCACTGAGGCGTAATAAAACTGTAGGAGGGAAATGGTGATGTACAGTCCCTGTACGGCGGGCTACATTAAAGTACAGTATAATCCAGCCGGGCATCACTCAATTGACTTGTGCTGAGCTGAGTAGAGCCGTGGAGCCTGGATGGAAAGCGGGTGTCTGCTGGCGGTCCAGGGGGAGGGGATGTTTGGCGAGGACTACCAGGTGTTCTTGCCTGATGGGCGGGCGGTTGGCCAGGTGTTGGTGCTGGAACACGGGGACCCTGCTGCGGCAGGTAAGCAGAGCTCAATCCCTCTTAAAATTCAAGCCCAAGCCCTTCTTTTGAAAAGCCGTCTTTTAGAATCTATTGCACTGTTATGGAAACCTCGATGTGTGCCAAGCCTTGTGCTGCCTGCAGGCCCGAACTGTGAGCTGCTCCCATAATGGGAGCGTGCAGTTCAGGAAAACTGGGTGCCTTTCTTTTTGGGCTGAAAACTTTCATCTTTCACTGTTTTTCCATCATTGGATTTGTTAGTTTTTGCTTTGTGTAACATTTATCTAAAACAAACAAGTGGCAGGCTTTGTTGTCTCCCATAAATCATTTAGACCTACTTTTGTCTGCCAAGTGGAACCTGAGAGAACATTTCGCGCAGCAGTGTGAAATACTTTTTGCTTTTGGATTCTCTTTGCTTCTGAATTCACAGCCCTCTGTGTCTTTGCCATCGCTGTATGTTTGTCCATTTTCTTTCATGCTCTGGCAGCTTCTCTGCACGAGCCTCGGAGCACATTCTGACGTCCGCTACAGTAATTTGACGCTTCGACAGGGGTGAACAGGGGGGAAGCTGTAAAAATCCGAGATGCTATTGATCATCGGAGGGTTAATGGGAAAGGGATGTACAACTTCCTGTTTTCTTTCCTATTTAAAGCCTCCGTCTGCCTCTCTCCATTCCAAAAGCCAGGCTATACAGGCAGGGAGGCTAATTAGCGTGTACCATCCTTTCACGCTGCTCAAAGGACTTTCAAGCAAATGGAAAACTATGAACTCAAGCAAAATAAAGAGAGAGCAATTTAACTGTTGTCCCTCCTCCTTTCTACTACTATTAGAAAAAATAAACATGAGAAGGGCTACAAGTAGGTGGGGTGGAAAAGACTCCTCTCTATGCAACCACGGTATGAGTAGCAACAGTGTTGATGCCATTTTTTTCTTCCAGTCTGATTCAGTTCAACGAGGAAAAATAGATGGGAATCACACGCACCCACTGTTCATTCACGTAGCGAACATCTGCTGGAGTTTTCATCCACTGTATTCTGCATACACTGGGAAATATAATGGTAATGACTTCCACCTCTGCGGCAAGACAATCAAACGCTGTTAATTAGTTCTGGCAGTATAGCACTCTCAATCAGGAGAGATTCTCTGCAGCGAGGAGCTGTGATCGAAAAAATCCTCTGTGAGTGTGTGTGTGTGTGTGTGTGTGTGTGTGTGTGTGTGTGTGTGTGTGTGTGCGTGCGCCTGCCAATCCCCCTTATTTATTTGGATGATGATTACTACATCGTATACAGATTGTATAGTTAAAAAATCCACAATGTGTGAGGGAATTTTGTGTTTGATTGACTATATATTTTAACAATACTTTATGCTGCAAATGTTTTACTGATAAAAAGTGTTTTTTTTTATTTTCTTTTTAAATGGCGCCATATTTCTAGGATTCATGCATTCGAGGGATCAGCAATTTGATTAGTTGGTTGGTTGGTGTAGAGGTTTCACTGAAAGTGGAACTGTTTTTTTTTTTGTTTGTTTGTTTTTAAATTAACCTGATTCGACCCCTGTCGCTCTGATACAGGAATTTTAATTCTCGAAAAGTGATTTCTGGAACAATTCAAGACAACGGACGCCTCAAACTCCCCATCAGTCATTGTCCTGGTGACAGACCGAGAAACTTCCCTTTTGTTTGGGACACAAATTAAAGCAGGACAGTGCTAAATGAAAGAGTGATATTTTGCCGCGTGCGACAGCAGAGAAAGAGATTGGGAGACTGTGGGAGGGACGGCAGGAGTGTGCATGATTGAGATAAGCGACAGATAGATGAGGAGCCAGGCACAAGTGCTCTCCCACACACTGGGATCCCAAAGACGCAGAAACGGTGAAGAACACTGCAGTTGCACTGTCATGCAAGGACATATGAAGGACGCAGGAAGAAAGATGGAGAGAGAGCGAGAGAGAGAGAGAGAGAGAGAGAGAGAGAGAGAGAGAGAGAGAGAGATAGCGAGGAAGGCTGAACCTCTGTGGCAGAGAGCATTCAAATTGAATAAGTGAGTAAAAGATAGGCCTATCTCTGCACAAAATAATGGTACTGTAGCTAAATGTCTTTCATCGTAAAAACCCTATTATTACTCAGTTTTAAGGACAAGTTGAAAGGTAATACCATTGTGGTATTGAAGAAGTGAGTACTTTACATACCTACCATTTCCTGGTGCCATGAAGTATTGACATAAAGGCAGTGGCTATAACAATGATAACATGAAAACGTGCAAGAAAGAAGATTTTTTTTCTCTTCTTTGAAAAGAGTGAATTTGTACACACGCTTTTGACTGTCGGCATGAAGATGTCAGATATTCAATACTCTTCTCTGAACTGATGCTCATATCTCAGGTTCAAGTTTAGCTATTTTTTTCCCTCTCGAGCACACTTGCTTGGATAAGTCCTTCTTGGAGTGTTGAGCCCGCTTTGCAATGTGCAACAAGCTGGGGGTCAAGGGGATGCTTTTTCCTTGCTTAATTCTTCCTTTTCCATTTATGAAAATATACAACAGAATAAGTGGAGGGTAAAACTGATGGCTAACTAGACAAAAATGTAATTGTTATGATGTGGTTTAATCTCTGTGTGTCTTTTAGATCATATATGAGTTTGGTATCTTACAATATATTCATTGTTTTGTACAAAGCATGTCCACAGTTAGTTTAAAGTTTAACGTCTTTGTACTGAATCGACCCATCACTAAACTTAACGCTAAGTAAACATGTCGCCCCCGCTCAACATGACTTCTTTCCTCCTCCTCTTCTCCTCTTACCTGCATTAGCACCTTCCCATTCCCTGCACCACTCCTGCAATTTCCCGTCACTGCAGTTGGACTGTTAATCCCTGTGAAGTGGTCATGTTGAGTAGTGAGAAAATGCTTTGGAGTCACTGTACAAACAACTCACTCTCTCTCTCTCTCTCTCTCACTCTTGCTCCCCCCCCCCCTAATCTCACTGCTTTCAGCCATGCCGGCTGTGTGACTGTATGAGTGTTGGCATCGCTTGATCGGTCAGTTGGTCATTTACGCTCTTATCGGCTTCACATATTTGAGGTGTTTTTAACAGGATCTTGGAGCAGATAAATAAGGAATACTGATGGAAACTTTAAAAGGTGAAAGCCTCTTTGACTATTTATTATTTATTTTCAGTGTTTTAAATTGCACTTGTACAAATTACACTCTGGATCGCCCAAAGAGATGTAACACCATCAGGAAAATTACAATTTTCCCCAAAAAGTTAACATGATATGTTAATGTCATCGATCTATGAAATGCTAATTAACAAAATGTGATTATGTTGGCAAGCACAGCTGAGCCTAAAGCTGCCAGCATGCTTTCGTGAGAACATCCAAATTGTTTGGACATATTGACATTGGATTGGCGAGCTAGATTTTTGAAAATCTACAAAAGAGTCAATCTAAAATTTATACTGTGACCACCCAATCGAATTCCGTAAGAAATATTGAGATAATGATGATGCTAAGGCTAATGATAATGTTATCTCCATGTTGAAGGAAAGGATGCAAAACAGTTTAATACATAACCCAAGAAGTGCACCTCAATCTTTGATATAATTTTGACGAGTCATCGATTATTTAAATCTTGAGAGTTTTAGAAAATAACACCTTATTCATTAGTAAACTGTGGGTTTTCCTCTGGCGCTTCCCTTTGTCTGAACATTTCAACCATTTTACTCACAAGTGGTAATCTAAAAATAGTCTGTTTTTTTCCCTTCTCTGTTCGACCATTTTCTGTAATAAGCATGACAGCCTTGTGGACCCACTGGGGGTTATGGATTTTAGACTTGTTTTTTTCCCCTCTTTTAATGTGTCCCGTCCTCGTCCCCACCCATCCTTCTTTCCCACTGCGTTCTGCCGGCACCGCTCCAGTTTGCCTTCCTTAGTAACCGTATCTATGCAGCAAGGTGTGGGCACAGCCACGGGGGAGCCTCTCTGATTGGCAAAGATGTTGGCATTTGTGATGAAAAATCACATTGGTGCACTTTAAAGTCCAGAGTTTTATGCTCGGCACTCACCAGTAGGCAATTTTACTGAGTCTCGGTGGTCTTTAATCTGTGACGCCATCCGTGAATAAATCGGCACCCTACCGCTGGTTGCTGGCCTAATTGGTCACTGCTGAGCATCACACTCCAGTCAACCTTTTCCCAGCTGCAGTCCATGCTGGAGATGCTGGCAAGACTATGCCCTTGGCTTCGCTCCCTCCTATCCAGCCTCAACTTGCATCCTCAACAAGGAGGTGACGACTCAGCCCCATGGGTGACGGCCTGAGATATCCCAACACTACGACCGCCCGTTCTCCTCTGTGTGTGAATCTGGGTCAAACTTTGCGTGACGGACAGCCTGCCATTATCACTGCCCAGACACACAAAAAGGAAAGGCCAAGAGCTGGAAAGTGCTAGAAGGGTGGAAGGAAGAGGTTGATTGAGAGGAAGCGGACAGAGTGCTTTTCCTGCTGGTCTCCCTCTGGCAGGACAACTGGATTGAACGTTCCTCCCACGGGTGTCTGCCCCTGTGTCCCTTTGACACATTCACACCGCGCCATCATCCCTGAAAGCAAGGGAGGTGTTGCAGACATGCACACACATAATAAGATCACAGGCATTTCTGTAGGTCGGCGAATGTATAATGTCTCTGCTTCTTTTACGCTGGACTGTTGGAAGCAGGTCTTTCTAGACCTTAGTAAGTGCAGGCTCTCATTTGTACCGTTCTCACTGTAATAGCCTTGACCTGTAGTCATTCTACGGTTCACTACATGGAGTGTCATCATCGTGATGTGGAAGTGACAAGGGCACATGACCCACTCTATTTTTCGACTGTCACTAGATGACAGGAGTCACAGTCAGACCGTGACTTGCCTCCTTTTCTCCACAATTCTTTCCTTGGCTGTTCAAATAATTTTTTTTATTCCTTTTACTCATCAAATATATGATTTCACCGGTCTTTATTTTGATTTCCTTCTCTTGTCTTTTCAGCCCTGTTAAATGGCTCCACTTTTACCTCTGCCTCCAGTTTCCCCGCTCAGTCATTACACCTGGCACATTCTGCATGCTCCCTAATTTGTTCTGCCAGTGACACTAATGTGCAGTCAGGTAGAGGAGACAAACAAAGCAAATGCCAAGTCTTTCATCTGACCCGAGGAACTGGGAGCTGATCGTACCCGCTCCAGCGTTCCAGTTGAAAAGACACACAAAGACATATGCACACTAATGTTGTGTGTTTCCTTCGACTTGGAAAAAAAAAAATCCCCTAATCACTTGCATGAATCTCTCACATGTCAGCTCCATGGCAATAGCTCCTCTGTCGCCACCTGGGAATCACTTCTCCTGTTTGATATTCAGTCAGGTGAATGGACCTATCAGGGTTCAGCAGGGCTCCTCGGAGACTACCGAGGTTTATAGAGACAGATGAGGAATCTCGACACCTGAGAGAAGGATTAACCAGGATAGATGGCGGCATCTGATTGGAGCCCATTAAATCTGGCTCGCTGAAGGTCCCAGTGGCCAAAGGACGATGAACCTTGAAAGCTGTGTGAGATTTGTTCACATTAAACTCCAGTGACAGCAGTGGTGTGAGCAGACATGACCTTTTTGCAACCTTATTTCCTTCTCCGTCGGAGTCGCAATTTAGCTGCGTTCTTTGTTTGAAGAAAATAAAAGCTTGAAGCTTCCACTGTCAGAGCACAGGAGAGTTCACTTACAAAGGTTTTCTCTTGCTTTTCTGCTTTCGTTTGTCAAACGGATTGAATGACAGCTAATCCTGTTGTTTCAGTTTGAATTCGTAAAATACAGCATGTTTGAAAGACGGCGCTGCCAGTCAAATTCCTTTCATATCACATGGAGACATGGTTCCTCCCTTACACTGCACACACTCTGGACTACAGGTGGTTCAGCTTAAGGAGTGCAAATGATTACCTCAATTCCAAGGCCAGGGTTTGACTGGAAGCAAGGTTTTAGGTAAAGGCTGGGAGTTCCTCTTAGATCTGTGAGGCTTAAAGCTGTAAATCCACACATCTCCCTTGACAGAAGCCAGGATTACTTGTTTCATACCCACCTGTTAACAAGGGAGTTTCCTTTGGGTTTCTCTAGAGTATATGAATAGCAGCCTATCAGGCTTCAGGTTTATGCTCATTAACATACACTCACACTGTTTTGTAGTTTTCTGGAGAAATTCCCATGGGACCCAACATATTTGTGAACTGACAACAATTCAAGAACAAAACAGTAGTTTGATCTTCGATGTGTATGTGTGTATCCATTTACAAACAGAACGGAGTAAGTCAAGAAGCTTGTTTAGTTTTCTTCCAGTTTGAGAGCAAGCCTGTGCCAAATTCACACATCAGGCTGTTGAATATGGATGCACTGATCTGACTTTCTCTGTTGATGTTGATTCCGATACCTCAGCCAGAGACACACTGCTGAAGCAATACGAGCAGGAAAGATGCCCGGCACTCATAATTCAACTGATCACGAATATTAAAGCTGATCTTTAAATTTGAAGCCATACCGTATGACCAAGTACTGTTACACAATCCTTCCAGTTTGAATTAAAAAAAAAATTTTTTTCACTCGATTGCAACGCTGAAATCTGACGTAACTTTTTTCCAGTTCCCAACTGCAAGTTGTAGTCTTTTTGCAGTGAGGCTGAGCACACTCTTCCCAGATGGCTGCGCTTGCTGTGAACCACCAGCTCAGGAGAACAACTCCCCGCCCACTCTGCTTTCTGCTATGGCAGATCTGACCCTGCGCACGCACGCGTGCGCACACACACACACACGCACACGCACACGCACACGCACACGCACACGCACACACATACACACACAACTGCAAACTCTCCATACAAGCCAAAACGGCTTCATAGATTGTGTTGATTTGTTCGAGCAAGAGTGCCCTCGGTGATATCAGCTGATATGAGCATTTCGCAGATGTGTTGAAAAGTTTTGTCTTCACGAGGCAATGAAAAAGCAGAAACAAGGCAGGAGAAAATGTAACTTTTTCCATTATTTGATTTTTCAACCAAAATGTAAGAAGTTACAATAAATAATTGGATACGCATAATTAAGAATCAGTTAATCAAAATACAGTTTCAGACTCTAAAGGCTTTTGTGTAAAATCATAATAATAATCATAAAATCATAGTAAGTAAAACTCTAACTTGGACGAAACAGTCACCAAAATCTTTTAGTGTAAAACTGCAGGTCATTTGACATTTGATCAAAATCTACTACTTGTTGTGAACGTGAGTTGAGTTTCACCTTGGATGCAATAATTGTTCACCAAACTTCACTTAGAATTTGAAAAGCAATCATTTTATGTGTTTTAACCTCTTCTGGTGGTGAAGTAGCTCTAGTCACTGTAACAGTGAAACATAGTAATACAAATCATTTAAATGAAAGGGATATGTCTGAAGTGGGTAAGTTGTCTGTATTTATATAACTGCCTTTATTTGCGTTAGAATAAAGCCTCTAATGAATCACACCTGGACTCCAGAGGATTCAGGTTTGTCTCTCAAGGACATCGCAGCAGTTCCGGTAACAGCTCGGATCTACCCTGACTAATTGGACTACCTCAGCAGTCATTAGGCTTTATCCTTGTGTGACATTTAACAGGGCCGTTCAGGGGCAGCAGTTCACATGTGTAAGACCACAGTGTGGACAGTTACCATTATGCTATTGATTAGAAAATATGATTAAAGAGCCAAATGTGTCACAGCCAATTTAATTACAGACTCGCCTGTGTTGATTAAGATAACTCACTTAGTGCATTTCAAACAGCTCTAATTTTTCCATCTTCAGCCCAGATATTTTTGTGCCATTCGTCCTTTGTGTTGAGAGCATAACAACATTTATTCTGACTGACTCATGCTTTGCGTCTGTAGCACAGTAGGAGAGTTGATGATTGACAAAGAACAAGAACAGAAGAGTCCAAGTTAAATTTCATCAAGAGCACCCCAGAAGGAGCTGGAGCTTCCCCATTGAGCAGCGGGAGGAGAGCATAAACCCTTCAGTACCCGCCATAAAACATATATTTCCCCTCTATAGACTAAAAAGCAGGGAAGATTCTTTCACATAAAGCCAACAAGTGGCAGTATACTTTTACGCCTCTCTGGGTTTTGCTCGTTTCGCCACTCCTAGACTTTTCACTCCTTTTACTATCTAACCCCTTGTTTGCATTGTATTGCAGCATTTTCATACAAGAGTATCAACCAGTGTAGCAGCTAACAATGAAGCTATTTCAACTTGGAGTGTGATGAGTGATATGTGAGAAACGGGTCCCGACCAGTTTGAACATAAAGGACCACAGAGCAGTTTAGGGAGTCAATAGCAATTAAGAGAAAAGGCTGTTGAGACTGGAGCTGCTAAGGTAAGAGAAAAAGCCCAGTGAGAAAGGAAGATACAGGAAATGGATGGTACTGGAAGAAGGTGATCCGCTGTGGCACGCTGTAATGGGGAAACGCTGAAAGAAGTTTGATACAGATGTTTCTAAGTGCAGCCAATTAGTAAGTTCATTAGTGCAGATTCTCTATCCACTCTCTGATTATCCTCATCGATATCAAAGCAAATCAAGGCTGCACAAAAAGTGGACACTAACAGTGTGAAAACCACCTAATTACAGGGAAACTTGGGTAGTGAAACTCTCAACTGGTTGTCTTATTGTCAGTCGAGCCTTGTTCTTTTCTTCCAAGGACGTCTGGATTTGCACTGATAAGGTTGAGTTGTTTGAAAAAAAATAATAAAATAATGCTTTCCGAATCCAAAGCCTCTTAAATGTGAGGGGCTCATAATTTGCCACTCTGGATATTTAAATACTATAATGCAACATATTAATATCAGGGTGTAGGCTACAGGAGTGATGAATGCACTTTAAGTGTGACATTAAAGCAGAGCAAGAAAGGTAGATGGCGGGTAATACGCAAGGACAGACTTCAGACTTACAGTGAGGAGAAGCTTGTATAAACCGAGGTGTACACACACGCACACGCACATGCACACACACACACACACACACACACACACACACACACACACACGCAGTGATGATATATTAGCTTGGACTTGAGCGCTTGTAATTTCCCGTCTCCCATGTAGTTAAAATTCCTGTCGTCATAGCGGGAGTTTGATGTAGTGGTCCTCTCCTGAATGTGATGGCTGTGTGTGTGTGTGCGTGTGTGTCTGTGTATGTATGTGTGCGCAGAATACTAACACCCAGAACACCACAAATTAACAGCTAAAAAGAAGGAGTGACAGAGTGTAACCGTGACGGTGATGGAGCCCAAGTGCAGTACTGCGTAGCCAATATCCGATCAATATGTCACACAGTCCTGTCCGGCTTCCCGTTGAAACGGCCGGCCGACTCCTTCTGGGTCTCCTTCAGACCTGACTGACTCTTTGTGTCCTCCAGCGCTGAATGCTAATGTGCCCACTCTGCCAGAGGCCCACATGCACTCTCCAACACTCATTAAAAGCTGCTTAAGACGTCACAGGACACGATTCACTTTTTAATTTCTCCCCAAACATTATTGATGATAATTTCAGCCGTGTTTTTCGGTGCTTGCTTTTACAGCGACATTTACATATTTAATAAACTTTGATGCGTCTTTGGGAGCTTTAGTGCAGGATTTGTGACAAACACGGATAATTAAATTTACTCTGCACACTGCTGAGTAAAGCCGCCCCTTCCACAGAGGGGTGAGAACACAACGACAGCTCTATCTGCACAAGCCGTCCCACCCTGGCCTTTACTGAGTTCTTGAAGGATGGAGACTGCCCTCGTTTTGGTCGCAGGACCGGCTGGTCATCGGGGACGGAGGATTGATGGATAGACCTTGAGAGGACAGCTCCACAGAACTGCTGATGTAGCACAGCAACATGATTAATGTAAAGTCCTGCCTATATTTGGAAGCCTATGTAACAAAGACAGTTCTTTTGTATGTTGTTCCCACAATTCATTCTGCATATTCGTAACTAATTTGAATGGAAAAACCAAACAAATATGTTTTCCATAAATATAGTGGTGTTTTAGAGTATGTTGAGGGAAGTCGATATTGCAAAACGTTTCGGGCACATAGAAGTTTAAAAGCACCATTTGCAGTAAAAACTCTTCTTAGTTGAGTTTGTTTTTCACTTACTTGGAAAGACTGGTGCATAATCAGCAGCTCATTTTGGTTTGCTATTAAGGGCTTATTCTCGAGATTTACTACGTTGCAAGAGGACCTTGTTCAGTGTGTGCGGTGGGGAGAAACAAATTCTCAGAAACAAATGTTGGTTTTGGTTCATTTGAACAAGACTTCTGTGGCTTTGGGTGGATGTTGGAGTAAAGTGAAGCCTGTGTCAATCCAGAGTTAACTTTCCTCTGTGTCATACTGTCTCTCCAAAGACTTTTAAAACGGCATTTTTCAATAAATGTAAGATTGTCGTAACTTTTTGCCACTCAGATTTCATAATCTATGCTCAAATAACTAATGTACTTATGTTGTTAATAAATATTACATTGTGTATTTTCTAACTTGACAGCAGCTGTGTATTTGCTTCTCAGAGAATGGTTCACTAGGCTAAGAAATGGTACAACGCAGAAGCAAGGCCCTCTTAGCACGACACTGAGCACTGGAAAAGTGAGAGTGAAAAATTTCCAGGGGGAGAGCAGATTAAACAGACTGCGCTGTGATTCGTTTTCCTACTTACAATGTAATATTTTAAACGGGTAACATCTCAACATGGCTCTGCTGTCTGTTTTGGATTCCTCGAGGACTGATCACATCTAATGTTAATGTGGCTCTGCTGCGCCAGCTCCTCACTGATGGAGAAACTCACCCACTCAGTGACGAACGCTGGCTTGACACACATTCATACATCAGAAAGCACAAATGATTTCCAAAGCCGGTTCCATAGCTGCCTCACTTGTTTGGCTGAGTCACTCATGCTACGTCTGACTTGGGTCATTTGTCACGAGGAGCTGTGGGGTTCCTGATCACATAAAACTGAGTTATCGCACCCCAATAACACTGGATTACTGCAGCGAGGGCCACCGTACAGTCAACAACACCTCTGAGACCCTCTGAGAGGTATTAAGGGAAGGAAGGGGGCACAGAACCTAGATGCTGTCAGTGGTGAAAAGAGATTTGGAAAAAATATGGATGGGGGGACAAAGTTATGACAAGAATTTGATATCACAAATAAAGTAAATGTGGGTATAGAAGCGTCCTTAAGAGTACAGCAGAAAGCAGAGGGACAGTCCCAAGGCAGCTCTAATGGTGTTTTCTGTGCATGTATGGATGTCATTGTGAAAACTCCAGTGAAGGTTGTCGAGTCTGCGGCAGTTCATGACCCCGGCTGAGGATCAAAGGAGGGTAAAACTCAGGAAATACATTGAGTTTTTTTTTTTTTTTCTCATTTCATGCACTGCCTTCACTCCATGTCCGCTCAGCTCGAGACGGATGAAGCCACAGGGTTTCTACCTGGGTGCAGACCTAAGGTCATGGGTTTTGACTGCTATGGTGGGGAAAAATAAAGGTTGAAGCATATTTGTAGCCCCGTCCAGAGTTTGCCCAATATTACCCCAGTTGCATTAAACCAGGTACAGAAGATAAAAGCATTGGTGACGGGAAGTCCATTCCTGTAATTTCACATGAGGTGTTAAAAAAAAAAAAAAAATACAAATATATATATATGTATGTTATTTGTCTCACCATCAGACTGCTCCATCCCAGTGAGTCACAGTCACTGTGAATGCGTCAGACAGATTATCTGAACGATCCTCAAGTGTACCTAAATGAGGCAATCTGGACCACCCTGCCGATCCATTACAGTTAACGTCACACATTAGCTCGCAGCCATTTACTCAGCAAAACCATCCATCCTCCCGCCTCGCTGTCTCAACTCTTGTTTCCCTTTGCACCTCCGTCAAGCGCTTGTGTTTTGCCAGTGTCTGCGTTTTTCTGAGACCACTTGTTATCAGCTCAACGGTTTTCCTCTGGACTTCCTCTTATCTGTGGCCTGGCTCAGCCCTGTGGGGTAGAGGTGTCCTGTGTGGCCGAGCTGAGGAATAATGAGACGGGCACTTCCTCCACTCCTCTCATACTGAGATACAGCTTCAGCCCACATGCTGTAACTCTCTCTATCTCTGAGTGGGACAGATTGTTTTGCATGTCGTGTCAGAACAAGATGCGGTCCAAAAAAGGTCACACTTGTTTTCGCTGTACTGTCATTAGAGTGTTTTTCTCACTTCATTTTGAGATGCTTGAGCTGCACAGAGTATTAATTTTCTGCAGCGTTAGAGCACTTGTAGGCACCAGGGTGAGCTCCTCCTACTTCGCCCCAAAGTTACACACCAATCAAACTCACCCAACACTGCTGAGTATTTTGTCTCTGCTTTCACTAACACTACTGACACAGCTTTCACTCTCTGTCAGGATTGTAGAACCCGTCACTCTGAGCGCTCTTGCTTGAGTGTAGGAGTCGTTTGTTGAAAAAAATGTTTAAGCAAGGTGCCTCTAGTTTGTTTACAGCTAGAAGACATGGTTTAAAGTTAAAGTGTGTGTTAATTATGCATCCAGATAAACAAAAGATAACTTAATTATTCTGTACAGTCCATCACAGATGGTTTGTTGACATGGATTTATATAGACTCTAACTGCAAGGTGCAGAAAGAAGAAGTCCATACCTGTCCACAATGCCTCAGCCACATTAATGCAACATTTATTTAAACAACACATGCAAGAAATTATGTACAAACACTTATCATGGGTCTGCAATTTCACACAATTTACCCCAGACATCAAGAAAAAAAAGGCCAAATATATGAATGCTTCATGTTTGTTCCTGCAACGCACGGCTCCAATGAATATGATTTAAGATCCTCATGAAGCCTCAAAACTCAACTGTGTTCCAGCACTGTGTTGAAGTCTTCTTCTCCTTCCTAGCAATGTGTTGTAAGTTCAGAATGTACTACACTCGTACTTCAAGACAAAACTAGATGAATGTAAATCAGATGAATGACAAAGAATATGGAATTAAATTAGTCAGACTCAAATAGGAAGATCTTTTTATGTACTCTCATGGCCCACCTGCAATCCATCTGCGGACAGGAATTGCTGCCCTCAACTGATTAAGACAGATTAGGATTTTTTTATTTTGGCAGGGAACCTGTGAGATCTAGTCATGCACAGGTAGAATTTGCAAACTTCACACATTTGACCCCTCCAGGCCCAAACCTGATTCAAACTGGAGATTTGCTTGTTGTGAAGTGAGCGTACTCACCACTAAATCCCCGTGCAGCTCCATGTTACCATGTATATTAATGTACAACCTCAGGCTAATTATTGGACCTCAGGGTAACTGTTAACTGGCAACTAGTGTATAAAGTAATTATATGCATGGTTTCCTGAACACATTTCCATTCATTTTTCTCAAGATCAGTGCCAAATAATAATAAAAAAAAATAGGATCCCTATTTTTGTCTTCCTGTAAACTGTGTCAAATGTCTAAACGATTCACTTTGCACTCGAGGGAGTTCACTAATTCTGCATCCAATAGAAATGCAAATGTAGCTTCTCAGGGTGTCTCTTCCACAGCAAGAACAGAGCTGGCCTCAGACACCGACTCAAACATACAAGTATTCTCTTTTCTTCTGTTCGGGCTTCTTTCAACGCACGTTTTTTTTGCATGTTTCGACAGTGTTCTCTCATCTCAGGCGGAAACATTATCCGGTGGTGGCGGATGACGTGTCTTTATATCAGCAGGTGTCAGGGAGGCGTGACCGACCTGTCACTTTTGACAGATCGGCCGTGCTGCTTGCTGTCTGTCCGCTCAGTCAGGACGCTGCTCAGGATGTGGGACAGCATGTAGGCTCCCGTGTCCTGGTTCATCATCCTCGGGGCCCCATTTTGTAATCTCCACCGCTTCCATGGTCCAGTGCTTGTGGCGGTCCTCTTTAGTGTGGAAGCCATTCGCCACCACCACCAGATGACGTTTCCGACGAAGACTAAAGAACACCGTGGAAAAAAAAGGTATGTTGAAGAAGGTCTATTTGCTTGAACAAAAGAGAAGAGAATACTTGTACACAAACTAAAGGCATAAAGAACCGAATTGATTGATACTCGGAAATATTTAAAACTCTTCAAAACACAGTAGCAGGAGTACGGAGCTCCTAAAAATATATCATGTGAATCAGCAAGTGATCTCGACTTGGCCGTGACTGTGGAAGGGGAAAAAGTTTGATCCTTCACACTTCCTGCTCATTTGTCAAAAAAGTATCTAAACTCAAGTAGAGAACAAGAACCAAGAATAGAAAAATTACAAAAACTTTCTTTACTGTAATTGGGTGTCAGTTTGGGCTACTTATATGCATTATTTTTCAAGTATGTAATTTTTCCCCTACTTGTATAATATTTATAATGTACATGCTACTGGATACATCCACATATTAATAAATTACTCAAACCTTTTTGATCTGTTTTAGGTCTGCTTTTATTACATAAACACATTTTTCCTGGAATTTTTACATATGTATGCTGTAAAAGTAAATCAATGCTGTATACTGAAAATGTAGCTATAATGTACCGGTAACTAAAACTCTGCAGTGTTTTAAGAGAGTACTTCAATACTTCCAATATTGTTCAGGGTGCCAGTGCCAAGGAAAAGGTTCAACCAAGTACTTTATTTTCCAAGCATGTAGATCGAAAACATTGTGAGGCACCAAAGAAACGTAAAAAAAAAAAACTGTTGAGCAGAAACAACGTGAGGAAGAAAACAATCGGAGAGAGATAGCTGCAAATGGAAAGATGCGGGGTTGTGATAAGTGATGCTTTTGGCGACGAGCTGAGACGTAGCGAACGTGGAGGGGAGGGCTGGAGGGACAGGAGGTGGAGTGATAGTGGAGGAGGTGGAGAACTGAATAAACATCCAGGATGATTGAATGTGATGGAGGGAGGGTGGAGACAGAACTTGTTTTCCAGATGCCTCGCTCCAAAGATAAAGGGAAGCAAGAAGCTGTTGTCCTCTCAGGGGAAATGCTCAGAGGAAGGAGAGGAGGAAGTGGGGAATAGGAAGTGGGGGCAAACAGGGGGCAGAAGTAGAGTGCTCGGGGTAATACAAGCAGCACCGAGGAGGACATGATGTTAAGCAGCAGGAAAGAGACGGACAATATATTGTGCCCTTTGTTCCATAACCAATTATGGTCTGTAATGGCCAAATCATTTATTCGCTGATAGAGCATAATTGTACGTCAGAGGGTTTGACTAGTGGTAACTGAGCTAATAAATCTCTGATGATATACTGCAACTATACAGACATGCCACACACACACACACACACACACACACACACACACACACACACACACACACACACACACACACACACACACACACACACACACACACACACACACTGGTACAGGGAAGCAGAGAGTGTTATCCTATCAGCTTGCTGAATCACAATTCCTGCTCTCCTGGAACATTAGGTAAACCTGCAGAGATGCTAATGCAATTACGGCACGTTAGCTCTGTACACAACTCAGAATAATTAAAAGGTCAAAGAGGACACACTAAGCCATTAATATCTCATCTGTATGTATTTGTTGGCGCTAAATTGCTTGGTGGGTAGAGGGTTGCTTTTCAAAGGTAGTGGATATGCTGTTTTGTTGTGTGTTGTTTACTTGTCCTTGTAAAGCATTAGATCATGACAGTAGCTTAAGACCGCACATTATTTTTTTCTTCTTTCTCTGTCACTTTTCTACACCGGCTCTAAAATGAATATACACTAACACAGCTGATGCATAGTCAGTGGATAAATGTGCGTGCTCGTCTGTACATGTCTTTGTGTGTGAACTCCGCGGGGAGGAAAGCTGCGTGTTCAGCAGTTGTTGAGCCCCTATGTGGCCATTGTTAACCTTGCACTGCTCAGCAGGTGCAGCCCGGCACATGGGAAGATATCTGTGGGTGTTATCCTCTGCACTTCAGCGTCGCAATAATTGTGGATGGGCCTTTGTCTCGCAATCCCCACACGCTGTAATGAAAGGTTCTGTAGTGACAGAGTGGAGAGGAAAATGAATAACGGCTGACCCAAAATAAAGCCACTTGAGTCTACACTTTAATGTCTAAAACTCGGCTGATGTGTGGCTGTATGCTGTGCAGTGCAATTTTTATGCAAAGTGTTCTTTGATGCTTGAGATGAAGGTCAGTGCGATCTTAAATGTTCAGAATGATCGTATCTATCTGATTAGCAGTGAATAAGTACCCCCAAGATAAAATAGAGTCAAAATGAAAACCAACGCAGCAGTCAGAGGAGACGACTGTGAGTCAGTAAATGTGGATGCAAACATCCAATTTTTTTCCCCCATAAAGTATTTTGAATTTGAGCTGTAAAGTGTGTAATCATAAAATGTAATGCTCGCAATACATTTAGGCTTGGCTGAGGATTGCGCACGCATTTTAGGTGTCCTTTGTACTGTATTATATTAATGTCTCAAGCTAATTGCATCAGTCTTCGCATTTAATCCTATTACTTTTGTGAGATTACTGTTTTATCCTAATGATGATTTGTTTCTAAATAAATTATACATGTTGGAAAACGATGGTTTAAATCATGTGTAAAAACAGTAAGTCGTGTTGAATTCTAACATTATGCAGTTGGAACAGTTTTTAATTAGTTTTGAATGGGTCTGAAACAAGGGGCTCGTGATGTACACACCAAGATCTGAGCCAGCTGGCCTCCTATTTAAATCTCTTCATACTGATGAGGTGAAGGCCTGCACACTGGTTTTGTGTGTTTGTGAGTGTGTGTGGGTTTTCTCTGAGCACTCTTGTTCCCTCCCTCAGTCCAAAACTGCCGGTTTTAATTCAAACTAAGTGTGAATGTGAGTGGCTGTCTGGCGCTCTGGGCTAGCCTGATAAGGTGAGGCAGTGGATCAATTCGATAAATTGCCATATTAATGGAGATCGAAGGATTAATAGCCACCCTTGGTCCTCCAGTGATCTTTTTTTTAAATTAAGTTTAATGAACTCGGACAGGGATTGCTGTAGTTGCTAATCCATTTTGATAATCCACGTGGATAACTTCAAAAACAGATCCACACACACTGTTCTGTGGAACAAACAATTTCCTGCAGCAGATTAAAAGAGGTAGAATTAAAGTATTGTAGAACATGTAGCTTTAATCTATAACTTCATGCATAATGTGCACCGTACATTTTTTTGCTTTTATTCTAGTGCTCGCTCCAAAAGCCAGACAGAAAGCAGTCCGCTTCCTATTATTACCTATAGCGAGGCCAATATTTACTGTGAAATGTTGCAACTAAAACATATTTTTCGTTTCTACAGAAATACCTCAAATGAATATCGGCAGTTGGCTTCAAAGTATCAAAGAGTCTTTAAGTTAACCGCCTCTATTTTCTATGTGCTGCTTACAAGCACTTCTAATGATTGTCAAATAAAGATGTTGCTACATTAAACCTGGAATTGGTTTATATTTGGCAATTTATTAAGCAATATGAAAGACACCCACTCATCAACTCTCTCTCTCTCTCTCTCTCTCTCTCTCTCTCTCTCTCTCTCTCTCTCTCACACTACATATTCGCTCCACGTCAAGTGTTCTGCGAGAGGTCTCCATCTTGGGGGCTGCCTTGACCTTTTCGTACTTTCTCCAAAGGCCACTCAGGTGCAGATCTGACCTGAATCTAGCATGTTAATTAAACATCACTGCTATCTCGGAGAAGCAGACAGTGAGCTGATTTTGACCGTGGTTATTGGTTAATTTTGAGCCTTTCTGGACTTTTTACACAGATCTAAGCCAAGGCTTACTGCTGTTAATTACCCCGGCAGTCCTCTTACTTCCCCCGTATGTGATTGGTTGTCTTTATCTGAGTGAGGAAGCTCCCTCTGGGCCATGTGTGTGTGTATATACACCACTTTGATAGGGCTCTTTTTTATTAGAAAAGATCAAAAGCAGAGATTGATGAGCTTGCACGGCTTCTGTAGGCTGTGTGGATTTAGCCCTGCTGGTGTATGTTCTGGAGATGGACGAAGTCAAATACAAAGGCGGTGTCTCAGGTTATGTGGAGCGAAGAAAAGGATGGAGGCGGGATGGGAAAGGAGAGGCAGATGGAGGTGAAAAAGGGAGGAGGAGTGGATGATGAGGCGAGGTCAAGGGGGTGGTGAGCAGGCAGGGAGCGGAGGTGTCGCCGCGGTGAAAGGAGCAAGGGATGAAGTGGGACGTGCCAGTGGAGCGACAGTAATCTGGCGCTCTGGCCGGCTGACAGGATGGCCAAATGTGGAGTATACACACTCCTGCTCAAGCCACGGCCTCCGGCACACAGCAAGTGTACGCAGGTCCACAGTCAGTGGCCAGCAGGAGGTGGCCTGTCTACAAGGTGTTTCAGGGCCAGTGTGAGCCACGTTTTCTCATACTAACTTGGCATGAGCCACTGAAATGGACATAATGAGGAAGATGGAGATGGTGTGGGGGAGGGGGGGGGGGTGGCGGCGAGTGAGACAGACAGCCAGGGACACACAATCAGACAGAAAGAAAAGAGACAATGTTCAGAACTGGCAGCATTACTTCTCTCTCTCTCTCTCTAACTCCATCTCACTCCCTCGCTCTCCCTCGTTCTCCCTCTCCCTCTCTCCCTCTCTCTCTCTCTCTCTCTCTCTCTCTCTCTCTCTCTCTCTCTCTCTCTCTCTCTCTCTGTGCCTCTCTCGCCCCTTGTGTGTCTTCCCGTACTCCTCCTCGCCTCACCCACCTCTTTCACAATCCTTTTGTCCATGCCTGCCTTTCCTCTCTTTGATTTTTGTCTTACACAATATTCCGCCTATGCCTGCGTCCCAGTGAGGCGGCTTCGGCAAAGGGATGAATGAGGAGATGGGTGGAGGGACGAACATGACTTAGAAGAGAAAAGAAAGTGAGGGATAGAAGTGCTGAAAGAAGCGTGGATGGAGAAGGCTGGGAAACCCTCAGGTGGGCACTTGGAGTGGTCCCTTTACTCCCCTCCTACGTCTGTGTGTCCCCCCCCGGTCCCGTTTCGTTTATATTCCGTCTTCTTTTCACTTCTCACTTTGTTCTCAAGGCATCCCTTTCCTTTTGTCACCATGGTGGATTTGCTTGGATGCTTGTAGTATTTAATCTTGATCAGTTGCAGCATTGGGGGGACCCTCTGGATGTGTGCGACTGTGTGTTTGTGTATCTGTGCGACTGTAGTTGTTGTCATGAGAGTCACGTAGCTCTGCTGTCTGCCTCTGCCTGCCTCCTGTATGTTCAAAGGCTGTGGAGCTCGGTGGCTCCTCCAGGACTCAAGCTGTTGCTGCTGCTGCTGCTGCTGCTGCCACCGCATCATTCATGACAAGACTCTTCAGAAACTCTGCCTTAGTTTCCCATATCCCCTTTGGGAGTTTTTAAGTCATTTGTAGGCAGTCACTTTGAGTTCATTTGATTCTGATTGTTGCCTCTTCTGCTGCTCATTCGAATTTGCATTTGTGTGAGAACTTTTTTTTTTTTTTTTTTTTTCCTGTTGTTGGTGTTGGAGGCTGATTTGGTTTTTCTGCCTCTGTGAGGACTCCTGCTATCCCTTATATATCTCACGCACATTTTCTCCTCCCTTCCTGAAGAGAAGTCAGTGTGCCAAAATTAAAGCCCTCGGAGACAACGCTGGCACTCCCTTTTCAAACTATGCCTGATTTTCATTTCCCCGTTCCTCTACTGTCTGCTCATATTTAGCATGACAGTTTGATCTGGGGAAGCTAGTTGTAGGATGTACGCGGGACAGCTGGGCCAGCTACACTGGTTATTCTTCATAATTATGCCACCCTAATAACCTCCGTGACAGTGTTTGTAAGTGTGTTGTGGGGTGACCACAAAGCTCACAGAGCGGCAAGGGCACTGACAAGCCACCGTGAATTTCTTTCCAGATATTCCGTCACGATAATTTTGCCCTGAAGAGGACTGTGGTGAGAGGCCAACTCGCCGCCTTCACACTCCAGTGCAGGGCTGTGACAGTAATGGGCGTCTTTGTGTGTGAATGTGTGTTGGAGTTCTCATTAGCCCACAGAGTTTTAGTCAATAGAGGCCAACACCTCTCCTCCCCTCTTCTGTGTCTTTGTTCACAGCAAACTAAATCACAAATTAGGATTTGTATTTCTCCATTTATGAATATTTCCTACTCTATATGTGTGTAAATATAAATCAAGGGTGTGTCGATGTGTGTGGGAGGCAGGCATCTTTGATCCATGACTTGAACTTTCCTTGATCTCTTGTATTCTTGGGAAGAGTCTTTGTATTTTTAATTAGTCAGGTGATCTTCCAGAGTTTGAACCATTATTTATTCATCACGCCCTTGTTTCGATCTCATCACTGAGTAGTGAGTTAATGTGTGTGTGAGTGTGATCAATGCTCGGGGGGCTGTTGGGGTTCATGAAGCCAGATCAGCTACCTAATAGCAAGGCGCGCACATAATTGGAGGTGTACACTTTCAGAGAAGTATCGACTTCAGAGTACGACAAGACAAACTGTATAAATGACGCACCTCTTCTACCTCCTCTAAAAACACCTACACTCTGTCATCTCAGTAAAATGAGCGTAAAGAAACGGAGACAGCCACATAATAGGCAGTGGGAGTTCAGAAGTGGGCAGCTCATTTTTGTGCGCACTGGGATTTACTACAATGTCTGTGGAGCAGACAGATGTCTGCTATGTGACTGAAAAGTTGCTTTGTTTCACTGCTGTCTTTGCCTAAATTTGTCTACGTCAATGTAACGAGTTGTGCCGTCATTCTCTTGCCGGTCCATTTTCAAATCGACGTATGGTAAATGTGATATTTAATGTATTTTCAGTAAGTTTCCTTAAAGACAATGTGACGTTTTCAAAGCACTTGTTATGTATAATAAGAACTTAGAAAATACAAAGTTAATAATGTGTTCAGAAAAACAGCTGAATGGTATTAGCTGAATTTTGCTGATTGGTAATGTTTGAATTTTGTAGTAACAAAGTTAGAGGTTTGTTGTTTGAAGTAACAGTGCTCTTTCTCTTGTCTGAAATTTACAGTAACTGTAACTCGCTGTAACTGCAGTACTGGTCAGCACTTTGTTTTGTTTGTTGTTGTTTTTTTGCCCTTTTGTGCTTCTGGCCTCTGCCTTGTGGCCACTGGATATTAAATAACATTGCAGTAATGAAGTAATATAAACATATATAAACACAACCTGTTTCACAGTGCCTGTTGTAGAGGAACCTCAATCGTCTCCGTGCAACGTGAACTCATTTACATTAATTGTAGACATGTTGTCCATGGATGCCAAAGGAATCCATATGGAAACACAAGTGTTGTGTAGAATGACGGTGAATCACTCTGAGTGCTGTGGTGCGTCAGTGCTTGCTGGATTTTCCGTGATTGTGTCCATCCTTTTATCATCAATCCACCTGGTGGGCGGGAATCTAGGGCAGTAAAGGCCCCGTTTGTTTAACCAAATGTTGATATGCAAAGCATGGATGAACAGTATTTTGAATTTGTACATGAGATGTGATGACAGTACAGATGAGGAGATGTAATATGAAGACTGCACAATCTGCTCATAGTTGTTATGTATTCACAGTATTATTGTGAGATTTGTACTCCGAAGAGTGGTGAGAAGCCATTGATTTAGTGCCCAAAGTGGAGGTGATTAGTGTCCCTGGCAAGTGGAGCTTTTCATTTCACCTACCAAAATTCAAGCTGGTTCAGGGACTCAAACCAGCAACATTTCAGTTTTGTGCTTGTGTCATGAATCTCTAGGGCAGGAGTGTCAAACACATTTTAGTCCGGGGGCCACAGCTCAATTTCATTTTGAGTGGGCCAAACTGGTAAAACAGTGCCACAGTAACTGCTTAAAAGCTTTTCTTTGTTGTGGTGCAGAGTATATGAATATAATGAAACCTTCATACAGCAAAATGTCCAAAAACCTTATCCTACAGTTGTTGCATTATGGATGTTTTTACAAACTCACCCTGACACCATGGCTTTGATGCGAGTTTGATAGCAATAAGGAAGCAAGCTTTCAAAGCAGCATCACTGACATCTCAGCTCGAGTCTCAGTGTCGTGTCTGCTACTCTTAAGAAAAGAAGATTTTTTTTACACATTTTTACAATTTACTTGGTGGTTTTGTGCGCTGAATTGGATCCTCTTGTGCGCTGGTTTTGGCCCATGGGCCTTGTGTTGTACACCCTTTCTCTAAGTACTGGTTAATATTTCAAATCGTCACACTACCAGAAAATGTCAGTGTGTTGCTCTTTTTTCTTTATTACTTTTTGTTGATATCAGCATTTACACTTAATAACTGTTCAATAATCCTAAGCCTGCAAAGGATTTATGTTTGCATTGCGTATTTTGACCTGGTCTGACCTGGTTTGGCCTGGTTCGGCCCGGTTTATGCCTGTGCACATCTCAAACTATACTTGAATGCGGAAGAGTTTGCCACTCCTGTCGAGAGGAGGGCAGAGATGGAAGGGTGAAATTGGTTGTGAACAGACAGGAGAGGGGGGAGATGATGAAGGGCTGCGACAGCATTTCTGCGAGCCCCATCTCACCCTCAAAGTGATGCTTCTTTTTGATATATATATATTTTTTTTCCTTTGCAGTCACGTTGACACGACATGAACACTTGACCTCTGACTTTAACGCTCCATGGCGGTGTTTTCCCACAAAGAGACTTCTCATTATTTTTGGATTGTACTTTTGTGCTACCACACTTAAACACTTACATGCTTTATTTACTTAAGACATTAATTTATAATGTAACATGAGGAGTGATTTAATGAACAACTAATGTGATTATGGACTGATTTCTATCAGTAAAGCATTTACTATTATTCTCCACAGAGATATGAAGTCACTGTTGTTTTCAGAGCAACTTTTAAGACTTACAGTTTCTCTCAAGGACATTTCATTCTGCAGGTTAAATGCTCGCTAACTATGGCGCTATTATCCAGACGTTCCGGCTGATGGATAGGCATTTAACATGCCGTTTCACTGTTCAATTCTATCCAACAAGGCTTTAAATATCATCTAATCAAGAGGTCTGGCTATAAACTATCAATGTAATGGCCACACAGGAAGACAAACATTCAAATCTAGATCACAAGTGTGTCAAAGCCAGAGATCCTTTACTTTTAGCAGGGAATTACAAAAATTGAGATAATTGGTTTGGTGCAAACACTCAAATCAGGAAGCCTCAATAAATAGTTTGGAAACAAAGTTGTGGGAGGTAGTACTGCAATGCTGTACTCATTTGACTTCTTTCAAATCAAAAACCTGACTGGAAATAAACTGATGAAAAGATGTACTTGTACTACTTTTTATAAAAGACAAGTACGAGTATGAACCTTTAGTTACCATCGACATCGAGTACAGATACAAGTAATTAATAAATGCTATGAAGTCGAATTCATTCGCCGTATGAAAACAACACTTGAAGCCTATGCGTTGCTGCGAAACCACCTCCTCCCATCCTCTGTGTCATTGTGACGGGTTCCTCCAACATCCTTGAAGTATTGTATATTATTGCATCGACAGTACACCAAGGGCAGTGCGTAGCATCGACTCACCAGGTGGTATCGGGGATCTTTTAGTACTCTATGCAGTATCGGTGTAGCTCTAATATGATGTTGTAAGTGTTATTTTCTCAATGTTATAAGCATTTGTTGCACTTATTATTTAATAAATGTAATTTCATTTGAAATAAGAACATAAAATGCTGCAAATGTTGCTTTCAATCAGCAGAGCAAAGTTTTCCCACCATGAGTCTATTTAGCGTTGAAGATTCAGGATGAAAAAAAACGAGACTCTGTAATAGCAAGTGATCTGCCTGCCCATGTAAGCCAATGTTTGTCTTTCTTGCTCTAAATGTGAACCTGGAATCGTTTAAAGTTCTTTGTGTCAATTTATTTGCTGCTCTTTTCTTTTCTCAGTCTGAATTTGTGAAAATAAAAACATGTAGGTCTGCGGTCTTTAAACCAATATTGATTGATTGGTTGATTGAGAATAATTGTCATTTACTTTTTAAAGTTATTAAACCTTTGTGTTATGTTGTCGAATGCCAGTCAGGAACCTTTGTTTTGATCATCTAACTCAGGATGGATCTTATATTTCATAGATTGAAATATCACACATTTGTTTCATTTAAATGACATTCAGTTCAAGATCGTGTGTGTTTTATGAAACTATACTTTTTTGTTTTTTCCTGACAAGGCATAAGGCAAGCTAGGAAAATAAATTATTTATCCCCCTCTATTTTCTTTAGATGTCACACTGTGGTCTTAGCCCACTCCAGTGGGAAATAAGGACAAATGTGTTTTTCATAATATATTCACCAGCTAGTTTGGTGTTAAGCATCCAGATAATTGTATGTATTTCAAGGTTTGTGATTTTAAGCAGCTGCCTGCTCAGCTGAAGGTAGGAGGTGCAAAGCAGCCAACGCAAGTTCCACAGTGAAGAATATCAATGTAAAACTAACAATTATTAATAAAAATAGTGCTTCCAGATTAATTTCTTTCTGCGGCTGTCACTTGTGCTGTGTGGGAGTCTTATTCCTTAAGGTGACTTCTCCAGTGAAAGGAGAGCGGAGCTGGCGAATTGCCAGTGGCTTCAGGTCACGATTGAGCCGCGGCTCTGAGCCGCCTTCATTCATTCTCTGAGTTCTATCACTGATTTATGTCCACATGATCCAAAGTGTATCGGGGCCAAAGGTGTCCAGGGTGGCAGGGGGGGGGGGGGGGGTGGGTCAGACGCAGGTTTTTCCAGGATTTGTGGCGAGTATCTGGAAGACTGGATTTGTGGGGCTTGAAATAGTCTGTGTGTGTGTGATAGGATATGGTGGTGGAAGGGTGACGGGAGGGCAGTGATGTAGCTGGCGGCGCCATCTACAGATGGACAAAATAGAGCATTTGTACACATCTGCTCCGACTGGCCAGAGGGTAAGACAGACAGCAGGTCAGAAACAGACTATAACCACATGTCAGCTGGAGAGGAGAGCGGTTAGATTTATATATATTTTTTTCTCTAATTAAAAGCAGTGTTGGGTTTTTCTTTCTCCCAAGACTGTAGTGGAGCGATTCGTACAGGAGCTGAGTGAGCGTCAGGGAAGACAAAGAACTTGGAGAACATGCCGTGAGTGACTGACAAGCTTTTAAGCAGCAGCTGGAAATATCTCAAAAGCGTCTATTGAAGCATGAAGAGCTGTGCAGTCAGAAGCTAGAGAAGGAAACAGAGGAAGGATGGCCAGAAAAGATGCAGAGATGTCGCAGAAAATGCCTTATGAAATAAAACTTGTGGATTCTACAGCAACAATTAGTTTTTCAATGTGTCTTAAAATGGAGCAACTTCCATGGTTTAGATCACAAGTTGCTAAGCTGAGAGATTTTACGAGGGTGGTGGTCCAGAAGGGTCAGCTTATTGTAAAGGCAGCAACAGGAATATAAGAGCAGAAACACTGATGCAAAAGTGGCAACACAGAAAGATGCAAATACAATAAAAACAAACAAAAAAAATCCAAACAAAATCGCAGCAAAAACATATATATTCTTGCCAAGAAAATGACACAAGGTGAGGACACAGAGTTCTACTTAAAAATATGACGAGAAGTAATTGAATCTTGCCATGTACCTCACATCCTAATACCTAAAAGTCTGCTTCTCACTCACTGCTACTATTTGTGTTTTTGCATTCTGGACAGTGGCATAGTGGTTTGCACAACCAGCTCACAGTGATTAAACCCTTTGCCCGAGTCCTATTTGGAACCAGTCTGTATGGACTTCTTCCCACAGTTCAAAACATGTGGTTGTGTTAAGATTAGTGACCAACAAATCCCTCTTTCATGATCTCAGCCTCTTTTGTTTGTACTTCTGTCTGGCAGGAAAATGAACAGGTGACATCTTGAAACACTCACTCACTGACACCGATCGTCATGAGAATTGACATGAATACGACAGCAATAACTAAAACGCCCCAAAGTGTCAACAGCATGTCTTTAAAATGCTCTATTAGGTGGAACAACCAGTCTTTCCTTAAGCGTTTATCCACAGTCCGTCGTGCTAACGTGAGAATTTACTGATGACAGTTTCCACCGGCCAGTGCTGAAAGCAGTGTGACTGTAGTAAACACACTGATTCACTCAGGTGATAATTGCTGATGGTTGGACTGAAATTGTTTTTGAAAATTTCCACCTTGGGAGCCGTTTTCAAAAAGTTGCATTTTCCGACCCAAAGCGTAGCAAAAGGTTTCCATTTTCACATCAAAATGTTGTCGTGACAACGTACCCTGTCATAATGTTAAAGCTTGTCCTGTCACAAACAGGGCCTGAGGAATCGCTTTTGATTTCAGTCTCATTGTTTTGGTAGGTTGTTGGTTAGCTTTCTTATTTCTTTACACACACCTACAAAACCCTTATTTCTGTTTATGTTACCTTTTATTGACCCCTAAAAGGATTTGGTACTTAAACAAGATGAAATGCTTTATTCTGAGTTGGGAGTGGACAGAATGAAACAGGTCGGAGTGGAGGAAGCTTTTGATGGGAGTTGCTCACTTATAAAATACTGTTTGTTTTTTTGGGGGGAGCCGTCTGTTTGTCTCTCCGTCTGTCTCCTGGGAGTTCTCTGTTCAGATTAATGTCTTGCCGTCAAATGTAAGACTCCCTCCTGTCAAACACACGCTCCGGAGCCTATTTATAACCCGGCTCCCACTCACAAACACTAATGAGTCTCTGGGTGACAAATGGATTTGGAGGACACCTTGCACATCCCTCTCCGCTCCCTCTTCTTCCATCGCTCATCCTGCCCTCGGCCTCGGTGCCAACTTCTCCCTCTTAAATTTCCATCTGTCTCTTTTTCTGTTGCCCTGGTTCCACACCTCACCCTGCCCCACTTCTCCCTCTTCTTCTTCTTCCACTTTTCACCTGCTTCATCAATTTGCCTACTCTTCGTCAACCTCTCACCGCCTGCCTCCATATTCCCATTTTCATCTGAGGCTCTCAGGGTTGGATCGACCTCTACATTAAGTTTCTCTCACCCGCTTTGTGGAGCTGCCTTTCGTCTCTCTGTCAGTCTCCAGCTCTCCCTCTGTCTCTCAGCTCGTTGTGAGTCAGTGCTAGTGCTTCCTGGATTAGCCACGGGCTGCTCTGCCAAGTGCTCCAGGCCTCTGGGGCAGAACATTTAACAATTGTCAGACTTGAACTTCATTCAGCCAGCAGGTGGCAAGATGAAAGGGGAGGAACAATGACTAAAATAGAGACTTTTCTTGACGTCTCTATTTATATGAAATCTTCCTCTGCTCTCATTTAAAGAGCCAGGAGTCTTACTCCAGCTCTAGAGGTGTTTATGCCGGTTGTTTGTGATCCGAGTGGCATGGGTGTGATTGACAGCATGACGCCAGAAGATGGAAGGAGAATAATCTGTCAGACTGCCCTGAGGACTTATCATAAACGTCATTTTAACTTAACGTAAATGTTACTTGGTGGTCTTGAGTTACTTTTCAGTATGCCAGCATCAAACCCCTGCAGCTACACATTAGATCACAAAGTTCTATTATGTAAAAATAGCAAAATGAGGCTCTGTGGAGAGATTTCTAGACTATGAGAGCTCTGAAATCACACATTATTTAATAATTATGACATCCAAAAGTAAATGACCCCTTTTACAGCCCAAACTCAACCATACAAACAGGAAAGTTAAAGTGCATTTATGATTTGTTGATAGTCGAAAAAAGCAAATAAACCCAAAGCAAAATGACTATGTGTGAAGTTCCCTGATCGATTTTGACAGCTGCAGTCGGAGTGTTTTGAAGCAGTGGCAGAAATGTTAGCTAATCCTCGTCCTGCTGGGGTAAGCCATTTTGGAGGGAGCTGAGACACTGAGGTTATTCTGGAGGAGGACACAAAACTTTCTTCCACTAAAACTGCTTTTTACAGCAAAAACCTGGTTTCAGTATTCATATTTGCCTGATTTTTCAATGCGACTGTGTTTTCTTGGAGTGGCACCTGGCCTGAGTTTTCTACATTTCCCCTTGTGGGTAGAAACAGACTTGCGTGTCTTTTTGCTTGTTTGTAACACCAGGCTTGTCAAAAGGGTTGCCTTTGTTGTTTTGGTGGTTGCAGTGGGCGCGGTGTTGTGTTGGCAGTGACAGCTTGTTAACATCAATCTCGTCATCTCCTCCTCCTCTTCGTTGCCAAATAGTTTATCTTCCCTGCTCACCTACAGTACATCACAACAGAGCTGTACGGCTGCCCCGCCCCTCACTCTGCCCTTCACCGCCTCGGCTGAACGAGGCACCGCAAACACACGAAACACTGCCGACGTGGAGTCACAGACAGGGAAGGGAAGGATGGCTGCTTTAAGAGGCGTAACTTTTGATGAACACACTCAGAGATCAATGCGGGTGTGATCAATAGAGAGAATATGAAGCGCAGTTGATGTGGCATACGTTACTGCATGGCCATTAGTGTCTGTAGTGATGTGATGTATAGGATGGCTGTTCAGTTATACACAGAGGAGGGAGCGGAGACAGACGGTGTGGATGTGCAAACCTAAAACGGGCAAAGTGCAATAGTGTATTATATAACAAAAGAAAGTGAACTATAACGCTGGGGAAAGCTTTTCTCTTGTTTGTTGTTCTTTATGGAGTTTATTAGGTGTATGCTTGTAAAATTTTAATTTCGGACAAACTAGAAATGATAATCAAGAATAATGTTGCAATTTGTTTTCCTTGCATCTTTCATGCAGAGATATACAATATTAAGAAAAGTCTGTTATATGGGCTGTTTTCTGTGGCAACAGTTTTGTGTCATTTTGCAGCTGCCATTCATATCTTGTTTGTAGTCAAACCATCTAGAATAGTTCTGGAAATGCCATATAGGATTTGAACAGCCCTCGTAATATCAAACATGTCAATCCAGAAGGCATAGCATTTCTAAAGCACAGCAATATGCAGCGAGGGTGAAAAATCCAGAAAAAGCAGCAGGTTATCATAACAACCTAAAGAACAATATAGCTGAAGATACATGAAATACACATTTTTACTGCTGGAAATGTCTTTCAGATGCCCTCTAAACAAGCCACTCTACTGCTGTGTGGACTCTTAGAGAGCAAAACACTCGAAATGCTTCACTTGAAATCAGGCTGAGCATCAAAATGCTTTTACTGAAGGAAATGAATGAAGCAACTCTGCCGCTCTTAAGGAATATTGTGAAATGTCTCAGAAACACTTGATTTAACAGGTGTAACCACCTCTGACGAAGCAGAACATTATCTTCTGTTTGATGAAATGTACATCAATATTAGTTTTTTTGTTTGTTTGTTTGTTTTTTATATGAATAAGCAAACTCAAGAGGGGGTGTTTACAGTGTTGGGCAGTGGGGCTAAGTGGGTTGAGGGTGGTTGGGGTTGAGAACAATTATGATTTGAAAGGTTTAAAAGAAAAAAAAAATTATTTAAGGGTTGCATCGTAGACAAAATGAATTAAAAACTTAATGCAAAATGATGTGTGTAACAAATATGATGATTGCATGCTATTTATAAAGATTTTCCCATGACTTATAATTTCAAATGGAAAATGTAGTATTCAACTAATAACTTTAACTTGATTTTTTGATTAGTTTCTGAAACATGTGTGGTATTTGTTTCATCTGCCAGTGATGGAGGGTTATTTAAGCAGAAGAGGGGATGTGTAGACCACAGGGGGGCGAATGTCACCCTGTCGATTGGCATTATTGTATTTCTTGTCCACAATAACCAATGATTTATAGGTCCTGTCACTGCTTTGTGACCCCAGTGTGCCACAAACTGTAAGTAAACAGTAACATTTAGTCCATCAGATGATGAGGTTTCATTGCTGCAGCAAAGAATGATGGGAGATGTAAAGCACAAGGTGGAGCTGCTGCTTTTCAAGGTTTAGTGGAGCTCCTGCGCAGCCCTTTCTCTGATGTCCTCTGGGGACCGGTGAAACAAGCAATTACTCTAACACCCCACTAGGGACTGCTGTGTGCCGTTCATCTCCCCTCTTTCAGTGTGAAGATCACAAAAGGAGTGACAACCCCCCCCCCCCCCCCTTATGAAAGCACTGAAATAATAGATGTGGAAATCTTTCTCTGATCTGTGCCACAGTTAGTATTTCACTTCAAACACACATGACATCTTTGTATTGGTGACACTGTTTCAACGTGTGTATTTTCTGATCTGACTGTGCTCGTGGACCAGGCTTGTTGGGTAAAACAAAAGAAAACAAAATTTAAAACACCAATTGAAGATGAAGGACGGGAGTTTCATTTCTGTGAAAGCCATTTTCTGTAAGAAAAAGACAGCACCTTCCCCGATCCTCCGACTCGTCTCCATTTGTCTCCTGCCTGATGCCACATGACAGCGAGCAGTTTGTTCTGTGATACACGATGATCTGCATCATAACACAGATCTGTGTGCCATGTTGTCACCACAACTTGTAATCTCTGCTGCCCCGCTTGTACCACATCTGTCACCGGCTATGTCTCTCACCAGAATGCTTGTGCAACCTTTAGCTGCACGCCTGTTGGACTAACGTGAGTGTATGCATCATGCAGTGTGTGTGTATGTGTGTGTGTGAGTGTACGTGTGTATGTGTGGATAGCTTTGTGGAACAGCTGACTTGTTGCCGAGGCAACTGCTCTGCAGTGACAGCAGCTGTCATCCTCTTCTCAGCTAATGACGGGTTGTTTTGATTGATCCTTTTTATTCCATCTTTGGCTTTTCTTGGGACGGATTTTTTTTTCTTCCTTTTTCTTCGTTTCCAGCTCTTCTAATTAAACAACAAAAAAAAGAAAGTTCTGGCAGCAGCGTTCCAATTAAACTGTCAGGCTAATTCCTGTCCAGGAGAAAATTTGCTCTTGCTACTCTTGTGATTTGAAGAAAATCAGCACTTCTGTAATTGTGCATGTCCACCCCTCCAGGTACAAGACGGGGATAGACTAATTGTCTGAGCACAGCTTTAGTCTAAGAGGAATTGCAGTGACAGAGAGGGTCTTTTCTGAAGGGATGGAAAAAAAACAATTCTGTCACTGTTCCGGCTTATTTCAATTTACTATTGTTTCATTGTTGGTCTAACTTGTAGTCGCCCAACTGGTGATCCATAGTTTTTATTGGCAGCCATACATTTGTGCAGAGACGTCTTCCAATCAGTTAGACGTTTCCCCGCTGACTCAAATGTTTACAACTTGTTTGAATATTGTATAAAACGTTTTAATATTTGCACTTTGTTACTGTACAGTACATTTCTCAGGTATCTTATATGTCATTTTTTTTTTTCTTTCCTCCTCTGAAAAATGTGCCTGAAATTTGGAAAATTTCATCCTGGCAGATTGGATGTATAACTGCTATGAACGGAAGTTGGTAGAAAGTAACAGTAGTTTTACTGGGATTTTCCTGAATAACTCCGTTTTGATAACCTGTTCTCACCTGCTGGTAAATGTGAAGGCCAGTTTGTAGCTTTTAGTGCTGCATTGATGCGTTTGGCCTGTTGTTATCCATGCACCTTCACACCGTCAGTGGGTGAAAGGAAAACCAAGGTCAGCACTGCAGTCCAAGCCTGCACTTACACCCAGACTGGGTCATCCCTGAATGTGCAGAGTATGCATATCCATACTCATGTAATAGCCACAGACACGTCCACTGGGGTTGCTCCAACATTTACAAAGTAAAGTCGGAATTAATGGACCGGTGTGTCTCACCAGGTGCAGTCAGCCGTGCATTATGTTGTCTTAAAAGACAATTATGAAGCCCCAAAAGAAGCTTAAATGTAATATCAGATCAGGTACTATAACTTTACAAATGATATTTCTGTGAGATGAACTGCAGTCAAATACAGTGCGACCAAGGCCTTTTCACAGTAACATGTAACATCTAAACTCATCTCTTCACTTTTACAACCCTTCACATTGACTCAAACAGCAGAATGCACCGGGCCTGTAATAACGGGGCCCTGTCTTTCCATTGCCCCTGCCTACACCTGCTCTGCTAAATCATTTCATCAGCAGGCTTAAGTGATGAACGCATTCCAGCCTGTAATGTAATTCCCCACTGTGATTGATAACCAGTGGCCACAGATTTACTAATCTGACAACAGATGTGTTCCTGTGGGAGATTGCTCGTTAGGCCGGCCGGTTTGCCGTGTCTGGAGCGACAGTCCCAGGGTGCTAATGCTACAAGGGGCTTGGCAGTAGGTCCGCTGGGAGAGGGAGCAACCAACTATACATGTCAGAGCCAACTCGGTAATCCAGCCTTAGAAAATAAGTAACTTTACCACAGCTACACCAGCAGCAGCAGCAGCAGCAGCAGGAGCAGCTTATTTAACCAGCAGCGATGACAAGATTTAGTCGAAATTACACATCATTACACGATCATTAGGAAACCTTAGGCTCGCAATCTTAGCAGCAGAAATCGGGTTTCGGCATTCACTCCACAGAAATGATACTGCAATAATAATAATCTCGTTAGGGGATTTTATTTTTTGGGGAGGGGGGTTGCTTAAATGTTTAATTGGACAGAAAAACAACAAAGACAAAACTTGCTGTTTCCAATTACTGGGGATATTTACTAGTTCAGAGTGTTTGTCTCTTAAACAGTTGAATTCTATCTCTTTTTCAGTAACCCATCCATCTTCAACACATGCTCTGTTTAAGTTAGGGCTAAAAACTACCGCTAACACACACAGTCACTAGTGTCACCAACCAACCAACGCAACACAACTGTTTTAGGAACAATATGTCCTAAATGTCAATATGTCACAATATGTCTGTTGACATACCTGCAGAAAGATGTTTTACGAGCAGACCGCAGGGCTTCTCTCCGACCTGTCCACGTACATGGAACAAAGCCAAAGACAGCGCATCAGCAAGAACTTCGCTCTCAGTACTAATCACAACGTGTCGTTCTTATTCCATTTTCTTAGATACGACAAGAAAAACAAAAATTATAAGGTCAACACTGTGATGGAGACTTTTAGTGGTTTGCATAAATATAAATGGCAGGATGTTAGTATTGATCTGTGTTGATTGAGCTCATGGGTGGCCGTTAAAGATTACCAGCAATTTGTATCGACTTTTACTTAAGAGTACACCCCGGTGACTCCAGCACTGCACTCCTGTATTGCAGGCGTCTTAATGGTCGGAAACAACGCTGAAATTGGCCAGTAAGTGATTTGGTGTGTCGCAGAGGTGGGAGGTATAAATATTTCCTAACTGCTCTTCAATGGACTTTTCCAGCATCTGGACACTACCTACCTGCCCACATCCATCCATCCATCCATCCATCCATCCATCCATCCATCCATCCATCCATCCATCCATCCATCCAGCTTCTCGAGGAATTTTCTCAAGGTCAACAGTGCTTCCTTCCAATGGACAACCCACTAATCATATCTCTGTGATATTCACTAATAAGGCAGCAAGTCCAAAGATGGTGTGGTGTGGATAGAATGAATAGAAGAACTACTTACTACGGCCGTGGTGTGCTGACTGAATCTGCACATTAGTTGAGGACTCTTTCATTCAGTTTGTTTTGGAACACAAATATCTACATGAGTGAAATTGTCATATGCTTTGCCAACATTGAGAGTTGAGTTCCTGAATGGGCCCGACAGCAACACATGGCCATAGAAGGAGATTTTCTTGTGTGTATCCTTCAGTGTGTCTCATGACAAGGCATAACAGATAAGGTGAGACATAAAATCAGAGAAAAGGTGCCTACTGACTGCGTCGTCTGTGCCAGGTGGAATTATCCTTGTGGGTGACAGTGATAAAGGAGAAGATACAGAGCAGCAACATATGATTCTATGGAGAAATAGTTTGAAGAGTTCAGCTCAAAGAATCTTCTCTTAAGTGCTACTACCCCCCCCCTTTTATTCTTTGAATACAAATTAGAAGAGGCTTACTTGAGTAAAAGTTGTATCACTAGGACTAAGTAGCATCAATGTATTTCTATTTTTAGTAGAATAATGTGTCTGTGCCTTCACTCAAATGAAGAGTAAGTGTGTTTTTAACCACTTGCGGCCGTAATGTGAGCCCAAGCTACAGACCTCTGTGACCTTTGTTTTTGCACTCTCCATGACCACTAAACAGACTTTGATGTGTTACTTGGCTGCAACTCAACTTTAAAGCTGAATTAGTGTATATGTTTTGGGCCCTCGCGGGCAGAAGATGTGCAAGCTGACAGAAACACAACCCAGACATTGCCTCATTAAGTTCCTGGGCTAAAGTAGAAATATGAAAGTTGAGACCATTATAGGCAGCCATCATAAAGAATTTGTGTGCCATAAAATGGGTGAAGTAAAAGTGGCTTTCAAGCTCTGTGAAGCAGCGGAGTTGCGTTGTAATTCTCATTCAGATTAATCAGTTATGTGATTCATTGTTAGAATCGAAAACAAGAGGATTTGTTCATTAGTTTCCCCACTCGGCATCTTCTAAGTCTGAACATTAGGGCAGAAGCAGAGGGACACATAGAGGAAAAATTGCTTGAAAAGCCTTATATCTCCTTTTCTTCTTTTTTTCCCCCCTTCTCTTCTGGTGTTGCCCCCTCCTTGATAATAACCCTGCTCATCTCATGAATATGCAGATGTTCTGTGGATCAGCTCAGATAGCGATAGCTTCTTAAGTCTTCCTTTCACATCCGCAAATTTTCTTGTGTTGCTTAAGCTACTCCACCATATTTCACCCCGTCAGTCATATTTTTAGTGAGTGGGTGTGTCGCAGCAGTCAGTGCACAAATACACATTTTGAAAATGTGTGGCTGTAATTGTTCTTAGGGGCATATAATGGCTTAGACCGGAATAATTCATTTTGGAGTTGTTGGTAGCCCTCTCAGGGGCTTTCTTATTACCCATGACCTCTACAAGTGCAGCTCTGCTTGCTAATATCTATATTTTTTATTAGCTGTGGCTCCCTCTGTCTGCTAGTTCAGTCACTGCAGTTACAGAAGCTCCAGTGCTTACACTGTGTATGCCTTGATGTCAAACACATTTTAGTTCAGGGGCCGCATACAGCACAATTTCACCTTTGGTGGGCCAGGCTGGTAATATAATTCCATAAAAACCTTTAAATCTAAACTTTAAAGTTTATCTTTGTTGTGTTGCGGAGGATATGTGATGAAAATGTTGATTTTCTTTTCACAAAAAACCAACAATTACTTCCCCAAATCACTACATTTTCAACATAAAGCCAATTTTAATGATGCTTTTTGGTGAAAAACAAGGGAAATGTCCAAAAACCTTCCCCTATAGCTGATGCATGATACATTTTTTTACAAACCCACCCTGACAGTATGGCTTTTGAGGCTAAAGCGAGTTTGCTATCTTTCATGGCAGCATCTCTGATCTCTCAGCTTGGGTCTCGGTCTTGTGTTGTGTCTGCTAGTCTTAAGAAATTTTTTCAGAAATAATCTTCCTTGGAATTTTCACAAGGGGCTTGGTGGTGTGGCGGGCCTGTTTGAGCCTCTCGTGGGCCGGATTTGGTGCACGTGCCTAATGTTTGACACCCCCGTTCTAAAGGAAGCAATACAGTTGCATTTCCAAATATTTGAATACAATCAAAAATGTAATTGTTTCATCAAGTTGTTTTTCCACTCATATAGTTTTCAAAAAGGTTCTGAACCTGTTTTTCATATCTTAATTGATACAACACAGACAAAAAAATATGAAAGATATTTTGAGCTAATTCTTCTATCATTAGAAATGAAAAATCTGATAAGAATGAAGCAGTTTATGTTCATTTGTTTCAGTGAAATGAAAGAAAATTCAGCCTTTCTATTTTATTCAATTATTCAGTTATTTCGAGATGTGTGTTGAAGAAGCCCCTGCTGACAGACTCTGATGGGACGAGTGTTTACCTGCTTCTACCTGAGTCGGCCTGTTTACATGATTCACCCGCATGTTCGGCCCCTCGGGAATTTCTGGGTTTTCCTTGCCCTGCATCCCTCTCCTCTCTCCTCTCCAGCTCACTGCTGCCATATCAAGTTATTTACTCAACTGCACTCATTATGTTGTCTAATGAACACGTGCAAGTTGAATTAAAACGTTGTTATTCCAACGAGGAGTCGCTGAGCTTTTCTCAGAGTTGTTCAAAGTGTCATTTGACGTGGAAAACAACTTTGCTTGTTTTAAATTCTTGCGAGAAAACATCTTTAATGCGCGTCGCAGGTGCCAGAGCTGAGCTAATATGGAAACAACAACAAAAAGGCAGTCTGATGTTACTACGGGTGACGCTGTTCCCCAAATGCAAAATCTGTCTTTCATGCTTTATTTTGTTGCTGTTTCCATCACTTGGCTCAACGGCTCGGCGCTCCGCTGCATCGTGCTGCTCCACTGAGTCCACTGAGATTAACTTGAAAGCACGCGTCTTTGGTTGTGAAGAAGTATTTACAGACCGATGTTTGTGCTTCCTGCCGTTCTTCCGGCTAAATACTGATATTCATTGTGTATGCGTGTGCGTGTGAACACTTTCGAGGCTTGTTACGAGTCGTCAAGTCCACTTTGGTTTTGCAATATAAGAGGGTGAAATAGTATCGAGATAAATATTACATCTGAAGTGGTCTGCACACTTACCTTTCCTGTTGTTGTTCCTGCAGTGTTGCTTCATTTCGCTCAGGGTTTTTGCTGTTTTTCCACTTATACACGAATTCGGCAGGTTCATCTGGGAGTCATGGTAGAATAGGTTTGACAGCACCAAATCTTGTCCCATTTTTCACACTGTACTCGGACACTAGGACGTCAGGATCAAGAAAGGATCAAATTAACAATAATAATAATAATTAATAATACTGGGTGGTCATATATAGCATGAAAATAGGTCAAAGTGGTGGTTTGCAGAATCTCTTTTTCCCTGAACAGTTTTTGCCCTTTTCACTTTTGAGAAGAAATCGTGACAAAAACATAAAAGCAGAGCGTAAAGCGATTGATTATTTCATTTATTTGGAACTGAATTGGCTATTTATAAAATCATGAAACACTTTAGTGCAAACCTTTAAGTGTAACAATTACATCAAAGAGTTTTTCTTGTCTGAGAAGAGTCACAGTTTACTCCATTTTTATTTTACTCTACCGGTATTTAAAAAGAAGTGGTATCAGTGTCATTCCTATTACGAATAACATGAGAAATTCAAAGAAAGCTGACTGCTCGGTACGAGACGAAGGTACAGCATAAGAGTTGTGAGAACATAATGCTCTGTAAAAGCTCTGCGAAGGGGGCGGGTATATCCTCTGGTTTAAATAGTCACCATCTTTCACTGTCCAATATTTCTCTGTGCGTTTGTGTATTTTTCTGACTGATGTTTGGAAGTGCCGTCAGTCCACAGTTATTACACGGCCTCGGGGTTGCATTGTAAGCAGCAGCCTTGAGGAGATGTGAAGATGACTCACGCACTTCTGTCATTCATATGCAGGGGGCGTAATGTTCCTATTTTATTTTGGTGTGATGACGACTGAGAACGCGTCTGAAACCCTAAGCATTTATTTCACTTGCCCTTTGAATCTGTATTTTTTAATCTTTAGCTGTACTTTTCCACTATGATTAAAATGGAAATGCTATATTTAATGGCTCGGTGACATCAGTATTTACTGACTCACCTATATAAAGCTGTTAAGTACGCTTCATACTACTGGTTTGATTAGACCAGGAGTCGGCAACCTTTAACGCTCAAAGAGCCATTTGGTCCCGGTTCCCACAGAACACTACACCCAGAGAGCCGCAGACATTTTATTTTGACACTCCCACCGGCAGACCATGCCAGGACCACACTACACACAAAACGTTCTTCACTGCTGGTTCCCAACTTACAACTAATAAACTAAACTACATGAACTAAGCAACAAAAACACAACACAACACAATTATTACCGACACTACAAACCTAATATAACCCCCAATAATTACATTTAAAACACGTCAAACAGAAACTTCCATAATGCATTGCAGCTATCAGCTCCTTTATTGATACACATTATTAAAATGCAAGATATATGTGGGAGATCTGGGATTTTTAGAACCATGAGTGTGAGTGGTGTGGCTTTCAATGTCCTTTAGTTGTTGTGTAATTCACTATAATTTGCCGTTGCTCTCAACAAGACTGCAATGAACCTCCCGGAATTGTCGGTGCTCCGCAACGCAGCAGTTTTACTGTGAAAGGTACAGGAAGCTCCCAGCTTCAGATACCAGTTGAGCCGTGGAGCTGCGGCTCCGGCTGTCATGACCTGCAGCCGCAACTCTACGTTCTTCATGCCATTATTGTTGCGTAATGACGTTACATCGCTGCGTCGTTGACAACCCGCCTACATTTTACCTCTCTTTGTAGCGGGACTGCGCTCTGGGTGCGCCTTGCCTCCTTACGTCCCGCTCCGGGATGAACTGCAGTGGGACAGAGGCTCAAGGAGCCGCAGTGGACGGACGAAAGAGCCGCATGCGGCTCCGGAGCCGCAGGTTGCCGACCCCTGGATTAGACAAAGATACAAATTTACATTTTAGCTTTACAAATCTGTGGCCTTGTAACACTTCTTGTATGTCAAAAACTCTTTTCTCTTCTCTCACATCTTTAGAGTTCAGCCTTCTCGATTATTGATTTTTGGCTTTACAAGTCTCAAAAATTATTAAGTGTAAATTAGCTTTTGTTTTATTTGGAGAGATAATAATTGAATTACTACAACGGCATAAAAGAGACACTTAAAATCTAAATATCACATTAAGTAACTATTATACATAATATTATTTATATATATAATATTCTAAGTTAATATTTGCAGGTTTACACAACATTTTCAAGTGAAAACGGAAAACCTTCGTTGCGTTCTAGGAGTCTGATTACATGACCGCGGTGCTAAGAGCCACTGAAAATGGCATCATCTTCAAAACATTGCTGTGTAAACGGCAAACCTTTCTGAAACAAAAACAGAAAAACGATTCATTTTCATTCGAAGTGTCGTCGTGGAAACGAGGCCTAAGACACAGAAGAACATTGGCGAAGTTGTTCGCACTCTGTCCCAAATGAATCCCTGTGTGGAGTTCACTTGTTCTCTGTGTGCGTGCTTAGACTTCTTTTGTTATTCTTGGTTTCTCCCACAGTCCAAAGAACAAGGTCACTTGTAATGTACCTTGGTGTGAATAAGTGTGTGTGTGTGAGTGTCTGTCACTTTGTGTCAGACCTGTGATGGACCAGTGGCCTGTATGCACACGGGGTAGCCTGCCTTTTACCCACTCCAGCTTATCGGCTTCAGCACCCAGTACAAACCTGTATTGATTGATTGAATAGACCAGTATAAAATCTCAGTCCAATCAAATTGCATTCTTCCAGTATTTCATCCTTACAAATTGCATTCACAAGGAGACCCTCACTATTCACTCATGCTTGACCAAATGGCAATATTTTTTGGAAGTATTCAATTTTCTTTCCAATGTTTAATAGCGTATTTGGTTTTTTGTCTATATTTAGCTGGCTTGCCTTTGGAGCTTTATTGATAAATTGGAAACTTGCTATTATGAGAGTGAAATTGCCCTGCACTAATGAAGGTGACAGTTGGATTTCACGGCTCAGAGCAACTGCTATGTACCAAAGAAAAGTTCATGCGTGACTGATCACAAGAGGTAAAAAGTGCAATATACTATCAGCTGTCAGATCCTGACCCATCCTGTCCTCCCTGTGATATTGATGTTACTGCTGCATCATGTGTAAATAAAGCTCTCCGTGGAGATGCTCAAGATTCTGCTGCAGGCATTAAATTCAATAAAAAAAATAAAAAATTAAGCAATAAACAGCCTGAACTCATTACAACTTGTTGAACACCTTGAGTGCACAATGTAGTCAGTCACTGGTGCGTATAATGTGACGCACTCACACAAAGCAAGAAAAGATTGTTTTTGATAATTAGTGGTTCAATTGCTTTTCTTTGCCTCCACATATCAATGTGTATGCAATCATTTCAAATTGGACACACATTGCTGCATTACAATGTTGTGCTGCACCCTGACCGTAACGACACACTTTTACACAGGCTCACCTGTGTAAAAAGATTTGAAAGACTTTTTTTTTTCCTGATGTAAAGATAATAAAGGTACAAGTTCTCAGATTTTCTCCTAATCTTGTTACTCGGTGTGGCCAGTATTTGTTTGGCAGGTTTGGCCTAGATTCTGACGTCATTTGTGGTCGTGTTTATATTTTTTTTCGCAAAAGTGTATCACAAGAAGTTCAGGTACTGTGAGGTATAATGGAAAAAAAGATATAAAGAAAACAAAATGCTAAACCCACTTATTTTATTTCTATGGGGTTTTTACCCCCCCCCCCCCCCCCCCCCCCCCCTAACTTTACAACTAATTAAACCAACATCCTTATGAGCTCTGAGAAAGAAAAAATATTCAAAGTGAATTTCACTTCGTCAAAGATCAGTTTGGAGATTCTTTCATATTAATGAAGGCAGATTATACAGTAAATTATGTTCGGCCAAAACACCAAGACAAGATGAAAGATAGTTCGTACAACACCAGCAACTTAGTCAGCAGTGACATTTGGACCAGCAGAGTCAGCCCGATATCATTCATTAGTTTCACTGCTCGGTGGATATAGTTGCGGCAAGCCATGCATAGATGGACTCTATGTACGGCCCTACGCGTACTGGAGATGCTGTCGTCCCATGGAGCTTTCAATGATGATGGACAAGGCGTCAACACAGAGGCTGTACAAAGGTGGTTCACGATAATGCATAGTCTTCAGGTATTGTATGCAAATGGAGTGTAAATGGAGTATGAATTAGGCCTAATGGCATTTAATAAGGACACACATCGGCAAGTAAAGGTTAGTACTTGTCCTTTAAAAATGTTGGTGTAAATCGGTGCATCCTCAGCAATTTTATATGTGTAAGGCCATTTTTTGATTTTCAAAGTTCAATTTCACAAAAAGAATATACGTATGTAATCCAAATTGGTTGCCGTCTCATGACACTGCTAATAATATATGTAAGTAAATTTACTTCCGTCATATTCATTTTTTTCTCTCCTTTGAAATATATGTCAGACCACTTCTCAAAAAAGCCAATGCATTTATTTTTTTTGTAAATGATCCTGAGAGTGTGTAAAGACGTGGTTCTGATGGAGGTCCATGTGCTGCAGACAGCCGTGGTCTTTCCACACCTTACCAACATAATATTTTCCATCTCCTGATTTAACTCCATTATGTTGGTTTATCTGCAACAGTGAGTTAAACATAGCAGCGCGGCTGTAATGAGGTGTGGTTAGAGTGCTCTTGTTCACACACACTGCCGGCTGACCCGCTTCAACAATAGACTGTAATTAAGAGGCCTTTTCTCCTGCTCTTGGACGGCCGTTATCCCAAAAAGAAGACAACCAGCTTTTACCAGGATGACAAGTGAAACAAAGAGGTGCATTACCTCTGCTTGTTTCTCGCCTTCTTTCTCTTTCTCTCACTTCTCCATCCCTCTCTCCAGCACACTTATGCATCATCTCCTGCTTTTCTCCCTCAGTTGAGTACACACGCATTTGTCGTTTCCAGCTCCAGACAGCCCCAGAGATGTTTCGGTGGCACAGTCGCATGCTCTAATTGTTTGAGTGTGTACCTCTGTGTGTTAACAGGTGCTTTGCTGGATCCACATTACTGCCGCAGCTTTACCTTGGCTGCCTCCACCGTATTCCCAAGTGTTGCTGAGGGCAACAAAGTTGTACATGGGCAGGAGCGAGGCAACTTAATGGGTACACATTAGAAGGCAATCGGCAAAAAGATGGGCGGCGCCTCCGTCTATTGTTTTAATGATCAGGGAGGCGTTTCCGTCCCTTTGTGGAGAGTAATAGATTGCAGCTGTCCGGGTCATTTTTAAGTGAGCCTGTCTGGAGACTTTATGATTGTCTTGTTCTGTTATTGCAGCCAGCAGCACGGAATCGGAGGTTGACCTTCTCCTGATGGCTCGCTCTCACTGCCCAGCTGTCAATTTCACCCCTTTTAACTCTCCTCTCTTGGCACAGCAGTGCCTTGGAGCCTTTCGGAGATTACCTTAATGGAGAGAAAAAAGTGAAGTGCACATTCCTGCTGGGCTGTTTTTTTCTTTTTTTCTTTCTTTTCTTTTTTTAAATTGAAGCCTCATCGTTTCAAGTGTATAGCAAACACCACCTGGAAGGAAAGGTGAGATAAGAATTAAGAGACACAACAAAGTCATCTTTGGGCGCTGATTCAGAGGAATCCAAATGTCTGCTGTAATAAAGCAACTTCGGCTTTGTTTTAAAGCGAGGGTGTCAAACACGTTTTAGTTCAGTCTAATTTCAACCTTAAACAACCACATTCTGAAATACATGTTTTTACAAAGTCACCCTGACAGCGTTGCTTTGAGGCGGGTTTGATAGCAACGAGATAATCTTTCACGGCGGCATCATCGATATTTCAGCTCGAGTCTCGGTGTTGAGTTGCGTCTGCTACTCTTAAGGAATTTCTTCATTGTGCTCCTTTTCAATTATGTAAACATTCAGTGGAATGAAATCTGAGAATAAGAAAAAGAAAATCAATGATTTCTTTGAAATCTTTGCAATTTGCTCGGTGGTTTGAAGGGGCCGGATTAGAGCCTCTTACAGGCCCATGGGCCTTATGTTTGACACCTCTGGTTTAAAGTCTACATATTTGTGGAGCTTTCTTAAGTTTTGCAGCCATGATCGAGAGCTTTCAGGGGCTCATGCTTCGCCCTGATATTCTCCCTTTTCCTCCAATATATTTGTCTTAACTGATCCCGCAGCATGAAAAGTTCAACGAAGCTTTAATAAACAATCCAGATTTAAGGTTTGCAGTTCTCACCTGATTTTCCGCAATGTCTCGTCATCCCCTCGTTCCTCTTCGGTTTAATATTCGGCTGGTCTGTGTGCCCTGTGCTGTCACAGCCGGCGTCCCACAAGAAGCCTCGCCACGCTAGCAGTAAATTGGGCTGTGTATCAGAGGGAAGAGCTCGTCGTGCTTCCCGGAGCCATCTGCATAACAGCAGACCTTCTGGAGAGGACACGGCACTATCAGAGAAACTTTCAATAAAACAACCTTTTAACAACGCAATTCTGCTACGGAGGATCAAAGAGTGGAACTTTTCTTTACATGAAAACTGTTCGCGACAAATAAAGTGGGCAGAGAGATCATTAGAACAGCTCATTAAACTATTGATTTAACAGTAGAATTTTGGATAATATAAATATAGAATTGGATAGAAACAACAGAGTAACAATAAGTTAAACAAAATTCTTTTTTTTGCCACTTTCTAGCAAATCAAACTTATCTGGAGCCACAAAATATGTCTAACTTATATTAATTGCTTTTGGTTCTTCTATGTTGTTAAAGTTACTCTACGAGAATCTATATGGCAAAATGACAATATTGAGGCCCCAGTTGTCAGTACCTTTCTGAAAGAAATTTGTCATTACAGTCATACAGACACATATTTCCAGAATTTCGATTTTGTGAAACGTCCCTGGGTTTGTTGACGCCTTGCGGTGATGGAAACTCTCAAAGTTTTCACTTGATCTCACTAGATCTCGATTTGCAACTTGGAAAATGATCAACGATCACTCTCACGACATTCAAGACTATTCTTGTGGCTTGAATACTCTTTCTTGAAAAAGTCTGGCTTTTTTGGGGCTGAATCGTTCAAGTGTTGGTATTTTTGCATGAGCTGCCACGACTCCATCTTTGATACCCCAGAAACTGATGCGGCAGGTTTCCAAAGATAAAGTTGGATGGCTACAAATTCCAGTTTGTTTGCAAACAAATGGACTTTGCTGTGATCCATGTCGGCAACCGGGGGTTGGAAATGTGTGGAAATGAGTGTGAATGGTCTTGTTTTCATGTATTGGTTTATTCTGTGTGCAGAACTGATTCCTTTTATGGGAAGTTTTTTTTTTTTTTTTTTTTTTTTTTCCTGGTAGAGTAGCCTTTACTTTTTAGAGAAATTTTGGCAAATAAGAGTCATTCACATAGGTAATAAAAATTTTCAAAAATTGTTTATTCTTATTGGATTATCTGAAAGCTTCAGGAGCCAGTACAGAGTGGTCACATGCCACATGCTGCTCTTTTGGGTTGCAGACCCCTGCAGAACCTATCTGCATTAATAAACATACACTTTTAACTAATGCACAAATTTGAAAAGATTTATAAAATAAAGGAATCTATTAATATAAATGGTTGTCTGAAAAAAACTGTTTATCTTTGAAGTGAAAATAGGTTTCATGTTTGTTGTCTGATAAATTTCTGGACAGGAGGTTGATTTTTTTTTTCACCGTGATCTTTAAGTAATTGCATGTCATGTTATTTCCTTCCTGTATATTTGTTCACTGATGCGTCCTCTCTGTCTGAGAGCGCACGATCGAGACTATTCAGCAAGTCAAGACCTTGTGTGAGTCAGAGGAAGACAGGCAGCATTCAGAGCACAACTTTTCAATAGAATACTCGTGATACTGGAAAAAACGAGAAATTTGATTTATCAAGGATTTCAACCCATTTTGTTTAAAAGTTTGAGGTCTCAAATAAGAAATAACTTGTATTCCTTGTGTTTTGAAAGAAATCTTTTCTACACCATTAGAACGTTTTTAAGTGACACTTTCATTGCGTTTTCAGCATCTGTTTACACGACAACGGAGCACAATACGGAGCTAATAGAATAGGGCAGAATACAATGAACTGACAGAGATCTGCCCAATGAAGGAAAACTAAAAACTAAAATAAAACTAAAATATGCGAAGCCTTTCAAAAAGACAGTGTCCATCTTTCATAAAGTTTAGTGTGGTCACAGATTTTGGTGCCGACAAACACTCTTCAACAAAGGCACAAATGTAATCTAAATGATTTGTGGTTTGATAAATAAAGCTGAGGCTTTGGACACTTCACCTTTAGTTGATTAATGAATTGTTTATGCCTTCAAAAATAACAAGTTCATTCATTTGAGTCAAAAAAGTAAAAAAAGAAAAAGAAAAAAGAACATTGCATAAATACTGAGTAGACTCAATCTGAAGTGCAGTCTCAAAGTTTCCAGTTTAGAATGAAGTGACATTCCTGTGAAAAACTGTTATAAGCCAGTAAACAATATGGACACATCCAATAAACCTGAACTCACTGAAGGTCTTAAAACGTAAATGATTACATTACAATGCTATAACAAAGTTTGATGTACAAATCATTGAAATAATAAAAAAAAAAAGCTTGCAATGGAAACATCAATAGAACAGTTTGTTATCCTAATAAGATCCACTGCCTGCAGTGAAAAGTGAACTTGGAGTCCTTGAAGCTCCCAGAGTGCAGCTTCGAGACATTGACCTAAAAACAGCTCAGACTCTGAGGTCAGTGGATGCAGCATTAGATCTGGCCATTAAGAAATCCGGGATTGTGTTTCCCTGCAGCCTGAAGCTGTTTTATCTCCCCGTGACACTCTTGTACACCCTCCACTCCCTCTGACCCATTTGTTTTTACATCCCTCGAAATCCAACTCCAGAGTCTGTTTCCATCCAAATCACCTTTTTCTGATTCTTCACGCCATATGTCTGTGCATCTGATGACTCGCATTTCTTCCCACCAAGCTTGTAGTCCAGTTCAGCGGGTGATCCTAAAGAAAAAAAAGAAGCGAGAGAGAAACATATTTGCCTTTTGGATGTCTGCTCTCTGGAATTTGGCTGTGGTGAAACAGAATATTGTGTCTATTGATAGTCGTTGTGGGTGGGTTGGCACAAGCCGTCTCAAACTCAAATTTCCCATATATATAAATATAAATATACCCTGGTGGAATGCAGTGGAAGCAGGAGACTCGGGCCTGAAAAGTCTTCAGACTGAGCTCAAATCTATTTTAGATAAACCCACGAACTGCTACTCCAGTTTTTCAAAGTCGTGTTCCTCCCCCCACCCCGTCGTATTGTTTTATCTCTCAGCGCCCACTGAAGCAGGTCGATGCTCTTGACCTTGCCCTCCATGTTGGCAGTACCATCCTGACCTCAGCGGCTGGCCTCACAGATCCTATCGGTTCTGATGGCACACTGCCAATGTCATTTAAGCCCTCCATTATTAAGTTGACCAACATGCTGTGCTTTTTTTTTTTTTTTTTTGGTAAATTATTGTCGTTTGTCGGTGCAGTGTGGCCTGCAGCAGCCCGAGAGTTGCGGATAGCCATTGTTTTCATTGTGATAAAGTGTTCAGCAGAAGCCCCCCCCCCAATCAAGGCTCCTTCATGTACATTGAAGTGATGCCGCCTCCTGCGTGGGCGTGCGCAGATTGTTTTGGCTGTCAGGATTATTGTGTGCCAACTTGTGTGGAAATGTATTGGTTGGGAATGACAAAAGTAAAACTGAATAACCTGTTTCCATTTTCTATTCTTACTCTCCTGCCCACACAACTTTCCCTCCTGCTGTGATAAACATGAGAGCTCTGTGTGCCGTTTGCAATGTTTTTCAGTTGCATCCCCATATTTGATCTGGTGTCAAATGTACCTTTGAATTCAACTGTTAAATATTTAGTTTTTTCCAGGTATCGACAGTAATTTCCTTGAAACAAATCCATGATTAAGAATAAGACGAAAAAGAGTTTTGTAAATAGGAAGCATGTATTTGACCTTAAAGTCACTTGCTCATCATACACTCATCTTGCAGCAGTTATGAACTAAATACAGTGTTTCTTATTGTTTTGACTTCATCGACTCGGGTGAAGGCAACAGTTTGATATTTGCTAAAGGAAAACATTTATTCTGCAAGGACTAATTTTTAGATTATAACAAACTGACTTTTCTAAATAGCCCTTATTACATAAAGAAAAGCTACTTTTCTTCAAAACATATTTCCAAATATTAACTTTTTTGTTTTTTAGCCATTGCAAAATAAGTATTACCACAATTTAAGCTTTAAAAATACTATAAATTCCAAAATGTGTGAATTTCTCATAGTGTGGAGAGAAATAAAACACAAGTTAGACAAGTTTGTGGCACAATGTCACTGAGAGACTCAAATTCAGCAAGTACCCATCTAGTTTTTCAAGATTCCTCCCTGTAAAGCACTAATATATTCATGCCTAATAAAATGCTTAATGTGCCTGTGGTACTCACAGACTGGGGTTCAGGCATCAAATCACAACTTTTTACTTTTGGAGATGAGTGAATGTGTGAAATATAAGCCTACTTCAGTATTTCAGGACTTCGCCCTGCAGCATTTAAACCCATCTCTTCTTCTTTTAGCGTCCGTTAGCAATGTGTTGCCTCACAGCGATCTGCTTGGTGGAGTTTGCATATTTTTATTTTAACTGCATTGTTAGTTGGATTTATTTCCACCTTGTAATATTTCCCAAGAAAAGCTTGCCTGGTCTTATTTGAGGTGAATCGGTTGCTCTGAATTGTCCAAAGGTGTGGATGTGTGTGAGTGCGCACCATGTGTTGGCTGACATCGGCGTAACTCTCGTGGCTGTAAGAATTAATGAACGGGTAAACTGAAAAACAATCTTGTTATTGATGGCTTTATTGTGTCAATTGAACACCTATAAAACTTTTAAAAGAGGAAAACTGTGAATTGACTCGGGAGAGAGAGAAACGGCCCATAAATTTGAGAAACGCTGAGATTTAAAGTTTTTTTGGCCAGTATTGCACAGCTCTGCGAAAAAGCCATATTGCTTGTTGTTGCACTGTTTGATACTGTTTATGTTTGTGTGCAAGCCGTGATGCTTGCTCAGCTTTTCACTGTCATCAAAGATGCTCAGTCACAATAATAAGCCATGGTACATAGACGTGGCTTTGCCAGCTATTGTAATGGGGCCCTTGAGTCAGGTCCTTGTTAGCTGATGCACAATAAGCTCCAGCCTAATGAAGTGTAAACCAGAGATCTGGGAGGCGAAGACAGGGGGCAAGCGATTACGGCCCGCAATCTTGATGTGCGATGAAGAACTCGATGCTAATGCTATTAGCCGGCAGGTCAGTCCATTTGGCCTTATCCCTGCTCAGAGTATCAGCACTTCATAATGCGAGGCATGTCAGGGGCAGGGTGTTGAAACAGTTGATCACACTCCAGAGTGATATCTCTCCGAGAATGAGGAGACTGGAAAAACGGGCTTGTGATGCAAACGTGGTTCGATTGCAGCTGCGTTAGAACAATCATAGACCTCCTGCCCCGAACAGACCCCCTCTCTGTTAAGGTTTGTCCACTGGAGAGCGTTGCAGCCTCCATCTGGCCGGCTTCCTCCTCTCCTCCGTGTTCATTAACAGTCCATTTGTTGCTTGTGCCCCGAGGAGCCTCCCTCTGCTTCTCCTTTACTCTGCTCATTCTAATGCTGCTGATGAGCCTTTAATGTACAGATGGTTCAGTTCACTTACTCCTATTCAGCCTTGGTACTTGTATGCTTTTGCTTTGGTCAGTATTAGTTTTATTATCCGTGTCTGAATTGATTGTTTACCTGTTAAAAGTTTGAAGATATTTTATTCAATAAAATTAAAGGTACCATCACTTCAACTTTTCTGTGTAAAAACATGCATGACAGTAACCATTCATGGGTTACTCTTGTTCCCTGTTAGTATTCATAGCAAGTCATTTCCCCATGTTAACCTTTATGAATACATTATAATGCATACATTATGCATTGAATGATCGTGATTCAGAGAAAGTGCTATCATGTCTCGATAGCTCTTTTCTGACCATCATGTGACAGTGTCCTGGTGTGTTTGGATGCACGTTTGTGCACAAACACACAAATTAACCCTTGGCTTGTTTCTCTTTTAGCCAACGCTGGGGCCTGTTATCCTAAACAAGGTAACTCAGCGGTTAAATGGCTCCTGCACTTTCATCACACCTTCAAGTTAATTTGTTATTCCAGTCGCATTTTTTTTTCTGTGTGTATGTGTGTGTGTGTGTGTAACAATACTGTCTCCTTCTGGCTGTCACCCTTCCCTTCCCGTTTGCCCTCTACCGTGGGCTGTTGTCTGTCATTTAGAGCGCTGATACAAAAAAAAATAAAAAAAATAAGGCCAAGGGCTGTCAGAGTGATGCGCCTCCTTAAAAATGGACAGCAGGATCAGTAACTTTGAGAAGAGGTAGTGAGGCTCCGTAGAGGACAAGTCAGAAGGCATCGACAGGTGGAGGGAACGCTCAGGCAGATGGACAGGAGAACAAACACAGTGACAGCCACGAAAGACGCCTTAGTTATAATTCCCACCTGACTTTCCATCGTGTCAATTTCCCAGGTTTTTTTTTTTTTTTTCTGTTTCCCCCCAAAACCTAAACGAAAGCCTCTTAAGAGGACATGCAGGAACATCACAGGGGTATTCTTGAAAACAAAGCCAGCGTGAGCCTCTTACTTTGATTTACTGCAGAAGTATTTTACTTTTCTCATTTCTCTTGCCTAAGAACTTGAAATCAATAATTCTGCAAGAAACCGCCCTGTCCTGGTGGCAAATTGTCTAACATCCCATCCCATTTCTTTCTTTCACTCTCCTGTTCTCTCTATCCTTTCCTTTTCCACTTTCCTTCTCTCTGCCTCATTTGTTTTCACCGATGTGTGCCTGCTGTGTGTCCGTACGTCTCAACCCTGAAATCTTCCTACATGCATGTGTGGGTGGTGATTCGCCTCTTTCTTGCACACTCTTTTACCTCCCCCCTTTTCTCTCCTCGGTCCTCCCTCCCCATCTTCTCTCCTCACCCCTCAGATCCCGAGCGTGGTGGCAGTCACATGATCTCAACTGATGACCTGGAATACCCACGAGAATACCGGACACTGGGGAACAGCGCCCGCCGCTTCTCCAATGTGGGCCTGGTGCACACGTCGGAGCACCGCCATGGCGTCAGTGCCGCTCAGAGCCTGGAGGCGCTCACCAACCTGCACAAGGCCGACATGGAACGGAAGAGAGATGCCTTCATGGATCACCTGAAGAGCAAGTACCAGCAGCAACAGCAGCAGCAGCAGCTGCAGCATCCACACCACAGTCCCCACCACAACCCGCCGTCACCCTCACCCTCTCACGCCAGCATGAGGAGCACTTCAGAGCGAGCTGCACGAGAACAGGTAACCAACGCGTTCCTATTAGTCTGTTCAGATGTATACAGATCAGCCATAGTAATATGACGACTGACAGATGAAGTGAACACCTTTATTGTGGCGCCTGTTGGTGGGCGGAATGTTTTATGTAGCAAGGGGACACTTGCTACAGCCTAAAGTACCTACAATGGAAACATGAGCAGCTGAGCTGGACCACGGAGCAGTGAAGTTGGTCTGGTGTGATGAATTATGTGGTCTTGGGTGTTCTTGGGTGTTTACCTGGTGAAGATGGCAATCCAGGGACGACGCTGTGATGAAGGCAAATCTCAGGTCTTGACATCCATGTGGATTATGTTCAAGAATGGTTTAAATTCACCTTTAATTTGTGCAGATCTCCAATCAATTACTCATATGTGGGCTGTCCGGGATGAACAAGTCTGGTCTTTAAGAACCCTCATTTCATCTTAAAGGATATGCTGCTGACATCTTGATGCCTGATACAACAATGCATCTTCAGGTTTTCATTTCAGTTCATATTCTAAATCTGTGTCAATAGATAAAATACGTCACATATCGACACAAAATACAGTCAAGTGTACTATCAGGCAACAAAAAGTCTTTTGTCAGATGAGATCCAGAATGGGAGAAGCACAGTAGCCCATACTGTGTTCATTTAAACCAAGTTCGTCATTACACTGTTGCTGCCAAGTTTCTCTTTTGTTCCTTTACCATGAGAGCGTCACATTGTTCAAGTTTGCAAACACATCCAGTAAGACATACTGAGTATGCTATGTGGCTCTCGCTCTAATGTTTCTCCTTTGCTCTTCACATTTTCTGCTATTTCTCTACTTTTTCCCATGTTAGTATCACTGTATGTCATTGTCACACCTTCGTACACTCTGTTCTGTACATGAACATGACTTCCGTGTTTCAAAAGCAACACATACAATTTAGTGTAGTGACATGACAGAAAAGCACATCAGGAAAAGAGAGCAGAAGGAAAAAAGGAAGAGCGTGTGTGAGCAAGAGAAGGTGGCTGAATTACAGGTGGAGTCCATAGTTGCCGTGGCAACGTCTGCCGTGTATTGCAAAGAGGGATATCGCATTGCAAAGGTCAGGTTGTGTAGAGAAGGAGGAATTGTACAATGACGAAGACAGGAGGGATGGAGGAATAACGAAGAGAAAGCGGGGAGCTAAAAAAAAAAAAGCAAGCTTGAAGGCGGTGGAGTGGACAGGTCCTGAAGTGACAGGGCATTTTCACTGCACGGGGGAGGAAGCAGCAGAGCCCAGGACTACTTGTCATCATGTGGATGTGCAGAGCATGGACAGCGAAGGAAGAAAGGCGGGAGGGAGGAGGAGCTGAACAGGAGCGCAGCAGCCAGTGGAGCAGCCCGCTGCTCAATTAGCCGGCACCAGCAGGACCCAGCCACCCATCTGCGAAGGAGTTAATCGGCTGGTGTTGTAATGAATTAAATAAAAGAGTTTCCGCCGCATGTGCAACTGTAGAGCGAGACAGGGAGAGAGAGCGAGGGAGACTGAGTGAGGGAGAGAGAGGTGGGCAAGAGAAGCAAAGGGAGGGAGAGACGGGCGAAAACGCGATGAGGACTCGCTGCACCTGATGGACAGCCTAGGATGACTGGAGTGGTGGACATGCACAGGTGCACTGCAGGTGAGGAGGAATTGGAAACTGGAGGCTGTTGTAGAAAGCTATGTGTGTGTGTGTGTGCCTGTGAATGTGAGCGCGCGTGTGTGTGTGGAGAGGATAAGGATGTGTCTGCAGGGATTAAATTCCACGCTTGTTGTGTTTGTTGTGGTTGTTGTGGTGACAGTGTGCATATGCTCAGCAGGCAGAAGGCGAGATGCAGGCTGGGTGGACGACAGTGTAACTGTACAGAGAGCCCTTTGTGTGTCTGAGTGAGCATTGATTTACTAAGCAAGCCTATGTGTGCCCTTTTTTTTTAAATACACGGGAGGAAACGGCAGCTCCGATGCTCAAACACCAAACTCGGCTGGGAGGAGTAACGAGTAAGAATGATTGAGACGGAAGGGGGGCGGGAGTGCAGAGAGGATGACGCCATGAGAAAGAGACAGAGGTGGAGGAGGGGTGGAGTGAGTGCAGCCCGCTTTACATGCAGGTCAGGTAACGCAGCGCTCCACTCTGTGAGACTACGTCCTTCGGTTTCCGCTCTGTGGTCTCCAGAGTCCACATGTGTATATGTGTAGATGTATGCATTGAGCAGTCCAGAATGTGTTTTCAGGATCAGGTTTTTATTCTGATATCTAAATCATACATGTAAATATGTGTTGCATGCAGCTTAGTTAATTTAGCAGAAAGTTAAAAATGACAAGGGGCACATTTGAGCTAAGTTGCAAAGCCACATCAAAAGGGTACTTCTATCGTGGGGCATTATGGGAGAATTAGGAAATGTGACAGTGACTGACAGTATAGTACAAGGTGTTGAAAGTAATGCCTGCAGGATGAGGAAGTGTTAAGGAGAAATGGCTTACCTTGATAAAAAGGCTCTTGCATCCTCACAGTGCAGTATTTACAGCTCAAAGTCCTGGGTCATTGTTTCTATGCAGCAGCGTGAAGCGTAAAAAGGGCCACAATGAATGTGTTTGCTTTACCTGAGAATTGTGAGTAAACCTCATTAGAACAACAAATAAAGAAGCCCTGGAAGAAAACGAACACACAAATCACTTCGGCACCATTAAAGCTGGGTCTCTGAGTCATTTAACTTTGTGGGGAAATAAAATCATTAGCCTTGTCTGAGCAAGGGATTTATTTATGAAACCACATTGGATGAATGAAGGAATGAAGGAATGATTGAATAACACACGAAGAGGCGGTCAAAGCCAGCTCAGTCCAACCTTAAGCACTCACATTTCCAGTGATCGCCTCCCTCCATGTGTAATGCTGATCACCCCCCCCCCCCCGTGAAAAACAACCATGTGAAATGATCCAAAGGATTGATCAACCCATAATGGAACATTCAATACTTCAGAGCCGGAAGATACATGGTTTTTCCGGACACCTACAATATATGGCGTTCAATAAACAGAACGACTTGCGGCGAGGCAGAAGTTCCCCCTCTGCATCACATCAAAGAGTCGTCCTTAAAAATAACTGCTTCGACGTGTGTTGGTTGAAATGCATTTGCTGTGGGGTAAGGAAGCACAGGCTCAGATTATGCTCCTTATCATTTTGTGTACCACTTGCCTCAGTTCCAGTGAGCATAAGCACACTTGTATACACACATTTCTACAAACACGGCTAACACCTCTGACACTTAAAATGATAAAGAGAACAAGTCGCTTCCTCATTAACGAAACATTTCCTGGAGGGCAAAATAATTCATATTTAAATACTTCACAGTACTGTAACTCAAACCTTGAGAATGCAAGGCATATTGTCTAAATTTATGAAACTTTTTTTTTTACTAATGAACCGTATGCATTCCCTAACAATATAACATCAGAGTATTAGTATGGAATATATTCCAAGTCAACACTGTTAGTGCACTACACAAGTGGGTTTTAAATTACATTTGAAAAGTGAGGGAAAAACCCCCCCAAAAAACCCCAATGGTGCCACTTGTATCCAATTAAGTTGTTTATGTCTCTTTTGGAGGTTTGATTGGCATCGTCAATCCCAATCCTAAAGCTGTGTCCTACATCCAGACAAAACTTTGTCATTCTAAGGAGGATTTCAACTATGTGCCGTGTAAACACAATGAGTGACAACACCCTCTCGAGGGCGAAAAGCCACGGCCCATCTTAAAGAATATCTCTTGTGTAGTGTTGTTTTCTCTTCCTGCCTGCAGCCTGTGTTTGTTTCCATCAGGGTAGCTAAAAGGCTGCAGTAGATACTGCATTGATCTGAGTCTATATGTAAAACTGTTGCAATTATGGCCGCCTGCTTAAAAATTTATCCACTTGAGAAAAAGTTAATGTGCAGTGTTGAAACACAAATTTTTTCTCACAAAATGCACATTTCATTCAAACATGCTTGTATACAATGACGTTTGCTCATTTCTTCACCTGGTGAAGGTGTATTTAGATCCCTTTGTCATGCACAGTACTTTAGAGCCTTTTTTGTATGGAATTGGGTCACAGGTGAATTACTTTGTCAAGCGTCACTCCTCATTTTCTCCTCTGGATGAGGTCCATTAGGACTCCTCATTCTGTATCAAAATGAAGCAAAGTATTATATCCAAGAAGGAGGAAAGATCAACAAATGCAAAGGCAGTCAAAGGATGGCATTAAAGTCCAACGATGAAAGATTAAATGAAAGCTTAGATTACAATAAGGTAGTTGTCACTAAAAATGGTGCCACCGATGCTTGTGTTTGCAGAAATAATCTCGGCTTTTGTTGAGGCGGTATTAACATGGAAGGCAGATAATGAAAAACCACCAACTATCATAAATCAAAACCTGCCTGTCAGTTTTTTCTCCTCTCTGCATTCGAAGAGTAATGTGGATTCTGCAGCAGGGAGGCTGAATGAACTGAAAATTGCCTGCAGATAAGAATAAGCACTGGAATAAGAGTTTGGATTAGAATTAAAATTCATGAACTCTGCCCAATCTTTTTATAATTTTCCATGTCATTCTGAGGTATTTCTGGGCCATCAGTGGCTTGGCCTGGTTTTGACTGTGGAGTAATTATGGTCTAATGAAAAGCTGATTTCCCGAAGCCTCTCTCGACACACGCAAGCACCTTTCCTTACACAGCCAGGCAGCAGGTAGAGCAAACGGACAGATACGGGGAGGTACAGGACTGACCGGTGAAAATCAGCGGGTGAGCAGGTGCTAGGGACTGGGGGCCTTGGGATTCGGTGAGAATGAGACAGAGTGGCTCCCTGCTTGCCGTGAAGAAGTCTGGGAGACAAGCCAGAACCGCAACAACAGAGTGGGATGCTGTTTGATTCGATTTCACTCTTTTCATTTCCTCCCCCTTCACCGGTTAGAGCCAACTGCTCAATCTTGTTTCAGGTACAGTGTAACCTGACGCCCTCATAACACAGCCTCAGCCTGCCTCTGACACGCAAACGTAACGCTCGAGGTTTAGTCGCATTAGATGAAGCTGTCACCGACATTAATGGATCAATATAGCAAAACTGCTCGGTAATGAGCCATGTTGAAGAAAACGACTTATCTTGTTTTCTTTGCCATTTTCACGTTATGTTTTTATAGGGCTGGCTGCCTCCACTGCCTCGGAAGCATTATTAGAAAAAGCAAATATCTAACTTTTCTTTTTCTGTCTTCCTTTTCTTAATTCATGAAACTCCGCAGCAACAACCCAACTACTGGAGCTTTAAGGTTAGTGTCCTCTGCTGTCTGTATAAACCCATGCTCACCGTTCTTGTTGTCCATTGTGTGTGCGTGTGCGTGTCATGCTGTGATGCATCATCAAGCAAATGTCCATGCTCCTTTGGCTCCTATTACACCCAGCTCATCAGGCGTGTCTTGGCTCTCCAGACAATATGTGTGAGTAAGTATGTGTTGTGTGTGTTGGGGGGGGGGGCTGACGTGTCAGGTGGGGTGACAGCTTAAACTTACCAGGTTCCATTTAATCTGCAGCAGATGATTCTCTCTGGATTTATGATACCCGCGTCAGATGACATTAATGGCTGGAAGCCATGTGACCTTGTCGACGTCTCAGCGACTGAGACATTAAGAAGACGTTCCAGACGTGCTGTCGAGGCATTACCGAAATAATGCTTTGAATTTAGCACAGAAGCCTGAGTCATGCCTGGGCTGCTGAATGTTTTTTATCAGGTTCAGAGAATAAAAATACAGTTTGTATTAATCACCAACACACTTTGGAAATCACTCCCGCTGAACTAATATCTGGTCAGACTGTTACCTGGGAAACATCTCACTGTAGTTTCATACCTCACAGCAGCAGACAGGAAGGCCAACTGTCTAAACAGAGCAGGTTAAAGAACGTACTGATGGAGGTCTGAAAGAAGAGCTTAGCTGAGGCGCCGGATATCGTTCGGGCGGGGTGAAAAAGTCACTGAATATCAATAGACTTGTGCCCTGACTCCGAGCAAAGGCTAAGCAATTTATCCTTCATTCCCACAAGTGCTTGTACTTGGAAGAAAAGTATGACTGGAAATAGGGTACTGAGACAGGGAGAGAGCGAGAGATGTGTCCCTACAGCCCTATTTACACAACGTTTTCAGGTGAAACTCTCAAACTTTCATTGCGCCGGTAGTCTCTGAAAAGGGCTTGCAGAATTCAAGGTTTGTGAAACACCACTCAACTTTTGTAAACAGGGAAAAAACTGAACTTTCATGAAACACGCAGTGCTGCTGATGCACATTGTGGTCACAGTCAATGGCTCTTTTCTACAATAACAATAGAGGATTCTGGAGTGTATATGCTGCTCACTTTTTATTTTAGTTTAGCAGCCTTTCTCTATTGAGGTGCACATTTACTACCCTCTCATCTGGATTACATAGTGAGATGTTTTCTTCAAGACCTCTGGTTTCAGACTTTTTTGCACGTGACTTGTCTGAAATAATGTCAGAGACTGCAGCATATCGACGGAACAGTTGGACGTGATGAGATGTGCCCGCAGAAGAATACTAAAGATTCCTCCAGGAATAAATCCCGAAAAGAGATAAAGAAAAGTTGTTTTTGTAAACAACTAATTCATTTTGTTTTAACTTTAAGGAACCGACTGTACTCTTACATGGCAATGCACAAAGAGTTTTAAATCTATGATTTAAAATTTGAATGGGACAAGTTCATTCTTTTTTATGATCAGTTAATTTAACAAAATTCTCAATGAAAGACCCCGTGGAACAATGTCCAAGGGATTTCTGACCTATGTACATCAATGTATTTTGGTAAAAACACAATGCGTTCCAGACTTGACTGACATTTTAAGTAGTCAATAATGCCATGTCGAAATGTACATGCATTTCCGTTGGACAGAGGTGTAGATGATCAGATATTTTACCCAGTTTTGCAAAAAGAGAAAGGCAGAGAACTTGATCCGAAAACATTGAAATGTATTTCTTTTCATTAAATACCACAACTCAAGAGATAACAAAATGTAAACTAGATGTAATATAAAACTGTAAAGACATAATAGATATAATATAATTTTATACTATGGAGTGTTTAATATGGTGATGATAATGAAGTATTGAATTTTTAATTGTTTCATAATTATTCTGTAATTCATTGAAAGCTATGACTCTCCTGTCACTATAGCCAGTACGATTTGTCAGTCAAATTGATTGACCAGTGTTGTAGCTCTCAGTCTCTTGCTCTTCATAGCATCATTACTTGATGTTGCCATGGCGGCTTTGCATTCTAATGCGCCAAATGAAGTGCTCCAGTCCCCGATCAGGAACACATAAATCAGCTGAATCAGCCCCATAAGGTACTGCAGCACGACTGCAATTTAGTTGCAAAACAACCAAAGTGTTTCCTATTGATCGAAGATGAGGCTGAACTGTTGTAGCTTTTTTTAACTGCTTTAGGGTTTTTCTGTGTATAGTTTGCATGTTCTCCCTGTTCATCCAAAAGTTTTTTTCTCTCCTCAACTACAGGCGCCACAGAAAATGGATTTGCATTTGGATTCATCAATCAGACAGCCGGTGATTCTTTTTTTTAATGTTGGTTCTTTATCATGCTCTGCTGTCTTTATATTGCTGTAAAGCTTGTGAACGCTCCGCCCTTCCTCCCTCAACCAACCAGCAAAGCTTCCCTCAGGATGTTACTGTGCAATTTCTGCCTCATGATTAATAAATTATACTGTTGCAGATTTAGTATATTCGAAATAAAATTACGTTTTAAACTTCACTGCAACGCGTTTGACAAGCCCAGTTAATATGAAATAGTCTGGGACATGTAATCCTCACCAGGTTGTTGTTTCGCTCCTTTTCCATTTGACTAGCAATCTCAGCCATCATCACTCCCGTCTCACTCCTTTGAAATGGAAGACCATTTTCTAAGCAATCTGATTGCGTCGACAATTCACTGTAATTTGGCAAAGCAATTTGTTCCATGCGTTGATGACTCCTGGTGTTGTAAAGGAAAAAGCATAGGATGGCTGGTGGCGGGTAGCGTGTCCCGGACTGGATGAGGAGAAATAATGGGAGCAAAGATCAGGTAGAGCCAAACAGATGTGAGAGTAGGATCAATTTTGGAGCGCTGCTTTCTCTCTGCTTTCTCAAAGGCAGAGCTGTAAAGTAGTTTGTCTGTGGGGGAAAAAAACAACAACAAAAAAGAAAACAAAGCTTGTGGCTGGAGGGAGATCATCTCGATGCAAAATGTTCAAATGCAGAGAGCACAAACAACCCACCCAGCTGTGGCTTTGCCCTCAGCCAACGGAGACCCGAGTTGGAGGCTTTTATGCCTACAATAAGGAATTCAACAAAAATCAAGAGTGAGCTCAGGGTGGTGGTAGAGGACAATTGTAGAATGGGGCATGAAAAGTGATGCGATAAGGCAAGCAATTGCAGGCAGAATGTTTTTAGGAAGATAAAGACACCATCATAAAAAAGAAATATGAGATGGATAAAAAGAAGAGGCATGGACAAGGTGTGAGTTTTGTAATATTAACCATTTAACACCAATCTCACAAGTTCTACCCTCGATTCAGAGGCTTCACACTTATTATTCCCCATTTGACGTTTCTGTATCTCTTCTCGCTCAAGTCTGGCAAAGTGTCACAACAGCACGAGAAGTATGATAGTCAGAGAAAAGAGTAGGCATGTATTCTATTTTGTACATTTTCTTGATCAGTATTCAGGAATATCGCACAAGTTCCCACCTCAAATCTGCCATAACATGAAATTGTCTGAATACGCACTTTAAAATGGATGCTGACGGACACTTTGGTGGCTAATGCTACTTTATTGAGAATACAAATAAAAATGTGTTTCAAAGATGTAAAAACAAGTCAATCACAGTTTGACAGTCAAAACATTTTACCTTTGTGTGAAACCTTTAAGGATACAACCGATGAAATCTGGTGTGACAGCGGCAACCATCCATCCATGAGCTATTCCACTTATTCAGGGTCGTGACAAAGGGTGGAAAAGCCGCCAATTAATCACAGGGCAAACTGACATAGTCAGAGAGTCACACGCGCTCAAATTCACACTTGGGGACCAGATTACTTCAAAGGTTCGCTTCTGGACTGCGGAAGTAAATCTGAGTAGGCACAGACATGTTTGAACATGCAAACTCAACGCAGAAAGGCTCTCACACTCAACCTTCATTCGAACTGAGGACCTTCTCACTGTGAAACGGGAGTGCCAACCACTGTGTGGCACCCGGTTTAAGGTTTACATTGGTTATATGACCATAGATTTACTCTCCTTTTTTTATAATGACTGAAAACTTTGACCTTTGACCCCATACCCCACCACCACCACCACCACCACTACCAGATTTGTTTCTCCTTCTTTGGCCTCCCCCCTGATGTGACACACACACACACACACACACACACACACACACACACACACACACACACACACACACACACACACACACACACACACACACACACACACACACACACACTCACACACCCATAGCCTTTGAAGATGGTTCCTTTTAAATTCTTTCCAGATGAATTAACATTTGCTTGGTGGAAAATTGGTCTCATTACAGTGAGTCTATCAAGTCCTCAAACATTCTGCAGCCAAAGAGCAAATCCATCTGTGCCTTGAAATTTTAATGAGGAGAAGGTGAATATTCTGCTTCCTGTTGTACGAGGTTAACTAGTTTGCTGACAAAACAGGATGGCGCCGATCTGCCAGGTGAAGTTAAAGTTAATGGGTTATCTATTGAAGATTTCCAGTAAATTAATTTTACAAGTCGACATTTGGGAAAAAAAAATACTTTTAAGGTGATGGCATGTTTTCAGGTAAGACGAAGGTCAGTTAACGTTTTGGTGAGGGTCAATAGCTGTGGCAACACCGGTGGTACACTGAGTGAGGGAGAAATGTGAGTTAATGCAACGTTTCCAAACTGCAGGAACTTTTATGCATTTGGAGGTTACAGTGTGGTTTGATATTTAAGGTTAAAAATATGGAGCTTGGGAATGAATTATTTTAATGAACCCAAAGTAATGCTCTCAAAGCATCAATCTGTGTGCGTATTTGTGTGGATATACTCCTGTCATCATGCACTGGCAGAGGAACACAATAGGCCATGGTGGGAGATTGCCATGAATTTAATGCAGTTTATAGCCTCAGGTGTGTTGTCGGACCACCGTGTTCTGCTTTCCACTCCATTCGCCTCTGTTCCCTGTAAGATCATGCTGTTCCTTTCTTGTTCCCCTCTCTCGCCGATGCCCTTATAACAGTGTAGACTTCTCAACAGTAATTGAGTGCAGTTGAAAAAGTCAGCATCCCTGCCAGAGAAAAGGTTGACTTGCGAGCTAAGAGAGCGAGAGGAACATAATATGGAGGTTGAACCAATTTCTGTGAGAAGCTATGAACACCCATCATGTATAACAGTAGCATGTCTAGCAGGACCAGATGCATGGCCAGATGGTGCATATACATACATTATTTACAATGCAAAGTTGCGGCATAGAGGTTTTTTTGGGGGGGTTTTTTTCAGTTTCGTTGTCACCTAAACCACCAATATGGAAGCCAGTGTTAGGAGCCTGTTGAAACAGCAGCTGAAGTACAATGTGCCGTCAATCCACATATTCACTTCACTTCGAAAGCCAAATTTGGGATTTCAAGCTTTAAAATTGAATTCTCACATGGACATGCCGATGATGTCAAAACAGAACTGCTCTCATTTGCTTTCATGCTGAAATATTATGCTGTAGTTTTACACGGAATCAAGCCCCGAGTGTCGCTCGAACAGAGCTGCTCAGATAGCGAGGTTCAACATAATTATGTATAACATTTTTTATTGACTCCACTGTCTCACAGAATTTCAGTTTTACCTTTTACAGTTTAATTTAGCAGCTGCTTTTTTCCGCACTTGAAGTATGTCTGAGACGAAGGATCCAGTCAAATGCCACCACGCTGAGTTTGCATGGAGGAGGACACAGTCACAGTGTAATTTTATCTAAATATTTTAGAACTGAATGTGATGTAAATAGAGTGAAGGCATTGCAATTAGAAAATAACTTCCAGTAGAGAAGCTTGTACCTGTGTCACAGGTCACAGGTCACAGGCATTTATATAAACACTTTTCTCATTATAATTCTCCAGCATGTGCGTCACAGTCATTCATATTCTTTAAGGATCCCAACAGCTGTTAACAGTATGTTGTGCTTTGGTTATACGGGAAGTCCAGATTTCACCGAAACCTTACAACTTAACATGGGGCGAAGTTTTAAGCGGAATGCAAATGTGGAATTAAATAAGTTTCACGACTGACGCGTACACATGTTTCACTAATCATGTGAGAGAGTGGCAACCCTGTGATGCACAAAAGATGCATTTTATTCTCAGCTGTATTAATAACAGTAGCATTTAGCAGAAGATAATGTTAATAGACCAGGGGGGGCACAAACAGCTGGTCAGTACGAAATAAATGTTTCTGGCAGAATATTTGTAATCTTCAGTAAAAGTATTTCTACTATAGAATTAATGGTTTCAAAGTGTTTTCTGCCTTTACTGCCAGTATTTATTCTCAGTCCTTGCACTTGATTTCTACTTTAATATATGACATTTTATGATATAATGCATATGACAGTCTGACCTTTTTTGACGATGCAGTTGTACCCATTTGTGGAACAATTATTTGTAAAACTATTTGGGGTCATGTATTAAACTATTTCTTGTTTGAAATGAGTAATTTCTCACGGTTGCCTGGCAACTGCTTAGAGCCCAGCCAATAGTCCGATTGGTACCTTGCGGAGCTGGGATGGCCGGCTTCACCCCTCTCTGGTTGCCTCTGGGACCCATTCACTAGGGCATTACAGTTAAACATGACAGTTAATCCAGATAATAGAGAGAAACATATTTTCCGAGGAGCTATACTAATAGCCTTTCTTGCCAAAAGGTGTAAAAAAACCATAAACAGAAAGATGATTAGTATGAAATTAAATGCTATCAAATCCAAATCTTTATTGCTGTAGTCTGTTGAAATTGAAAATTCTCTTTCTTGATGTCCCACTGGAGGCCAGCGGGGCCACAGGGTGACACACTGCAGAGCTGCTGTGTGCTTTGTTGTTCGGTGTGGCCACAGTTTAGATAAATGACCCTATTAGAAAACTCGGTGGGGGTTATCTGTCAGCATCACAGTTTTCTCTCTGTGCTCCGACACTGTCTGCCACCAGTATCACTGAGCACCACTACTATCACTCTGTGTGTGTGTGTATATTATTATATATGATACTATATGGACAAGATGAACCTAATGTTCAATTTCAAAAGTGTTTGCTCTATTTCCGCTGGCTGTTTGTAACCTTCTCAGTATTCTAGGCTCTGTTTACACAACGTTTCGGTTTTATGTTTTCGTTTCACAAAAGTTTCGCATTTATACAACAACGTTTTGAAAGCGAAGTCGATTTACCTGGAAACATCAGAAATGCTGGAAGTGTTGTGGTGAGCATGCTGTGCCACTCGTGAGTGTTGTTTATTTTTGCAATGAAACCACGCACACACACGTGCGCAGAGAACATACGCTATAAACAATAATGATTGTGAGTACACAGACGTTAGCATGGACAGACAACCAACCTGGATTGTTAATAAGGTGACTCAATTATAAAACTACCAGGTCCCATGTGAATATGGACTGGGAATCATGTCACTCTGGAGGCCACCGCTGTTTTTATTGTCTATTTACTCACGCGTGTGTAGAAGAACTACTTATTATGGCTGTGGTACACACATGCAGGAGCAGCGTATTTACATCTGGACAGAGACTGAGCGTTTTCAAGAAGTTCTTCTTTACCCTGTTTCAGCAGAAGGAATCGCTGCATTTTCAAAAAGTTCCACCTTGGTAGCCGATTTCAAAAAGTTAAAAGTCGTGTAAAAGGATCCCCAAAATGCAAGTTCCACTTGAAAACATTCTGGTGCTTTAGTGTATAGTAGCAGTTATTGATTTGTTTTGAAGTTATTTACTAATTTCTTGTTTATAAATGAATTAAATATGTATTGAATGAAATCTTTTATCCCACCAGGTTGTATGAGTGTATCTTGATTTCATCTTAATTCATCAACTTGCACAGTGATGTCATGTTGAGTTCCAGTTCTCACACAGGTGACATCGCCTGTTTCATTTAGGGCTCTGGGAGCCGTTCTGTGGAGTTTGCATGTTCTTTCAGTGACTTAGTTTTCTCCCCGTACTTCTCTGGTTTCCTCCCATCGTTCAAAGACGTGCACATTGGGTTGCTTTTGCTGTGTTGACCTTGCGATGGGCTTGTTAGCTGTCCAGGATGTTCACTGTGGATCAGTGAGAATGGACTCCAGCTCCTAGCAACCCACAGATGAATAAATCCTGTATAGAAGATAGTTATCGTGTTGATTATTCTCAAGACCATGTTATGCAGGAAGAGCAATCCATCTTACAGCTTCATTCAAAGAAAAGCAGTGATCGAATGATGGATCGATGTTGTTTTATGTCAGATCCTCATCAGTGATAAACATGTAGAACCTCTGGTCTAATGTAAATGTTGTTGCTTTCATCTGATATCATGTTAATCTAAATAACAAAGCTCCCCTGTCAGTAGTAATGTAGCCTCGGAAGTGAAGGTGCTCGTGTTTCTGTCACATGTTTATGTGGAACTGTGTGTTAGTTTCTAAAGAGCAGAGGTCAGGGTCACTCTGATATCAGTGTCATTCAAAGGAATTATCAGTACTAATGTGCAATTTCTCTTACATATGACCAAGTTAGTTTTAAAAGCCAAATGCCACTTGTTTTTTTTTGTAAAGCCAATTTGTCATTAAGTATAAAACCAACAAGTTATAATTTCGATTACAGCACTTTGATCCATTTATGGTGATTCTAGATATAATTATCAACACTGAGAAGGTAATTGTATTTTTTTCATACACGTTTTGATTAAACAAATTGATTTTGTTTCGCAGTAGCCCCTCTTTGCCATGTGCACCATGTACAAAATCTATAAATGGATGAATGTGTGTAATTTGTAAAGTGTTGCGTGTTAATGAACGAATTCAAACAGCTCACAGCTGAAAGTCAGTGAGCGTGGAGAGCGTGGAGACGGCCCTCTGTGTTGTTTCTGTCAGAGTCTCCTGTTAATTAACTACCACTTTAATAAAAACCGGGGCAGATCTGAGCTGTAGGTTGACTCAGGCGCTGAAAGGGAGGGAGGAAGGAGGGGAGGAAAGCCTTGCAAATGGGGAAGCTGTTGTGGTCATGGAGCAAAGAGGAGGTGGCGGGCTCTGCTCCTGCACTGTGGCTAAGGATGTGTCTGCTCCTGCCATCCAAACAATCAGCAGAAAGCATTGTGGGAGCTCATTACTGCAGCCTCTGAGCTGGAGGAGACGCTGCAGCGGTGGGGGATCAGGGAGTCAGTTCAGTGAGCTCAGCCCCAGCTGTGCTAACAGTCTTTCAGTGAGAGAGGCCTGGGCATAGGCCAGCAGGATAAACCCACAGTGACAGCCTGGGATTTGCATGAGTGTCTCCTCCCATCCCGCAAGCGCTCATTTAAAGTTCATAGCTGCACGGGGACGGGAGTTTGGATGAAGCCGTGTGGTGAGTGTACAAAGTTGAGCAAACATGACATAACTTATGCTAAGCTGGAGCACACTTTGAGGCTTAATCCCACTCCTGCACCACCGTAGGTGATTCATGAAGGCTGACGCCCCGGAGTACTGTGCCACTTGAGTACAACTATATTTCTTTTGTGGCTCCACTATTCAGCTGATTTCAGATACGGTGACGCTGGTAATTTTTAGTGAATGGCTGGCAGCTAAACCATTGTCAAGGTCTTCATAATCTTGTTATGTGCTTTATTGTACTGGGTCTTATTGTGTGTTCACTGTCTCGGCTCCAGTTGGTGTTGCTCCATCAGCCCTGTCCAATCCGTTCTTTCCGCCTCAGTTTCCCCTCCCCGTAAATCCTTATGTGTCTTCTCGTCCTGCAGAGCCGCAGCCCTCGCCACTCCCAGTCCACCCAGTCCGGGCTCGCCGACCAGGCTGCCAAGCTCTCCTTCGCCTCGGCTGAATCCCTGGAGACCATGTCGGAAGCCGACATTCCCATCGGGTTCAACCGAATGAACCGATTTCGCCAGAGCCTGCCGCTGTCCCGCTCTGCCAGCCAGAATAAGCTACGATCTCCAGGTTAAGATCCGAAGCGCTTGTGGCAGGCTCTGTCACAACACGCTGCCCGGACTCAAGGCAGATTTGCAGCTGTCGCTTTACCTCTTGTAGCTGGTGATGTCAATATCTGTGCTTGCGAGGGAGGAGAGGGAGTTTTGTGGTTTTTTTTTTATCACATTTAACGTATCAGTTGTAGTTTAAATATATTGCTTCATGGGAGTCAAGAGTCATTTTTCTAAAATTGACCTCCACCTAGGCTAAGCATTGGAGATTTCTCAATTTTGTTTTCCCTTTTTTTGCTTAAACTTGAGCCAGAATAGATTTTGCCAGTATATAAACCTGTTATCACAGAGTTTGCCGCCCAGCTGTATGACTGTAGCAGAAACCACCTGTCAGCTACAAGAGCACCTAAGCAATCCTCGAGATCAATATTGTGAATTAGTCTATCATACTCAAACAAAAATCTCTGACATTTTTAGCTTCACCATTATCTTGTTTATCATATTGTTAAATAAAATAACTCATAGTATTATGGAATTTCAAAAGATCAGTTCTTTTTCAATTTTTTTAATTCCAAGTCATGATAATCACAATTAAAATTTCAAGACTGCTTGAAACCTTAATTTTATACATTTTGAGAGAGGAATCAAGTCATGATACTTAAAAAATCTTTTTAGATGCATCTGTATGTAACCTGTAGTATCTTCATAATGCAAAGAATTTGACAAGGCATATTTATTTTAATATCTATCCATTACATTTAAAATATGTTTATGTTCTAAATCAGGGGTGTCAAACACATTTCAGTTCAGGACAGATGACCTTGAATTTAAACTGAAAAGTTTTTCTTCGTTGTATCTCAGAGTATGCAGTACGTGATGAAAATGCTTATATTTTCACAAAACCAAGCCATCACATATTTTTCAAGAATATACAAAAGACTTTAAAAAAGTGATGAAGGTCTTACTTTCAGGGTGAGAAAAATATAAAGCTTTCAAGTAGGTAAGTTGAAGAAGCTGAAAAAAAATACCCTCACAAAGATTTGGCTAATTGGTCTCGTAACTTTTATTACAGCAGATGTAATTACAGGAGCGTTACAAGCAATTGTTCAGAATGTGACAACAAAGCACAGTGTTTTTGCAGAGGTTTTATTTTTCATTACTTTATTCATGACTGTGATATGGTCGATCACACGAGGCTGTCGACATGTTTGGGTGTCACAACCAGAGTGAACGGCCGACAGGTTTACAACATAAGAGCCTTGGAAATGGAGAGAGGATGACTATGAGGCAGGTGCAGACGATTAAAGCCCAAGGTGTTTCGTCAGGTGAGATAAAACTTAAAAGTGACTGTAAAACTAAGGAGCTGTGAATAATGAGGATTTACTGAATAAGAAGAAGCAAAGCGCAGGCCTGCCGATCCCCTCTGTCTTTATACTAACTACTGTCTTTGTTTTCTTCTCTCCCCAATATGTCTGCAGTATCTCACTCATTTTACCTGACTTTTAATTCTTGGTCTTTCTTTGCTTTGTGTGTTCTTTTCGTTTGTCCCATGGTGTATGAAGATGAATTTTCAGGTTAGTCAGGCATCAGACACATCCTTATCCATAAACTCAAGTATTTAACAAATGACTTCTCTCAATGGAGGCTTCTTTGAGCTTCAAACCACTTCACTTATTAGTTGTGCGAATCCAACCTGCACATGCATATTCACACTTCAGCCTTGAATTTGTCACCCAGCTCTCACAGTCTTACATTAAGGAGAGAATTGATCTGTTACTCTGTCTGCGATTATTCATGCTGAGTTAAAAGTTGTATTCCAAACCTTATCAGCCACAACATTTGTATCACACTTGACAAAAACGTGCCACACGTTTGACAGAATTCCTTTGCTTGCTGTTGTGTCCACCCACTGAAAGCACCAACTCCCGACTCAACAGCCCTCTCGCTTCTCGCCGCCTTTTAGGTGTGCTGTTCCTGCAGTATGGAGACGAGACGCGCCGGGTGCACATCACACACGAGCTGAGCAGCCTGGACACGCTGCACGCTCTCATCGTGCACATGTTCCCCCAGAAGCTCACAGCGGGCATGCTCAAGTCGCCCAACACGGCCATCCTAATCAAAGACGAGGCCCGCAATGTCTTCTACGAGCTGGAGGACGTCCGGGACATCCAGGACCGCAGCATCATCAAGATCTACCGCAAAGAACCCATCTACGCCTCTTACCCTGCTGCTGCGCACCTGGCTAACGGAGACCTCAGGGTGAGCGGGGGTGTGGGTGTGTGTGTATGTATGGGTGTGTGTATGTGTGTGTGTGTGTGGGGGGGGGGGGGGGGGAGTTACCAGTGAGCTGTCGGGAAAGCCCTTCATAATGCCAAACCTTCGTATAATGAGTGGTGTGCCTCTTTGGCAAGTTAAAGTATTTTTTTGTTATTTCACTGTTAACATTGACAGGCTTTTGGACTGTATTTGGGTTTGCAATTTAACAGGTATTCCTTCTGGAAATTATTTCCTTATCTTCAAGTAGGCCATCTGTTGCTGTGTACACACCAAAGGACGACGTCCCTCTGTAAAAATTATATTTTAACATCCAAAGCTATTTCTGCTTCAGTAGAGCTCAAGGGATCCTGAGGGAGATCTTTTTTTAAAAAATTATTTTATACAAAACCTGCTCACCATCTGTATTATTCACACTTTGTTGAGAATACAACTGCTATTACCCACGCAAACAGGCAGTGAGAAACTATTGTGCCTGTAGATAGCCCCGTGTGTGTGCTCACTCTGCCGGGTAACTTCTTTGCTCGTACACTTTGCTTATCTGAACTTGCATCAATCAACAGAAAAAGAAGAAGACCCATGAACTGCAGAAGCATTTCTACATTTATACACACCTTCAAGGTCTATTCAATATCAGAAAATGTGACATGATTGAGTATGAGATGCTCTATGCATTTCTTCTGTATGCCTGTTGGAGACTGAACGCAAGCTGCATCTTAACAAGCGTCTGCCATTTTATTGACTCCTTTGCATTTTGTGCGTCTGAGCGGGCTGTCCTGTGGATCAAATTCATTTCTGAGCTGTGTTTTTTATCTGTTTTGATTCTTTTTTTAAATTGTGTCCATACAGTTTTCATATATTTGTCCCTGGGGACCAAGGCCCAGCAGCTCAAATTCCTCACTCACACTCCAGTATTTTCTTTGTGTTATACTATAAAGCTTCAAGCTGAGAGACCAATGAACAGAACAACTATAAGTTAAGCAATAAAATAATAATGTGATAAGGAAAGTGGGCTACTTTAGCTTTTGAAAGCTTTCAGAATGAGCAAAATCCCAGCCGGATTACTTTCTCAAGAAGCAAAACAGAGGCAGAGGTGTCTCGGAAAAAAAAGCGCTGGGCCACGCTTAACACAGTTATCCTCTGCAAAGCTCGGGGAAAACTGCAAGACACAGATGCATTGTGCTGGTCTCCCTGTGAAGGATGAAGTCAATCAATCTGGAACAAATACGGAGATTTGTGACTATTCTGTTTAGTCATGTGGTAACTCTTGAAATCTTTTCCTCATGGATGCAGATCATTCATTCTCTCATAGAAAAAAAAATATGATACCAATTAAAATGAGAAAGTTCTGCCATTTGACCAATAATTGGTCTTTGGAGAAATTCATCATGTTGTTTCGGCTGTGACAGCCTGTCCCATGTCACTGTCATATCGAAGTCGCTTTCACGTGCAGCTGACACACGGGAAAGGAAGCGCACTCATCCACAGGCCTCCATTGTAACCTTCATCCCTTCTGCTTCCTTTCAGAGGGAGATGGTGTATTCCTCTCGTGACTCCTCCCCTACGCGTCGCCTCAACACCCTTCCATCATCCTCAGCTTCGGCCTCTGGCTCGCCTTCCCGCTCGCGGCTCTCCTACAGCGGGGGCCGCCCCCCGTCCTTCGCCGGATCCCATTCCCAGCACGAGCAGGCACGGCATCCACACCACCCGTCAGCCGGCCACGGCGCCAACGCCGGCCTGTCCCCCTCACCCAGTGCCATCCTGGAGCGCCGTGACGTCAAGCCAGATGAAGAGGTTTCGGCTAAAAACATGGCCTTGATGAAGAACGAGGGGCTGTATGCAGATCCCTACAGCCTGATGCACGAGGGCCGTCTGAGCATCGCCTCCACTCAGTCGTTAGCCGCCATCGGAGACCCCTTTAGCTTTCCCGTCTCATCGGGCCTCTACCGCCGTGGCTCTGTGCGCTCCCTGAGTACCTACTCAGCCGCTGCTCTTCAGGGAGACCTGGAGGACTCCATTTACAAACCTGGAGGGTCTCTGTACGCCGACACCTACTCCTCAGCCACTCTGGGCATGGGATTTCGCATGCCACCTTCATCCCCTCAAAAAATTCCCGACATGCCCCTCAGGGAGAGGGACTCGTACTCCAGCTCACCCAGGGCGTCACCCGTGAGACAGACTTTCCGCAAGGACTCTGCCTCCTCCGTGTTTGTGGAGAGCCCGAAGTCGCGGCCCAGCTCCGGTTCTGAGCCTCTGTGTCTAACAGCTGGACCCGGGGACAGCGGCAGGGCCACGTCTGGGTTTGGCTCTTCGTTATCTGGCCAGGACTCAGACACAAGCAGGTCAGTATGAGTTTATGATGCTACAAGAGCATCTCCTAATGACTTCTGTATACATATTATATTGCTTTTATTTGAGCACATTGGGATTTGTTTACCAAATGTAAAATGCATTACAAATCCAATGTATTATTGTTATTATTGTTATTATTCTTATTGTTATTATTCTTATTCTTATTCTTGTTACTATTGTTGTTGTTATTGTTGTTTCCATGCCAAATATCTATCCTGTGTTTTTTTCTTTACTCTTTGCTCCAAAGAAGATACGAAAAACAAAATAATTGTTTTCCATGGGCACTGGCTTAAAAAGTGACTAGTTTGTGTCTCACTGGCTTTTTTCTTTTTTATTCTCCCTGTGTGTCATGACCCAAATAAACAATTCATTGTGCATTTGCATCCAAACCAGCTGTTATTCTATCTCAGCTCAATTAAATGTTTTGTTCTATCCTTTCCAGGGATCATCGCCTGGAGCGAATGGAGGCCATGGAGAAGCAGATAGCAAGCTTGACCGGCCTGGTCCAGAGTGTGCTGACCAGAGCACCGGACAGCGATAGCACGTAAGACTCTCCATTACACCCCATTAATCCTCCAAAGTCACAAATACAGCTTCAGTTTAGACACATAGGCAGAATTATCGACAGGAACAGCGACAGCCTATTATTCGGGCCATTATCAGCACCGTACCAGTGGAGTGTTACATTACTTTGTGTGAGCGCTGCACAAGTACAGAGCCCAACACATTAGCTGCAGGCTGCAGAGCTATTGATTTATGCACTGATACTCTGAGATGTGTAAGATGGCTTTTCAGTGGATTTTGAGCTTCTTGCATTGACTGTTGTTATCGTGACACTCAATCATCACGGACACAATAGAGCCTCATTAACAAGAAGAGAACTTATTAATCTATCAGTCTGATAGTGTCCAGGAGTGGTGCTGTTAGCGTTAGCACTGTAATTGCCTTGCCCTGTGGCCGTTGATCCTCAGATGCGGCCTGCTGCGTCTCTGCATGATGGCGGGCTGCCCTCCGGACCAAGGGACGGAGTTTTCACGGCCATTACCTTTTTCTTCCAGCGAGAAGACCGAAACCAACAGTGACGGCTCCGCCACTGGAAGTGAGTAGAACGGCGTGACTCTGACCCGTGTACCCAACTGTTACTAACCCTGCCTTTCCCCCGTGAGGATTTCTGTGCTCTGCAGTGATATTCTAGTCCTGCATTTACCCTTTGGCACACAAATCCACTAATAGTGACACATTTGTCGTGTTCACACTGGTTCGACTGTTGCAATAGTGTGATCAACTTGTATTACTTTGGATTCTGGCAGCCACACCTGGATGTGCAACAGGACGGCGGAGGTGGAAAGTAGGCCTTGGTGGCTTGCACACGTACTTTGGTGCAGTTTTATTAAAGTTCAGTTGAAGTCTGAAGGCAGCACAGACCAAAGAGTGGAAGTGATGGATTTTAGAAGCACCGTATCCTTGCAGCAACCTTTGTGCATGACCAGGATATTATTGGTGCTGTTTTGACTCTGATATATTTTAGAGGCTGGGAGTGAGTTTTCAGCTTGTCAAACTCCCACTGCAATAATCTGACATGCATTGTGTTGCATTTAGCTCGGTACATAGCATTGTTGTGGCAGAATATGTCACATCAGCTGTCCGTAAAGGTTTTTTAATTTTTTTATTTTGTTTGAATGGTTAAAATGCCCGTGTGTGTTAAACTTTCCCTTTATTTGTTTCTGCTTTCATCTCAAACACAAGAACAAAACCACAACTGTGACCACTGTGTCAGACTAATGTATCTAAATTTAACAGCTTGGGATGGTACACTGTGTATTCGCGTAGAAAGCTACATCAACAAGTAGTTGAGATAGTAATTTTTTATCTCACAGCTGTAGTTTGATTAATTTTTCAAGAAGAAGGGGAAGAAAACAAATTGTCAACTCATAAACTCAGCTCAGTAAACATGCTGGCCACAGCCCACATCCCACTGATTCTAATCTGTACACGACAGGACATCAGATCCTCCGCTTCATCAGATTTTTTGGTTAGAAAACTCACTTGATGTTGTCAGTTCATCTTTTAATTATGTGAATTATTGCAGCCCCAGAGGAAACTCCATGGAGTCTGTTGTTTTGGTTTTTTTTAATGGGCGAAATGAAATGCCTTGTACACTGCATTTTAAACTACTGCCACACGTAATACAGGTATGCGTTGCCATAGCTACAAAATCATTTGTATGCCTGTATAACCTGCTTCTTTACAGATTCTTTACAGATAGTTTCAGTAATTTCCATAGTTCCCTCTCTTACAGCAGATTATAGAAACCGCGATCAACAGGGAAACAGATCAGGATTTGTTTTAAGCCTAAGACCTCAGCGCCAATATCAGCTTACAGATCCGCCCCGTCATTAATATAAAGGTTATCATGCCACTATTTTACTGGTCCGGCCCAGTCAATAATAAATTGGACTTTATGTGGCCTCAGAACTAAAATGTGTTTGACAGCAATCATAAAGCAACACAAGGAAAGTTCAGGGTTTTTTTGTATTGCCCATTGATCCTTCCAGCTGTTAACATCAACATCCCATACATTGATTTGAGACAAGGGATATACCGGCGTATGTCAAAAATAAGAAATGTTTTTTTTTTTTAACAGCTTTGGGGCTTTTTTAAAGGTGTTAAATAAACATACAAATATACAAAATCGCAAACATAACCTGCAGGGTGAGGTAATAAGACAGACAGCTTTGAAGAAAAAGGGAGATTTAGTTCCTCCCTATCTCTCTCGACTCAATGCGTGGAAATCGAGCTTTGGGTTTGTTTCTGTTTTTCACAACTATTCCACTATTATCTGAGTCACAAAGCACATGTTTCTCTGCACAGTTTCGGAAATACCATCATGATTTTCTCTGAATGTTTATCTCATGTTTACTGAATGCACCCCTTTGATATAGTCCAACTTTTCCCTTGATTCCTCTCATTCCCCATTTTGGATGTCTTCTTTTTTTTTTGTTCTTCCCTCGTTCATGTATTCGCTGCACATTCTCTGTGCCAACAACCGTCTTGTGTGGCCACATCGTCTCAGAGTCATTGCAAGGATACGGTTGTCATTCAAGCTTCCTCACAAACTGGCCAAAAGGACCGAGCTGTCACCCCATTCATTGTCTCAATAAAAGTGCTCTCATCACTCTGTAAATATAAACTTTCAGCACTCTCCTCTCCCTATCTATCTTCTCTTTATCACTCTCATTAATTTCTCGGTAACCGCCTCACTCTTTCTATATTCCAGCTGGACGGCTGAAGAAGAAAGGTAGTTGGCATCTCCTACTCTATCATCCTTTTTTATTTCCCCCTGTCAGACATCTCTCATGGCTCCTTGCCCCCCCCCCCCCCCCCCCCCCCCCCACCCCGCCCCCCTCCTGCCCCCGTGTGGGTGTGTGCTGTTGCTGGGCTGTCGCTGGCAGTGTGTCCTCTCATGTTTTTCCTCCTGGTTGATTTTCCAAGAGTAGACTCCCCCCCCCTTTGTCCTGTCTCTGACCTTTTGACCTTCTACCTGGTTTTCCCTTTTGGGATATTCAGAGGTTTGCCTTGTCACACACACACACTGGACACTCCTTTGTGAGTGTGTATGGTTGAATATCTGGCAGGTCAGTGGCCATATTCACAAAACCCTGTCTCAGCATGGTTGCCCCAAGTGTCAACTCTGAATACACTAACTATAATTTTCTATGGATTACTAATAGCATGAGCTCACATTTCTCCTAGTGGGCAGTTAGTTTTGTGAACATGGTGCTCCTAGTTTTTCTATTTATATGTACATTCCTTTAAGCCTTTTTTGCTGAACGTGTGTGTGTGTGTGTGTGTGTGTGTGTGTGTGTGTGTGTGTGTGTGTGTGTGTGTGTGTGTGTGCGTGTGCGTGTGCGTGTGCGTGTGCGTGTGCTATAGTATGTACTCTGTGTTTGTGTGTCATGCTGGCTGAAAAATCACACCAGAGCACAGTCTGGCACACTCACCAATTTGTTTCCCAACGACCTCCCGGTGACCCCCCATCCCCATGTCCTGCTCTGTGATTGGCAGCTCACACGCCGTCGGCTCCTCTAGCTCTGATGCCACCGCCACCGTCTAACGCCATCCATGTGAACAGCGTGGGCCGCTTGCAGATGAAGCTCCATCTGCATGGTCTGCAGCAAAACGCCAACGACCTGCGCAAACAGCTCACTCAACTGCGCAAGACACAGGTATACACTGACCGCTGTGTTGTTGGATAGAAAAGTTTTTGTTAAACTGGGGAAAAATATCATAAAATGTTTCTGAATTTCTCTTTTTAATCCGTTGGTCAATATTTGAGACCTCTGAATACAGCCCTGTTTGCCTGCACAACGTCCTGAATGCCACTCTGCACCATTTACACCATTTACACATATTTACATATAAATTACATCTCATTTGCATGGAGCCTACTATTCCTAACGCAGCTGGCTGTCTTTTGTGAGAGTCAAGGAGGAGGAAATTGTTTTTTTTTTTTCTAAACCATAATAATCATTAAATACAAACTTCCGTAGAATCAGACAGGCGAAGATAGACACGACACAATCCGTTTAGCACAACAAAATGTGCAATAAACTCACATTCAAAAGAAATTAAATAGAATAAGGTTAATACATTTAGGGTAATGGCATTTGTGAACAGCAGTCGGAGTTATTAAATCAGATTGAGCCGAAAGCACAGAAAGGAAGGAAACGTATGTTTGCTAATGTAATTTTTGCCTGTAACAATGGTTCTTGGCAACAAATCTAATACTGTTAGAAAGTCTGTTTATTTCCTTTGTAAAATGGTGCCTCATTGTGAAGTAGCATGCATTTGTTAGATGAGCAATAGAGAAACGGTAGGATCGGCTCTCATTGTGCAACGAGCTTTTGTCTTGAGCAAGAATAGTGATGAGGTCCCTGCAAGCCGGCAGTTACCTGCTGTTTGGGATTAGACCATGTATATGTATAAACATGTATAAACATCTCGTTATCCAGGAAGTGTGTGACAAGCATCCCTCATAAGACCTTGAACTCTTCACTCTCAGTTTTTAAAGCAGTTTATGAGCCCTGATCTGGCTAACTCGTTAGTTATACAGTGGATTTTACTGCATCATTTTAGAAATGTCAAAGTGCTTTCAACTTGAGATGTCGGTGGATATCGGATCAGGGCCGATATTAGCCATTTTTAATTGATCAAGTATTGGCAAATCAGTCTCATCATCTGACCTTGACAAACTTTTTTTAATGCCAGCTGCGGTCCACCGAGCTCCGTTAGCGACTGGCTACGAACAAACGAATAGCAACGGCGCCGTAAGCAGCAGAAGAAATCCAGTGGCTAACATGTCAGCAGTCTGGAAGTATTTTTAAGATAGACAATGAAAACAGTTCAACGACCAATTGTAATATTTGCACAGCCAGTGCTTCATTTAACACAACTAATTTGATAAGACGTTTAAAAGCTAAACACGCATCGGAGTATGCTGTGTTGACAACAACAACTAAAGAAAAGGCTCCACTGAGGCAAGAAATTTGATGCGACAATTCAGGTCAAACTATTTATACCACTTTAAGTGGAACTAAGATTCAAAATACAAAGATGCTATATTGCAAGGTTGAAGCATTTTTATTTGAGATTAAAAAAAATTCTAACTGTATTGGCACTTATTTTACAATAATTCTAGCTTTTAGCTTTGGACAACTTAGATGCTGATATATATATATATATATATATAGTTATATATATAGTTATATATATATATAACTATATATATATATATATATATATAACTATATATATATATATAGTTATATATTGTGGAGGCGGAGAATGAGGAGACGGACGAAGGAGTCGAGTTGCTTTTCCTTTATTTTCTCCAACCGTCTGACAGTTCACCTGTCAGATAACCAACCCCCAGTGTCACCGCACTTCCCCTTATAAACACCTCCCACTATCAACACCACACCACGTGACCGACACACCCACTCCATTCTGGTTGGGAGAACCTCCCCCTCAGGTGCACACCACAATATATAGTTATATATATATAGTTATATATATAGTTATATATTGTTATATATAGTGTTGTTGGAATATCCCTTTTAGCAGTTATATGTTGTTGCTTTCAGCTGTTGCGTGTTTCAACTACACTTTCTACAATTTTTTTTTTTTAGGAAACTTAGATCCACAGCTGCTTTTAGAAATGTCACTACAAAAAAATCACTAAAGATTTCCAATATTGAATTATTGCCAATAACATTGTTACAACAGAAATAATCTCCCAGGTGCAAGGGTTTCCAATTTTATTGCTTAATTTACAGTTCATTTAACAGCAAGCATAATCAGATTTCTAATCCGACACAATAACATTCCTGCTGACTCCGCAGACTCCAACTCTTGTGAACAGTTACTATTATAAACTCTCTTGAATCCACAAAGTGAATCCACCAAGTGTTTACAGCCTGCTCAGGGACGTTTCCACAAAAACCAGGACAGTGTTTCTGGGTTGAGATAAACTCTGACACGATTGCTGTGAAGCATCATTCGCGTGGAGATGACCCGCCCCAGAAACTGAGCCTTTTCATTCTCATCCCAACAGCTGGTATTGAAGGTCATACAGTATCTGAACACAGGCGTACTGTAAGCAAGAGCAGGGTCTTTGATGTATATTTGATCTCTTCAATACTGCACCTACAGCTAATAACACATAGGTGCACAGCATGAGGCATTGAGGGCTTTGTTTCTTGTGAGTATTACTAATGAAAAAGGAGGAAAATTCACACTGCGACTCATCCGTTATTCAGCTTCTGGAATTGGACACAGGCTTAGAGAAAATACCACGCGGAAACGTTTTTTGGGCTGAGGTTTGTTGATTTTCTCTGATTGATTCCTTCATCTACATTTTTATCAATTCATTCTCTAAATATTAAGTGAACAGAACCCAGAGGTGATGAGAATTCTGTGCTTCGACTTATTCTGCTGCAGCAGCATTCTCTCATTCTTGAGCAGCAAGAAGGAGAAGCAAACATGTCATGGCAAGTGTCGTATCCAGAGAGTTAACAGTCTGCTTTCTATGTGTCAACGTGCCCAAATGTGGCCTGTGCACCAGGGCAGACTGTCTGCCTGTGGCACTGACCAGCAGCTTTAATTTTACATGTGGCTCATCAATAATACAGAGTAGAGGAGGGACAGGTAACTGAGCAGCAGAGACGGAAGCTGCGCAAGATAAAAGTTCTAAATCAACAAAAGGATTTTTTTTTTTCTAGTTCCATTCATCTTTTTTGTTCAGTTTTGTGCTGCTCTCCCTCTTTTTAAGCGTTCCTTCGTCACTGCCGCTGGCAGTTTAACGGGGAGTGCCGGATAATTATAAATGTTAGTGGTATTGTTGACTTGCTTCGCTTCCTAGAAGCATAAGGCCGATAAATTATTAATTTTTCTTTCTTACCAGGTGATTTCATCTGAGGGAGTTGTATTACATGCACGAGTCCTGTATAATATTCATAGTGAGCGCGGGCTGAGTTCACGCTCAGTGCCTCTGCCGTGGACATCCTTCATTCTCCTCAGGGCATCCCAGCGTTGTGTGTTGGCAGAAATAATGTATGCACATGCTACAGACACTGCAGAGCTACTTGCTGCATCTCGCAGTGCTTTGCAGAAAATGCTGTTCACTACAGCGTGAAGGCTGGAACTGGCTGAAAGACTGTGCAGAATGAAGGTTGCACAGTAAAGTAATAAGCCTGCCGTCTCAAGGACACAACACAACAAGTCTCTGTATGTATTAGTGTTTATGCCTCAGAACTCCCAAGTTCTCCCCCGTGTTTTTTATTGTTAAAATAGAACATTTCATGATTTTACTGACCAGGGCTGAGCCTATAGAACAGGCTCTGCAAAAAAAGAAAAAAAAAACATAGCCTATGTGTGTTTATTTTCTGATGACTGTGTGTGTGTGTGTGTGTGTGCGTGCAGATGGAGAACCAGGATTCAGTGCGAACTCTCCTCAAACGAACAGAAGCAGAGCTCAACGTGCGCGTGGCTGACGCCCTGAGGAAGCAGGAGGATCCTCTGCAGAGACAGCGTCTCCTGGTGGAGGAGGAGAGGCTCAAGTACCTCAATGAGGAGGAGCTCATCATCCAGCAGCTCCAGTAAGCTTCAGGATGACACTTGTCTTTTATGAACAGTGGTACAATATCATTATATCATAAAAAACATACAACCGTATTTGAAAAGGAGTGATGAAAAAGTACAAATCTATTAAATCGTACCAACAGTTATTCATAAATAACACGCTGTGCTTTGGTGTTTTAGTAAAAGAAAAATATCTTCTTTTAATACAACACATACTAATATGTTCCCCCTGTGCAGGGGATAGAAAAGCATATTATTGATTTGTATAACTTCATCTCATAAAGCCTGACAGAAATGTGTTATTGTGAACTCCTTGTTTAATCCATGTAACAAAAAACTATTCATGTTTGAGCATTGCTCAACTCTTTTTTAATGTATTCTATAATATAACTCTAATGATTGAAACTCAAAAATGTTTCATTGTTGTGTGCAGCCCGTGCATTTTAAATTCAGAATATTTTCTCGGATTAAAACCCAAGTCCACCACAGAGAAACACGTGTATGTGTTTGTGTCCGTGCGTGCGTGCGTGCATACCTGTATGTGCATACGGGCACAGATCAGCCATTATTCATTCTCACATGCATCAATGAGCCTTTGCCACCAATGACTCTGTCATCAGTCTTAAGTTTTCTTCCTTGACCACGGCACTCCGGGAGAGCTCTCACGACAGCAGCGGTTTTCGAGCTGACCCAGCTGTCTAGACATCACATTTCGCCTCTTGTCAAACTCACTCAAATCCTAAAGCATCGACTTCAGAACAAAATGTTCCCCGCTGCCTTGTATGTCCAACTGCAGAGAGGAACACTGTTATTGATTTCACCCGCTCGCTTAATGTCATGTGTTATTGACGATCAGTGTAAATGATGTTTGGATTATGTATAAGATTTATATTCTAAGACTTATCGCTTATATATTGTGTTTTCTAACATATTAGATAACTGCTTTTGACGTAACGCTTTATATCTGTCTTACAATCAGAGGGTGATGCAGTTATAGATTGAAATTGTAACTGTAATTAAGCTCGGCATAGTGCAAGATGCATATTAAGATCTGAGGTGTGAAACTGCCCAGCAACTAATTAAAGTTACAGGAAAAGGAGAGAAGAGAAGTACCTAAAGATTTATTAATCAGATATGTTTCTTCAATCTCGTATGTGGAAGCGTTCACTGCGGTAACAAGGCCTGGATCTCTCCTCAATGTCATCCTGAACAGGATTTGTATTTTCTGAGTAATTGGTTGAACTGTTAAATGATCTCTGCTAATCGATGTCAGTTAGTCTGCCTGGCTTGTGTCCGCTCACCGTTATTGTGTGTGATTATATGCCAACCTTTTATATGTTGAGCAACCTGAGGCAAGTGCTGACCCATGTCTGACCACTCTGGACAGAAACTCAACATTAGTGATTTTTTTTTTTTAAACAAAAAGTCTCAGTTTTCTCCGTTTTGCAAAGTAAAACTTTTTTTACTCACTCCTCCGGTTCAGCTGTCCAGAACTGTTGATCTCGCAGCCAGTTGATTGAGAGACAGTTTATTGGCAGACGCTTGGCCGAGGCCCGAACGCCATCATTTCTGAGATAAACACGCAGTGAAATGTTCGTGTGGTGGTGAAATCCCGGGTGTTCAGCCTTCTGTCTGTTCCATCCCAGCGACCTAGAGAAGTCCGTGGAGGAGATCCAGAAGGAGTCGTCTGTCAACCACAAGCTGGTGACGGTGCAGGAGCTGGAGGAGAAGGCCACGGTTCTGAGGAAATTGGGAGAAACGCTCACAGAGCTGAAAAGTGAGTCACTCGCATTGTGTGTGCAGGCAGTAAACAGAAAGCAGTCTTTTACTCTGGCAGAGAGTTTATAATGCTCTATTTACTCACCAAGCACTGATTGTCTTTTAGTCACCTGCAGCCACTCTGCAGCATTTAATCGGGTTCTGATTGCCTTATTTTCGTAATGAACTCCCTGACCATTTACACCATTTCAAAAAGGTGATCTTTGATTACCACAGAGGGCTTTCGATGTTCTGGGACATAACTGACTTGATGTGGCGCTGAGCTGTGTGCCCCCCCAAACCCCCCCCTGTGCAGATCAGTTCCCAGGCCTGCAGAGCAAGATGCGAGTGGTGCTCCGGGTGGAGGTGGAGGCCGTCAAATTCCTTAAAGAAGAGCCGCACAGACTCGACGCCCTGTTGAAACGCTGCAAGAGTATAACCGACACCCTTGCTACCATGCGCAAGTATGACTCTGCTGTGTATTTTTGTATATGTGCTCCCATTTCATATGGGGTGGGTTCGCTCTGGTTAACATATCCTGATTATTCCTATCACGGGGGCAAACTATCTTTCTGCATATTTCAGTGATTCCATGTTGTTGTCGATCCAGATTAACCACTTTCACCCACGAACATTATTGTGTAACAGCCAGAGCTCTGAAACTCCCAGGTCTACAGAGATGAATCAAAATCTTAACATGTAACGTAGAAAGCACTCCTCGAGTGTGTATTAAAGCCGCTAATATTATTGTTAATAAATGGCATGATTGGGTGACAACCTGATAAAATCCTGCTTTTTAATCAGTTGAATGAAGGCTTTTTAATTTATGGTGAGTGTGGACGTGGACTAAAATTTGCCCTTCAGCACTCAATCGTCTATCTCCTAATCAGCCGTGTGCCCAAAAAGCACCTCACTCTCTGGTTTAATTAATCACACAGATAAAGAAAAAAAAGCATCAAATGTGTTTTTCTCTCATCTTAGTGGGAAGTTGAAGAATTCATTCAGCAGAAGTGGACGTTTTTGCCCTTCTGTGTTTTGAGCTCTTTGGATTTCTTTTTTTTTTTTTCTTTTTTTTTTTTACATTTGCCAGCATTTGTTTTCACTTCAATCCATGTATAATTCATGTTTTAGTTTGTGTCACACTCCAGTGAGTCGATTACTGAATTCATCTTCCATGTTCTGCTAGACAAGCCAACGAGGGCGTCTGGAAGAGGCAGGAGGACTTCTCTAATCCCTCATCAAAGCACAACGACGACTTGCGAAAGTTTTCAGACTTCGACATGCCCACCAGCCCACCGCTCACCATCAACGACCTCGGGGGAGGAAACAGCCTGTCCAACTGGAGCCCTCACACCAGCCTCAGCCGTGCGAAGCCGTCCGGCCCTCACAAGGACAATCACCCTCCCGTTCCCCACAAGGGCAAAGCCCTGGAGGAGCTGGAGCGACGCGCTGCTGCCGACAAAGCTCTGTCTGTGGAAGTCCGACTGGTGAGAAGCATGTCCGCTTTCAGTTGGTCAGGTCCATGAATATCAGGATATCAATACAACTGACAGAATTTTGGCTCTGTGCATGTACGCTAAAGACAAAATATACAAACGGAAGTCAACACTATATTATTTTTTAAATTTCAATACATATAGCATGAAAATATATTTTCAAAATACAAAATTGGGAGCTTGAAATTGTCCAATATGTCTTGCCGAAGCTTTAAGCATTCCTCTCGCTGGAACTAAAGGGTCGGGGCCAACTCGTGAAAAACAACTTGGTCACTCCAGAGAACAAGTCTGGAGAGTCTTGAGTCTGCAGAAAGTCAGCCACCTCCACGCGCTCTTCACCTCTATATGTTCTGATCCCGCTCTTTGGTTTTTCACTTTGAGGCTGTTGTTGAACTTTCCCGGCTGCAGTTTTTACACAGGGTGCATCCTATCGCTACACCACACTGGACTTCACTGAGCTGCTGAGAGCCACACATTCATTCACTCACGTTTGTAGGAATAGTCTGCATGCCCAGGTGCCCGATATTATCCACCTGTGGCCATGGAAGTGATTGGAACACCTGGATTCGATGCTTTGGATAGCTGAGCAAATACTTATGGCAGTATAGTGTATATGTGTATAGTATAGAGGGCAGTGGTGGCCGAGAGGTTTTCCAGTTCAAATCCTATGATGAATTGGATGCAGAGAACTCATTTTCTCCTCAGGGTCAATCAAATATGGTGATTCTGATGAACTACCACAATGGGTTTGAAATTAAACGATTGTGCTTTAATTTGAGGGTTTCTAAATCAGGTGAACGTTGCACGCATGAAAACGTGTTTTATGTATGCCTTCCACATTCTTATGGGACCAAAAGTAATTGGACAAACTAATGTAATCATAAATCCAATTTTAAATGTTAGTATTTAGTTGCTAATCTATTTGTCAGTGACAGTTTGACGCTTCACTGCCATAAACTCCACTAGATGCCTCTACTTCAGTTTCTGCTGTTTTGGGGTCATTTTCTATTAAATTTCTGTCCTCGGGAAGTGAAGGTCTCTCTTCTTTCCAGACTGTTTGCTTGGTTTTTCGAGGGTGCTTTGGGTTATTGTCCATGTGAAGCTTTGATGAGTTCTGAAGCACCCGGCGGAGTATGAGATGATATTTCCTGAACCTCTTCAGATTTCACTCTGCTGCTTTCGTCAGCCATCATCATCAAGTAGTAGAAAACCTCTTGAAATAATGAGGGACTATCGCTGACCTGGTCACACAGTGGCGTAGCGGTCCTCACTCTTAGCTCAGGGCCAGAATAACTCCAGATAGAGTCCAGGCTTGGAGGTCTCTTTTTGTATGTAGTCTGCATGTTTTCCATCTGCCTCCATGAGTATTTTGCTTCTCACACATTTCCGAAACATTTGTTTGAGGTTAATTATTAGTGACTGTAAATTGCTCATATCCTCATTTCAAAATCATATAGAACCCAAAATGCAGGAAACTAGATCAATGTGCAAATTGTGACTAATAACACCAGTAAGACAACACCACAGTTTGTTTCTGAAGTGTTTATGCTCTCCCCGTACCTTCACAGGCAGCAGAGCGTGACTGGGAGGAGAAGAGGGCCAGTCTAACGCAGTACAGCGCCCAGGACATCAACCGGCTGCTGGAGGAAACCCAGGCAGAACTCATGAAGGCTATTCCAGACCTGGACTTTGCTGCCAAGCACATCAAGCCCTCCTCCAACACCCCATCCATCCAAATCCCACAGAGTGGGTCAGCAACACTGGAGCACCGCGCCAACAAGCCCCAGCATAAGCTATCCGGGAAAGAGGGAGGATCCAGACGTGGATCCGGTACGGGAGGACGTTCAGAGCTTTGATCTGCTTTTTATGTCGCCTGTCGAATCAAATCCAGGCCTCCATCAAATTGTCAACATGAATTTATCCAGAGATGTTTTTATGTCTTTTCTAGACGAGCTGACAGTACCTCGGTATCGCACAGAGAAACCCTCCAAATCTCCTCCGCCTCCACCACCTCGACGCAGTTTCCCCTCCTCGCCAGGACTGACCACTCGCAGTGGGGAGCCACTCATCCCTGGGAAAAGTATAAAGGCAAGACTAAAACTAAACTCACGCAACATTTGCATTTGCCCTCAGATGTATAGTTGATTTCTCAATGTAAACAGATGTTCTTGCAAACGTCTAGATTTGCAGAAGTGACACGGAAGGCTCCAGACATTGTGTGCTGGGTCATATGTTCAGGGTGGAAGCGAAGTTTGTAATCTCTTGTGTTTGTTTGTGGTTTCAGAAATCTGAATCTGAGGAGACAGATGGTCAGAAACCTCATGTAAAACTGAGGAGAACTGTGTCCGAAAACCCCCGCCCTGCATCCACACCCCCGACTCTGGCCTCTGATCAGAAGGACGACAGAGACGAGGACAAAATCGCTGCCGAATTGGAGGTAAACAGCCATGAATCGTGCCTCATTCTAATTATGTGCTGAATAGTGACAATTCAAGCAGTTTTATTATCTGTTAGGCCCTCAATATGCCTGGTATTTGTGTCCTCCCATACACAACGTGTGTGCAGATATGCTCACCACCATCATTAACACATGTTCAAGCAGCAGGTGCCATATGTCGGCCTGCCCCTGGCAGTGGGAGAGCCCAAAGATCACACACTGCTCAGTCACACACATCATCACCCAGGGCTCACAGATCACAGCCACACAGATGGGCCCTGATAGCTACTTGGGCTTCGCTTGATTTTGGATTGCTTAAAACTTGATGAAACAAAGAGGCTGCTCTGTGTTGATCACAAAATAATTGACCGTTTGCAAACCTCCCCTCTCACTAGTTGTTTGAGAGAGTCCCGCTGAGGCTCTCTCTGCCCCCCACCCTCTCCCTGCCCATTAGCCCGTGCAGCAGGAAAAGTGTGACCCACTCCAAACCGGACTTATGGCCTCCTGAGGCCTCGGGAACTGAGGTAACACTTCGGCTGACCCTTGAGCAATGTGGACTGCTGCCCTGCTCGAAGCCTCTTACTCTTCTCTTTAAAAGTCCTCTTTTCTGAAACTATTAAAACGATGCTTTTCTCTGTTGCATGGTGAGATTTGGAAATCAGAAACCAATAAGATAGCTAGAAATTTTATCAAACACACAATTAAACTTGCTTTAGTCAGGACTACAACTACAAATTAAGCCCCATTGACACAATGTTTCAAGTGAAAACGCATTGTTTTTGCATTTTAGTTTCACAAAAGCTGCCCATTCATACATCAACATTTTGTAAAGGATGGTCGTTTACACAGAAATGGCAGAAACACTGATATTGATATAGATTTCCTGTAGGGCGACTAGTGGGAGATATTGTTAGTTTTGTACAGAGGCAACACACACATGTGTGGAGAGAACAATGCACTATAAAAATTAACAATGGTGAGTACAAGAACTTCCCTATGGACTGACAACGGAGTTGGATTGCTATTTCATGTGACTCTGATCTATAAAATAGCTCCAGGAGAATATGGACTGGGAATCATGACACTCTGGAGGCTGTCATTGTTGTTTTTGTTGTTCTACTCACGCTTGTGCAGAAGAACTTTTTACTAGGGCCGTGGAGCACATGGGCAGTAGCAGTGTTTCAGAAAAGCTGCGTTTCCCCTCTTTACAGTGGCTCCAAGCACCGTTTTGGTGTAAACGGACACCAAAAATACAGTTAAAGTTTAACGTTTTCACTTGAAAACGTTGGACCTTTTGTCTCTAGTGATAAAGCGTTGTAGATTAAAAGTGTGGCCTTTTTAGACACAATTCAGCTTAAGAGTGGGTGGATACACAAAAGTAGTACTATCAACTTTAAAGTTTTATCAGCTTGCAAACTAGAGCAGCAAAGATAACCAAGCCCTTTTTTAAAAACAAATCTTGTAGATATTTGGATTCTTGTTGACTTCAATAGAAAGAAGCACACAAATCTTGCGGTAAAAATGTTTGCACAGTTGCATAATTTCAAAGTGCATTGTTGCAGACTGCAGACAGGAAACTGACCCTGGTCTGTGGAAAGTAGTTCACCTAAAAATAAGTACTATCCATACAAAAATACAATTCAATTTCACCACTCAGTTAGTAGCTTGTTCGTTGGCTTCCTCACTAATTTAAGAGTAGTGCCTCTTTCAGCTTTAAAAAACAAAAAAAAATCCAAATCTGTTTCATCTATTTCCTTGAGTAAGATTGATTGTCATTGATTGGCATTGATTGAACATGCTTGTTGTACTTTTGATTAAAAAAATAATAATTTAGGATTCTTTCTTGCAAATTCCACTTTCTCTTCATAAAACTATGAAATGTGAATGCCCTTTGCAGCGATTCTGTTGTTGCCGCGGTGTGTTTGTGTCTGCAGGAACTATTTTGGGAGTCTTCTTTTATGCTGTGACCATTAATCTCACTTGAAGTTTGCAGTCCTTTAGCTATGAAGAGTTTATTTTACTTTAATTTAAACCTCAAGTGCTTTCTTTATTATAGGAAAGGCACTTGTCTCCTGTCCCCTACATCGTGTTGACAGAGTGTTCGCCAGGTTTTCCCGCTGCCTCTGAAGACCCTGTCAGAGGTTTAGCAAACCACTCTGAGGAAGAGAGACCATCACGAAACTGTCCCGGCCCTGACGTGGTCTACAGGGCGACGATTTCAAGAGAAAGGCATTCTGAAAGCCCCCCGCAGCAGGACAAGTGCAGTACAGATGTAGAATGCAAACAGGAGATCGCCCTGCTGTTGACAGAGCTGGAGATCCGGGCGGTGTCTCCCCGGGAGACTCAGGAGCTCCTGACAACTGGGGCAGTTCTGCATACTTTGAGCATCTTTCCTCAGACTGGAGAAGTGTGTGAGGCCCAGCTGTGTGTACGACCTGTCCTTGTGCTGTTCAGGGAAGCAGAAACTGTCAAAGAGGCATACAAACGGCTGCATTCCCTTTTAGAGAGCGCCAGACCTGTCCCCAAGCCCAGAATAAAACCCTCCCTTCACCTGGGACAGCAGAGCGCTCTGGTGGAGGCCCTGAGAAGAGGATCCGAGACAGGGGACAATGTGCTGATACTAAAGTGCACAACCCAAATGACTATCATGACCGAGGATGTCCGACGCAGCACCTACAGGAGGCTGGACAGCTTGGAGGAGACAATTCGAGAGCTGGAGAACACCTTGATTGAGATCAGTGGACATCCGCCGACAGAGCAACTCTACAATGAAGCGACCATCACAAGTGTTCCTGCACGGAGGAATGACAGTCCGACTTCAGAGGCCAAGAAGCCACCAGTGCCACCCAAACCGTCAACTATGAGCCCAGCATCGACCCAGGTTCACTACTCACACCTGCTGTGTCGCCCTCCTCTGAGGCACCTTGCTCTGTTTTCCTTCTCTTGATTGTTGGGACTTCACTTTCAAGCTTCTGATGTCTGCTCCCTGCTTGAACTCGCATCAAATTGTTTTGTTTAAAAACTGGAAGTATGCAGAGGGGACAGACAGCAGACTTCCTGCTTTCAAATGCTTCTTCTGTGATTAGTGCTGGAGCTGTTATACTGCTTATCCAAAAGCCAATAACTGTTAAATATCCATCAGCAGGAGCATCTGTTCTTGAGACGTGAATGTGGCAATTTTAGGCTTTTACTTACAATACAGAAATGAATGCATAAATAATGCAAACACAACTATTTCCTGCTTATTTTCTTTTCTGTGCTTGTTAAAGCAGTCTCACTTGAGATCTTTGTTGAGAAATCCAGAGCCTGTTTAAATGATAACGTTTTGAAATGATAACACAAAACTTTTGTTCCAGTATAGAAACAGTATAGACGTGATTTTGGGTCACTACTTTAAGTTAAACTATACTTTTTGATATAATGTGTCAGAATTAATGCATAAAAAATGGGTTTTGGTAACTTCAAGAGTCTTTACGCCAAACAATTCTGCATTTATTTTACTACGAGTTCCCTGTGCAAAATCAATCACCTTGTACACTCGGAACAGGCCCACCCTATATTTCAACAATTACCCATTCGTCAATGAGCAAAAACCCTGCCTGGGGTCCAACTGGCCTGCAGGGTGAACTTGCATTGCGTGAAAACTATAAAGAAGATATGAACTGCAATTTTTTTTTTTTTTTACTAGTATACTGTATTTGTCCTTAAGCGACCATACTGTTTTGTTGTTTTAGACAATTTGCAGCAGTTCATAGTAATGCGGCAGTGAACCTTAATCAAATGAAAGCGTTGGCATATAGCCTATTGTATTAGTGAGTTGAACAAAACATGCTGAACGTGGCAGAAATCACCTGGTGAAAGACTTCTATATTATTAATCTGTTACTGTTCTTTTCCATCGGCGATCAAACTGAGCTGCATGTGGTCCCGCAGCGAGAGCGGGTCTGACACCCCCGGTCTGATACTAAAACCCAATGTCACTTCAAATACACTTTGGCGTGCTGAACTCTGTTACCAGTTATTGCAACTATTCTGCTTTCAACTCACCTCCAGCTGACCGCAGCACAACAAAAGATTAATAATCATCGGACGACTTCCAGCGCTGCCATGTCAGCTTCACTGAGGTGTCTTGACAGCTTGCGTAGTCCTCCCTGTTACTCCGAATGTAGCTCCCCACTCAGGGCCGGGCTGCAGTACTTGACAGTCGTATTGTCATGGTGAGTTGTAGCCCTCTGATGTAGAGCCAGGAAGTGCTCCCCTGGGCATGGTGGAGGATTTCAGAGTGTTCACGCATTATTTCATCACTCCCAACTTCAACCGCGTTCGTTATTTCAACATGACCCCTCTTCCCCCCCTCTCGTCCAACGTTTGCTGGAGAACGCGCCAAATTCACACTGACAGGCGATCTGCTTTCAAGCCCGTTTTCAGTTCCGCTTTAAATTAGCACATTAGCATGAGGGTTTATCCATGAAGGAAGGAGTTTAGTCTATATTTTATGTCTGGATTTTAAAATTCTTCTTCACATCGGGAAGAAAAGATTAGCTTGGCAGGAAATAAGTTTCCAACCTTGTGACCTTTAATTATTGTATCGGAGGACATCTGGCTAATGCAGATGTTTCAGCTGATGTTTGTGTGTGCAGGAGAGGCGGGAATTGGACCAAACGTGCATTTGTTTTTGAGCACATTACAGACAGTGGATGGAGTAACTCAGTGGGAAAGATCATTAAGCACGCCGCCTCGTGGATCCTGCGGCGAGGCCAGGCTACGCAACGTCAGCTTTGATGATGCGTTTCTATATTCTGTTCTTTGTCATGTTCTGCTGATAGATGGCGAAAGTCTGTGAAGTGCATAGTTCAGTTTTACACCAGCTCTAAACTCAGATCTTAAAAAGCTCATTGGTCTCGGGTGGCAGGCTTGCTAGCAGGAATCAAACTCTGCACAGACTTGACGTGTGTCTGAGGCGTAAATCGAAGGCAATGAAATGAAATGTGTGGCCATGTACTGCGACGTGTCCGAGGTGTGATTCATACTTAGTCTCTCCTCTCTTCCTCCTCCTCCTACACTCTCCTTTATCGTCCTCTTAGGGAGGAAATAATTCCAGTGTTAGCAAGGTCCTTTCCTCCTCGGCTGCCTCCAAGCTGAAGCACCTCCAGCAGAACAGCACAGACAAGACTAAAGGTGCGAAGAGAGAGGACGGCCTGAAGATCCAGGGCCAGCAGCAGGTACCGTCACTATTGTTCCCATTGATTTGGGGTCAAAACATGCTTGATCTGGTGGCACTCATGTTCGATCGCTCATGAATTTGAGGCAGAGAGGGGCAGAGATGTTTGCCTGCAATGATTCAAAACATTTGAGAATCTTTAGATGCAAAACTGTTAGAAAGACTGTCTCCGTATCTTCAAGCTCAATTTCATGTAACTCGGTTTGTATTTTTAAACACCAGATCGAGCATCAATAAATCCTCACCTCAGTCCTCATCCCACAGACATGCCGTTAAACTTTGGATTTCAAACTTCATTTCTTCCTTAAATTTGTCCTAAAAGCAACATTTTACCATATAAAATATAGAAGATAAGGAATCCATTCTTAGCCCTTAAAATAAATATTTTTAATCTTTTAACTGTATTTAATGTAACGCTTTTTACGATATCTGAATAAACAAGGTTATTTGAAAACCAAAGTTTGACAGTGCTGTACATCCTCAGTTTTCATCAATTAAATGTATATTTGCAGTTTTCACACAGTTTGAGGAATGTAAAACAGAGCATTTTCTTTGATTTCTTTCTTTTTTTGTGAAACAAACAAAGAAAGACCAGATTTGGAAATGTTTTCTAGATAACAATTATTCTTCTGTAAACTAAAGTTAAACTTTTCAAGTAAACTTATTGATTATATTTTCAGTGCTACTGTGGTTATAGCTCAGTATTTTGTTCAGACAAACATCAACGATTGATCAGATTTAAAGCCACTTTTGTCAAATGATGATAACTTGTTTGATGGTGAAGTTGCTTTCTTTTGACAGTCCCGTTATCGTGGAACTGGATTAATGGATCTTCTGCAGAGCTTTGAGAGGATCTCAGGCTAAAGTCACATGTCAAATGGGTTAAAATGATGCAGGACCCTCAAAGTTACTGTAATTATAGAATTTAAACTCATTAAAAAGTTGTAGTCTTTTACCTGTTTCAGTATTGAACAGGCACATTAGAAAAGTGTTTTCATTCACTTGTGTTCCATTTATTAAGTCTCAGGTGTTAAAAACTCTGAGAGCCTGGGTTTAATCTTGCAAAACTTTTTTATTAAAGCCTCCTGTCTGTACATTTGTCATCGTACATTACCGCAGCGCTGTCTCCGTGCCCTTTTCTAGTTTTAATTTGCTCACATTTAAATGCTTTAAAGTCTGGTGGAAACCGATTGGACATAAGGATGCCAGATGACCTCCAGAGGCAAGGAAATTGAACTGGTGAAGCATGTCAGTCGAGCAACACCAAGAGAAGGTTTTTGCACAGGAGGAGGACAAAAAAAATAAATCTTAATGTCAATGTAATTTGAAAAATAACTGAAGCAGTGAAGTGCACCTAAACTTCCATAACCCGCAGAATTTGACAGAGCATTCAGACACAAATTCAGTCTTGAAGATAGCTGAGAAATGAAGGTATGAGGCAGGGAGGGAGATTCGAGAGATGGAGGAGTAATGAAGCTTTGGTCGCCTCAGACTGAGAAGATTGGGAGCAGTCTCTGCAGTGCCATGTAATAATCGCCCCTCGAGTCTCTGGCAATCAGTGATTATTCAATATGAAGAGGACAGTTCTCTTTCTACCATGAAATCTTTCACTTTCCCTCTTCTTTATGACTCTTTTCCTTTTTCCGCTTTGTATAGTCTGCAATTTACGCATGCCGCCCAGTTTTTCTCTCCCTTCCCCTCTCTCCGTGCCAGTGTCACTCATTCCCCCAGATTTGGAGGCTGAGTGGATGCCTACACTCGTGTAATGAAAGCAAAAATTAATCCCATTATTTCAGTGTGACACTCAGACACAGCACAGTCCCTTTGTCCTGAAACGCCCGGGGGAAAAAACAAGTCAAAAAAAGACGCCGTGTGTGTGAAAGGCCCAATCCTCACTGCGACTTTGGACACTCGGGGCTAATTGTGAGTGTGGGAAGGTGCTGCTGAGCAGTATGGAGAGGCTGTGCAGGGCAGCTGCATGATGGGTAACACAGACAGAGAAGCAACACAGCTGCTGATACAACCAGTAGAGAATGAACTGTGACAGACTTAATGGTTAATTAGTCTATTTTGAAATCAGAGGTGTTGAAAATATTCGACAGGCCGAGGAGTTCTTTTGTACAGCTGAAGTTGTAGGTGGGATGTGATGACAGCCACTCGCAAAGTAAATGTTTAGAAATCGGAGCACTTTCAGCATAATAAACTACGGAAGCCTCAAAGTCCACCAATGTTTTGTTTTTCTAATTCAATACGTCACTTGTGATGACAGCGTTGGTATTGTCGCTCTCTCATCGTGCAAAGTGAAAAGCAAATCAAATGATCTTATTATTTAGTGCTGATATGTGCTATAACTTTAGCGTCTGAAGGTTTGTAATAAGTTCAATCATTTTACACTGTCAAAACTGAGAGGTTTGCATCTTTCCTGGTTGAGTAGCCAGGAGAAAAGCAAGGAGCTTCCACTCACCTCGTGCAATTATAGATAAACTGGCTTGAGTTTTTGGCTTGTGGAGTGTGACTTTTTATTTTTACGATTTGTCTCCATATAATTATATTAGACTTTGCTTTTATTATATGTCATCATATTCCAAAGAATAACTTATGTATTTAATGTATATCAGGATTTTTTATTAAAAAATAAACAGGACGTAAAGTACCTCTGCCTCACTGTAGAGGGCAGTGCTTAGCACTCATTTTATATATTCATGTGTAGGAAAGTGCATTTATTACTTATGAAAGAGTCGGCATCTTCCCTTCTACAAACCTCACTGCATCAATGAGTCGGTCACATGTTTTCTGCCTCAGGCAGGCGTTGTTCATTAAAGATAGTGATACTGGATCTGAACCATTCTTTATTGAGTACACGTTTTTATACAGTAAAATCAGTAGTCATTGTGACCCCTTCCTTTTGCAGTACTTGCAGGTTGTAGGTTAATATATATTAAAATCACAGAAAATCCTTTAACATCATGCAGACGAAGGAGAAAACTCCTGTTGCGTCTTGACTTGAGTGACATTAACTGAAGTGACCAAACTGCTCTGCGGGTTCATGTGCACCAAAAATACATTGCAACTTGAATCAGTGCATTAATCCCATAATACTTAACAAACACGCACACAAATCTCTGACAGTTGTGCTGTTTACATGGACTCTGATCAGATTATAAACAGGATTACCTCACCTCCTCTGTTTCATTATCCTAATGTCCGTCGGATGGAGCCAATCTAATCAGATAGAACTGTTTACATGATGTTATTTTAATCACATTGATGTCTTTGCCATTTGTGTGAAGGTGGAACAGCAACCTCACAGAGAATTAAGAGTGACTGTGGAGGCTTGTCAAAATGATTAATGAGGGCCACAACTGGCAACAATTGTGGAGTTTGTGAGCCTCAGAGGAAGGGGGCCCCGCAGAAGTGATAAGTGAACTGTCTGATGAAGTGGCACTATTAAATAAAATGTCTCGTTATAGAAAAGAACTGCACCAAATACCAAAATGACAAACAACGTTAGTTAAATTGGTTTCATATATAAATATTACAATAATCACAGTAGCGTACTTATTATGCTGTTATACTATTGTTAAATTTGACATGCAGTTAGTGATGCTGGGCCACAAATGATGACTTTACAGTATATGGCGGCAACTTCAAATCAACATTTTTATTAGAAAATCTGTTTTATTATTTTATAATTCTTCATTTTCTCAGAGGTAATGATTAATTAAAAAGGAATAAATGGAGGTTATATTTTAAAAAGAAATATCACCACTTGAATGTAATATGTAATGTAATTTCAGACAGAATAAAACTATTTATTTTATGATATTTCACCTTTATTTTACTGAATAAGTCAATTGATCCATTGCGGTAATGTGAGTTGACAGTCAGGCCAGATACAGAGATACTTTCAACGTATTCAATCTCCGAGTGAACCAAAGAGTAAGTTCTAAGGGAACATGCTACTTGTGGCCTATTTCTATAGAAAACCAGGCATTTAGTTTTATTTGTGTTTAAAACAAAATGGAGACAAGAATAAGCTAGTTGGAGGCCGTTGAAGCTGGACCATAATGAAGACCGTGCAGTAGTCAGGGAGGGACTAGATGTATAAATAATGGTGTCATTAGCATACCTGAGAGGCACCTGCACCAAGGTTAATGTTATTGACTTAAAAACTGAATAGGAGCCAATATGCATCCTTGTGGTACACCGAATTTCTAAAACGTCTACTTTTCTATGGATCCAAAACACATAATCAGTAGTGTCTTATATTTAGAAATATACTAGGATATATTGGAAGCTTGTGCTTCCAAATGAGGATGAGTACTTTCAGGTGTTGCATTATTGGAGTGGTTTTGTACTTCAACTTTAACTTTGGGGTTGCCATGAAACCAAGAAACTCTCTGTCTTAGCCACTTTGACAGCAAAAAAAAAAATATATATTTTTTTTTTTCCTGTTTTCAAATGAAAGTGGAGCCATGATGCTGATGAGTGTATCTCTCTATTTTTGCTGCTGCTTTCTGAAGCTTTTAACCACCAAAACAGTCCAGATCCGGAAGATTTAGCTTACAGACGGATGCAGCAAAATCATTTGAAATTCACTCTCATGAAACAGCTGAGCGACGCAGAACCGGGTTGGAAAAACACGCTGATTATTTGCAGCTCATCTCATCAAATTACGGAGGCGGCTGACTTGATTTGCATACAGTCTCCGAGAGCTAATTAAGAACTTTTGCCGACGCCACGTTCACTTCACCTGGTGTTGTCTTTCAACCCCTCGCTGACATGGGAGGTGACTTGTAAATATATATATTTTTAAAAAGCTAACTATATCCACAAAAAAATAAGATGTATCGTTCTATCTTTGACACCTGAAAAGTAAGTTGGTTATCTTTGAAGTGTCGAAACAGTCACAGCCATCCAGCGTCTCTCCATATTTATGCCTTAAGAATTGAGCTGTCACCTGAAAGTGTGGCTGTGTGAGCTGAGCCAACAAAGCGCTTCCTCTCACCCTCATCTCACCCTCAACGTCGCCCCTGTTGATCTGCACTATTGGCTCTCATTGTTGCTCTGACAATCAGACATGCCCACCTCGGGTGACCTCTCTGCTGGGCTCTCAGCTGAAGGTAAAGGTGTCTCTTCTCTTAAGCTTCTCCTCCACGTCGCCCCCACACTCCTACCCCTCCTTCCAAGCTCCCCTTGGTGTTTTCAACTGTTCTCTTTTGTCTCCTCCAGCCAAATGATAGTGACATTTCTGGGACATTTTGAACGGGGAGCAATCCCGAGAAAGGAGCGCAGCACTTTGGAGTCTCCCAGTGGTCTTACTATCCCCCACACCAGCTTACACAGGGAAGATCTAAATACCTGTGTGTATTAACTATCAGTCCACAAGCAGCATTATCGACTGAATGGAAGTTTTTACCCGTTTATGCCAACTGCTGTTCATTTACAGGTCTTAAAAACCAGCTGGAGGGTGGATTAAATGCTCGCTACCATCTGCAAACAGCTTCAACTCAAATGCAGACACCACATTCTGCCTTTGTGTCGGTCATGAGTTTTGCACTAGCGGTTTCAAGTTAATCGTTCTTTGTTGGCCCTGCTTAATCAAACTTCAGGGCATGGGGGTGCATGATAAATATCTGCGGCATCAAACATAAGGCCCATGGGCCAAAAACAAGCCCACAAGACGCTCCAGTCCAGTCCGACAAACCACAAATGGTAAAAACAAAATTCAATAAAACCGTTTATTTTTTAACACATTTCTTAAGCGTAGTGGACACAACACAACACTGAGAGCCGAGCTGAGATATTCGAGATGCTGCCATGAAAGCTAGGTACCTTGTTGCAAGAAAACTAGTTTGTAAAAACACCCATACTGCAACAGCTATAGGACAGGTTTTTCAGACACTTCACTGTATTTTGTTCCAGGCATCAGGCATCTTGAGAATTGGCTTTATGTTTACTTATTGTTGTAATTGTCAGTAGTAATTGTTCTTGTGAAGATTTTCACATATTTATGTTTTTCTCACCTATGCTCTGTGCAACAACAACAAAAACAACCTTTAATGATAAATCTTAAAGGTTTCTATGGCACTGTTCCAGATGAAATTAGTCTGTATGCGGCCTCTGAACTGAAATGTGTATGCACAGGGAGAACATGCAAATTAGACAAAGTTCAGCATTTAACAGTGTATCTTCATTCCTTAAAAATGCTTATGTAAATGGAGCGGCGGCAATAATACAGGGCATCCAGCTTGCTGTACGTTGTGATGCTATCCATGTGTGTTAATTCTGGGTGTTAAAATTAACAGAGCTTTTCCGATGCTGCTTTGTGCCTCTGTGACCGGGCAGCCTGCTCACTGAGGCTTCACTCAAAGGTATTAGAACATTTGAGGCATGAGGATCCTTCAAATCAATGTGCTGGATAAGAACAGACAGTTCAAAGCCACAATTTCTCCTCGTTTGCTTTGGCACAGATCAAGCAGGGCATGACAATGTGAATCACTTTCACGCCGCAGAACACCATTTCCATTTCCCATTTGCCCTCTTCTGGCGGTAAAGTAGGCTGGTTAAAGGCGTGGGGGGGGGGGGGGGGGGGGGGTAGCAGAATACAGACGTGGGCAGGGCTTGAGAGAAGTTCTTGAAGCAGGAGCGGCGGGGGGGCGCTGTGATCAGGGAGCCTGATCTCTGGAGATGCTACAGAGCAGGTGAAAGGCTTGCAGCGATACATGCACGGCGGCTTTCCTTCCAATACAGGATGAATCGTTGCAAACCCAAAACAAACACTTTGTAAAACTTTTAGAACCAGAGTAAAAACTTTTCATGCAGATTATAATTATCACCCCATACTGTTGTCATTCAAGTCTGTAAAATAATGAACAGGTCAGCAAAAGAGGAACAAATCCATGCTGTAAAGTCTCACTCTGTTGAAACAGTGCCATCTACTGGCTCATGTCTGTCTTACACAGAGGGATTAAAGGCATGTCTGTCCATTGGAATATTTTGCATTTTTAATGAGGGTGCATCATTAAAACAAAATAGAGGCAGTCAACCTCATCAATGGCGTCAGTGGTTCGGTCACCATGTGAAGATGGCAGCCTGTGTCCTGGTGTGCATCACACATGCTGACATCAACCTGAATAACAATCTCCTGTGTTTGTCTCCTGTTCTGTTCTCACTCCTCCTCCTCCTCCTCCTCCTCCTCCTCCACCCCTCCATCACTTGTTCCTGCGGTGCAACCTCACCCACCCCGTCACCCCGTGTGAACCTGCACCCTCCGGCCTGCCCATCTCCCGTACCTGTACCCCTGCAGCAGTGAGCGACCTGTCAGTGTCCAGCCTCTTCAGCCTCCTCCTGTTCCCGTGACTAGACAGACACACACACACACACACACACACACACACACACACACACACACACACACACACACACACACACACACACACACACACACACACACACACACACACACACACACGCACATCTCCTCCCTTTACTTTGTCAGATACCGTCACGCCTCCTTTGTTTACTCTGGGGCTTGTCTGTGTGTGTGTTGGATGCGTGTGTGTGTGTGTGTGTGTGTGTGTGCAAGCCTGCTTGCACGGGCCTGCCTGACTGTTCCGGTGAGGGAAGGAGCTGTAGGGGACGGCCAACATTACAACAGATTTTTCATGATTTCTCCCCTGACCCCTGAAGACGTTGTCATCTCTTTACACTCTTCCTCTGCCCCCCCTGTCTCTGTGTCTCTGCTCCACCTGAAGGCCTTTGGGACCAGCAGCGCCGGTGGCATTGAGCCATACCTGTCGGGTATCAAAACGGGCATTTTATCAGGCCGGGTGGCCTCTCCTGCAGCGGCATTTACCCCTGGCCTGAGGAAGTACCCCAAGGAGGGGGCAATGCCCTCCCTGACAGCCTCCTCAAGCCAAGCGAAAGCCCTCCTGGTGAGCCTGTCTGCCTCCGGCCTGAACGCTGAGGCGTTGCTCCTCTCCTCTGCCCTCCGTCATCACCGCCTCCTCCGCGAGCAGCGAGCCTCCTCCTCCTCCTTCCCCCGGCCTAACAGTCAGTCCTCCTCGCCGACTCCCACCGCCACGTCCTCTTCCTCCTCCTCCTCACCCACCACGCCCACCCCCTCCCTGTCTCCCTCCTCCCCCACCACTTTCAGCTCCTTTCCCATCTCCTCTGGGCTCCTCAAGCCCAGCGGGTGTAGCCTGGACAAACACGGTGGCAGTGAGTGATTGATGTGCAGGAGGATGAGGACGCCACCGGATCATTATCAGATGCACATCGTGGACACGCCTTCCTTTTTTCTTTTTTCTTTTCTCTTTTTTAACTCACATGTTCTTTTGGGACTTTTTTTCCCCTCGTCGATCCTTGGACACGCTCCAGTCTGCAGAGTCTCCATCACACTGTAAATTGGAGTCTCCTCCTTGGACACGTTTCTCCTCCCACGCAGTCCTACTGCCAGTTCTCCAGACACACAGAGCACAAACCACCCCCCCCCCCCCCCCCACCTGTGGTCTGGATGTAATTAGCGACAGCACCGTTCTCATATATTAAAAAACAGAAAAAACTCACCCAGTGAGTTGTTAGTGGAATAGCAGAAAAAAAAAATCTAGACTGTGACTTTGATCCTAGAAAATAGAGCTGCAATAATCACCAAGTGAGTCCAGTAGTTGTGTGTGTTCAGGATTATATTGCTCTCACGTACCTGCATCACTCGGCAACATGTGAGCGCACTCAATAAATAGAACCAAGAAAAAAAAAAAAACAAAGACGTGAGAAGTAGAGTGAGGTGATGATTGTGGTTTCAAGCTGTATTTTGTGTTTAAAGGGCATTCGTGGCTTTTTCTCACATCACCTGAATTTTAAACTCTGAACTGGTGCTATATTTTCCCCTCTGTTTGTACGAGCTGTGTGAAGAGTTTACACCCACATCTCTCCCTCCCCACACTCCTATTCCACCTCCTATTTTAATATTTACACTCGAATCTGCAACTCTGGAGCTACAAGAGAAAGTTTTGGGATAGAAAATGTGGAGATTATTTCCCGGGAAGCACACAGAGCGGTCTGTAAACAGCACAACGAGTCTATTAAAAACACACGGAAAAGCACGGCCACACAAACAGGAGGGAAAAACACATATTGTATACAAAATGTTTTCTGTATGTGTGTTAATCAAGACAATCAGGGTGTTTCCACAGTAGCATCTCACAGGCTGCTCTGACATCAGAACTCATCCCAAAGACTCAAGCGCCCGCACACACACACACACACACACACACACACACACACACACACACACACACACACACACACACACACACTCCATCTCCTTGTTTATTTCAGGAGATCTTGTTTGATGCTTCATTTAGAATCACATTTGTTGCACCGCTGATAAAACCAGAACAGGTGATTTCACCCTGTTATAAATCTGCAAATTATTTTGTTTTTTTGTTTTGTTTTTTGTACCTTCTCTCTCACTGTGTTGAGCTGAAGAAACAGTGGAGTTTGAGAGACAGGATGCTAAATTGTCCCATATTTCAACATCACATGAAGCTTCTGAAGGTCCGAGAGGAAGAGAGTAGAGACGTACACAGCTTCCTCTCAAACACGACGAATCAGATTAACTGTGAAAAGCACAAAGCTCCGAGACGAAGCAACAACAAGGAAAACATTCCACTCATATCTATTATCCGGCAAGTGCCGCTTTGATTGGGGAAACATTGATATTGGAATGAAAATCGTTTGTCGGTGACGGCAGAGGAGGATTGTTTTAAGACAGCGGTTTTCTGAGGTGGGCATCCTTTGTTCAGACCAGGATGAGATAAGGATTTATTGAAAAATTTACCTGAACAAATGTTTTTGGTACTTTATAACTTAAAAAAGTAACTATCTTTGTGAAAAGGTTTGAACCAGCACATTGTGTCTGTTGCACCAGTTTTACATAACTGCAATGGACATGTTTTCGGCACATTGTTTGAAGTTAAGTGCATCAATCAGGTGCACTAAATGGAAAAAAAGAGAAGCTCATGCAAAGCAGAAGTATCATGCATTGTCACCGCTCATTGTCACATCAGTGAAGCGTTAAACTGATCAAATAAGCTTAAGTGCGACAGCGACATCGCTTATTGACTTTATGTAAATCACACCAGGCAGTTTAAATTAAAAGCAGAATATTATATGGTATGCAATTGGCATCGAAGCATTGTTCGTGGGGCTCGTTCCCACAGACTTTAAAATCCCCGGTTTTAAGAGTTTGTCCTGCATATTTAGCCCCGGGGCTGCCTGCCGGCCGAGGTGAGGAGGGAGAACTGACCAGTTTGAGTGGATCTCGCCAGAAAAGAGAAATCGATTCCTTTGCAACATTGCCATTAAAAAAAAATATGTGCGGGTTGAAAAAAAATGATACGTGGGGGCCGGCAGTGTCAAAGAGCAGGCAGCCGGAGAAGAGGGGGATTAGTTTATGGGGGACACGCGTTTCAAGGCCGCTTTAATAAGGCCAGCTTTGACCGGCCCGGCCTCCATCGAGAGCGCCTCTGATATAAAGAGAGCCAAAGAGATGAGAGGGCGGGTTTGACAGCCGGGGAGCCGTTAAGCGGCTGCTCTCTCTCAGCACCATTTCACTTTGCTTTGTCTTTGGTGTGGGGCAACTGTTCAAATTAAAAAAAAAAAAGAAAAGCCCGGTTGAGGTTATCCGAGGACAGAGTTTGATGGGCCTCTGTTACAGTGTGCAGTTTCACCCAGGCAGAGCTCTTTGCCTTTGACATCCTTCTGCCGCCTGTTGGACCTGTAAGTGTGTTTTCTCCCAGTGCCTCAGAGAGCCGCCCACTTCCAATCATTCCTGTCTTACACTATCACATCAGCAGCAGCGACAGAACAGCACTTACACCCAAAGAAGATGCTGCGATCGGGCTGGTTGGCTTTTTTTTTTCTTTTTCCTTCCCCCTTCTTTTTTTGTGCACAGGAAAAGGAAATAGACAGCACTTGAAATGCAGAGAGTGTCAGCTGGCAGTGGTGGTATTTGACTAAACACTCGCCCAGCTCTAACAGTGAATTATAAACCCCTCGCGCCCTCCTCCTCCTCCTCCTCCTCCTCTTCCTCCTCCTCCTCCTCCCTGGGTGCTCAGCAGCTCTGCCGAGCAGGTTCAAGCCCCGGGTTTCATATTGAGTGAAGTCAAATGAGAGAAATTCACTTACTTATGCCGTTCCACTCTCCAATCCATAACTCTCCCAGTTAAAGTTGCTGCATTCACGTCTGGGGAAGCGTTGGGGGAGGAAGCGTGCACGCTCGGCTGCTCTCCCCGAGTCACGTCCCAGACCAGAACCTCCCTGCGTTGCGTGACAGCTCCTCTCCTGACTGATTCTTAGTCCTTTCTTTTTGGGTTGGTTTTTTTTGGTTGTTTTTTTTTTTTTCTGGACAAGTGTTAGTGGGCTGTGATTTCAACACGGCTGGAGGTTTGGCGGGCCTGTGGAACACACTCGCACAGCGGACGCCTCTCGCAATCAGAAAAAGAAAAATCATGCAAACTTGAAGTGAAACCTTGAAGAAATATACATATATGACTATATCTAAGTGAAGATGTTTGTGTATGATACTATAATTGTGGAGATAATGTGATATATATATAGGCCTAGATCAAATGATATACTGTACAATGTCATCATCTCTTCTGTTTTATATCTTAGTGACCATTTTGTACAGATGTTTTCTTTTTTAATTCATTGAGAGAGATAATACATTTCACACTGAGATTATTTATTCATATGCAGAACATTTTTATATTTGTTTAAAATCTCTGTATAGATAGCCGTTCGCCTCTGTAATATAACCAAGAGTTTTTCTTCGAGTTGATTTCTATGTAACGTTGATTTACGAGGAGCTCGTCCCTGAAACCGCTCGTCCACGCCTTTGCCTCCTCACGCGACGGGACCAGTGCCTGAGTGTAGGGGGCTTTATTTTGCTACCGTCTCTTTTCGTTGGTTTTCCGTGCCCGTGCTCGCTCGTCTTTTGGGTTTCACCCCGTTGTGTATTTTGCGATTCAGGCGACGTCGGTGCTGTCAGAGTCGGTGGGAAATGGACATTATGGTGACTACTGTGAAAGGTCAGTGTGCGCGTATGTGTGTGTGTGTGTGTGTGTGTGTGTGTGTGTGTGTGTGTGTGTGTGGGCCTCCAGCAGCCTCACGTGAGGCTCTGCTGCTTCGACTTAAGTTCTTGGCTTTAACTTTTAACCATTTGCATGTGGACGCTCAGTGTGGAAGTTTAGGAAGGAGAGAGGCTCCGGATCAACATGTGGATGCACACATGTCAGCTGTTGCACTGAGTGGCTTTAAGTAGCAGTTTAGCTCAACTTTAAATGTCGTTAGGAAAAGAAAAAAAGCACCCAGACGGACGAATAAGGGATCCACGTGGAGGTGTATGAACTTTTAAGTTTCATGTTTTTCTTTCGCCATTGTATGTTTTTTAACAATGAGCCCGACATTCTAGTATGTGTATGAGATTTTTACATGACTGTGTGGATGTTTAAAAATCTTGGCATCGGGAGAAGTAGAAGAACAAAAGTTGACTTGTAAATAGGCCGAGTCATTCCTAGAGAGTTCAGCAAATTGTTATAGCCAAAAGAAGACGTTTTACGAATAAGCTATGACGGTGGGTATAAAGATATATACGAAAAACAATGCATGTATAGTCTCAAGCAATCGCACGGTGCAGTTGATTTAAAAAAACAAAATAAACAAAAAACAATGTTGTCTACATGTTTTTCTCAAGAGAATGAGAGAGAGAAAGAGAGATGAAGGAGAAGTGGTTGTGTGTTTGACGCTTTCCAATACCAAGACGTTGTGTTGGTATCTGTGACACAGGCATGTTCAGTCTTACTGTGACGTTACGTGACGATAGTGGGCGAGAGTGGTGAACGCAGAGGATGCCGAATGCTTGAGCGCAGCCCAAACGGAGCAGAGAGATCCTCCCAATTGTAGAGTAGTGTGAAATAAGAACAAGAATAATACAGAAAATAGATCTATAATATAATGATATATAAATTTAAAAGCCTACTGATACTGGAGATACTAATTTATCAGTGTGGATGCCATGATATTCTGTGAGAAATGTGTGTGTTTTTCCTGTGAGAAGACAGCAGGCAGTTGAACCTGCCTCCTTTTGTACATAACTTGCTGTGATTGTGTGTCCAATAAAGTGCAGCTCTCTTGTACTGTTGCGGTGTCTGATTCTTTAAAGAGGCCAATTTCACTGCAGGAGCACCAGATTCTGATTCTGGATCGGCTTTCAGTCCATTCATCTTTTAGGCAACGTTTGCAATTATTCAAATCATTGTTCGTGAGATCCACTACCCCAAAGCAACCCAACAATAAATACATTTTGTGATATTAAAAACATTTTGGGTCAAAACTTGAATATTTTGAGGTCAAAATAACTCTTTTATTGAAACACTTTTTACTTAAATTAATCCTTGAAGACATTTAATCTTCATCTTAAATCATTATATTGACTTTTGTTCCACGTTCTTCATAAATGTATTAAAATGCATTGCTTCAATATAAGTATCAACCATTCAGCTTTATTTTTGATGTTTGCTTTATTTTAAATATAACTTGTATCTTGACATTTGGACTTACTATTTAATTTATACTAAGAATATATTGAATATCTCAGCTTTATTGATGTTTTCAATTCTTGAATCTTTGAGCAATGAAATTAAAGTGGACGTCTTGAGGTATGAATGAATTGTGAAGAAAAACTAAGTCTTTTACATTTACAAAACAGAAATAATTCGTTTTTTATATCAAACTTTTTGTTTGTAACACATTTTTTGTTTGTTACATTAGTAAAAGTAACACATTTATTTGTGTTCTCATGGGTAATGTAATGCATTTATAAGAAAAGAAAAGCACATTTTCTGTACTATTTCACAATTGGATGCTATATAATTTACCAGTAGACGAAAAAGTGATGTCACTGGTACAGACAGAAATCCACCATTTAATTTCATTTTTCACAATTGAAAAAAGAAACATTTTCCTGAATCTCTACAATTTGTAAAAACACAGAATTTCTCGGAAATATATATTTTTTTAGAAAAAATAGGCAATACAAGGAAGATACAAATTCAGGTTAAAAAATAGCTTTATTTTATAAAGAGATGTTCTTTTTCCATTACTTAGTCAATGAGACTTCTTTGAATGGAGGGAGTACAAAGCGACTCAAATTCAGCCAAAAGGCTTTTTAAGAATATTAAGAATCAAATTCATAAGCGGTTTACTAAAAAATATTTCCAACTTAATTTTATTTACAGAGCAAATTCACACTGAAACACTGCAATACGTGGATATGCTTGTATTTACAGCACATTTGAAATAGTATTTTCCAGCCTGAGTGTGATTCCAGCTCCTTTGTCTACAATGGAAAGAGAAACGGTGTGGATTAAGTGTCCTGGCGCTGTGCCGGCCGGCGGCCGTCTGCACGCCTGTATGGCGAGTTCCTCAGGTCTGAAGGAGCACAAGAAGACATGAAGGTGAGAGTTTCATCTTCATTTTTCATGCAATAGTGCACGGGCAGGAGTGTTCTGGTACCTGTGATAATGTCCTCCAGTGCGCCGTCCTTCCCCTCGCGTACCGGCGTCTTCACCTGCTTCTTCTTCAGCTCGGCTATCAGATCCATCTGAGGCATCTTAAGCATCCCGGGGCCCTGGAACAAATTCAAAACTTAGTGATTTAGCGCTTTTTTTTCCTGCTAAAACTGCAATAGGATGAATTCTTCTCACCTTTTGGGATCCAGTCTTGTTTGGAGACGTTGACGTTTTGACTTCCTGACTCTCACTCTCCATTTTCTTCTTTTGCTCGATGTCTTGCTGCGCTTTCTGCATTCAAGTCAGGTTCAACGACGGGAAAACCATCAGCACACAATGTGGCACTCGTGATGGAAGACCAGCAGGAGCACATCCTTACCTTGTAGCCCTTGATGAAGCGTCCGAACGTGGGGAAAAACATGGATGGCTGCGTGGTTTTGGGGTTTTCTCCAAAATACTCCACCACAGAGATGTAAGCCTCCTGGTTTGGAGAACAGCAAATGTGTATCAGAATGTAAAAAATAAAATATATATATATATATATATATATATATATGTGTGTGTGTGTGTGTGTGTGTGTGTGTGTGTGTGTGTGTGTGTGTGTGTGTGTGTGTGTGTGTGTGTGTGTGTGTGTGTGTGTGTGTGTGTGTGAATATAAAGTGGATTTCAAACGTACCTGTGCCGTCGTCCCGTCTTTGATCAGAGACTCCAACTGCTCGCAGTTTGTTTTGATGAATTCCTTCAAGACAGGGCTGTCGTCCTGCACCAGGAACTCCTTCTTGACTAATTCCATGCCTCGCTCCAACAGGCGGATGTCTTGAAGAATGCCATCCAGAGAAACTGGGAAAAGAAAAACAAGTGTCTTAAAGCAAGATTCTCAAACTAAACCACGTCGGGCCGAGGAAGTGCTCGTACCAACGGCTGCTTTGTCTATGAAGTGGAGCTCGGTGTGGAAGTTGGCGAGGTCGGAGTATTTCTCCTGGATGATGTTAGTGATGAAGTGAAGCAGTGTCTGACTGCGGTCGGTGGATTTGGTCTCCAACAGCTGAAACATGAAGGTTGTTTTAATTGAAAGCACGTTCTAAAGGTCCCCGAGAGGAAACCTGAATCTACTCACAAGGTCGAGACTCTGCAGCCTGAAGCCATATGCTGCTCCTCTCTTGCTGCTGTTCATGTAGTTACCGAAGGCCAGAACGATCTGAAATGAACATAAACGTACAGCATGACTCAAAGCACCTCAGACGAATCTCCAACATCTTGATATATCCTCTGTTTCACCCACTTCCAAGATCTTCTTGAGTTTGCTTGAAGACTTGATGGACATGGAGGCGGAGATGATGGAGTTCAGTTGCTGTGGATGACGTCACAAAAGGAAATCAGCACTTTGAATTCTCTCACAGTCACTAGTCGGTCGAGCGACAAGCAAACTGACCGGCTGCAAGCGTTTGACACTCTCTGGGAAGTTCCCCATGAAGGTGAGTGTGTTGATCCGCTGGGTGAGACGGGGAATCTTCCCAAAGCGCAGAATGAACTGGTCCTCGTCGGTCAGATCCTCCAGCGGACGCCCGTCTTTCTCATAGTTGTTGAGTAGCTTCATCTCAAAGTCTGAGGGGATGAAGTGCTCCAGCAGTTCTAGCAGGTCTATGGACAAAGACTGCTGGTTGTACCTGTTCAAGCAGAGGCCATGTTTAGTGTTTTTGTGAGGGGGACAGTTTAGGTCCGGACACAGAGGCACACATACTTCTCGATGGCGGAACAGATATCGGACGATTTCATTCCTCCCTTGCGGAGAGTGATCGCAAGGTTCTTGGCTTTGTTGGGGTCAATCAGAGAAATCTTGCTGGGAGCCTGCTGAACCATCTTCTTCTTGACCTTGGACAGGTCTGTCACGTTGCCCTGGGCCCGAGTCTTGAATTGTTCCTCGAACATGTCCATATTGAGCTCCTGGTGCACGCAAGAGAGAAACCGTGAGGGTTTTCTCTTGAATGGACGTCACAACAGCGTGACAGGACGGGAGAGTCTCTTACCTCCAGGATCTGGTCGTCGTCCAGCTCGTTGAAGACGGTACCGGTCACCTGATTGGGTTTTAAAGCCTGCCAGTTCAACAAAGGCATCCTGAACTTGGTCTGAATGGGTTTCTTGCCTTTTAGTGCTGAGAAAGAAAAAAGAGTTTACAGTGTTTCAACTTGTAAATGTCTGCGATGCATTCACACCTTTCTGTCGGGCTTCTTACCAGGTTGAATGTTTGGCGCTCCAGGTGGGGGTGGGGGTCCACCACCGGGTGGTGGAGGAGGAGGTGGGGGTCCAGCACCGGGTGGGGGAGGAGGGGGTGGGGGTCCAGCACCGGGTGGGGGAGGAGGAGGTGGGGGTCCAGCACCGGGAAGTGGAGGAGGTGGAGGAGGAGGTGGTGGAGCCATTGCAGAAGCAGGTGCGGGTGGAGGTGGAGGTGCAGGTGGGGGTGCTGCCACAGACTGTCCAGGGGGAGGGGGAGGGGGAGGCGGTGGAGGAGGAGAGCCCATTTGGCCTGGGGCACCAGAAGGAGGTGAAGACGTCTGGAGGGTGGAGGAATCGACTTCAGTGTTTGGTGAGGCGGGACTCTGGACGTATTCCACCACGGTGACGGGGAGGACCTGGAGGTCCAGGCCTCCTGAGGCGGTGCGGCCCAGCCGGACCAGACCTTTGTCCTGCAGCTCCTGGATTTTCTGCTCCAGCTCTGAAGGCGAGTGCGAGACGGAGGAGCCCAGGCGCTCCCTGTCCTTCTCCCTCTCCCGGTCCAGCTCGCGCTCGCGCTCTCTCTGCTGCAGAGTGCTGACCTGAGAGCACGAGTCCCGCAGACTCTCCTGGAGGAGGAAGACGCCCAACAGTTTCACACTCCAGGTGTTTCACCTCTGGTTTCTGTACACTTTAATTGACAGAGAGAACCCTAACCCTAATCCTCATCCATGCAAATGAAACACAGCTTAACCCTTTAAAACCAAGCCGACTATATAGTTTTAATGTCTGGTTGAAAATCAAGCACAGTTCTGTGAACCTGTGAAGCTTTTCGATATTTGCCGATAAAGATGTCCTCTATATTCTTTGTCTTTATATAATTTGATGTTAAACGTCACTATATTTTGACATGATTCATCATTTTAAAGGCTTTACAATTGCAAAAGGCTCATAGGGAAAAATTGCTGTGCGTTGGATGAAAAGTATAAACGCACCCTGATAGCTACAGAAATATGTGCAAATAAAACTCCTCCATTGATTCCTGGCTGATAGACCGAAGCAGGACGGTGCCACTCGAGGAGTTGCCACACTATTAACATCGAGTTTCACGCATACACACCTCCCATGGAAATCCATCCAATGGATGTTATTGAGCTGCACCAAATGATTAGACCACCGAGTATTACTATCCCCTCTGCTAATTTAGAAGTTTAATAAGTACAAATACTCTAATCTCATTTTATGTTTTATATCAGAGATGATTAGATTTTAACTTTATATTGAGATCATTAAGCCAAATTGATCTTCCACACATTTGACCTCATTTAAAACAAATCACTGTGATGATTGCACACCTTCTTTCACTAATTAATCCTATTGAACATAATACGTTTCCTGATGGGCCACTTACTTTGAGCAGCTCGGTCTCCTTGGTGGCCTGCATGAGCTGAGTCTCCAGTTCAGTTATTTTCTCTGCGGATTGATTCTCCACCTCCTGAAGTCGAGTGTTCAGCTGCAACAAGACACACTGCTATAGCGTCACTGTGGATCATCACTGCGCTGAAGCGTCGCGGCCTCGCCCAGCCTCACCTTGACGTTGTGCTCGTGCAGCTCGTCCACATGGTCCAGGACGCCTCCTCGGTTCTCTGCATCCTCCAGCAGGGCGCCGACATCCAGCACGTTGTCCAGGTAGGCCTGGATCTGCACCTGCAGCTTCTCGCTCTCCGTTTGCTTCAGATTCTAACACAGACACATGATTTACATTTTTTTAATCAAGCAAACGGCTCGGTAAGAAAACATCAGGGGCATCAAATTAATTTTACTATTGAAGGAGATGAGGGTGGAGGTGTAGGACTTTGTTCTCTAGATGATCATTTGATAACTCTACGAGCCTTCAAAGATAGAAACTCCACACACACTCCACTGCATGCCGCATTTGTGCATTTTAGGGATGTTCGAAATGTGAAATGACTTGAGTTTAAGGGCTCATTACAATATGATGGTTTCACATCAGTCTTTCATATTGTTTATTGTTATTCTAGTAATATGATGGGAAAAAAACACATCAACAATAGCTTTGACTTTTCTGATCTTGGTGATGAATAACAACCTTCTTTTTTCTAAACTCACCTCTAAATACTTGTCCAGTCCCAGATGAGTGAACTCGTACTGGAGATGGACCCTGAAGTTCATGTTCTCCACTGAATGAACCACGATGTTGATGAACTGCATGCAGGCAACCTGCAGGGGAACATCTCACATTCATCCACCGTGTGTGTGTGTGTGTGTGTGTGTGTGGGCGCGCACGAGGCAGATCACACATCAGCAGATCAAACGTGGAGTCTCACCATGAAGTCAATGTTGCTGTCATCGTGGATGAAATACTCCATCAGCTTCTCGAAGCGGTTCTTCTCTTTGCTCACCTGATGGGGGGGGGGGGGGGGGGGGGGGGAGGTGTGACCATGCATTTTAATAGACACTGTACTTAAGTATAAATACAAATAGCAGTGCAAATATTGGTATTAGGGAGGAGCAGTACATCGCTAAAAAGGACTATTCAGACTATTCAAACCACTAAGTGTTTCATTGAACTGTTAATGAGAGGCCTTTCACACAATATTTCTATATAAACTATATCTTCCGATACTCAGAGGAATAATAAGATTAATTAGAATCATTCTTTTCAAAAACAAACAAGACATTTTGGCTACAAAAAAAGTGCAGAAAAAAGGCTTTGACTGTGAATTTCTCTCTGAAGCAACTTATGATTTTGGAGATTACATGGTGCAAATTATACCTAACTGAATTGAAATACTTCCAAAAAAAATGTAATATCTAACCCTTTTCTTGTCAGATCACCTGTCAATCAAAATGTACAGTAAAAACAACCCACAGGTCATAAAATCCCTATAAACCCTGTACATCTAGCAGCAAAAAGATTCCATTTTACTTTTCTAACTTGAGCTGAGAAAATACATCAGTATTTCTGCCTTTACTCTTCCAATCATGTGAAGTGTGTGTATTTCTTGCCACCTGTGACTGCTGCACATTAACTAAACTTATTTTAAGAGTAGACTGACTCACTCACGAAATGAGTGATGAAAGAAGAGGAAGTCTAGAGCATGAGTCAGACAGAGTAAAGCATAAGGCCCGGGGGCCAAACCCGGCCCGACAGAGGGGACCGATCTGGTCTGCAGGAAATGGAAAAAGAGGGCAAATAATAAATGAGCTGCAGAGTGAGAAACGAGGCCGCATGCGGCTTCTGAACATGCTGACAGCTCAGTCACGTGAGACGATTACGTGAGGGTGAAAACCACCAGCAAGTCCCCTCACCTCCTTGAAGTTGTCGAAGGCAGAGAGAGTGATGTCGTGTCCCCCTCTGACGAGGCAGACGGCCGCCAGCAGCTCCAGCACCAGAGCTTTGGTCCTGCGGTGCCACAGGATGGAGAGGTGAGCAGAGGATGGAAACAGAGAGACCTGCTCTTCTCATAGATTGATGCTCTCACCTGGGATTCCTGCTGTTCAGGCTGAGGGTGATCTCGTTCACGCAGCGCGGGTGAGTCATCACCAGATTAAACCCAGACTGAAAGCAGATGGGAGATATAAACAGCTGTTTCTTAAAAAAAAAAAAAAAAAAAAAAAAAAAGAGCTGTTACATAAAAAAAAAATGTTTCTGTTCAGAGAAAAAACTCCAACTGTAAAACTGGGATTTTTACAGAAATAATGAGCATCAAATGTCTGTTCTACTACCAACAAGCCGAGTGCTCAGACAACAGAGTGTGCAGGGGGACTAAATGGGTTTTTATCAGCCTGCTGGCAGAGAAAGTTTCTCTTGCCTTGCAGATTTTAACGAGAGATTTGGAGCCATGTGACAACTCAGACTCTTACCTGGTAGTTCATGATGGCTCGCAGGCACATGATGCACACGTGCACATCGTCTCTCTGGAGGGACACAGGGGGCTTCTTATGAATCTTGTTCCCCAGAGTGGATATCCTGAAAAAGGGATACATGTGCGTGAGCGAAGAGGAGACGCTCCTTTTGACTTAAATAAACCCCAAACTTAGACACTTTTGAGCAAGTTGTATGTGCAGCAGAAATGGAGCATCAGGATAAAAAATATACTGGGAAGAGGAGTTCAGGTCATGAATGATGTTTTTCCACACACTGTATTCATATTAACAACTGTTTGGTGTTAGTAGGTGAAGTATTCATTCATTAAATTAATTTATTAATTAAATTTATAAATGTATGTATTTATTTGTTTTCAAACATGTACAAAAAAATTAAACAAGAGAAACTAACAGAAACTAACAGAATGAATAAACAAAAGAGACACTCATCCAAATGAATAATCCAGAGATCACGTGACACACACACACTCCCTTTAAATAATGTGTTGTGTTATATGTTTGAAAAGGGGGGTAGGAAGAAGTATAACTTTTTTACATCTTTATCGTCACAAATAACAAAAGATGCATTCATCAGTATAACTCATCCCCAGCTAGTTTAATGCTTTTCACTTGAAATCTCTTTTTAAATAGTCTGAAACTGTTGCAACGGTTGTACAAATTCTAAAAACGTTTCCATAGAATGATAGTTTGCTGAAGAACAAAATTATCTAAATAATAATGTCATAATAAAATCTCCTGGGTGCCCAGTGTAGTGAAATATATTCCTCTATCTCGCTTCCTTCCTATCCATCTATGTACATAAACCCATGAGTATAAAAGTGAAGTTTATTTTCATAGTCTTCTAAGAATAAGGCTCTGCGCCTCATCGCCTCAGCAGCTCTACAGTTCAGCTTCTGCTTTGCAAGCGTCTATTTTCTGACTGTATTTGTCACCGAGTCTGGTTTTGTGAGAACAACAAGCACGGATGCATGAGGATCTCCTCACCGGACAGTCAGTGCTCGGGCAGCTCTCGTCATCCCGTGCGACTGGGAGCCGCTGCCGGGGCTCTTGGTGAGATCTTCCATTGACCTGTCTGTCGGCTTCCCTCTCTCGGACAGGGTGCCGCCATTCTCCACACTCTCCGCATCAAACCTGCACGGTGCAGAGGTGGAGGCTCGGTGTGGAACGATGCAGCCGTGGGGAGACTGGAGACTCGGAGCCACATTGGCCTCAACATGCTGTGTGTACTCACAAGGTGTCGCTCCGTGCGTGGGACAAGTACTCCACCAGGACATCCAGGCCTTTGTTCTGCTCATTGAGAAACTCCTGGGCCCACCTGCAGCCAGGGACAAAAACATGACAAACAAGATGACATATGAAAGATTCGGTGCCTCGAAGGGAGGTTAAAGGGATCTTCAGCTAGTTTTCTAGTGTTGAATGACAAACTTGGAATCCACACCCTTTGCTTTTGGTTTATTTCAAATCTGTTGTGATTTACTTCAATTTAAAGCGAGTGGACTCTTTCATGAGCGGGTCTATATTCTCCTGTTGCTCCCACTCCACCTTTCACACTCAGGCACAAACAACCTGAGTTTGTAGGCATGAGTAGCCATCTGGCCCTTCAGCGTGGCTCCCAGGTTAACTGCGTCGGGCCAGCGTGTTCGCATCAAGCAGGTGGCCGACGACAACGACTGTAACGCTAAAAGACTGAACTGGTTTGTGTGGGAGGTTCTCAAGTTCTGTAAAATGGAAAGTAAAGTATCTCTTAAAGGAGGAATGAGATGAAACTTCCACTACGTCCCCTTAAGATGCGTGAACAGGGAAAGTTGGTGTTTATTCTGTTGATTATATGAGCCAAGCAGACGACTTAATCCAGAACTCTGGGGCACAAATCCAATGAAAAGAGACATTTTTATTTACACAACATGATAGTGCAAAGTCCGTTCAAGTCAAATTAGTGTCTATTTTTGAACGTGTGCCAAGCAGCGACCATTTGAGAACATTAAAATTTGTGTATATTTTCGTTAAGCTATGTGACCTCGACAGCTGATCTCAGCTACTCAAATACTTAGCGCTTAACTGCAATCACACGTTGGCCCAACAGAGGGCGTGGGCGGTAAGATTTGTCATTGAAGGACAAACATCTGAATTTTCTGTAACTTTTTTACTGTTTAATTACTTCCGCTTGTGTATACTGGGTTTCTACAAAAAACATTATTTGATTGAACTTTATATTCTCACCCAATGTGATTGGTACGTAGAGATATCTCCAGGTCCTTGAGCACCTGCGTGGCATCTTGAATTCTTTTCTTTAACTAAAGAAGCAGAGGAGATGAAAGTGGAGTCATTCTTGTGCAGTCGCAACACAGAGACGTGTGAAGCGTGAGAGGAGAGCAACGCTTCCCACTGACCCTCCGAGACACCCCTCCTTGATCCTGGTACAAGCTTTTGATCTTGGTCAGGTAGGTGGACGGCGGGCTCTTCACCTGGAAACGCTCCTGGAGGGGGGGGCGGAGCAGAGGGGGAGAAGGTGGAGTCAACTGCATCCGAAATGACAATCTGACAAGATGCACACTGACACACATACACACACAGGCAGCTTTTGGATCCGTTATTGTTGGTAACAGACACAAACCACTGACTGTTTCCATGCCGACGCGTCGACCAGATGCCTTCACAGAAATGATGCTGCAAGGTTTTGGTGTTACTCGAAGCTTCACAGCACATTCTACATTTTTAGGTGTTTCCAATTTTAGCGGCGGCACAAGAGAGGAGAGACGTTGAGGTTTGAAACAAACCAATCAGTGGCGAGTGAAAACTCTCACCTGATCACAGATCAACTCCCATTTCTTTTCATTGTCATACTGACTCAACAGACTGAGTTTATCTGGAGGCAAGTTCATGTAGCTCTGAAAGAGAGAGAAAAGCAGTGTTTCAGCCACTCAGATAATACAATAAAAAAAAATACATTCACATTATTTCACAACAGAGCATCAATTACACTGTACGTGGTTGTTTGTTCATTCTTTCCTGTTCATGCTGAAGGTTTGAATCCAACCAAACCGCATTAAAGAGCTCAAAGTGAAAGAGCAGCAGAGAAGTCAGTGTTTACATGTTTGCATTGATGATCATCAATGATGAATGTGTTTTAAAGATAAATATTTTACAGCTGACATGAATCAAATACCTGCTATTGACAATGTGGCTAAAAAGTGATTAAGTCTTTGAGTGGCTTCCCAAGTTCAAGTACTTTAACTTATACTATTATTTTAACTTTTACATACGTCCATCATAACAGTAATTACACAAGATAGATTTTCAGTACTATTTACACTTGACTTCAATTATATATTTGGGCCAGGAAAAGATCAAATTAAATATAATTTGATTTATATGAATGAATGAATGATGATATATGGACAGTTTCCAAAATTACAATTACATTTAATTCTTGTTAATTACAATTAATTTTTTTATCAGATCTTTTAACTGTAAAACATCATAAATGTGAACACGTTTCTGTGATCGTTTCACATATCAGGAGGCGTTCCCACCTCCACAGTCTCTCAGTGCAAGTTGACTCAACTCTCTGACGGGTTGACACATCAGTGGGTAGAAAGGGCATTTTCAATTTGAGTTATCGCTCTGCAGCCCACCAGAGACTCGCCTGACTTCCTTTAAGAAGGTTATTGTCCCTCTCAGAGGATTTCAGCCCTTAGATTAACCAAAATGAAGTGTCTTGTGATTCTGAGCCAAATGGGACATTTTGTGGGTAAAAAAGGCTACATTTATTAAAAGAGAAATGACACTTGAAGCAATAAGATTTATTTTACAATCCTACACATGTTTTGCTGATTTGATCTTTGGATCTTTTCTCTAGAATACATGATCATGCACCTGGTATGAAAACTGGTCTGAAACCTTAACGAACTACGAATCATTTCAGTTGACTCAGGGCGTGTACTTCTCGACGACCCATGGTACCTTCAAGCAGCAGTTTCTGTTTGACACATTGAAAAAGAAAAAAGAAAAAAGAAAAGAGGCTACGACAGAGAAACGGAAATGGCCCGTTGGTGTGGAGCCGAGGAGTCAAAGCTTCATGGTTGATGAGATGAGGGAGTGGTCCTGCTGTGGTTTTGTGGCACAAGACGCACCCCCCCCCCCCCCCCCCCCCCACGAAAGAAAAAAAAGTAACACTTATGTGTCTTCATATGTATAACTGCATGAATTTCCAAAATGTATAAACATTGCAGAAAGGAAGAAGAGCCACTTCTCATTTCTTTGAAGGGTTGGTGATGTAAACACCAACATCTGATGAATGAATCTCAATTAGGTTTCAGTTTATCCTGTTTCAGAAGGAGCTGAAGTCATCTCTTGCCAGAGGGGCTGTTTTCAGCATAAAGCAGCAGACAGAACCGTTTTGTCATGAGCGAGTGCAACATGTGACAGAGAAGTTGTGAAATGGCTCATCCTGAGGGCACATTTTCTTCTTGTTGCGCTCAGTTTGGCATCGTTATCTCATCCCAGTGTAACGGTGAATTAGTTTACTCACTAAAACGTGGATATTAAAAAATTCTAACCCGCGATAATTTAAGGATATTTCTCCGCTCAGAGACTTCAGAATCATTATAAAGACACATTACGGGGCAATTATAAAAACAAATAATGTAAAAGTGAGCAAAATCAAGGAAAAAGATGGATTATACGGTGTACAGTGATACTGCACTGCAATACAATGTGTGATTCATAGCAAAAATACTCAGAAACCTCCTGTGTTTATGTTTAAAACCAGATGCTGTCACGTTTCTATGTGCAGTGCTCACATTCAAGCATATTTTAAGAATAGATACATCAATTGGATCAGTTGCACAAACTGGAAGTAAGATCAAATAGATAAAACATTATATCATTGATGCTTTTCTAATCAATGTGTGTATATGCGTATCTGTGTGCATGTGTGTTTTCCACTTTTAACTTACAATTGTCAGTTTAGATTAAAACTTAAAGAGATGCACAAGTTGCAATGTAAGGTCATTTGTCCAATCTAAGGGTTTGAAAGTTGATGTACAATGTAATTATACTGCTTGTAGTTTATAGTTATTTGTAACGGCTTGTTGTTTGCACACGTTTGGGTGAGAATGTGAAGCTGCAGAATACATGATCTTCCTTCTTGCGTTTAATGTAATGAAATTTAATGTGTACACATTAAAGACAAGATTACAGGTTATTCTCAATGTAAAAAGGCTGAAAGTTATGGAACCTCCATTATTTTAACAAGTTCACCTCAACATCTTATTGAATCGACATACTTTTCTAAAGCAGTTAGATCAGTTTCCAAAAAGGATTTATCTTGTTACTTTTGGATTGTAAAACCTGCGGTTTCACAATAAATACACTACATCCTGAATGTAGGTGAGTGAGAAGCCTCTTAGCAGCTAATGCTCAGTTCTCATTTGTTTAAAGTTTGTTTTCTGTAGAAGTCTGAACAACAAGTAAGGCTTGTAATTGATATTTTTTCAATAGTTCATATTTTAGTTGGAGTAAATGCAGCTTTACGGGTTAACATAACCAGTTATTGAAATAAAATGTGGATTCACTTGTTTAAAACAACAGATAAGTTGTTTATAAATGATTGTTTTTCTCTTTGCACGCTGCTCACCGGATTGAAAATTTGACATTTTCTTGGTTCGGTGTTGACATGATGGAGGCGTCATGCTCCTCATCAACATCAACATTATATAGCATGACGTCACTCCAGTATGGAACACGACCAGAAACCAAGAAAGAAAACGTTTACATGTTTTCTTATGGTGAGCAGAGAAAATGTAAATCACTGTCAGCTAATAAATATATGAAACTTCTGAATTAAAGCAGATTAATTCAAAGATAATTTAACTTATTGATGGTATAAATTTGACTTGTGTCAACATGACATCAGATTACAGCTCATTTCTCTTTTAAATACTCAATCTCTAAGTTCTTCTCTTATAAAGATGGTTCATGTTTTTTCTTATTTTTCTCACCGTAAATACGTGACAAAGCTAATCCATGATTAGGAGCGCCTATGAACAACGTGTTCTTGTGTTGTTCATGATCTTAATTCAAAATGTAGTCGTGACACTGTTTGAGTTGTTTTTGCCTTCCAGCTTGATGTAAGACTGTTGGAGGGATGGTGAAGCTGTTTGTTTTCCGGTCCTCTGCTCTCATCTCATGTAAATGTGTTGCTCAACTTCCCCTTCGGCTGCCTGCTGCCTTTTGTTCTAATCTCCCGGTTGTTCCTGTCCTGACATTTTGAGTCAAACAGAAGGGAAAACTTGAACAAGTAATCTGGGTCCTTGTTGACAGCGGTGGACGTACTCACCAGCACCACGTTGAAGCGCTCCTCCAGCTCCGGCTCTGCAGGCATGGGCAGGTTTGCGGCGGACGGCTGCTTCTTCTGCAGGGTCGGTGTGGGGTCACTCATGGTGGAAACTGTCCCAACTGAGTTCCGGGACTCTCGGCTCTCGGAGGCTTCATGCTCCAAGCCCCCAGCAGCCGCATTCCCCATCACTAATCTCCACAAGTAATCCAGGAGGAAAGCTCTGTGCAGCCCTTTTTCTCCTGAGAAAATCTTTGTATTCCAAAGCAGAGTGACCGAAGGTGACCACTCTGAAGTCGAGAAGGCCTGAATCAGACGGAGTCTCAGGCCTTCAGAGTGAGGAGCATCAAGTCTTTGATTTAACAGATCAGCATTGGTGCTGAGGACGGGGTCGGTGATGTTAAATGAAAGGTTGTCCTCATGCTTAGGGTCTCTCTAACCTCTCTGTCAACGAGTTCCTCTGATACTACAGATCCACTGATGTGTCCCTCAGTGTCCTCGACACCAGTTGACTGAGAACTTGTCTGATGCGTGTTGCACAGGACCGAGAGGAAGGAGAGGGGAGTGTGACACATTCTGCAACACAGACAGAAACCGCAGAGGCACAAAAGCAGAAGAGAAACTTCCTGTGCATGACAGCGGCAGAACCTGGGGTGGAGGACAGGGTGGAAGATAAACACGATTACCGTTGAGCAGGCTGTGCAGGCAGGAGCTGAACGATGGCTGAAATGAAAGGTGGCACTGGGGGGGAAACGAGACAAAAGAGGGTTGCACGATACAAACAAACACAAACACATCAGCAGGTGCAGATGTAAAAATCCTCCACGTCTTTGTTTCACACACTAAATCTCATCGTTCAGTGGGGGCAGCCCCACTGGCACCTGGAGTTACTTTGTTGTTTTTCTTCAGGTTTGTCCATGACAGTCAGGTAAAGGTTAAGTAAACACAAGACACAAGGAAGAATTGTCAAACAGCGCCTCTCAGTGTTTGAAGAAGGTTACAGTGTTCACCGCCAGGAAGGTGTTTATTTACAGAAAGTCATTGCAACTGGTTTGTGCCTTTTTTTTAATATATTTCTTAGGTGGGGCTCTTCATTATTATTATTAAATTGAACCCGATGTTAACTTAATTTAAACACAGTGCTTTTTTTATATTGAGAGAGGCCTCAGTGATAAAACATTCTAGTTGTTTTTTAAACCTTTAAAACCCTTTTTTAAACAGCCAGTGAATAGAGAGCAGTTATTAAGATGACTCTTTTATTACTTCTAGATAAATACAGGCAGATGCTTCATTAGTCATCCGTCCCTTATTGACAATGAGTGTGTTTTGGGGCTGCTTTACTTGAAATGACAGTCTGAATTTAGGGTTACTAAACTAAAAGTATATCAGTTATATTTTCAAACATCAATGCATGAATAAATAAGTAAAAGCATTGCAAAATAAACTGGGCGCTTTTTTTTTTAGCTCTTCAGTCATTCATACATATGAATAGATGTAACAGAGACTAAACAGAGTTAATAATCAGGTTCTCACGGATTGTTGTTTTCTTCTCAATGTCTAGTAGAAACATGCAACAACAAACCAGAACTGCTTTGAAGCCAATCACTGGTGACGGTAAAATGAAGCTTCATGAACCACTGTCTTTTTTTCTGAAGCCACTAGATGGCGCTGTCAACAAAAGTTTGAAAGCATTCACTTCATTGTCAGTCTTTCATCCTCTATATTTAAACCACTAGTGCCCTCTGGTGGGGTCAAAAAATAAACAAAGTGGTTCATGAGGCTTCATGAAGCTTCAAGTTTGGGACATTGAATGACTGGTGCTGATGATGATTGGTTCAATTTCATGTCAGTCACTCATAGTGTTGAACAGTCATTGGTGAAAGTGATAATAAGCACCGCCTCCTTGCGACGGCTGTCATGTCGCCCCCGGGCTGCTCACACACACTTTGTTAGTTGACATAAATGCATTTTTTAATTATTATACTTTATTAATATATTGACGCAGATTCACTTCATGTATCTGTCGAGGGAAACCCATGTACACCAAAAGAGTGAACGTGTAAAAACCACACAAAAAGGATTTTTCTCAGTGAGGTCGAGTGCAAACCACTTCTCCACCATGCAGCCTTTCCTACTTTGAATTTGTTTTCTATGTGGCAAATACTTGTTCTGTGATAACCTGGACCCCCTCTTTTCGTATAGGTGATAAACGCGATACATACCAACTTTAAACAATAATTTCTTCAGTAATTACCAAAGTATCAGTTGTGACAAAGCATTACACAATTATTTCATGCTTGACTTCCTCTTTTCTAGGGAAAGAAAATTGTAGTGTGTGAAAATAAGTGTACATTTCACCTCCAAAAAATGGATTTAAAAAAACAACACATTTTTATCCTGACAAAATCAAGATTATTGTTTATACCAACGATGCTCAACCATCTTGACCTGCAATGGGCCAAACGTAAAGTTTAAATTCACTTTCGTTTTTACAGCATATAGGTAAGTTGCAGATGCAATAAATAAATGACCATCATATTAAATTATACCAATTAAATCATTCAACAACATCACATACATGTGTTTAGCCATCAAAATATTTACAATGGAGCCAGCAAAAAGTGCACCTTATTCTCCACTTTTCTCAATTTTTTGAAGCTTCTGCATCAGGTGCAGTGAGGCAGGAAGAAAAAAAAAAAGGGGAAAAAATGTCAAGTAATACTCCATCTGCCAATGGAGTGGTGAATTCCCAAAATTTCAGTGCAGATCAGAAGAGCAACTCAGGTTCATCACAGCAGTCACACACTCCTAACTGCACAGCAACAGGAAGCCTTCTCTGCTTCCTTTCTGAGGCAACGGAAATGCGTTTCACATTTATACTTGAGATTGACCTTCAGGGCATCTGAAAGCTGCAGATTGTGTTTGACTTGATTGTAAATTAGTTACACATGTAGGATTTAAAAATTTTTTTTTTGCATTTTACTCTGGATTTTTTTTTTATTCTCACCAATGCTGTTGCAAATCATCAGCATTTCTATTGTATTGCAAAGAAAACATATTTTCTGGTAGTTATAGTGCATCATATTATGATATTTCTCATAGAATTCATGTTTTTTTTTCAGCAGTACAGAGTGATTCATTTAGTAACTATTCAATCATAACATAACTGCATCTTATCAGTCGGTGCTGTTAGAGAAAAGGGCCTCATACCAGCATTTGATTTCAGAGTATACAAACAGTTGACCTGACTATGATGTGATGCAGGTTAAGGCCAGGTAAATGTATCTAAATAGCACTATTCACACTCAAAGAAATTCACTTTTTTTTCTTTCTTTTTTTTTTTTTTTAACAAAGAAATAAAAGCTCGTCAATTAAGAATTTGAATGGTTCAAGTGAGATTATGAAATACGTACATTACAATCAAAACAAATTAAGAAAAGGAGAATAAACAAAGGAAATCCTGAATTAAGGCAAAGCTAATGACGTCAGTTTAATATACAGTCTCAGTATTATAATAATAAGTATGGCTTGTATCAATTTGTACTTTATTTATTTAAATTGTTGGGGGGGGGGTTATTGCGTGTGTGTGTGTGTGTGTGTGTGTGTGTGTGTGTGTGTGTGTGTGTGTGTGTGTGTGTGTGTGCGTGTGTGTGTGTGTGTGTGTGCGTGTGCGTGTGTGTGTGTGTGTGCTTGTGTTGATGCGGCGTTAGGAATTCCCAGCAGCCCCTGAACGCAGCAGCGCTGTTCCAAGATGACGGATCCAACGACGTCTCCGGAGGACCACTGGAAAGTAAGACCCCGGAGTTTTTTCACCTTGTCTCCTCCTCACATTGAGCCGTGGATCTTGTGTGTGACAGCCAGGACAGAGGGCAGACGCTGTACTGTGTAAAAAAGACTGGTTTTGCCGGTTTTGTGTGAAGACTGGTCTCTGTTAGCTCGGCAGCTAGCGGACCTTAGCTAGGTGTTAGCTAGCATGCAAGTTAAGTAAACAAAGCGTGTTTCACACTAAACAGCGAAAAATGTGTGATTTTTATTTATTTTACCACTGTAAAATTAGTGCTTTATTATTTACTTTCATCTTGGCGTGATGGGCTGTTTTGCTAGGAAGGGTTGGATGATGAAATACATTTTTTTTGTGATTACCTGTAAACAATTAAACATGTTCTTGTTTATGACACAAAATCAGTCATTGGCAATAAGACTTCCAAATTGCATTTAAACTAGTTTACCAATGCACAACAGGTTATATTTATAAAGCAAACGCAGCCTTTTTTGTATCGCATGTTTTAAGCTTAGAGTTTTACGTACATCATTGATTTCTTGATTAACCATATCTATATTCAGAGATCCTGGGCTGGTTTTGTGTTTTGTTTAGCTTTATATTTATAACTTAAGTTTTAAGAAGGTGTAATGAGATGTCAAAGTCCAGATTATCTTGTGAGTCATTGATCCAGATGTTATTACTGCCTCACAGCAGGCGGAGGTTATAAAAATGTAAAGAGATGCCATTAAAATTATATTGCCCCATTGTGCTGTCAGGAAACCCTCAGTAAAGATGTTAATCTGGCACAACAGACTCTCCTTTGAATTGTAAAATGTCAATTGATTTTAGAGACTTTAATTTAGCTTCTTGTGTAGTTGGACAAAGTTAAAATTGTTCCTGCTCAGCTGTAAATATAAAACGTCGCCATAATGTTGGAACTGAAAGCTTTTCTCAGATTAGATAATCTATTGTGTTACTGTGGCCTCTGAATCTCTTATTTTGCACAGCTATTACCCTCCTGTATATTTGAATCTGTCGATCGAGGGCATTGCTCAGTAGGGGGTTGAGATTGGCTACTTATTGGCCTTTTGTTGATTTATTTAGGACAGTACAAATGTCCTCTGGTTGTCACAGCCTCTCTATTTTCTCCCCTCTCCATCCTCTGTTGTCTGGTGATGGCTCGACAGACAGACGGCGCTTTCAGCGACGGTGGCTTTGACCCCAGTGAGTATTCAATCGATTGGATTTTACAGCAACGTATCTGCTGTTTGAGGTTTTTGTGGAAGTAATTCCATTTAGCTATTTTTTTTTGGTTGTGAAAAATCTCATGGCTTCTGCTTTGCTGTGTAGGTTTCTTTGCTGAAACTGCCAGAAAGGGTAGCGTCGTATCCAGGGCCAACAGCATCGGATCAACAAGTGCCTCTTCAGTGCCAAATACAGGTACAGTTTCTTCTAACAGTGTTCTGATATATACACCATTTCTGCTGTGTTGAGATCGTGACGGAAAAACTGGATTGAGCCACATTTCACTGCATTCATTGTAGTTTTAATTCTATTGATGGTCTGTAAGAAAGGTTTCTCTTCCGCAGTGAATTCTAAATATAACCCACACTGAAGCTGCTTGCTTGATTTTTCTTCCTGCTTCTTATAAAAGGTGAAACCTGTCGAGCAGTCTTGTAACCTTACTCGAAGCGACTGAGTGGGAGAGTTCACATTTCCTCATTAAACTATAGATGTGCACAGAGAGCTTTGAAAACTAGTTTAGGAGTGTACATTTTATGTATGTAGTATGTATTCAATCAAAGTCACTGCTTTGCCTTTACGAAGAGTGCCAGCAGACTTCTCTGGGATGTTTCGTTGTAGGATGATCGTTAATTCAACATCTTAAACGTGAGGTGCAATTACAGCTTCGACTTGATTACAGTTTAAAATAAGTTCTCCACTGAACCAAACTGCTGTCTAGTGTTGAATATATTTATAATGAGACAAAGAGCAATGACAAAGGAGTCTTCTGAATGTTTAAAATCAACCTAATTATTCATCCATTACAGCTTCTTTTTAAATGTAAGTTAATTTCGTTGGGCTTGTCATTACACGCTCATCGAACAGATGATGAAGACAGCGACTACAGGCACGAGACGTCGTATAAAGACTCGTACAAAGATCGGCGGAGACAAGCGCACACACAAGCCGAGCAGAAGCGGAGGGACGCCATCAAGGTAAAAGACCTCAGAAGGTTGCCGCTCTCACATTAGTGACACTTCACAAGTGACTAATGCTTGATTTCACGTTCATTTTGTATTCAGAAAGGTTACGATGACCTCCAGGCGATCGTCCCGACCTGCCAGCAGCAGTCTGAATTTGCAGTGGGAGCACAGAAAATCAGCAAAGCGACTATCCTGCAGAAAAGTAAGGCGTCATTAACAGAACTAAATGGCAGCCGGATTTTCTATGTTGCTCCTCATATTACATGTGATGTTTTTCATCAACTCATTAGAGTCGAGAGCTCAGGCTTCACACACATTGGTGAGGCAGGTGTCAAATGACATATATTCAGTGCTATGATTTAGAGTAAAGTGTGTTTCAAGGTATTGTTTTTAAATAAACCGCAGCCGTTTGAGCATTAGAGCACAGGAGTGGCTCAGCCAGGAAGAACCTAGTGTACTTTCACCATATGTGGACAAATATATGTTCTGTAGCTGCATAATAGGTCCCATTTATATTTTTTATTTCATTTGAGATTAATTTGGATATAGATTGATTTGTCACGCGTCAGCCTCAGCATCTCTTAAAGGTAAGAGTGTTTTTGTCCAACCAGCAGTCTTCTGCTGAATAGAATTGGTTAAAGAAAATGCACTCAAACTGTCATTTCAGCTCCCTTTGTCCAAAATGAACTCTGCCCTGCTTTGAATAATCAATGAAAAGATGTTTGGATGAAGCATTATGTGCATGCCGACTGTACTTAAGAGTCCCTACGGTGAATTTAAATGAAGAAATCCTTCACTGATGTTGGTTCCTTTCTTGTCCTTTTCAGCAATCGACTACATCCATTTCCTTCATAAAGAAAAGAAGAAGCAGGAGGAGGAAGTGTCCGTCCTGAGGAAAGAAGTGATGGCCCTCAAGATCATGAAAACGTGAGATTCGGATTTATCTTGGCCTGTGTGCTCCTCTGTTGAACCAACGCTGTTGAGATATCTGCTTTGTTTGCATTCTGAAATCAGGAAGGTTCTGCCTCCAGGAAACAAATCGCTGACCCTCGACAAAAGGAAGAGTTAGAAATGCTGTGATAATGTAAACATCAGATAAATTTAGAATCGCTTCTCGAAAAGCAGACCAGATTGAAAGATCATTGCGTCTTAATGGAAGAGTTTAATCAGTTGGTGTGTGTTGGACCGTGATAAAACAGCGTTTGTGTGTTCCTAGGAACTACGAGCAGATCGTGAAGGCGCACCAGAACAACCCGCAGCAGGGTGAGGATCAGGTCTCGGACCAGGTCAAGTTCAACATCTTTCAGAGCATCATGGACTCTCTGTTCCAGTCGTTTAGCAACTCTGTGTCAATGAGCAGCTTCCAGGAACTGTCTGCGTGTGTTTTCAGCTGGATTGAGGAACACTGCAAGCCTCAGGTGAGCTCCACGGAGCATCTGCTCTTAAATCCCAGTGTAGATCGAATCCCTTATCACAATTACTGGATCACTAATAGCATTTTAATACCAGGTGAAGATGAGCTCAAGGCAATGGCGATACAGACGGCCTTGTTCCTGTTCTAGTACTCGTATGATGGCTGACGTTCGCGTGTTCTTCCCCAGACGCTGCAGGACTTTGTCGTCGGAGTGCTTCGGCAGCTCAACGGTCAGCTGTATTGATGAAGAGGAAAACCTCAGGTTAACTCCCACAAATTGACTGTGAGATTACGCCAGCTTGTCGTGGGCGGAGTAAAAACTTCAATCAGCCTCGGGCCACGACTCGGTCTTTATCTCACCTCAGCTCATCAGAGACTCACTGGCTGCAAATTGGATTTACCTCATCCTCATCGATAGGCAGAGAGGAAGAGCCGCTCTTCTGCTGACTCCTGCATATTCACCATCATCTGACTGTTTCACGCCGTTATTCTGCTCCGAGACGCAGGAAATCGCACAAGAATGTATGTTTCAATCGGCCAAAATCACGTATAACTACGTGAGGTAAACGAGAGCAGCTAGCGGAGGACGTCTCTTCTGACAGACCCAGTAACAAACTGCCGCCGCACGCAGAGAGGAAGAGGAACAGGAGGCGATTTGATCCCACGGCCTCTCGCTTTGTCATGTTCAGTGGAAATTTGTAGCTCCGCGCTGAAAACGAAGGGCTCCCCCTCAACTTCAGCCCGCAAACATGGAGTCACTCCTGAACTGTGGCGAATGGCAGGAAACATTTCACGGCATCAGAAGCGCCCGGCGTGACTTTAACGTAACATGGAGTTTTGATTCAATGAAATTCCTCTGCAGGTTTGTTTCAATGCAGCTCCGACGAGCCAAATCTGATGTGTGACGTTCAGAATAGTGTGTACATACATTAGTAAAGTCCTACATCGATGAGAAGAAACACTATTGAAACACAGGCTGTTGATCTTTATTTAAATGGCTTCTACCCGAACACGAAAAATGCTGTTCTTCTCTGTCCCGTGGCTGCTTTGATCCTGTTTTTAATCGTGTACAACCAGTAGCTACTTCATGAAGTAGCCTCACTGTGAATACAATCCAACTACTGACCCACAAGTTCTGCTTTAAACTTGGTTTAATGAGAACGAGGACTTAGAATATTTAGTATGAATAGATTGTCACGTACATGTTTAAAGAGAGATCAAGCCTCTCCTGCACCATATTTCTGATTCTTAAAGTTCACAACCTAGTGATTGTTAAATTGTGCACGTGGTGCAAAAAAGGCCTGTTTGGAGTTCCTTTATTCATTATGAAGCGTCAAGTTTTCAGTATTGTCAGTATTGTATTTTAATGCTGATACAATTCTACTTTCCGATATTCTTAATTGTGATGTTCAGTGTTGATTTTTGCTGCCAGATGTTTAAATATGCTATTTTTTTTTTTTTTTTGTGAAGTTTGCAGTAATGTTGAGCTAAAACTGCTTCATGCTTTCCTCAAAGTTTACACACACATCTTGTAACTTCAGCAGGTGCAGTGGATGTAACTATGCTGGACACATATAGAGTGATGTCACTTTATCATAAGAAATGTTTTTTATTTCAAACAAACCATTAAAGTGTGCAGGACAACAGAAGAAGAAAAAAGAAAAAAATCACATCGCCAAACTCTTTTTACAGCCATTTCATGTTTTCGTTTTCACATTTAACAACTCAAGTAGTCTATTTGGATAAATAAAAAAAGTTTGAAACATTTCACTCCAAAGCTGAAAATGACTTTTTATACATTGGATTTGTGTTCAGGAACAATGGCGACAACAAGCTGAACTCTGAAGTGCTTTTAAAGCTTAAAAGGGGAAAAGTTAACGGATCGTCCCTCTGCTGTGACGTAGTGTTCCCAAATCACTTCTTCATTTTTTTAAAATTAAAGTTGTACCATTTGTTCCCAAAAGATGCCTTAAATAAAGAGAATGCTGTGGCTCTGGCTGCTCTGGTGTACGACCCGCTGCTTTGGACCAGACCGCTTTGTGCTCAGGAGCCGGGAACCACCACCTTACAGTCCTCGTCCGTCTCCACGCCCACCTCGTCCTGTCGGGATGGAAACACTTCAGCTGATGGAGGAAGCTTCTTCAGGCTTTGGAAAATGTTTCATCTAATTGAACTTTGTGCACTCACCAGAAACGCTTTCTTGCTCTTGGGATATCCTTCCAGGATGGCATCGATCATGTCGGAAGCCTGAATGAAACAACTCAGGATTTAACACACGCAGCATTCTAAATGTGAGTATAAGGATAGAGATTTTTCCGTTTTGCTTGGCGGTTTGGGCGGATTCGAGCTTCTTGCAGGGCGACTTTGGCCTTTAGCCTCACGTTTGACACCCCCTGGTGTAGCGCGTTATAAACCTACATTGCGGCGACGGAAAATACCAGACTTGCTGAAACTACAGGAGCGTTTGTAATTGGATAACTATTAAAAAGTACTACTTCCTGACACGTAGAACATATTTTCCTTACTCGACATCCAAACACTAGTGTATTTACTTAAATGGGTGTTCATGTTTGTCTTCTGCACAGACAAACTTGTTTGGTTTTTTTCTACGAAGTGGGACTCTCCCCTCTGCATGAAGATCCCATCTCCACTCCTGGTTGTGAAATAAAAAAAACAATTCCCTCAGGTCTGTAAGCATATTGCTCAATTATGTATTAACTCCAGGAATTATTTATCAGAGCATCTCTACATTAAAATCCTTCCTGTGTTTTCTCCTGTCGTGTCGTGGGTCTGGTGACCCATTCACGATCACAGAGAAAAACATAATGCAGCTTTGCGGGGGGGGGGGGGGGGGGGGTGTTGCAGAACTCACTACTTTCTCATGTTTTTGCAGAACAGACACTAACACCGGTAAATATTAACCATCTGGCAGTGCAGGGACTTTTGTGTCAATATACATTACCAATCTCTTCCTCTTTTTCCACTCTTTGACGTAAACATCTCGGTCTTTATAAACCTACAGGTCGACAAAAAAATTTACTTTACTGTCGAGCACCACGTTGTACGTAAACGAGGTTACAAGAAAAGTGCTTCCCACCTTCTCTTTCTCTTGCGGCGTGACGTGATTCGTGGCCGATTTGATCTTGTCCAGCCGCGCTCGGTATCCCGCACACTCCACCTTCAGCTCTTTGATCTCTGCTGACATTTCCTCCGTTGTGAGCGAGCTGTTCAGCTCCTTCAGGTCTGGCATGAACAGTTTTAACAAAACATTACACAACGTCGTCTTATAGCGGCATGCATGACAAAATATAGGCATGCGTGGCATCGACCGCAATAACAAGGTGAACTCCACCTGCATCCAGCTGCCTGCAGCTCTGAGTGAGCGACTGCACCTCGGCACTGAGCGCCGAGATCTGACCGTCCATCGCCTTCAGGTCTGCATCGCTCACGTCTTTGAACTGAGCCTGCGGGAGAGATAAGGAGTGATGTTTGACTCCAGCTGAAGCAAGACCACATCAAACATTTCAGAGGAGCGCACGCGAACCTGATCAGCGAAATAAATCTTCTGCTTGCCGTACATCTTCTCCTTTATCTTGCCCTCCAGCGCCAGCAGCTCCATGGCTTTGACCACGGCCTTTCGGAGCAATCATGCAGAAATGCCTATCACTGCACAACACGGGTGACTTAAAGGGATGTATTTTTCTTCTTCTCACCGTCTTGCCAAAGCCGTGCTGCTTTTGGAGGTTGCAGAAGACATCCTGGGCACTGTAGGGCCGATTCTTCTCGTTGAGGTAGGCGAGGATGAGCGAAGCCCCTGTGAATGACAGCAAGGAGCTTTTAACAACATGTTATTTATCAATCATCCGTTTAATGATATGGTTTTTGACACTTTCTGATGTGATGTATGCCATTCCCAAGCACAGATGCTATTGTCGGGCACTTATATAGTTTAAATACAAAAATAAAATCAGTAATACCTCATCTTTGTTTTTGGTTAGTTATAACATGAAATCAACCATAAAACTACTTACATTTTTCAATTATGTTGATGCACTACCCTTGGTATTAATATAATGAATCAAGTCCAAATACCTCCATCGAGTGAGTTCTTAAACTGAATAAATCACATTTATATACAATTGAATGTAATGTCGAGGCTTATATTGTTGTATTTGGCCACTTTTCAAGACTCTCTTGGAAGCTGACACGTGACCTACAGCACGTAAAGACAACTGAAGATTTGGCTTTTCGACACAAATGTTTAATTTCGAGGGAAAATGTTACGAATAAGACAATTTTAATGAAGCTAACGTGAGCTACATGCTATGTACCTGTAACCCCCATGAGCCTCAAACTAACTCATTTCTGTTGCCGTTATAACGATCGTTATCGAGATTAAAAGCTCCCACAGCTCATAAAAGCACTTTAAATCCAGACATCAGGATGACTTCAGACTTACCGTTGTCCTTTTTACTCATTTTTAAACACCGTTCACTTTCGCTCACGTCAAAACTTCTGGTTTGGTTTTCGCGCATTGATTACGTCACGGAAAAGATAAATTATTTATTGAGATGCTTCACACGCGCAAAGTTATGGGTTCTTTTTTTTTTTGCCCTTCGTTTAAATGTAATTTAAAAAAAACCCCACATATGATGACTTTGATTCAAAACTTTTTGGGGGATTAAAATGTCTTATTTGTCGTGTACCGAGGTTTTGGATGTTTAGATATATTCGAGCAGAGTGAGAGCTCTTCTTGTAGATTGGTTGCTGGGCCTGCCCACAGCGGAGGAATATCTTTATGATTTTTGTAGATTTTTTTTCATCGCTTTAATGTCTTATCGTCCTATTTTAATGTCTTAACAAATTGTAATTGATTTATTCAAAATTATTTAATCAAAATTGTCATTTAATTCAGTGTATTCCGCATTTTAATGATAAAGGGACTGATTTTGCATTGATTATTATTCTTCCATGTTAATTTAGCATTTCAGCATAAACATCTTCACTTTTTTGGAATCACATTGCAATTCGAGATAGACTTTTGAGTTGCTTTCTTGACTTTCATCATTGCGTTCCTTCCAAATAAACCAATACAGCCTTCATCACTGCATTTAATGCAAAGGAAATGTTAAAGTAAAATAAAAATGTTTAAAAACTCTCCTTGTTTACATGCTGTCTGTGACAGAGACAAACTTTTTGTCTGTTTGGTGATAGTAAAGAGTTGTGTTCATGGTACTGTTACAAGGTTTACTTTAACCAGCTAAATTATGTATTTGTTTATTATGTATTATGTGTACACCTGCATTCACTGGGTGTAACTGGCCTGTGTAGCTGAATTCCAGTCATCTGCCTTGCCAGGGGAAGTTATAATAGCAACTTCAGTCCTATCAACTGCTGAATGTCCACTTTGACAGGCTGTGTGGGTTCCACTCATCACCCTGCCCTCTTAAATTTCTATACAATATGGATCAGACTTATGTGTTCTATGATTCATGCATATGACTTTTATTCATGGTACAAAACATTTTAAAAATCCAGGTTTGTGTGTTGTAAATATGTCACAATCTTGTGTCACACTGTGATTTATTCATTTCTTTAGCCCGTTTGCAGAATCATTAACAAGAGAAATTGAAACTGTCACCACCTCCTGCATAAACACATCTGCTTTCAGTCCTTTTTCTAATTTTAAACCTCCACAGCTGAAAGTCATCCACCCAAAATAGGAAACAAAGCCCGATTTAAAAGGTACATTATGTAAATTTTACTTTCACATTTGCGCATTAGGAAGTGGCAGGAGGATGCAGTAGATCAGGGGTCTGCAAACGGGTCTTCTCGAGCCACATCGTGGTTCTTGAGTGTCTCTGTAGCAGCTTCCTGAAGCACAATTAAAATGGGAAAACCTTTAAAAACTACAAGAAATGGGGACATTTTTTCTTTAAAACAATCAAATCCAGTGGTTGTGAAATAACACACCAGGCAAACTTAATTGGAAACATTTTATTCAGAACGACTTGCACATCAAAACATATCAAAACCAGTTACAGGGCTGAAAAGACACTACTGTGCACATGACGTAATCAAACAACAAGTCACTCACACTGAGGAACTGATTCGATGTTCTCCACAAGTCCAGGTCGAACTCAAACCTCGTCTCCGTAAAAATATCATCAATGCAGAAGCAGCTTTTTGTCTCTTCCTTTTCCTACTGCGATAAAAATGTTTCAGCGAAGATCTTCTATCGAATGAGAGCGACGTCTTCGCCTCCATTTCAAAACCAGCATATTTAGACTATCTGCAATAAATCTCAGCGGTGGCTCATCTCACTTTAAATTTGTGACACACTTTCAGCATGAAATCATAAACAGCATAAAAAGCCACATTTTAAAATCTTTGTCTTCTTTAAAAAATTATATAGTGATACCTCTTTGAACTATTTTGATGTAAACATGTTTCCCTGTTCAAATATTAATGAAATGAATTAGAGAATAGGATTTTTCTTTTTAAAAATTTAGCTCAAATGTCAACTGCAAAAAATCTAAGAATGAGAAAATATAGAGACTTGAGGGCTCATTTAAGGTTTTAAACATGGACACAATATGTTATTGATCTGTATGAAAGGGCTGGTAGATGATGAAAGATTGCAAACACACAAAAGGAAGCATCTCTTGACATAAATAATAATAATAAAAAACCCAAACAGCAAACAGAACATTCCTAAACAGAGGTCAGATAAAACTACTATAGGAACAATATCAGCTTCTGACAATGAAATAGAATGACGCCTTCATGTGATAGCCAGCAGAAAAACGACTAACAAAATGGAGGAAAATCAAATAAATCTGAAAATATTTCCAGATATTATTCCGCTTCGCCCCCCCAAAAAACTACAAACACGCAACTTCTGACGGGTGTTTAAGTAACAGAAATAATCTGTAAACGTGCCATCATTACTTAATCCCTCCTCCAGTAGCTCGGGCCGCACAGCGAGGACAGCGAGGACAGCAGGGACATCGACAGCCGCACAAAGTGCTGATTCTTGATGAGTCTCGCTACTACAACCACTTAAATAAGAAGAAGCTTTTCCACAATGCTGGTAAACGAACAAGGCTCAGCTCAACCAACAGGAATGTCACGTTTGGTCCTATGTTAAATAGCCCTGTAAGTCCACATCTCCGTGTAGAAAAGGTTTTATGGCCACAGCTGAAACGTACCCGGGACGGCCCCCAGGCGCAGAAAATGCTGGTTTGTTTTTCTTGTCATGTTTCCTATTGCTCAGCCTACAAAGTAAAACTTTTGTGAATGATCGGCGGTTCGAAGTACAGAAAGTAAAGTTTTCAAAAGGTAGTTAAAAAAAGAAAAATTACGCACTTCAGTGAGAAATGATGCCGATCAGAAGACACACAGACACACACACACACACACCTACCTACTGGGGTTTACCAAGCAGGCTAGACAAGAAGTTGGAGCCCTGGCCTTCTCCCCGCCTCGACGCCCCCCCTCCCCCTCCTAGAGGATCCATCTGGTTCAGTTCCGACTGATCCAGCATTTCAAAGTCCTCTCCGTCCAAGTCTGTGTCCAGCTCAGAGCTGGACTGTTTGCGGTAGCTCCGGTGGGCCCCGGCCCTGGGGGGACCCTCTCTGCGGTGGGAGGCGGGGGGGCGGGGCTGCAGGGCTCCGGCCAGCGCTGCCTGGATCATGTTGCTGGCGATGACCCCGGCCAAGTCCCCGGAGAAATTGGAGACCGGCGGCAGGCCGCTGAGGGAAAGTTCAGCATCCAGGTCGTCCTGGTCCGAGTCCACGTCCAGCGTGGAAGCCCGGTGACTCGCCAGCCCCGACAGGCCCAGGCTGGGCAGCCCGATGCTCGTGTCGTCGTCGTCGTCCATCAGAGTGGCGTCGGGGTTTATGGAGGGGAAGTCCGGCAGGTCCTGGGCGAAGGACTCCTCAGCGTCGCTGTGTCTGTCCAGATCTGTGCAAAACACGGGATGGAAAGCTCAGCGATGTCGCAGGAGACGACTGGAAGATACACAACACCTTCCAAACTTCACTCCAAAACTCACCTTCATCACCCTCCGTCAGCGGCGTCTGCCCCCGTGACAGGTTAAATGTCCCGTTATCAGTGTAGGAAACTTCAGCATCAGAGTGTTCAGAGTCCGTCAGCGCAAGTTCCTTTGCAACAATGGCGTCATCAAACTGGAAGAGAAAGTTAAACACTGCCAGGCTGCTTTTCTTCCAATGCAAAAACCGGTTTTTACTTTCAGGCTGTTTGACTTATTCACTTTTAGACCTCAAACAGGCTCCACCACTCACTTTAACACACAAATGTGTGTTAAAGTGTTCATCTCAAAACTTTCATGAACCCGTCGCCATGGTAACAAATCACATTAACTTTTCTTGACTTGCTGTGGTGAACCCTGTAAAAAAGGGAGCTGAAAAGACTATTTAAAGAAAGAAGCCTCTGGAAAAGATGAGAAGATTCTGGTATCGTTTCTTTCCTCCGATTAGGACAAAAACAAAGGATATGTTGATGTTTTGTGCAGCGACAATGAGAGTCAAACTTACCGTGGGGCAAAAAGCTGCCAGCTCCTCCTCGCTGTCGCTGGCTTCTCCCGAGGCTGCACCGCGGATGGGCCTTCGCAGGACTGCAGGGCGGAAGATAAGCATCCCACCATTATTCTTGCACTCACAAAAAGGGCACGTTAGCACTAGATGGACTGGAAACACAGCTTTGGACCACAAGAGGGCCCAAAAGTGCTGACCTCAACATTTGTCTATTCAGCCACTTCTAATAAAATTGTGGGAGTAAAATGTTCAGCCTCAAGGTAGAACTTAAAATTATTGTTTGAACATTCAAAAGAAATTCAAACTACTAGCAAAGAGCCTCCATCTGGCATTAAGTTACTCTTCTTTCTGTGTGTTTGCTCTCTCCTGACATCAATGTGTGAATAAGCTTTAGAAAAATGTCTGAAAAAGACTCTGTGGCCCATTGTGACCCAACAGAAGAACCTCAGATCAGTAAACTGCACTCGTGACCCTTCTGAGTCCCAATAATGAAAGAAAGCCGCTGATAAAAACATTAAAAACAACTGGAACCAGAGGCTGTCAGGAACAAAGTACCGCAAGATAACAGTGTTGGAACAGGAAAACAAAACTGAACTAAAAAAAGCTGCAGCAAATAAAAATTAGTCTGACTTTGAAGTTTTGTTTTAGTTTATTTCTGCTAAACTGTAAAAGACATTGATCGATATACAGTTAATAGTATTTTTGAAGTCAAACTAAAAAGTAGTCAACTCAAAATGCTGAATTTTTACCATTTGAATTATTGTCATTAGAAAAATTTTTAAAAAGGAAAGAAAAAATTAAACAAGAACTGTACTGCTGCAGAGCAGAAACAGCTTATCAACCTATATAATAAACTTTTTTTCCAAATATATTTCGAGTACAACTTATGGCTTAACTATTCACATTAGCAGCAGTTCTTCATGTGGCAACAGGATAAATGACCTGCCCACCTGATTTGTACTGCAACAATGGGTGATCAAGATTCTCTTGGAGCATGAAATGTATAAATCCCAAAACAAGAAAATCTCATCAGCCATTGTTCTAAATAACCACAAAGTGATTGCAGACTTTGATGCAGTTGTTGACTTGATGGATAGAAACGTACACTGGTTATCGATGGGCTTCGACATCATGTATCCACTGACGCTGAAGTCCAGTCGCTGCAGGACCGGCTCCAGCTTCATGCACGCGTGCTGGAAAACCCTGTGGTGGGCTGCCAGAGGGGCTAGGAGGGTGGACAACACTGAGGGAGGGAGGATACAAATCAGAGTGGAGAAGGAAGCTATTGCCATGTGGCATAAATAATCTTGGCATAAGAAATTGCATCTGTCTCAGACAATGTGCCTCAGCTTCCCGAACCAAAACACACAGAGTGACGCTGAGCAGACGTCTGAGCCGAGGCAGGTCCCGCCCGCCCTCCGCTGGCTAAAGGTTAGAAGATTAGCTCGGTCTCCGTCTGACCTCTTGAGCTCTCTGCTCAGCTCGGCTCGCTTTGCTCCCGCCTTGTGAGCTTCATCTGTGCTTTAATCACCTCACAGGCTGGACTCTGGTACCGCGGGCCCCACAGATCCTGTTTCACCACTCATGCATTTTTAATCTGGATCGTCAGCGCGAGTTTGCCTGCCAACATGAGCCCAGCGAGGGGGCGTGGACGTGTGCTTTGGGACTCACGGGCGGAGTAGGAGAGCACCAGTCCAGGAATGTAGCTTCCGATCATGGCCAAAGAGCTGCAAACTCCACAGGTCAGGATGCAGAACTGGCACAGGGGGAACACAATTCAACCGGTGTGATGCATAGATCCAGGACAGACATGTGATGCATTTAGTGAATTTACACCTTCAAAAATGTATCACTTTCACTATAACTAAATTAATGGATGACACGAGACGTCTGTGTGCCGCTCACTTTGCCAGGGTTTTGTCTTTTGTATTGCACTGCTCTGGATGTGAGAATGGCTCCGCTGACCCAGGCCTCAGCGATGTGGTGACACAGTTCAGGCACACTGAGGATGCCGGGCTGCACCAGACCCCAGCTGGACAAACAAGACAACACTTCGAACCCCAGCTTCTTTTTACATTACAATAATACTGAAAAGTATTGTACCAGCGTAGTTTTACCTCTCGTTTTCTGATTCATCCCTCTTTCTTACTGTGGAAAAACAAAAGGACATCACTTTAACAATCACTGAAGATCAGTAATGGACATGAATGGTGTGTGTTGAGGTAAGGCGAGTCTCCACTGCACACAAAAGAGCTTAACTTGAGTCATGTTTCTTTGTTATAGATACATTTGCTTTACGGCTTTATGTAAAATAAGGTGAAACAGGATACAGGTCTAAAGGTCAGAGTGGAAGCTGGCTGAACAATGTCGTCTTCTGTTCTGATAATGGATGCATTTGTTCAATCACATGTACTATACAATGACAAATTGTTTGTTGTTCATATTAACAGTATTAACTGCACCACTAAAACTACACAACAGACAGTGCAGGACCTCTTATCTCAGGCCAGATTTTATTCCTCCAGGTGTCGACACAGACGAGCACAGCCAGGCCAGAAGCCAGCAGGAACAGCACACGGAGCGAGGTCAAGGCGAAGAACCTGAGGGGAACAGCACATTAGCATGCGGCCAATTTTCTCAGAAATAAACCCCCCCAAAAAATGACTCTAACATTAACAAGGCATTGACAAAGGACAGGTGCAGACTGGGATTATCATTCGTGTTGTTTCACGTGTTTTCCACAAACAAAAACCCTCAAACGTAACAAACTGATAGAGAACATGGACCTTCAGTAAACCCTCTGCTGCTCCACTTTCAGATCACAAGACTCCAAAACTTGTCAACTGCAACAACAATGCGGGACGTGACCAATCAGCAGACTGAGATTAACCCAACTAAGAATTTGCAAGCTGCGAGTATTTGGGGTAGTGATGTAATCAGGAGTTACAGGTAGAAAGCTTTTGTACAAATGTCAGAGCGGGATTACCCAAAAAAACAACAAATGCTGCACATCCAAAGCTACAATTCATGTTATGGTGTGTTGGATTGTGTTTTCCTGAAGAATGACACGAAAAAGAGTCTGTATTACCCTTCTTGCGTGACTTCACTTCACTCCTGTAGGTTACTGGCATCTCTTTTGGCAAAAACTAGGCTGCCCCACTGAGCATTTGCTGAAGCAAGAGTAAAAGAGCCAGAGAGAGGGAACGAATGCCCTGAAACACCCAGTGGTCTGATCAAATGAAGGCTGAATGCATGAGGGTGTCCAGCTGGGCTTTCTCTCCATCTCAGCCAGGTCACTGCTTCTCCCCACACAATATCCAGGTCACCTAATTGAAACAAAACTTGCTCTAGTTCTACTCTCGTCGCTGTTGACAAACAGAGTTTTCTTGTTACACCCCTTGTAAACCCCTACTTATTCATAATAACTTGGACACAATGAAAGGTTTAGTGACAAACAGGCAGAAGTAACAAATCACAAATACTCAAATTGTTGTAAATAGTGTTGTGAATACTTTCTAATGTTTTCAATTTTCTAACTTCAATTCACACATAATGTTATAATAGGTTTACAACACACCCACAGTCTGAATGAGCAGTTGGATCTTTGAATTTACATTTATGTAGCCAATATTACACACAGATAATTATGAAAGTCTTTCAAAGCCAGAATTGTGTAACTCCAAACCAGGATTGGGTTTGAGTTAATTGCAAAACTGTTTTTCTTTAGGACCTGAAAGTATATTAATAGATACATCTGGTGCCTTGCATCTTAATATGTTCACCAAACAGTTTATTATTGTGTGATTCTCTGAGACTGTCTTTTGTACAATTTGAATCAAGCTTCCCTCAAAGGTAGATAACACTTTGAGTAGAGGACTTTGTACTTTTACTGGAGCATTTCTCTTATAATATGCAACTTTAAGTAGTTTAACTGCAGATTATGTAAATTGGTGATGCATGTGTTGTATTCAATGTTTTGCAGTTGAATCTGTAGTCACAAAGAAATGATGAGATTGAAAGCCAAAGTTCTCCTCTGGTGATAAGACAATGCTTTTAGCAGGGCACATTAGGTTTTTACGTCCTCCTTGGCTGTGAAGGCAGAATCATCATCAATTAAAGTGGTAAAGTGGATAATCCAGGGGACCAAACTGCCCTCTGGATTAGGACTACAGACATACATTGCAAGTGTCTGACTGCGTCTATTATTAGTGCCACTCGGCCATCTGCCTGCTGTTGAACTGACAGGTGAAAACATCGTGCAAAGAAAAACACAGGCACTCACCAGAACAGCAGGTTGACCGCAGTGTAGAGCAGGACGACCTGGACGGGTCTCTCCCACACCAGGGCGGACTGTAGGTAGGTCAGGACCGGCTCGTAGGGTCCCAGTCGGGACTGCAGGTCGGCTTTGACCGCTCGGACCCGGCTGTCTCTCTCGCTGGAGCCCGGGCGGCTCCGCAGACACGCAGAGCTGTCATCTGCGGGTGCCTCTTGCATTGTTCCAGTGTGCGCCATGGTTGAGCCACTGAGCCTGTAAAGTAGAGACTGGGGCTGAGCGGTGACAGGTAAATGAGACGATAAGGAGGCTCCGCAGGTAAACAGCTCGATAACGAGGCTCCGCGGGTAAACAGCGCGATAAGAGCACACAGCCAAACCGCTCCAATACGGCCGTGGTCCGTGCTAACGGATCTATCCGCTAACAGCGAGCTGGGCCGGTTCAATCCCCAAGACAACGCGTCATAACACAGCTCTGTCTACAAAACCAGCAGGCACACTTTCAGAGGCACCGCGACAATGTCTGAGGAGAGACTGACACTCACTATTTCGCCATGTTTGCAGAAATGTTGCTCTCGCTTCGAAAATTGACAATATGGCGCAGCCTGTTTTTCTGGGCCGTCAACGGACCAATCAGAGCTCAGAGATTCCATCGCGTCATGGTACATTCAAAGCCGTGGTAAATCTGGAGAGTTTGAAGAGTACTTCGATGACGTTCAGGACATTTTTTTCGAAGAATACAGTATTTGCTTTTATATATAACGATGGAAAAAAAATGGTTATCACAATCAAACACCCAACATTCAGATAATAATTGTGACTGTGAGTGCACCTGAACCTGAAAGGAAAAAGAACTCATCTATGCCACTAAAGCTCAAACAGCACCTTAAAGCCAATGATGCTGCATTTTGTGACCAGTGGGTAAATGGAAATCTAGTCGGTCATGTAAATGTGTTTGAGTATATGCATAATAATTTTGAATTCATTGATTTCTACTAAATAAATTCTAATAAATTCTAATAAATCTTTGAGGTACTGCAGGTGATTGAGGAGGTTATGGTGTAGGATGAAGATTACAGAGCAGGGCGATAGAACTGCTGAGTACAGTAGCTTTTCCATAAAGAATATTTCTTCCGCAACCCACTGATCCTTTGTTGGTTATGCTTCGTCACCTCAATTTTCCTGATGGTTTCCTTGCGTGCGACTAACAGTATGCATATATTTTTAATCAGATATTTTTCATTCTGTAGGACAATTCCTTTGTAGACTTTACAAAGATATAGAACAAAACAGCTCTTGGGAAGTTCATATTTAATATTTGTCTTAATTCTTCACTTACACATTACTAAAGAAATTGTTTTTTTCTGACAGTACCAACAACAACAATGATGATGATGATGATGATGATGATGATGACGACAACAACAACAACAACAACAATAATAATAATAATAATAATAATAATAATAATAATAATAATAATAATAATAATAATCGTGGTTTCACATCCGGTCTGCGTCGACTGTACAGAAAAACAGTGTTTTGATGCTTACATGTTGTATATGTTTGTTGTTTTGTAAAATGTAATCTTTCGGGTTTTTATTCTTGCCCCGTTTCATGGCGACGTCACGTCCGGTGTGTCGCCCTCTTCCGTGCGTCGCGCGCATGCTCAGGCCTCTTTACGACTCGGCACGCGAAGATGGCGGACGCTCAGGTACGTTCATCGGAGCGGCGTGGTGACTTTAAATCGATTTTTTTGACGTTATTGCTGAAGTTCTCGTCGGCTCAAGCACCTTATATAGCACCATGTTCTACTTATTTACGGATTTGTGTAGTTTAAAACCACAGCGACACGTTTATTGGCGGTATCTGTTGACTGGCCGTATCCCCTCGTGTAACATGGAACTAGCCGCTAGGCTAATAGGTTTAGCTTAGCATGCTACATTTTATGGATTGCCTTGGACGCATCCTGTATTTGTTTGCAACTAAAAACGCGTTTTATTAGTTAATACAGCGCAGTTAATGTTTTAGAACTTGTATTGTTGCTGCTCTACGTTTATTTTTTTCTAGGTTTTCTCGCATATTGAGGAAGCTAGCTGGGAAGGCACTCAAAAGGGAAATGCAGTTAACGTGGTAATTGGAAAAGTCTCACCTCGTCTTTCTTTTCCAGACCGAGAGGGCTTATCAGAAGCAGCCCACCATCTTTCAGAACAAGAAACGTGTTCTGACCACAGAAGGAGGGAAGGAGGCGAAGGAGAAGATCCCCCGCTACCACAAGAGTGTCGGGCTGGGCTTCAAGACCCCAAGAGAGGTGATCAACGCTTCGTTTACTTCAGGTTTCTCTTATTATTAATTCAGGTGTTTAATTGCAAGTGATGTTTTTCTCACGATGGTCTTCCAAGCCCGCAGGGTTCTGACGACAATGCCTTTAGGCAATTCTGATGCCACCTTTTAGTACAAAGACTCTACGGATAGAAATGTATACCCACATTGACGACACAATTTGTTTCCTACAGGCTATTGAAGGCACTTACATTGACAAGAAATGCCCGTTCACCGGAGATGTCTCCATCCGTGGTCGTATCCTCTCTGGTTAGTGTGTGAACATTGATTTTGATGCCCGCTGCAGTTGGCTGGACACTGTCTCAAGGTGTTCACTTCTAGAAATCTTAAATCCTTTGCTACAGGAATAGTAGCTAATAAGGAAATGACAGATGCCAGTTGCAGGCAAGGTCCTGATATTTGTAATATGAAGTGCTAGTTTGTAAAAGTTGAAATAGATTGCAGTCCTTTAACACATTTCCCACTGTACAGCTTTAAAGTCCTACATTAATAAAGCAAGTATGGTTCAAATATTGCCAGATGTATTACTTATTTGTCACTATCCTGCAAATGATGCATTTTCTCACGATGGTCTTCCAAGCCCTCGAGGTTCTGACGACAATGCCTAATGGCAACACTGATGCAGCCTAGTGACAAACATTTTTTCTCACATAACGATGGAATCTCAGGGTGGAGTCCCTTTAATATATGCAGGCTGTAATACAACCCATGTTGCGTTTCAGGTGTGGTGACCAAAATGAAGATGCAGAGGACCATCGTCATCAGACGTGACTACCTGCATTACATCCGCAAGTACAACCGTTTTGAGAAGAGGCACAAGAACCTCTCTGTCCACCTGTCGCCCTGCTTCAGGTACTGCAAAGTTCCTATTGTTTGACATGCATGCCTTAAAATGAGAACCACACAATTTGTTTGTAAGTGATTGGCATAACTATATCATACAGCTGAACAGTAGAAGTGGGAGAATAGGTATGACTGAAGGTGATGTCCAGTTGAAGTAACAAGCTGATGTTATTTTTTACTTCTGCAGAGATGTCACAGTCGGAGACATTGTGACTGTTGGGGAGTGCCGACCACTCAGCAAGACCGTGAGGTTCAATGTCCTCAAAGTGACAAAGGCTGCTGGTGCCAAGAAGCAGTTCCAGAAATTTTAGGTGTGAGAGCAGGAAGGCTGCTGTCAGCCAACTTGTGTCACTGTCGAATAAAGAAAACCTTGTTTAAATTGTTTCTACTGCAGTTTGTTTTGACATTGGGATGGAGATGTTTATTGGTATACAATGTGAAACGAAACTGAATGTCATTTGACCCCATGATGTATTTCACGTGACGAAGATCATTGGGCATGTTCACACATTCAATACAGTGCACAATACAATATACTGTGCAAAACTTCAAATTGCCCAGCAGACCAAATCAACCTGATAATTGTAGAACAGTCGGGTTTACATGGGCACAGCAACACTTAGTATTAATTGGCCACAATGAGTTTTGCCTTCACGGGTGTCAGATCATCCAGCATAAAAGGGATGCAACATATTCTTTGGTAATGCGTTCAACTTTATAGCCATTTTGACTTTCAGACGATTCAAGATGTCTGCTTTTGTAGCACATCCTCCGCAATAGTCCCCCCCCCCCCCCACTTGCGCCTTTGTATTTAGTTCCCATCAGTCATCATCAAACCATGAGCAGTGGCAAGTATGAAGTAAATGCAAAACTGAACAATTGAATATTTGTAGAATTTACATGAATTTTGTCCTTCACATCAGTGTGAGTAAATGATGGGGTTCACACTTGTGGATTATGAAAGTGACAGGATGGCGCAACTAAAACATAATTCCTGTGGCAGTAAGACTAACTTAATGCAAATGTTATTTTTTAAGCTCTGCTCTTACACATCACTACTCAGCGTAACTATATAACTATCACTGTAGAGTAATTAATGATGCATGTGCTTTATCACAGTTCTTGGTTATTCTCAAAGGCAGTGGAGTTGCTATATTTTTGTTTCTCATTTAGGATTTTACAAAAATGGCCACATATTTGTATCGTTGCTGTTGCAGCGACACTTTCAGTCTTAAGTTCATGTTGTTGGAGCGAAATGCTCTATAATCTCGTTAAGATCAAACTAAATTTCTCAGACAGGCAGGTCTGATGAGAACCTGATAATGTTTTGGAAACTAGTAATTGTACCACAGGCACTGTGGATATAAGTCAATGTCCATGATGCTCAGTCAGCCAGGCATCTTCTCCAGAGGTCAGAATTAATGAGGGACTCAATGATAACGCTAATAATAAAACTAATGCTCAGTTCAGTGATATTTTATCTTGACACTTGCCAAGATTTAAAATCCTATTTTTAGACATGATAGATAATTTGGCTGATTTTAAAAGTTGCTTATTTGCAATCCCTGATTTTACAGTATAATGTAATTGAGATTTAAAAATCTTATTTCAAGATTTCTTATCAAGTCAAATGTACTGCGTGTACAGATGATTTCACAAGTTTTGAGTGGTTTCTCAATGTTAGTGTTTATATCTTATATTTGGGCTATCCTTTGTGTAAGCATGCGAGTGTGGCTGCAGCATCTAGTACTTCTTAAATGTGTCCAGCAGAGGACAGCAGATTAACACACTGGAGGAGCAACAACGCCTTGTAGAAGATCGGTGCAGGCCAGGGAATTAAATAATAAAAAATGTGATTGGATGACAGAATGAGCGAACAGTTTTTGGGGGGGGAGAATAAATACTGCAATGGTCCCCTGCTTTGCTTTGCTTTTCAGAACCAAGAACCATAAAAGTAGAATAAATTAAACTTACTTTTCTAATTTCAGCTGATTTTGAGATTTGGGTTAATTCTGTGGGCAGTTTGCATGTTCTTGATTTGCATGCGTGGGTCATCTGACAGTCATCTGAGTGGAATAAAAGATGGATGTCCGCCTGTCTTGGCGGCTATAATATATGAGAAAATCTTTGATAGGTTTGCAGTCACCTGATGCTTCAGGTGTCTCTTCTGACCAATCAGCACTGTGGAAAAGTCTCATTACTTTGTGCTGAGAACATGACCTCCTTTGATTGTTAAATCACAGCGTAGCGTCTGAGATCCAGACAAACACATGCAAACACGTATGTTCTGCAAGCTGCATGTGTTCGTCAGCTGATTCATTAGCATGTGTCCTTGTTTGTGTCTGAGAAGATGACAGCTTCTCTGTATGGGAATCAGTCTGCCCCCCCCCCTCCTCATCCCTCCGCCGTCTGTCTACTGAGTGTCAGTATTAACATAATGATGCAGTCGATGTGCTTTTCCCAATGTCCCAGTGAGGGTGGACCATATGGTGATGAGGGAGAAAGTAGTCACTGTGAGCTCAGCCGACTAACAAGTCCCATCATTAAGCGATTAGCAGAGTGAGCAGCTCCTCTCCTGGAGGTTTGCTTAGACAAAAACAAACATTTCCCCCCAATTATAGTTTACATATTTGTTATGATGTTGTTGCTCTCCGCCTGTACCGCTGTGTTTACCTAAACAGCAGTGTCCTGACTTCAAACCACAAATTGTCCCCTTGTGCAGAGGGGGCTTTCCCAGCTCCTTCTCTCCACACTGAAGACACTCCGGGAGGGTGGGAGGGCCTCAGGATGTTCTCCGAATAACAGCCCCTCTCATGAGCAGACACCCCAGGGAGCACAAAAACACGGCGGGCCACCCAGCCCACATGAGTGCGTACATGCTCCAACAGAGTGTTTGTTTGAGGGCAGAGGTCTGATCCCTCAAAAGGGCCCGAGCAGCCATAATAAACCCGGGCTGACAGTCCTACTGTGATGGATATATGCTGATTTATGAGTTCTGTTTAGCCTCTGGTTGTCTGCTGAACTGTGTGTGTGTGTGTGTGCCTTTTGGTAAGACAGGATAAAACTATTTGCATCACTCCAGGTCAAAAGGTCAACAAAGCTTTTGGTCCACTTTGAGCAAATAGCTAAAAGTGGACAGCAGATTTCAAAAGCAGGAACAGCAAATGTTCACCCTGACATCTTGAAAGAAAATCACTAAGTCATTATGTGGTGATGAGAAAATCAGAGGTGGGGAAGCACGGTGTCGTTCCAGTTTTGAGTTTCCCATTTGGAGGCATCGGCAAAAGATGGAGGTGGAGGTGAACTCTCCAGGTTGGGGTTTAGTGCACCATCCACCAGCCCTGAACACCAACATCCATACACTCCCTGCCTCTCCTCCATCTGTGCCAGGAGACACCCAGTCTGTTGACCTGTCTCACTTCACATTCCTCCTGGTTGCCAACATGTTTACCCAATGTCACGGAGCAGACTTGCGGTCGTACTTACTTGTGTATCTATAAGCTGGGATGTTAGCTCAGTGGGTCAGCGCAATGATGGTAATGGCCACTATCAAAACACCGGCCTTCTGGAGGCTCAGCGGGACATTTGGGCTGCACGCAAGGGGGTGGGGGATGCACAGTGCCCAGGCTGGACCCTTACTTTGGGGTTGTTTGGAGGCTGTCAGCAGCATCCAAGATGTTTTCCAGCGGAAAGAGCAGCAGTAAAGCCGAGCTAATGGACTGAACAGATGGAGGCCGTGATGTATGAACTATGAAAGGGGCTGTAACAGATAAATCCCTACATCCTGTGCTCCGTTCCATGCACACAATAGCAGATTGTGACAGAGCACAGATTGAAATATCTGCTTGCTGAGTAAAAAGTATTTTTGGTTTCATATTAAACTTCCCCTCTGATTCTCAATACTCTTGGCATTGTATAACTTATTGAAAGTGGCACAAATACTTTGATGACGAACATCAATGTACATATATAGACAATTATATACACAGTTGTGTACAAACGGACCCATATTCTGACATCTGTAGTGTAAACCCAGTCATACCACACACATGCACACAAACACTAATTATGTCTGAAAATAAGTAGGAAGAAGAAGTCAAGCTCATTTAATCCTACCCTGCCCAGGCAGAATCAAGAGGCCTGTACTTCTATACACAGTATTTCTCCAAAAATAACTTAAATAACTAAATAACTTTAACTACTAAATATTACCTTCTACTTTTAGTAGAGGGTAATATTTAGTAATGAGCAGAGCTATAAAAGTAAACAGTGAGGCAGTGTGATATAACTCAGTACTAAAATACGTATATAATGGTCCTGGGAACTTCCTCCACCAGTTTTTAAAATTATGTCTGAAAAGGATATTCACACGGACTTAAAAGTGAAAAAATGTCCCCACAATTTCCTTCACCCATGTCATGCTGGGTGATAGTCGCTTTTGCAAGATGATATCAGACTAGAGATTACAGGTACATTATTTCTATTGTCAGGTCTTTTCAAAATTCCTGTTTTCGTTAAATTAAAGCTGTCGTCAGGGGGTATAGCTCAGTGGTAGAGCATTTGACTGCAGATCAAGAGGTCTCTGGTTCAAATCCAGATGCCCCCTTATTTAATCCCTGAGTTAGGCATCACCTCCTAGAATACTTTGCAGCCTTGTCAAGACCATTTATGCATAAGTATTTGCTGGTAGTCCTGTCCATTGAGACAGTATATGGACTTCTTTATATAGGAATTTTCAACTGTGAGCATTTACAAAGTGGTTTACATCCCATTTTGGTCTTTCTCAGTGAAAACATTAACACCATTAACTATGCTCCCTCAAGCTCATCTTGTCTTTTGGTCAGTGCCACATTTTTAAACCATAAAACATTCTGTAGGCAGTGGAGCCAGACTGAAAAGCATTTTAAAGACTCCAAAAAAGATGGATGATCCTCTACTGAGCTTTGAGGGTGTTCAGTTATTTGGAATCATTCAAAAGAGAAAATATGAGGTATTCTTTTTATGCTTTTCATGTGAATTGGTGATTTATGATATGCAGCGGGGGTATAGCTCAGTGGTAGAGCATTTGACTGCAGATCAAGAGGCCTCTGGTTCAATTCCAGATGCTCCCTTACTTTGCATTGCAGCCAAACATGTGCTAGCTCTTTGAACACTAATTTGTGTCAATATATAAGATAAGTCATTTGTTGTCTTTGTGCTGTCCTCATAACCTTTCAGTCAGGACTGTGCCTCTTGTCTCAAGCAAATGCATTTATGAACCACACTTTCTCTGTAATCATTTGTAATATCCTAGTAAATATTTTTTTGGCTTTTAATTGAGTTTCAGCTCATATGAGGGGGTATAGCTCAGTGGTAGAGCATTTGACTGCAGATCAAGAGGTCTCTGGTTCAATTCCAGATGCCCCCTGTCATTATGTGTATGCTGTGCTATGTAAAGAATCCAAAGCCTCATTTGCACTGTGTAGGATTGTATGTGCCGGTACCCAAGAGGTTTTTGTACTCTGCCATGATTATAATGAATATATGTGGCATCCCCACCTTTTACAGGGTGTCAGTGCTGGTCTTCTGGGCAACTGTTTAGTCATCACTCTTCCCCGTGATTGAGTAGCTTATCAAACTAGACTGAGTGACAATTTAATGAGTCAGGAAACTGTGGATTATTCTCTACACACTGAGGGGGCTTAGACCTTTTTTTTTTCTTTAGATTTTTTAAGTTGGAGGTATGGGGGCATAGCTCAGTGGTAGAGCATTTGACTGCAGATCAAGAGGTCTCTGGTTCAATTCCGGATGCCCCCTGACTTTATGTGCATGCTATGTTATTTGGTGAATCTAAAGCCTCGTTTCCACTGCATAGTTTGAATGTGCTGGTACAGGACAGATTTTCATACTCTGCCACTTACCGGTAATCATTTTATCAGTATTCCCAGTGAACTGTTATAATATGTGATTGACTCTTTGTATGTGAATGATGAGGCAGATTTTGCATTTGAAGCAAAGGAACTGGTAACATCATTGGGCACCAGTGACAGTCTTTACAGTTAATAAGTTTCAATAAACATTCTGGACTCCGGAAGGCTTTAGAATAGATCAACAGACACCAAATCTAAGGGTGCATAGCTTTGTTGTAGAGCATTTGACTGCATATCAAGGCATCTCTGGTTACTAAACATTTTAGGTTTCAGGAAACTGTGGAATATCCTCTACTGAATTGAGGCTACTCAGTTTTGAGGGTTGTCAAACTGATATGTGGGGGTATAGCTCAGTGGTAGAGCATTTGACTGCAGATCAAGAGGTCTCTGGTTCAATTCCGGATGCCCCCTAACTCTTTATTTACAGGGCACATAAACCAAGTAATCTTTGACTTCTTGAAGGTAAACTAAACCATACATTCACTCTTAACAGAAAGCTAACTTCATCCACTGTCAATTGGCAACATTTACCATTAACCTTTCTACAAGAAGCAAGGTAATTCTTAATCATGTCTGTTCTTAACATGTATGTCTGGATTTGATTGAATAAACTGGCCATTCACTATCAGACATGCTATGAAAAAGTGAGGATGTCTTATACTCGGGCTCTAAAGAAAAAACAATATTTGCTCTTTTTCAAATGAATAAAATATTTTTTTGTGTTTCTGCCATTGCTATGTAAACATGAGACATTTTTGAAACAAAAATATAAAAATGATCGTTTCACTTCCGACATTGACTGTTCTCGCTGTGGAGAAATCCAGGAGAAATATTTGATTTTGGAATGAAATGGCGAAATAGTTGGCATAAAGGACTAATCAGTCTTCTCTATTGAAGTCAGTGGCTAAGGTATTAGTTTTAAAGTTTATAGAGGATGAAGATAATATGAAGCAGAATGCTACTGTAATAACTCTGTTACCAAAAGCTTGTGGTAAAATCACTTTCTCTCAATAATAAAAATTGACCGTCACTGGCTCTAATGAAGAATGTTAACTCAGTGGCTTGCTCTTTGAATCAATAGTGACTCTGCAATTCTTCAATAAAACATCTAACATGATTTTATGGTCTCTAAATTTGAGTCTGCTGTATCTCACGGGAGACAAAAAAGTCCTCTTCTGTTACCCCAGACTGTTTTATTTTCACACTGCAATATAATATGCATCCATTAAACCCACTGCTGCAGGAGCGCTGTTGGCTCCAGTGTGGGTCAGCTCAGGGTCACCCTCCACATCTGCACATGTCATCAGCCCAGACTTGATCCACACAAAGACCGCCAATGTTCTTGAACCAAACACAGACCCGCGTCCAACGGCCTTCAAGTGAAACACAACAACGGGACATGGCACCGAGCAGCAGCCGAACCGTGGTCTGCATGCGAACAGCATTCGCACAAGTTCAATCTGGAGTCAGCGAAAGTCGACTTTATGAATAACAAGCATGTCAAGATCGATGTCTTTAAGGTTAGAGGTGCTCGTCACAGTTATCGGTGTCTGATATCTACAAGCTTCCTTCAGCCTCTTAACTGATTCTAAATGTTTAAACAGATGTGGCTGCCGCTTTTAACTTGACAGCAAAGATGCATATATGTCTGCAGAGATATGTCTGCCACTGCTTTGTAAACATGTGCAGTTTGTTATGCCAATGATACTTAATTACACATGCGCGAGAATAATCTGGGGACTGATCCCAGAAGAGCGCAGTATTGAGCTGTATCCATTACAAAACTCTGATTGATCATCGGTCCCCGTGTTCTGCCCGGTAAGCCGAGAGCCCTGCAGTCACATCTCAGATTTACACGACAGCGCCTAATTCAATATTCTCATGTGCAACCGCGTTCATGCCTGTCTGTCACACGGACAGCTCGTCTGGCATGTGTGAGATCTGCGGGCATCTCTATTTTACATCGTGTTGTCAGATCAAAGTGTGGGCTGGCGCTGGCAGGTCACAGCGCGGGGTGTTGTGTGCAGCCGTGCTCTTGGGTCATGTGTGAAGCATCCAGCATGGCTGTCATCAGAGCATCCCCCGGGTGTCCTCCTGCTGAGTGATGGCCTCACATTGGAGCCCCGAATCCTGCATCCCACAAAACAGGCAGAATCTGGACTCCAGATATAACAAGGACTGTTTTCAGAAGTTGCTGGGGGAACTGTGTCAACGCATGGACGAAATCTCGATACACAGATTTACTTTTTCATACTTAACAGTATAAAAAAAAGAGCGTTGCAGTTGATAAATGAAAATACAACAAAGAATTGATGCACGAAATACCAGAAGTTTCTGTCCATTGTATTCTCGCATTCTTTGACTTTGTGTTTGAGAATGTAACAAAAGAAGTGCAAAGTGTAACACTTCTTCCTATAAAAGGTAACAGGAGAAACTCAAAGCAACGCCCCACAGCAACAGTTTTGTGTTGCTATCGAGCGCTTCCTCTGTAGCGAGAGAGAGCAGGAGAGGAATTCACCCTGGCAGATGGTGCGACCGAGACCCCCGAGGCCTGAGGCAACGCTACACCCTGGGACCCGGACACCTAATCGTGCCCCGCCGAGCCTCTCACCTGCTGCTCCGCGGCTCACAATGTTATCTCATCTCCCTGACCTATTGTGGCTTCCATCGGTGATAATGACAGTTAAGAGACCCACGCAGCGCCGGGGCAGTAGCCCGCTGTCCCCAGAGAGAGGCAGGATCATGGGAAACCTCAACGTAATTGATCTCTCCATCTTGCCTCCTCTGGTGGATCTGATTTCTGATCTTAACCTGCACTCAGCTCCTGAGTTCTTTGAGTTTAAGGCACAGATTGCTTTGATTTTCGGGACAATTCTTTGTGGGATGATTGTGGTTTGTCACTCAACTAAAGTGTAGTGAATGTAAGAAAGAAAGGTGTGTTTTGTGTGAACAGCTTTATGTGAGGTTGAGAATATTTTAATTTTTAATGCTCCTTTGTCAGTTTTGAGCATAATGAGTTTCAAACCTTTCCACTGTTTCACCACATATCTCCATATAAGTTTATAAAGTTTCAATAGAGGTTGAATATGCAGTATTGGGCAACCATGGTTGGCTGCATGTGAAAAACTAGCCTACTTAACCCAAACACAGCATTGTGAGGATCCTTCCTTTGTTTTTGTGTTCTGCTGTTTGAATTTTCACTTTGTCATTTTTCCCGAGAGAACTCCAACACCCATTTAACGTCGGTTCCCACCGTCTCAGATATTGTCACGGTAGCCCAGTTTTTAACGAAGCCCTGCTTGGCTTAATTAGACTCTCATTACTTCACCCTGGATTAGTACCTCTTCAGTATAATAGATCACTCTGGGGATGGGAAAGTGACCCTCTGGGTTGAGAACAACAGAAAGATTATTCATATTGAGAATAGCATTCTTTTTTTAAAAAGACCACTCAGTTTCATATACTCTGAAATGTTTTGTCAGAGCAACACATGATCATGATCAATGTCCCCATCTCACAAAAATGTGGCAGATAGATGTGAAAATATGTAGAAATCACGGAACAATGTGGAAGCATGAGCTGTACCTCCATATTCTAGACAAACCAAACAAATAACAAAACATTATAATGGTGTTAGTAAAAACCAACAGTTACCTATTTATTATCAATAAAAGAAAGCATTTAAGTTACAGAGAGGACACCACTAAATTGAGGGTAATTATACTTAGATAAAGTGTTGTGGAAGTTCCAATAAGTAGACTACTTGAAACTGAGCGATAACGTGTTGGTCAATAGAAATGTGAGAATTCAATTTAGATTTAAAAATAGCAGAATTTTAAAATGCAGATCAAGTGATTATGTTACTTTTTACTTTTTCACACATCTGTGTTCAACATGTATTCAGAGATTTCACTTGGAAGAAGGTAGCTGTTAACAAAAGGAAACAGCAGCTTTATATTTTTTCTCAAAAATTACTTTCATGAACAAATGTGTATTTCTCTGTGAAAACACATTAGATTCCAGTGCAGGAGAGCATTTATGATCAAAGTGCCAAAATATACAGAAACTTATCTGTCCAGAAAACTGATAATACCATTAGTGTCCTTATGGTCTAGTTTAAATCTCAGATGTAATGTACGCATTGACTTACATATAACTACAGTGCCAATGGTTTACATCTGGGAGAATAAATAATAGGCCTGATAGCATATAATGAATGCTTTTTGTTTAATGTGTTTCTGAGAAAATGTAAAAAGATAACGTCCAGTCCAGCGTATGGGATTGCATAATCACAACACATTACCAGCATGACACAAAAACTGGACCAGCAACAAAAGAAGTCTTTGCCGTGTGTGTCCTCTATAAACATGTGGAGGTTACATGTCAGGGTCCTGGACAGCCTCAAATGAGGAGCTGCCATATTTCAAGTCCTGTTGTTTGTATGAGCTCGAAACACAAAGAGGAGGAAGCAAAGGGCGTTTCACAATGATCTGTTTCATTACCCGTTTCTATATGAGCAAAAAAAAGAAGAGTGTCCTCTTGCTTTGGTAAATTGCAGCTGAAGAGCAAACAAAAGATATCAAATGGAGGGAGCCCACCCAATGAATGAATTAATGACGAGAACTGTGTTTCCTTTGTTGCTCTATAATCAAATCAGAAGATAGAAAATAAAGTTTTCTGGGTCTCATACAATGAAAAGTGCAGCTTTTTGATGATATCTGTCACAGATTTGAGTTTAAACGTTACAGGTCTTGTCCATGTTAGCACAATTTAGTAGGACAATATGACTTTTTTACTGGAGCTACCATCAATTGAATACAGTTTTGCTCTATGTCAGTCCATCACTTTCATTTGATGAACTTCCCTGTGGTCGAAGTCTGTACTTTAAATCAAGTCAAATAGTAAAACTCTCTATTATAGGGAAGATGTAATAGTGTTGAGAAAACTTAAATATAAACTTCACTGATTTCAGGATAAAAAAGCAGTTTTGTGACTCAAAAGACAGAAACATGGTTGATGTCGTTATATATCATAGCACACAGCAAAAAGAAAAGTGGGGATAAATTGCCTAAAATGACACAAAATACATCTTCATGATACAATGATAAAAGGCTCTGTGCAGGATACAGGTCATTTTTCCTCTAAAGAATGAATATGTTGTACTAATGGTGTCATAGGTCTCAAATGGAAATTTGAACTGGGGAACTTGAGGAAAACTAAATGGCGTCATTGTATGAGACATACAGAGAGCACGACCTCTGTGTCCTCAGTGGCGCTTGTGACCCTGGCTCACATACTTCTTCCGCAGGCCAAACAAATTTTCGAACAGTGCCCCCCCTCCACGGGAAACAGTAGGGGGGGTAGGGGTTCACTGAAAGAGAAACTTGAGTGACACTGCTGATAACCCCGTGCTATTGTGTGTCTGGCTGCCAGAGCATCTCCGTTTCACTGCGGCGTGTAAAACATGATGGAGATAGCAACCCATCTCAAACATTCCCAAAAAGAAACAACAAATCCAACATTTTTCAAGCACTAAAGCAAACAGCAAACCTCCTTATCTTAAGATAGATTGCCTCTGAAAGACCACCAAAATTCAAAGGGAGGAAACTGGTGTTTTGTAATGTTGGGACTCTGGGGACTAAATGGCATTCTGTAACTTATATGAAAATATACTAAGCTGAAAGAGAGAACAGCTTGATGTGTCCATGTGTTTACAGACTTAATAGAGCCTGGATGGTGAGCTGCTCTACAGCTAAATATCTGCGTCTTTAATGTTTCATGTCGCCTCATTCTTAAGTTTGTAAAAATGGTTTCCAGCTGTTCATACTGATTACATTCAAAAGATAAACACAAGTGTATCTAAGCCGGTGATGAGAAATGTTGAAGCCTTCAAAACAAGGAAAAAACACTCTTAATCTTTATTCAGTGTTTTTGAGATACATTCTTCTTCGTTACCCTTTTTAGTCAAAGGTAGTTGAGGTTCTCAGATAACAATGGGTGAACATGAGGATGCAGGATACATCGGGATTCTGCTCACCTGTTGACAACATCAAGTATATCTTGACAAAACTGGTTATAATGAAATTATTTTATGAGGCTGTCTGTAGGGGGTATAGCTCAGTGGTAGAGCATTTGACTGCAGATCAAGAGGTCTCTGGTTCAATTCCAGATGCCCCCTCATCTTCAGAGGGAGAGTGGTCCCTATAAAGAACCAGGATTGAAATTTAATGTGATGGGATGTTCCCAATAGATCTTAAGGGAAATTTTGATGATCCAACTCCCTGCTGATTTTTAATGTGTCTCGCTATTGTTTAGTGTTAAAGCATCAAACTGGGCTCCACATCAATTCTCTTGCTTTATGTCCACTGCTGGACGATAGAGTCAGTTGTCAGCACGCGGTACACTTACGAGGGGTTTTGTTTGAAGAAAATAATAGAACTATTGTGACCGAGTCTTACATTCACTCTTTCTCCATGTTTGTTTGTCTTAAGTCTGACTGCATGATGAGTCTTTGAGACTTTCTCGCCTGATGTAGGACTGGAGGACCAGCATACCAGAGACTCATCAGTCAATGGAAGGGGGTATAGCTCACTGGTAGAACCACTGAGGTCTCTGGTTCAAATCTGGATGTCAACTCCCATTGTCTACAAGCCCTGCTTTGCAAAGCAAAACCCACATGTGAGTCCTGTTTTAAAATGGATTGTTGCTGCAGCTCCATTTGTGTGTTAATTATTTTACATGGCTTTCTATTATGCTATGATTTAGCTTGATATATTCACCCTCACAGAAGTAGGACTGAGTTGTTTTGAAACTGAAAAAAAAGTTTCACAATAATCTGTGTGATTACCATTTCCAATATGAGTGGGAAAACCTACCAGTGGAGGATCAGGCTGTTTTTGCCATGATGACCATCACTCTTGGAACATTGAAGAACCAATAACAACCTTACTTTGTTTGCTTTTCACTTATCACATGGAAAAAAGTGACTCGTTTAATTATAAGCACATGGAAAGAAAAAGAAAAAATTCAAAGCCACTCCGCATCCTCAAGAGGTGGCCCCAATATAAACAGCGATCTGTTGAGCAGCAGAGTAAACTTCCTCTGCTTGCACTGATGCACACACTTCCTGAGGGGATTGAACCATGCATCAGATTGAACCCCGTCCTCCATAAAGGCTGCAGGCCTCTGACTCGGAAACTAGGCAAATTTAAGCCACATGCTGATCTTGTTTGACTTCCTGTCTTCATGGAACAAAATGTAAAATCTGAAAGACATGTAATTATATAGATAGTAAGTTTGTAGGAATCTGCAGCTGCTAATTAGACGCATGTGTTGATTATGTTTCATTCAACCATTCTAAAAGTTCTCAACAATTCTTTAATCCATCGCTGTAATTCTCAGCGGATTCATCCTAATAATTGTGCTCAGTCTCTCACTTTTCACCTGCTAACAAATTAATATCTTTTAATCATCATAGTGTTTGTTTTATCTGACAAAGATGATAAAACACTGGGCCATTTCCCACAATGATTTGTCTGAAGACAATTTTCCTCCCATAGAGGATCTCAGCGCAAAGATTTTTTTCTGAGAAACAGGACTTTATTGTTATGAGGAAGAAGGATTAACTAGCTGTTTCTACTAATTCAGTGTATTCTACAGCTTATTTTTGATTTCCTGCTCCATGAGTGCAGATTAATTTCTCGAGTGGCAGCATCCCAATGGCAACAAAGCCTCGACTACGAGGGTCCCTGACCTTAGCACCCTGAGAAACACCATATCCAATCTGAGAGATGACTACAAGACCCAATAACTATATACACAATGAGAGAACAGTAGATATGTGTGAAGGAGTGGAGGGCGTCCCACCCAGGAAGACTGGAGAGGAAACAGATAGAGGTCAAAGTTGGGTAGAGCACATCCTACTCAGTCTTTGTCCTGTTATTCACAAATTTGCCAACACACAGATAGGATTCTGATTAGGGAAAATGTCCAGGGAATCATCCCAAAGAGACTCCCTCCCCCCTACCAGCTCAAGAACAAACAAGCATGAAATGACACATGATCAACATCATTTTTCAAATATCTGACTGTTTGATTTGAACTCGCTGTCAAGTCTTGTAAAGCTCACATAAAAAAGGTATAATTAGAAAGATTACTTCTTCAGAACTGGCCCCCAGATGCACCACCACAGCATGGCTTGGATAGTGAACCATCTCTGAAGACTTTGAAGCCCCTCCAACTGATGTTTGCCATTTCCATAAACGATATCCCTCTGTGATTTTGTTGCCTGGCTTGTATTATGTTATTTCCAGGCTGTTGCTGGATTTGGCACCAGGAGGCTAAAGCTGGCTGATGTCATGTTTTTTTTTGTGGCTGAAATGAGAAGACCTTCCTTGGATGTTAAATATATCTGGGCTTCAAGAAGACTTCTTTAGAGTTGCGTGGGACTGGAATGAGATAAAAAAAAAAAAAATCTGAACATATAACAATGATCCTCTCATTAATTCCATGATAGCTGAACCCAATCCATGACATCACATGTGCAATTTAAACTCAATAATTTATACAGCTGATTCTTAAAATGGAGCTGACTTACTAACCGAAAGCTAAATTGTTAATCAGGAAAGTAATTCTTGCATTTTTAAGCTCGTTTTAATAATTTGAGCCTCAGTTGTGTTGTTGCCAGGTATCTTTGACACATTAAAGAAGCCGTCAACAATGCGTGTGTTTGTCTCATGGCTAATTCAGTAAATTAGTTTGGTGCAAGTTACATCAGTCAATGAGAGGAAGATGCTCTATATTCTCAGTTCGCCAGAGGAAGATTCAAAATAGTAGATATAATGAAACCACCACTCCCCCAATATGTCACCTGCATTCACAAATTCCTGTGGCATTACTGTAAAAACACACACGCATGCACACACAGAATGGTATTTACAACACACAGACTACAAAGACAGAGTCACAGTGTGGAGCTTTCCTGGATATGTGACTATCGTCACATTGTCTCTGCACAGGACACTCCGAGTCAGGTCAGGCAAACTTTGACTGAGACCAAGGAAGCAGTGCTGACGACCTGGGAAATCAAGAGCTCTTCCGTCCATACTGCAGAGACAAAGAGATGTCAAAGCGCGATGACCCTTTCCTGCTAATCAGAGGGAGGTTTGCAGAGGAAAGGACGCCTCCCTTCACCTCTGCTCAGGCAGAGATGAAGTTTCCATGTTTGTGTTGGCCGCTGGAGGTCTGAAGGTATCGGCATCCTATTTGGCATAAGACATCGATACAGAGATTTATCTTCTGTCTGTGTTTGTCCAGTTTGTTTATCCTCTCTCTGAGTTTTGAGCCTGTTTCTTTTCAGTTGGTGTTGGTTTATCTGTCTGAATGCACGTAAGAAGACCACTGTAATCATTTAGTTTCCTTTCACATTGTTTTTCAACATTTGTTAATACCACAGTGCATTATTGTAAGAAACATCTTTACTTTACACAAACAACCAATTCAAACTGAAATGTGTCCATTTGCATGATGTTCGCTTGTCTCCTCCCTTGTATTTTTTTTTTTTTTTTTTTTTTTTTTGCCACATGACTCTGAAGATGGCAGCAACTGTGTGTGACATGTATCTTCTCCTTTGAGCTCGACGATTATATCTCAAAAACAACTAAATAGCCATGAAATTTGGTGCAGACATTCATGGACCCTGGAGGGTGAATCCGGACTTCTGCGGTCTCCTGACTTTTTCTGTGACGTTTTCTCTTTTGATTGCTTGTAGAGAATGAACCGTATGACGTTTGACAAAATATGCTTCTATGTTTTTCATGAATGGTAATTATTGGGACTCTTTTAAGCATGAAGTTTTCGGCCATTCAGTAAGCTATTCCAGTTTTGTTGGTATAATGCTCACATACAGGCTTGTTTCCAGGTGTATAGTCTGTTCTGTTTGGAGTTTGGATCTTCCATTTGTGCATCCATGGGTTTTTCTTTGGCCCTGTTTACAAGACACATTTTTCAAGTAACAATGTGAAACTTGTTGCACTTTTGGGGGCCTGTTTATGTAACTGTTTCTTTACTCCTTTTGCTAGTGTTCATAGTGTATTGTTCTCTGCATGCCTATGTGTTTCTGCTGTTTCTGTGTAAACAGACATTATTTTCAAAACGTCGCCTTGTAAAAGCAAAAACTTTCTGAAACGAAAATGCAACAAAAAATATGCAATCTCACTTCTTGTTGTGTAAATGGGGCCTTAAAGAAATGTGCTCATCCCACCATAGTAAAAAAAAAGCAACATTTGTTTGTGATTGATTGGTGACGAAGTTGCTCTTTGGTATAAAATGTGTTTGTGTGTAAGATTATTTGTCTTACTGTGTTTGTACAATGTCTTCATAGTAATATTGGTTTATATAGGCCTGCAATTAGTCATGAACATGAAATTCAGAAAGGAACAATAAAATGTGAAGATATCATTGGAGAACATAGAACAATGTAGATGGATTGATATTCCCTATGGCTTTAATCAGACCAGGGTCTCGGAACTCTGGGCTTCACTGCAGCCAACATTAACCTTTAACCTAACCACCAACATTATGCCACCTCACTCTATTTCTAAATATGTTCGCCAATTTAATTTGACTAATTTCTTGTAAAGGACTCATTTCTGACAAATATTTATATAAATGATTGTTTCCAGAGTTTATCATAGTCAAGAATTCCAGCTGCACAGTTTTGCATGGGCATTGTTTGTATGCGCAGTCATTATTTTTATTGTTTGTGAATTCAGTTGAAGTACCTTTTCTGTGCATACTGTGTATAATTTATTCTTTTATTATTTTCTTCACGCTCTCTCTATTCTCTCTCAGACTTTTAAAGATCCCCGCGAGTTTCTCCAACAATAGCTCTGTAGAAGCACACTGAGGGGCTCTTTTCAAACGCTGTGGCCAAGCATTGGCTGAAGATACATATCTAAGTATACTCTGACCTGTGCTTTCTTCACGCCGGCCCAAAGTTCAAGATTTGTCCAGAGCCCTGACCCACTCTCTTTCATCCGCCTCACATCATCTTGACTGTGGGCTGTGACCCTGTTAATGTTATACAAATGTCATACATCACAGGACCGACAGTCTCTGTATAAGAAATGCGCACTTCGCCCAAGAGCATAATTGTAGAAAAGGCCTTTTGTGGGAGAACAGAAACCTTTTTCTCAATGGTGTTCAACTGGAATAATCAAACTGAAAAAATTCACAAGGACTGTAAGGCAGCTTCTGCTTACATACATCTTCAATCTGTAAAGTTTTGTCATCTGCTGTTTCACTTAAACTGTTTATTCGAGTGAGTACAATCTTTAAGAGGACCAAAGTTCTTTGTGCAGAACTGTTGTGTGGTTTATTAACGTTGCAAGAGTTTCCATGATTGCCACTTGCACTTCAGGGCCAGTGGAGCGGTATTTGGTCTTTAGCTGCAGGACGCTGCATGTGATAAATTGTCTTAAATAAACTTGGCCACAAAGTACCACTACTGTACCACCAATGAACAACACCCCCCACCCTCCATCCAACATCCCGACCCCGCTCCACCCCCACAACACCCCTAAAGATGTGGCCACGGTATCAGCAGGGCCTCTACCAGTCAGACAAAGTGAATGGTTTTATTGGCCACTTAGTGCAGGGTGAGATAACACGATGAAGCCGCGATGGGTTTGATCAAAGACACAGCAGAAAGTCACATTCCTCCACAGCCATCACCTCAAAGGAAATGAGTCACAGTCCAGCCACAGTAAACAGGCAGGACAGACAGCAAGCTGTGCTTTTTATCTCTTTCTTATTTCTGCTGTAGCCCACGGCTTTGAAGCTCCGCAGCTGAATTCATCCCGGGATTGAAGTTGCCTATTATAGTCACTGTTTATTAGTCCCCTGATTTATTGTTGCGTTTGTCTGGTTTGCAGCAAACTTGACCAGAAACAAACAGGCAAACATGGCTCTTATAAAACAACATGTGGCATGAAATACCTATCATGGCTAAATGAACATCCCAAGATAAAGATTTGAGATTTTTGCTGCATGAGATCAGTTCTGCACGAACTCACAATATCCTGTGCCCAACTCATAACATGAACCATCCTGGAAAATGTTACTTTAAAAATAAGTCAGTTTAATGAGATTCTCAGTTGAACCTGGTCTTTTGTCTTTGAAGATGTATTTTCTGTTTTCTGAGTGACTTCATCAGTTCATGCTGTTCAATTGACTGCAACCAGGTGCTGGACAATGTCGAGGAATTCATTGGTGCTGATATCTCCATCCCTTTTTCCTCCCATCATGTTCACATATGTGTGTGTGTGTTTCGCACACACACTTCGAGCATCTTTTCTGCGAAGGACCCTGTGGAGTGTTTGTTTTTACCTCCAGAGGCATTAATATAAATGATGAGTTACTTTTTCAAAGGATGTGTCTTCATGTGTAAAAATAAATTACTATTCGTCCACAATTTACAAACAATTCGTTTGTTTTAAGAAGACGTCTAAATGGGAAGCATCTATTTGGGATGACACTGTCTAATTAAGGGCCTGTTGACACGGGAACACCATTTTATGGGAACGGATAGTTTTTCGCCTGTCATCCACATGGTGCAGCGTTTTAGGAGCCCCAAAACATTTTTTTTCAAACAGATTCCAGAATGGGGAAATTTGAAAACGCCAGCTAGGCTTTGAGCTGTGAACCTGCAAAGGCGTACATATTTGCGGAAAACAACGATGTCACCAATAACACTCTAAACATATTTTGTGAAAGAATGTTCTTTCTCTTTTGAGATGTAGATCACTTTCTTATCATTCTTTTCAATTTGAACAGACTCATGAGCCTTTGTCTCGTCAGTTTCTTGCCTGGACAATACTCACAAAGTAAAAGAACATCTGATCATGTCTCTGATTTGGAACCAGACGCTGGTGTCTTCCTGCCCCAGAAGCAAAAGAAAGGCTCTTTTTGTGAGCGATCCCTCTGCTAAAGTGCTATTTTATGTCCTGGAGAACAGACGGCTCAGTGATGCGGCACCATGGAAACCACGGCTGTGTCAGAGATTCGCCCTTTTGCCCCGGCAGCTTCGCTCGGTGGCGGCACACTTTCCCCAGGGGGATTTTCACATCCAACATCTGCCTTGCAACCACCGCACCCCCCCCCCTCGCCCCCTGACTGACCCACCCACTCCAAAAGCCACAGAGCTGCTGGACTGGCTTTCCTCAATAAAGGCCATGCACACACACCTGCTGGGAGGGTCAGAGGTCACCATCCAAGCTGGGATTCGCCAGCCTGGAATCACTTCAGCATAGCAGAGGAGGAAAACATCTCAGTGAATATTTTATTGTAAAATCAGCCAACAAATAAAACACCTTTTCCTCCCCCGATATATAAGCTTCTCACTATGCTTTCACTTTTTGGCCTCTTCAGGTTGCAGCGTCTGGCGACTCCATCATGTGAGTGTGGAGACAGAAGGAGAGGGGTTCGCTGCGCTGCCTGCTGCCCCGTCGGGGCCTAAAGGAATCATTCAGCCCTCATCAATCTGCTTCCACATTCCATAATAGCTGACAAAGAGGCTCCACTCTCTCCGCGACAGATGGCTTCGCCTCAGGCTCTCAACGCCAAGCTCCCATTGTTTACTCCCCAGGGTTTGATGCGGGGACCTTTGCTCCTCCTCCTCGGGTGCGACAATGGGATACCAGGGTGCAAAAGTTGCATTTAGTCTAACTGAATGACGTGATAACTTCAAAATATTCAACATTTCAAGTACAATTCTGTAAAATGTTTTTTTTTTTCTGAAGGCAGGTTGACAACTATAGTGCTGAGACCAAAATGCTGTGATGTCCAGGATTATTCAGATTCCCACAGGAATAAAGGAGGCAAGCTTGGCCCCAAGCAACAAGCGCTTACAGCTTTCTGTCACCCTGGAAGTTCAATAATCACATTAAGACGATCACAAAATCAGCTTCCTACCATCTGAAAAATATTTCAAGAATGAACGGATTTCTAACCAAACAAGATTCAGAGAAGCTTGTTCATGCATTTATTTTCAACAGGGTGGATTACTGTAATGTTTGTTTCTATGTCTCAGTAAAAAAAATAAAAATACAGCTGTAGCCCCTCACCAACACAAAGAGGGTGGAGCACATTACACCTGAGCTCCAATCTCTGCACTGACTGCTTGCATTTCACAGGATTGACTTCACAATCTGACCTCTGGTCTAGAAAGCTGTCAATGGTCTCGGGCCTAAATACATCTCAGATTTACTTGTTGAATATGAAACATCCAGACTAAGGGATTTACTAGCTGTTCCCATAGTCGGAAGAAGGATTAAAGGAATCAGGACTAAAAACATCATTATTTACTCTCGACTTACTACCAGACTTACCAATAAACAGTAGATATTACTTACTTTATTACCTTAATCTTAATAAAGTGTTTACTTAATTTATTATCCTTTTTTATGCTCTTTTTAATGCCTTTATTTGAATGTTTTTCAGAAACTTAATTGCTTGAGATTAAGATTCTTAACGACCTTACTTTAATGTATTTATTTTGTATTTATTTTGTCATATCATATCATATCCTATCATATCATATCATATCATATCATAGCAGAAAGGAATTTTCTACTATAGGGCTAAAAACATTATTAAGTTAAAATATTTAGTGGTATTTCTTTAGATTTTACTAATGCTATTGCATTTGAGAACATTAAAAGTGACTATAAATACATAAAAAAGTAGATTGAAGTCACATTTTTTCGAATAGGACAAACCTCTAATCAGCAAACACTTGATTTGTAGAGCTTTTGGCCAGTGTAATGCCAATCAGATAGCAAGAAGTGCAATATATCAGCAGTTATACTCGAAATATTCTTCAGAAGTCCCATTGAGGACATAAAATATTGGTGTTTAACTTTATCTAATTGATTCCTTTTTGATTAGAGTAGCTACAAATGACCAGTAATTGCAATTCTCTCAAGGATCAATCAACTATTTGCAAACAAAAGAGATTTGTAGCTTCACATCCATGTAATGTAACACCACGGTGGTTTATTGTGGGATCAGACAGTGCAGTTATAGACCCTGTAACAATTTTACAACTGCCCTTTTGTAGCTCTTTCCTCCTGAAAGTGGAGGGAAGGGAAGACTTCTTTATGATGTGAGATTCCTCAGACATGCTCACTGAAATCTCCCCACGTCCTCCACTGATTCCATTCAACCATTAACCTAAAGCTCCCTCGCCATTAGAGACTGCACAGGGCTTTTTGTGAGGGAGCTGGCTAAGTTTAACACATCTGTTGCCTCACATGTCTGAGCAGCCCACAGACAGGTCCATCAGTGATCCTTTTATTTGGCTCTGAAAGGGCCTCTAAGGGCTCCTGATAGATGGCCCTCATTCCAATGAAAATGGAAAACTGGATAATGGGAAGAATGGGGAGCCACCACTCTCGCACACCCCCAGCTCCAAGACCCCTCAACATCTCTGTAAAGGCTTCTCTTCATCTTAAACAGCCTGATGCTGAGCCTAATCATGTAAAAAAAAAAAAAAAAAAAAGACAAACCATGTCTACAGCAATTTTATTAACTTCTTTAGGGGGTTTCTTTTTTTTTTTCTTTCTTTAACATTTCACCATTTTCAGAGAAAATTGCTTAATGAAAGAAAACATTTTGAGGTTTTGTCTGAATTCAGCCCAAATATCAACATAAAAATTTGATTAAAAAACAAAATATATTTTCAGTTAGAAATGAATCATAAATAGTGTAAGTTTGAGTTCATTCTTCATGATCTCTGATACTTAATATCATTTACAAAACGTTTACATATACTCTACACAAACACCCCCCCCCCCCCCCCCCCCCCCCCAATCATCTATCTCCCGCTCACAGTGCTGAATGCTGCTTTACCAGCAAACCAGACAAACATCATGAGTTGAAATCCAAGTGAAGCGAAGCTGCTGAATCTCTGGTATGAACAGTAAAATACATGCAACAAACTTTTAATCCACATGCAGAATTTATACTTTATACACCATATAGAGGATTTCTGCTTTAGTGTCAAATGTCCTGGTGAATTTCACATAAATAAGCATTTGTTAACACTTGACAAGCTCTTTGGCCAAATTGGAAGTCAGACATATCAGACCTATTGTAATTTTGTTCATCTTTTATTTGTCTTTTTTTTTTTTTTTTTACCTCTGACAAGGAAGTTAGAAAATCATCTGGATTTATTTAGCTGTTTGTCTGTTAACAAGATATCTCACAAGCAAATGAGCTGATCTTAATGAAAATTGGTACACAGGTGGATTTTGATCAAAGAAAGAACCCATTAAATTTTGGTGGTGATCTGGAACAAAATAATTGTTACAATAGAAAATGCTAATTTTGCAATATATTGTCTTATCTTGTGTTCTTTCAAATTAGAAAACATTAGCTCAACAATGAGCTCAAACTGGCTGTAAAACTTTGTGAAGACAAAATTGGTTTTCTAAAAAGTCAAATATGTTTTGCACAAACTGGATTTTAAAAAAGGGACATTTTAACACACGTGTCTCTGCACGTCTCGTTCAGTAGAATAGTTTGTATTTGGCAATGTATTAGTGGCACATCCTTATCATGGAGAGACATGAAGAGACAGAATGGAGGTGGATACGTCTCTCAATAGGAGTTCACAGGGTCAGAGGATGTTTACCACCAAGCTTCAGCATCACTGATCAGGACAGAACTGAGATGGAAAAGCAATAGACAAAACAATGTCCTATTAAAAGATGGGTCACTGCTATTTATAAACCCTGGGGGAGGGGGGGGGGGGTCACTGTTCATGTTTGAGGAGTGTTTTTCACCCTTACAGTGTAAGTAATATAAAGTTTTTGTGGTGGAAGGGATCCAGTGGTTCCATCCATTTATCACATTAGGCTCTTATTTTGACACCTGTAAGAGGCCTAATGGAGCCTGTTACAACAGTGTGAAGCAGAGTTAAATTTAGCCCGTCGCAGCAGTTGCAGAGAACACCCCTCCCTGCAGCTCAGGCAGCTGACGAGACCCTCTGCGATATCAGATGTGGCGGAGCGCGACAGTGCTTCTTAAAATCTTCCTGGTGGCGTGAAGTCCTGAGCGTAACCTGTGTGTTGCTCCCGTTCATCCCTCGTTATTGTCTATCTGCCTGGGAGATCCTTCTTTTAAATCAGAAAAGACACTTGTGGCCCAGCACAATAGGCGGCATTGTTTCCCCATGAAAGGGGAGCATGTGCTTTGCTAATGCCGCACTCGCAGCAGCCAACCTCCGGGACGACTTGGACATTCAGCCTTTGATTAAGGAGCACAGTTATGCATGGATGACTTCCTCCAAGGTGCCTGGAGGTTGTGGGAAAGGGCCAGCCAGTAAGTGTGGCCTCAATTGAGGGCTGGCCCGGCCTCTGTGAATGGACTACACAGACTTGAATAATACCGGGTCCCAGCCCGGCGGAGGCGGGGGCGACTCGCCGTAGTGACCAAGCCTGACTGGAACCTGTGTTAACTATACATGCCAAGACCCACCCAGTGAAAACATTCTCATACACACATGCTGAGCTCCAGCTTCACCATAGAACAACAAACAAATCAATCATCATTGTTTAGTTAAACACCAACATACAAATCAGTTGTATATTTGCATTAAAATGTTGGGAATTATTTTCACACATACAAACTGTTTTCACATGAACCACGAAGACTTGAATTGCTGGATTGAATGGATTGACCCATCATAGTTTTCTCAACCCTTTAAATTAAGCTTAAAATAAGGACATCTGCTATTTTAGTACACTTCCCAGAATGTATTGTCAGAGCTGAAAACCTTCTCAGGGATGTTTCTCTCTGTTTGGCTGAAAGAGGCATCATGGAAACTTACTATTTGTCTTATTTAACTGAGCTGTTCTTCATTTAGCTTTCTTTGCACCTTTAAAGTTATTACTTATAACAGTGACAATTACTACAATACCTGTTAGACATGCGCAAATGCATATGTATATGTGTCTATCAAAATTTGTTCTATAATTTGTATGTGTGTTCAGACTGAGTCCTGGGAGCAGCTCTAAATGTCTCCGGCTTCACCTCTACTTCCGATGTGATGTCTTTAAAGATCTGGACTTTGGCAGCTTCTCTGTTATGAGATTCGTCTTTTACTATGGGTTTTCAATGCCCTCAATGCAGACTGGCAGGCTCATGCATTTACAGGTTGCACACACCAAACATATTACAGGTGTACATTTTATCACACACACAAATTCTTATTCTGAACATCTCTATCCTCACAAACAACAAGATGTACAGAAAAAAAATCAAGATGCAGCAACAAATCATTGAAAGCAGCCATTTCTCAGTTGGTAGAGCAGGTCGACACTCAGTCCAAGGTTGGTGGTCCGATCCAATATCTTGCACCATCTATGGGTTGAAAGACCTTGAAATCCAAGTTGCATGGCAGCTGTCCTGTTTGATGTATATGGGAATGGGTGGATGTGACAGAGTCTTGTAAAAAGCTTTGAGACGTCTCCGTTTGAAGTGCTTTCCCCCCCCCCTGGGTCACAATAGTAAAAGATGAATTGAGTAGCCAAGTACATGACATTGTACAGTGAAGGTTCAAAAGTAAAACATAAAATATATTACTGTAAAGTTTTCCCTCTTTTGTCAAGATACCAACATCACTGTGAGCATCCCTGTTAAGGCCACCAGTCAGAAACAGAGACACAAGCTTTGCAGTGCAGTGCAGGATCCCAGGGCTGATCCAGGATCAGGACAGTGTCCAGCCTGATCTCAGCAAATCTATAGTGCAGTGAGAGCCAAAACAGCCTCCTGTTAAACAGAGTGATTAGTGTGGCGCCTCTATGGAAGCCTGTGAGAGCGAGAATCCGGCTGCCTTGTGAAGGAGATTAACACAACGACACCGGCAGGGAGGGGCACCTGCTGTCCATCACTACTCAATGACTTCCAGAAGTGAGAATGATGTTTGACGACTTCACAAATTCTTGGTTTGTACATAAAACTGGCAAAGCTATAGCAAAGTGTTCATGCCTGGTGTGGAGCTGATGTAAAGGGTGAGACACACATCCCTCATGTGATTTCTCCCTGATATCTGCAACCTGATCTGTTCTATTCCAGTCATGCCATGCAGCAGCATTCGAGTCCTAAACTAACCTGCTTCTGTCATGGATGTCTCCCACGGGAAATCAAAAGCCTTGTAAGCAGCACTAATGCCACAGTTTCCCACGGATACTACAAGAGCTAAACAAGGCTGATGTTTAGGCAGGTCAGCTAAGAATCATGTTTCTGACACTAGCCTGCAGAAATACTCACACTTCACTAATTTTAACAACCCGGGGTGCACAGGTTAAAATATTGATCTACACATAGTTGACTTTCACTGCTATACATTTTGTCAAAATATATGCCAACTTGCAAAATGCCAATTTTTTTTCACAAGCTCCTGACAGTAGAACAAGGCCTCTGCTAATCCATTTAATATGAGAGGATCAGCCCAGTTGGACCCATGACAAAAGCTAAACCGCTGCCCTGTGGGGTGGAAACAGCTCTTGTTCCATGGCTGAAGCTGAACTGGGGATGGCGGCAGGAATTAATCCCTCAAAACAGGCCGGATTCCCTCAACTGACCAGGGTAGATGGTTTGGGATCGAGATGCATGTTTGCATACGGCTTGTGGAGCCGGGATTGTCTGCCAGGTGGCATGTTTAGCCGAGGCCATGTGGCAAGCCCTATTTGGCATTATTAAGGTCCATTCTTTAATAGGAACGAATTCCTCCTGCTGTCATTTACCACCAACTCCCTCATATTAATAGCAATTAACAGATCATTGAAATAAAGAAGCTTATGCAGCTGGTTAAATGGTGAGAGAATCCAGATAAATTACAACCCATGGATTTATAGCAGAGGCTATGGGAAACCTGGAACCTCTGAACCCCACTGTTTAATCTAACGTCACAATCCAACCAAATCCAAGAAAGGGCAGTTACATTTGTGTTGCACACAACATTAATAAACCAATTTAAAGCATCAGAACATCAATGAGAAAATGTTGATAAATCTCACGGGCACTGGTGGATTGTTCTTTCCATCTGGCTTTTATAGTGTTCAGCATAAGAAAATGGCTGGCAGTAGATTCAAAATAAAACAATTTTCTGCAGAGGCTGTTTAACCTGGAACAAAAAATCTTTAATATCACCAGAGGAAGTAGATACAGACATTTTTAGATGGTTTGTCCGAACGTCCGTGCCTTGTAAAAGCTTTGCTCGGGCAAGTGAATCATCTACCCACCTTGTCCAAATGGGCGATATTTTGACGTTTTTTCCAATCCAACCTGCGGAGATTTGTTGAGTAAACATGGTGTTTAATTGATTAAAATAAAGTCGATTTGTTCATCTAATACCTATGACAGTCAAAAATAATTTTGAGTGCACTTTTTTCTCTTGTTCAAATTGTAAACGGTCCTTCCCATCTGTTAATTACTGATGACAATCCCCGTATGTTTAATGGTCAGGTCTTTGAATAACTATGTCTTTATCGGGCACATGTACGTACATAACCAGGTCCTCTTATAAGTACCTAAGGATTTTGAGTGGAATCCTGCTGTTTGTTTTTGCAATAAAAGCACACACATGAATGCAGTGACCAACACGCTACAAACATTATCAATGGCGAATAGGCGAACATTCGTATGGTCAGACGACTAAGCTGGATTGCTATGAAAGGTGTTTTTCAATTGTAAAACTTCCAAGTCCCAGGAGAATGTGGATTAGTAGTCATGACAGTCTGGAGGCCTCCATCATTGTTAGTGTTCATCTACTTGCGCATGTGCAGAAGAACTATTTATCACGGCCTCATTTAGTCTTTTATTTTCAAACAGCTGCAAGAGTGTCTTCAGCAATTGGGCGTCAAGCGCTGCATTGTTTCTTACTGTTCTCACAAGGCAGTGAAGTAATTTAACTGCACCACAGTCACATCTGCTTTTCATTGTCATGGCTCCCTAATTTGTCTGGCTTCTCCTGTTGGAGTATATCAGGACGCTTCCTGCGGAGCTCTCCTGGTGAACAATAAGCCGTGACTGAACTTTGCCACTCTGCATTACAAAAACAAGAACCAAAAATCCACAAGAGACATAAAAACAACAAGTAAAGGGTTAAAATCAAAATTTGAAAGCAGGCGGTAATTATTCTTTGGAGTTGCTAATAGACTTCTGGAAGCAGGGCAAACACTCATTAAAGCACTAAACTGCAACAGATGTAGAATATTGTGGAGATGATTGAGTGCCTGTCGTGGTGTTGTGTGGGGCAGCACAACATCAGAAGTGAATATTTTGGAGGAATCTGTGTGAAATCTCAGGGATTTTCCCCATCAGGAATGTTAGCGACACTTGGCTTGTTCAGCCTAATAAAAGACACCTGCACACACACTCACACCCACAATTAATCAACGATCGAGGCAATATTGGTGGCAGCGTAGACATTGAATTTCCTTCAGGATCATTTAAGTATTTATTCATCCATCGTAAAGGTTATTAAGTTGTACGATCAGAAGCAGGAAAAAACTCACACTGACAAAAAGGTATTACTTTTGATCTAGCACTGCGCCACACCCCCTCACACATGGGACGAGATTGTTCAGAATCTGAACAGAACATGAAAAGCCTTAACCCAGAGTGGGCAAAGATGATAAATACTATATTGAAGTGGACAATGATATGGAGGTCGCTGCTCCTTCTCTAATGATCCTGTTGATTCGGTTAAATAAAATCACTCCGGTCAAGCAACGTCAATGAAATCAGTGAACAGAGTACCTGCATCAAACCCACTCATTCAGATGGACTGAAATATAAATACATGTTTTGCTGGAAAATCGTATTTGTTCTGTGTGTCACATGCTAATAAGATCATGGCTTCATTATTATTTCATTGTTTTGCATTCTTAGCACCCACACAGTGTCAAGGGACATGAACAATACAGCTTCTGGAAGCACCTTGCATATAAATAATATTTAGGAAATAGAATAAGTAAGTCTCATGCTTATACTAAAGTGAGAGACATGAGTAAAGATTAAGGAATATTTGGTATTCTAGATCCTTCTAGATAAGGGGTGTCAAATATAAAGCCCCTGGAACAGGACCGGCCCCTAAGAGGCTGCAATCTATATATAATGTACAAAAGTGAAACACTGTAGCAGTTGTTACCATGTGTCAGAACTTGGTCAGTCTTACCAACAGAAACACTGTATTGCCAAGGGGGCATCTGGAATTGAACCAGAGACCTCTTGATCTGCAGTCAAATGCTCTACCACTGAGCCATACCCCCACATATCATAAATTCAGAAAGCCAAAGTGAATTTACAACACAATACTGTTTTTACATGTTCTACAAGTGACAGTAACGAGCTGGCTCATCTTTAAGGATAGGAGGCATCAGGATTTGAAGCAGAGACGCCTTGATATGTAGTCAAATGCTCTACAACTAAGCTATACACCCTTACATTTGTGTCTGTTGATCTATTCTAAAGCCTTCCGGAGTCCAGAATGTTTATTGAAACTTATTAACTGTAAAGACTGTCACTGGCGTCCAATGTTGTTACCAGTTCCTTTGCTTCAAGTGCAAAATCTGCCTCATCGTTCACATACAAAGGGTCAAGCACATGTTATAAAAGTTCACTGGGAATACTGATAAAGTGATAAAGTGGCAGAGTACGAAAATCGATACCATACCAGCACATTCAAACTATGCAGGGGAAACAAGGCTTTGCATTCACAACATGCACATAAAACCAGGGGGCATCTGGAATTGAACCAGAGACCTCTTGATCTGCAGTCAAATGCTCTACCACTGAGCTATACCCCCACACCTCCAACTTAAAAAATCTAAAGGAAAAAAAAAGGTCCAAGCCCCCTCAGTGTGTAGAGAATAATCCATAGTCATTAAATTGTCACTCAGCCTGGTTTGATAAGCTACCGGTACTCAATAATGGGGAAGAGTGATGACTTAACAGTTGCCCAGAAGACCAGCACTGACACCTTTTACAGGGTGTCAGTGTACTGGCATGTACAATCCTACACAGTGCAATTGAGGCTTTGGATTCATTACACAGACAGCATACAAATAATGTAAGGGGGCATCTGGAGTTGAACCAGAGGCCTCTTGATCTGCAGTCAAATGCTCTACCACTGAGCTATACCCCCGCTGCATATCATAAATCACCAATTCACATGAAAAGCATAAAAAGAATCCCTCATATTTTCTCTTTTGAATGATTCCAAATAACTGAACACCCTCAAAGCTCAGTAGAGGATCATCCATCTTTTTTGGAGTCTTTAAAATGCTTTTCAGTCTGGCTCCACTGCCTACAGAATGTTTTATGGTTTAAAAATGTGGCACTGACCAAAAGACAAGATGAGCTTGAGGGAGCATAGTTAATGGTGTTAATGTTTTCACTGAGAAAGACCAAAATGGGAGGTAAACCACTTTGTAAATGCTCACAGTTGAAAATTCCTATATAAAGAAGTCCATATACTGTCTCAATGGACAGGACTACCAGCAATTACTTATGCATAAATGGTCTTGACAAGGCTGCAAAGTATTCTTGGAGGTGATGCCCAACTCAGGGATTAAATTAGGGAGCATCTGGATTTGAACCAGAGACCTCTTGATCTGCAGTCAAATGCTCTACCACTGAGCTATACCCCCACACCTCCAGCTCAAAAAATCTAAAGGAAAAAAAAAGGTCTAAGCCCCCTCAGTGTGTAGAGAATAATCCACAGTTTCCTGAGTCATTAAATTGTCACTCAGCCTGGTTTGATAAGCTACTCAATCATGGGAAGAGTGATGACTTAGCAGTTGCCCAGAAGACCAGCACTGACACCTTTTACAGGGTGTCAATGTACTGGCATGTACTATCCTACACAGTGCAATTGAGGCTTTGTATTCATTACGTAGACAGCATACAAATAATGTAAGGGGGCATCTGGAATTGAACCAGAGACCTCTTGATCTGCAGTCAAATGCTCTACCACTGAGCTATACCCCCTCTCAGAATTGACATTTTGCCTCCTTTGTCTCGTGCAATGTGCAATTGTAGGGACTAAGTGAATTATGTGAAATGGGCAGTGTTAGTTTACCTATAATGTGATTTAGATTGATCTTCAGTTTTAGAACTTCTATAAATATATGACTCACATACAAAGCTTTGGTACATTGAGAACGTTGGCTTTGACCAGTGATAATTTCATAATATCACGGACAAACAAACCTTTGTTGTCAATGTTTATTAACATAATTTGAAACAGCTTTGTACTTATTTCATGTACATATAATAGCAGGGGGCATCTGGAATTGAACCAGAGACCTCTTGATCTGCAGTCAAATGCTCTACCACTGAGCTACACCCCCTGCTCTTCAAGATGAAAATCTATGAAATATGGGGGGGATTCACCTCTAAGTCACTTTTTGTTTGTTAAGGTGAAGATATAAAGTTCCTCTGTGCATTCCATGTTGACGTTGGATATTATTCTAAAAAGTAGTTGAAGCTATTTTCAGCGAACTCTTGAGTAAACCCACATGTCATGTGGTCATTCAGATGTCCTTCGCGAGAATAAATAGAAGTGACACAATCTGTAACACCCACATCACACTTGGCTCCGGTGGGAAAGTGCTGAGGTTTCACTGTGTGCAGCGTGCCGTCCCGTGAGAGTCTGACACATCAGACTGCCCTGTCATTTCCACAGTATCACATCCCGCAGCCCCATTCTTTCACCGTAACACACACAGAGATCATATCTCCACACCTCGTCATGTTTCACAACATAAAGCCCCCCGTACCACCGGCAGGCCACAAATAGTAAGCTAAGCAAAGTGTCCCTCATCGTTCCCACTAAGTACATCAGTGTTGGGAACTAAAGTTGTAAGTCTGGAGCCCAGACAGGACTCTTCCCATTTAAATGTGGCTGATTATTTGATGTGGACAATGGGAGCTGTTACAAAGCGAGAGTGCTGGGAGGCATTAGGTTGACGGAGTGGAAGTAGGGCAGGAGGGGGTGACGAGAAGGTCTGAGCAGTTATGCAAATGAATTTTGGGTTCTCCTGGTTATGAAGAGGCGAGTGCAAAGGGAATGGATGCGACGAGGTAAGGAGGAGATGGGTCTTCAAAATAGGACATCAGCCACCAACTGTGTATTTCCTGTTTTCATTGGATGTGAAGAGTCCAGTGTTCCTCCTCCGCTGCAGAGATCTCCCCTGGCTCCAAGGACTGAGCTTATTTACCCAGGAAGCATAAAGCAAACAGTATGGCTACTGATACATCCTGCAGAAAATCAAAAGTTAGCCCACTCTTACAGCGGCAAATAAACTGTTTTCATGTGAAAACAAAGATCAACAAAGAAGATTATGCACAGTGCCTCTGCAGCAGGTCACACACTCCATGTTTTGAAGTGACAATTGGAAAAGGGAATAATGGATAAGGGATAAGAGAACATAACCAACAGTTTCATGTACATCAATGACTGACCTCGCAATGGACGTCCCAGAAAGATAGCCAGAGGCGACAGTCAGAAAGAATCCACAGACTAGGAAAAGGGCCATTTACTGCAACACTTGGGACTTTTTCACAGGCTTTTCTTGGATGGATAACAACTAACTTCCGACCTCTTTAAATTTACATTATGATATGGAAATAACTCAGCCGCCAACAGCTTTTAGAGGTCCCTGGAGCTCGTGGAGCTCCTGGTGGAAATTCAAACCTGAAGGGTCTCTTGTGAATATCTTGTTTCTAGTAACAATAAGTGGGTTTGTACAATGAAGAGAAGAATGGAGCTGCTGTGAAACAAAGAGGGCTGGTGTATCACAACAATGATCAGATTTGACAATGAACAGAAAGCCAAACTGAGGCCCTGTTTGCACAGCAACAGTGTAGCCTAAAAACATAACTTTTTGGAAACAGCTCCCAAGGTGGAACTTTTTGACAAAGTCCTGACTCCATCATTGTATATATGCAGGCAAACGCAACTTTTTTTTAAATGTTTGGGGGCCCGTCTCTGTATAGAGATCTGTATAGCTGCTATTGTGCATATTTAATCCCCTGTTTACAATAGAAGCAGCACCTCATTGTCTTTCATTTATGCAGCAAAGTTTGTTCGGCAAGTTGCATTAACATTAGCCTGTACACTGAATAAACATCCACTTGTCCAATTGAGGTATGAGCTTGTCTCAGCTGTTTTGAGGTGCTTTGTCTTGTTATTGGGTCGTAAATCTGATGCAGTTTCATTTCAATCTTGTGAATAAATCAAGACATCAGACTAATGCACATTGTGTTGAATGAAAGAATTCAATAATAAAACTATGAAGACTTCCCAATTGTAATGTTTTCAATTATTGATGAAGTGATGCTACGACTTTTGTGAAAGTAACTAACTGTAATCAATAAGTAGTTTTTAGTAACTTGCACAACTCTGAACCCTTGTGTAAACCCATTATATCCTAATCTAAGTAACATTTGACTTGATTGTGTTTCATAAATCAATTATTTGTATAATCGGCCAAACTATTCTCACAGATAAAGTCAGTTAATAGTTTTGTAGCTCAAAAGAAATTATGGAAGAGTGAAGTAGATTCTCCATGTTTTAAATGTGTTTTCTTAATTTCAAGCACGAATCACCAGGTTTCAGCGCGCTCCAGCTCATTAGTGTTTACCTGAAGGAGGTGGCCTCTGATCTGTGGGAACTCTCCCCGCAGATCAGTAAAAAGCTGGTCTCCTGAGCAGCTGAACGTGTTCCCAGCCATGGTCCTTGGAGAGCTTCCTCTTATGTTGCATGATGATGGAAACTGAAGCCAAGTTCTGAGGAGGATGCCCGGTCCCCTGGCTCTCACTTCTGGTGTGACCTGTAATCCCATCAGAGATAGTGTGTCCGTGATGGGAAAATAAACAGAAGTGAGGACTGATCCCACCGCTCAGCACTCATCGCTGAGGGTCATCCGAGCATACTCATTACATTTTAGATTCTTTAAAAGCCTTCAGACCTATAGAAGCCATACGCGGGAACAGTTTTATTAAAGTCTGAAAGTAATCAACGTAATGTAAGTGGCATTTGATTAAGCTTATATATTGAGGATGAAAAATAGAGAAACAAACTTGAGGTATGTTTTCCAGGAGTAAAGAAGTTACAATTTGACTGATTTCAGCATTTTATTAGATTTGTTCATGGCAAAGTGTAAAAACAAATGAAGTGGATGTTGACAAGAGGGCACTGTCAAAATAATAGTTTAAATTAAAAGTCGGTTTTCACCTTTGTATATTGAGAATTTGTTTCCACTTCTCACATCAGGGGTGTCAAACATACCACTAAGTAAACTATAAAAATTTCAAAGAAAACATTCATTTTTTTAATTACATTCCTGATAGCAGACAAAACACAGCACTGAGACCCGAGCTGAGATTTCAGTAATGCTGCCATGAAAGATTTGTCTCACAGTCATGCTGTCAGGGTGAGTTTATAAAATGATTGTTAATGTAACAGCTATAGGAGAGGTTTTTTTTTTGGGGGGGGGGCATTTTACTATTTTGAACCAGACAGTTTCATAAAAATTTCCTTTATTTTGAGATCGCAGTCATTTTTCCATAGTAATTGTTTGGTTTTGTGGAAAATAAAGACATTTTTTAAATTCTTGTACTCTTTGCCACAACACATAAAAACTTTAAAGTTGGAATTAAAATGGTTATTATGGCACAACTTTACTGGTCTGGCCAACTCAAGATAAAATTGGGAAGGATGTGACCCTTGAACTCAAATGTCTTTGAGACATGTGTCCAGCATCTGTCCAGTGAGGGGGTATAGCTCAGTGGTAGAGCATTTGACTGCAGATCAAGAGGCCTCTGGTTCAAATCCAGATGCCCCCTTCCTTTAAAGATGCTTTAAGTTATCTTCCTCATGTCCTACTCTATGGACCAAACAAGTACAGAGAATTGTAACTCTCCTCTCACTAATACTCGCAATTAATTACTTCTTTCTCCTAAATAAACTTCAATCTTTTCACTTTGAATCTTGCAAGTGGAATTCTGTTTTTTCCACAAATTTAAAAAGGTTTTAAAGAGCACAAACAATGAGTATGCCGCCCAGAGGAACATAAAACAGAGTGCATTCTAAGATAAAAGGAAACATTATGATCTTGAAGATGGCGTTTTGAGCTAATGTCTTCCATATTGTGTGTGTGTGTGTTTTTTTTTTTTTTCAACATGTTGGATCCATACATGGCCAATGTAACATGTGTTTCCAGACAGCAGTGGCATGTTGTGACACAGAGACTGTTTACCTGCTGTACAACATCTACATTCAATCATCTTTGTGCTGGAACTATAAATAGCAAACCTTTAATTACACCGTCTGAGCTCAGATCTGACATGCTGATACAATCAGTGGCAGAAACCAAGCGCATTGTGGTATTTATCTGTGGGTTTGTGGGCACCGTGGTGAGGAAGTGGGTTTGTCAGGAGAAACCAGATTTCATCTTGCTGGTATTCGGCAGTCATTTTTCGAAGGGGCCGGTCAAAGGAGAGGTAATAGTTGTGTGGGGGTGATTTCAAAAGGGACAAGAAAGCATGTCGGCGGGATTTAGCAAAAGGTTGGAATGAACTGAGAAATAAGGATGTGGGTGAGGCTGGAGTTGGAAAGCATTGCTTTTTCACTTGCCATTTTAACAACTGACATTGTTTTCACAACCCCAAAGGGCCTGAAGCAGTTTCCAAGGTGGGACGAACGGCTGGCGAGCCCAGCAGAGAGAAAGAAAGAGCTGCTTGATTGAAGGAGAATGGAGGCCACGGAGACGGCCCCCTCTGCCTGGTTTCTTATGCTTTTTTCAGACGGCTTTCTGTGCTCATTTTCAAAAGCCTAACAGAAGGTCTTGTTAGATGATAGAAAACGGAAAGGTAAGTTATGTTAAGCACGTACTGGAATTGTAATGAATTAAACACCTGCAGTGGAAAACAAGTTTTTGTTGTTTTTGATTATAAATAGGATATTGATCCAGTGATTTCAAGGGGGCCCGAAGCTTTGCTTGATGGCATTTTTCACTCATTGTGGGACTCCAGAATCTCTTTCCCTGATCCAACAATTCTCACCTGATAAATAGCTAATAACTGAAGAGTATCTGCATCATCTGGTCAGTATTACCATATCTCTGATGGAAATGAATGAATGTGATATGAATTGGACGTGTTGATAGCTGCTGGGCGTTGGGGTTACTGAGCCTCCACCAGCTGCATATTGGTCTGAATGGAACTTGTGTGCTTTTGGTCGGCGTCCCAGCAGCAGACGGCACTCAGTTGCGAGAGCCAAAATTTGAATAACAAGTGTTCGGGAATGGCCAACTGTTTAGAGTCCTCGCAAGGTCAATGAAGAACAATGGGGCCTGTTTGTGCAGCAAACACCCACCTCATACTTGGTTGTGTTTGAATAGCTTCACCCTCAGAAAGGAAAAAATTTAAGTGAAATTGAAATTTCAAATTGGAGAATATAATCACGTTCCACCGTAGCTTTAGCTTTACCATAAGAAACAAGCACAATTTACACTTGAAGTTGCTGAAAGAACCAGAGGATCTACAATGACAGAAATCGAGATATTCTCAAACATTCATTCAGCTCACTAACACATTGAGTCTTGTTTCTTTATCATGTTGTTACATGTGTGCTTTGTCTGTACTTGTTGTGAGTGTATATATCATATATTAGAATCTCTCTCTCTCTCTCTCTCTCTCTCTCTCTCTCTCTCTCTCTCTCTCTCTCTCTCTCTCTCTCTCTCTCTCTCTCTCTCTCTCTCTCTCTCTCTCTCTCTCTCTCTCTTGTTAAACATATCTCTTTTTGGGGGTCGGTTTTAGGGAGTCATTGGGTGTTTTATTTTCTCTTCTCATGTTGTTTTTCATTCCCAAGTTGATGGTTGGATCTCCTGTCTTGCTCTGTCTGCATGTGGAGGTGTCCCTGGGCAAGATGCTGAACCCCAAATTGCTCCCAGTGGAGGCTGAGCACATTGCATGGCAGCTGTCCCCATTGTTGCCGCTGTGTGTGTGAATCAGTGAATGTTCCTCAGCGGGTCAAGCACCACGAGGCTGCTGCTGTGGTGGAAATGCACTTGGTCTACAACAATTATGAGCAAGCCCAACATGCTTTTCTTGTAAATCTTGTAAATCATATGATTGTATGTTTTCATTAAAAAGTATCGCTCTTTGATTTATTTACTGTAAATTGCAATAATCCTCAAGTCAGGAGGTCAGTGATATTGTAATGAAGGTCAGCAATGTTGTAGGGAGGATACAAGCATTTTCATAAAGGGAAATGATGGAGAGTGAATTTGTGAACACATTTGAGCAGTGAGGAACTTACATCATATCATAGTAAGGAATACATGAGCCTAAATCAGAGGGTAGGGGGTATAGCTCAGTGGTAGAGCATTTGAGTGCAGATCAAGCGGTCTCTGGTTCAATTCCAGATGCCCCCTTACCTTTATTTCCTTTCTACTGCTGCCTGCACAAAGTGTAACATGCATACTCTAAAGCAGCGTTCTCCAAATCTGTTCCTTGAAGTTTAGCTCTCTCCCAGCTTCCGACCATCACAATCTAATATTGGATCAAGCTTGTGAAAAAGCCCAATAATAAGTCCTTAATTGCATTCATGTATGTTGCACCTGTAAGAGAGACCTAAGACTTGCAAATTGGATGCTTTTGGAAGTAATCTGGAGTACTTGGAGAAAAACCACCTACAGGGGGAACAGGCATTTTACTTTTATAGCTCAATATCTTCAACATTTTGTTTTCCCAAAATCCATCAGTTTAGTTCAGTTTTCTTAATATTCAGCATACATTTATTTGAATGAAAACAAAATTTGAAGGTAATTCTACATCATACAAGCGCATGGATTTTAACCACGCCTCCTTTGTCCATAAAAGACAGAGGCACGCGTAAGCCCCGCCCACAAGGCGGGGCCACCTTGGAAACTTATTTATTCCCCCACATGACTGGTCCCTCAGACGCTTTCCAGCGATGCGCCGTCACGGATCCTACGTCCCGTAAGTTGAACCATATGGACTGTGCGTCAGAAGTTCACCTTAGCTTTTAGTCGGGTTTTTTTTTTAAATTTCAACAATGTTGAAGAATAATGGAAGGAAGACGGCGATCTCCGTCGCGTGCACGGCGTGCCTGTGCGTGCTGCTGGTGCTGGTGGCCGTGCAGCATCACCGGGTCCGGGTGGAAGGGCGCCCGGACGCAGAGGTGCCCGGGACGCGCGCTCTGCTCCAGGACGCGAGCGCCCGGGATAAGAACGCCTTCTCGGCGTATTTCACCAAGCTGACCCGCGGACGCAGGGAGGTGGAGATGCCCGCGCGGTCCTCCGCGGACCCCCCCGGCAGCCGAGGACATCAGCCCGGAGGACATCTTCATCGCAGTGAAGACCACCAAGAAGTTCCACCAGTCCAGACTGAACCTGCTCCTGGACACATGGATCTCCAGAAACATGCAACAGGTATACATAAAATGTACAACGGTAATATCGGATGAATTATTAAAAAGTTTGCATTAATAATCGACCTCTGCATGCACAAACAATACAAAGAGTTTTGGTTATTTGTGGAGTCATGTGACTCTTTGTTGAGCCAGGCTGCAGAGTTGATCCACTGCAAGCATGCAGGTGATGCCCCTTTGATGGAGATTGACTGTACTCCATTGCCCCCACCCACCCCTCCTTGTCACCAGGTGACGCACTGAAATCGCCCCACAACCCCTGATAATCGTGCTGAATTTCCTCCGCTCTGTCACTTTTTATTCTCCTCTTGAGTGATGTCCCTGAGAACGGAGGGAGCAGTTTCAGGACCCCCTCTTCTCCCCTTCTCCAACCCCCCCTCCCTCTCCCCACTCTCTATTATTCCTCCTCTTTTCGGGTGTCCCTGTGAATGCCCCGGGTGCAATGGATGCTTCACAGCACCGACTCCAGCGCTGTCCCCCTTCCAGCACTAACAAAGCGTCTTTCTGAAGGGGGAAGAAAAGCTTTCCCAGCCCCTTGTCTCCCCTCTCTCCATGGGAACGTGGGAGCTGAGTCTGGGTCAGGCTTACTGGAGGGATGGGAAATCGGGGGGCTTCGTTAAGGGGATGCCTGGGACAAAGGGGTGCATCTATAGGCAAGCTTGGGCTGGGAATAGCACGCAGAGTATGAAAACGTATCCTTGAGAACCACGCTTCTTTAGACGGTGCACAAAGATGTAGTTTGAGGTCAACCGTGGCTAGTCAAAGTGATTTCCGTCCTGCTCCGAGAAATGTCACATGTGCTTTTGGAAAAGTCTTGTTAATTTGCCTCGGGTGCTGTCACACTCAGGTTTTCAGCATCGGTGGAGTTTGTGCAGAAATCTTCTCTCATAAGGTGTTTGATGTCGTTGTAATAAAAATAATAGGCCGTCACAATCACTTAGCCGTCACTTGTTGGAGCACAGCTAATCATTAGACACAATTACCTGCCTGGCTTGTATTAATGATCAACACTGTGCTTGAAAACACCTGCTCTTATGCTAATTGGTTGTAATTCCTTGCAGTGATAATGTTAGTGAGTCCACTGCGGAGTTAACGGCGGCGATGGTGTACGCAGGCAGCTGGTGCGTGGCTGTGTGCACAGAAAAGGACAGACTAAAGCACCACAATGCAAGAGGGAGTTCCTGGAGGAAGGGTGCCAGGTGGTCAGGGGGGGACTCGGAACAAAGGATACCCTTAATGCCAGCCATATGATGCTCCCAGTTCCCACCGTGTACATATGGCCATCCTCTGCACTCAGGTTTGATTCTCACGCTCAGCTGATGAACATCTGTGGCGTTTAGAGACCCCTTTTTTTTTTTACTTTATTTTATTCCTGCACACAAAAGGGGTCACATGGTATTTTTGGAGAAGGACAAAATCTGGTACTTTTACAGTTTGCAGATATATTTTTTTTAAGTTGCATCCAGATGGGAGTTGCTATCTGTTGCCGTTTGTGTGAGATCGGGGACGAGAGATTATCTCTGTGATAGCTGTGTTGACACATAGCGCCTGTGGCCTTCTTAATCTTTGAGCACATAAATGCCAGGTTTTTGTAAATCCCACCACTTGCTATCTGTATGTGAATAGCTGCCGTCTGAATGGGGGGGCTTGTGCTCCAGAAAGCCTCCTCCATCCCCTTCTGTTTCTTCCTCTTCCTGACCTCGCACTACGAGCCAGTAGCAGCTTTTATCAGAGGGCAGATTCATTTTCTAGTGTCTGGACAGCTGGCACTGACATCTTCATGGTAGTGTGCCATGCATTCCTGCCTTAAGAGGACCACAATTAGCCAACACTTCAACAATGAGTGCTTTTAGGCTTCAGGGGAAAAAAAAAAAAAAAGTTGGCGCTGCAGTCGAGTTGATCAAATGGCTTCAGCTTGAAGTAGTAAAGTACAAGTGGGCAGAAAGTGGGTGGTTGTCATTCATGAGTGAAAAGCTCAATGTTTGGATTCTGTGCCCATTTGTGAGGATTGTTTCCACACAGACGCACGGTTTTACTACTCTGGGAGATCGTCTGGTACTCCTCTGATTTGGCTCATTCCTCTCCTTTTGTCTTGATGAAATGTGCCGAGATGCTTTTAAATGTCTGAGACACGACGGGGAAGGAGTCGGGGCGGAGGCGGTCGATTTAAAGGCTGCAGCCCGGTGCCCTTCCTTCCTGGGAAGCTGGAGACAGCCAGCTCGGCACCATGTCAGCTCAGACGGGGCCGTGGCAGTGCGTCCTGTGTTCAGGGGCACAGGGTCACCACACCCAGTCATCGCCACCTCGTCCTCGCCCTGTGCCTTCTCGCCTCTTATCTGTGCTTCACACACCACCATCTCAAAAATTAGTATTCCCTGAAAGTAACTTTTTTCTTCCTCTTCTCCCTTTCAGTTGAGAAACGGTGATAGAACAAGAGATCTTTGTCTGAAGTTTTCTCTTTGGTTAACTCCTGCAGCTGTATGCAAATGCTGGCAAACATATTGAGAATTTACCCAGTTGAGACTTTACCCAGCATGAAAACGTGCAGCATTGTTCTATTGAAGAGGCTCTGGCTGCATATGTGGCCTGGGGGTGGGGGTGGGGGGGGGGGGGGACTGAATGGCCACACACGGTTTTCGATTTACTAATCAGCAATGAGACACCCCTACACCCACCGCTCTGTCCTCCCACCCTCCCCCCCCCCCCCCCCCCCCTCTGTCTGTGTGCGAGTGCCTGGGCAGTTCTGGCAGCTGCCTCAGTGATTAGGCCGTCTATTCAATGTGGCTTTAAAGCAAACAGCGCCAGCCTCTGATCCCTTCACTAGCGAAACCACCGTCTTTTCTTGAACAAATACAGGCTCATGGCTGCAGCGTTGAGCAACATCTGCTCAGAATTTGTTCCACAAACTGCTCCAGTCTTTGTTTTGTTTCCAACCCCCCACCACCACCAAAAAAAAGTAGACCTTCGTTTGTCTCCCTTTTATTTTAATTCTTGTAAAATTAGCATCCTGTTCATGGATGAGCGTGCCGTTGGCCGGACGACTTGCAAGAAGGAGGTGTGCAGCTGACACGCAGCGCTCCCTTGTTCAGGGTCGAGGCGCCACGACCTGGCATGTAGAGACACGTGGCACAGATAAGGCAGCGTGGCGTTCGGCAGGTGCTGCCTCACCTGAGGTGAAGAGTAAACACACCACTGGCGGTTACAAAGCCCCGGGGCAGCCACCTTTCCATCACCACTATTCACCAACTAGCACCTGCTCGGTGTGAGTTATAAAGCGGCGTCTAACACCCCCCCCTCGCGCTGCTTCATTTAAAGTGCAAGCTCATGTTAGATGCCCTTTGTTGTTGACTGCTTTGTCAATTGCTACACTCAACAGGCAATCCTGTGGTTTCAGTCTTTCTAATCTTTTAAGTTTGGCAGTCGCACAGCGATAATGTCAGAGTGGACTGCAGATGGTAATCTGTTATTCCATCCAGCCTGTACGGACTGTAACATTTTCCTGATACAGTTTCAGCTGTGCGGCGTTCTGCAGCCTGGCAGCACGTCCATTAGATGTGTGTGTGTGTGTGTGTGTGGGGGGGGGGGGGGGTTCAGTCAGGATGTGCCACATGAATGGGGTGTGTGTGGGAGGCGGACAGTCTGCCTCCGCCTTTGTTGTTTGTCTGGGATGCTTTGGGCCGGCTGCGTAGTTGCCATGGAGAGAGTAAAAGGCGGCACAAAAGGCCTTTATTGGAGCAAGGGGGCTGTTTAACTCGATGCATTTTCCACTGCATAAAAGGCACGTTGATTGATGCTAATCACACCGACTGTGACGCGAGGGCGAAGGCACTGTCGAATCTGATCGTGTGACCACTTCACATGATCGGCCTAATGCGGGCTGTGATTTTATGAGTTTGAGGGGCAACTCCACTTATCTGTGCTTTCTCTTGTTTTCCCCACAGACGTACATCTTCACAGATGGCGAGGATGAGGAGCTAAAAAAGAAAATCGGTGAGTTTTATGAGGGGAATCTCACATGGGGAACAGTGATGTACTTGTTTTAAGAAAAAAGGACCAGTTATGAGAAGCTAGATGAATGTAATACATTTTTTTTTTTTTTTTTTTTTAGCTTTGAGCTTTTTTCCTCAATGAAAGATGGTATTTACATATTCGGCCTCCTTTTGTTGATTACATCTTTAACACCATTTGTGTCTTTTGCTGCCACAGGGAGTCACGCAATCAACACCAACTGCTCTGCGGCTCATAGTCGGCAAGCTCTGTCCTGCAAGATGGCCGTGGAATATGACAAGTTCATAGAGTCTGGGAAAAAGTGAGCATCAGCTGGCCTTTCCTTTTACCACCGATTGTTGCATTCGTTTAAATACGCCTATATCTAATAATGTTTCTGCTTCTCAGGTGGTTCTGTCACGTCGACGACGACAACTACGTGAACGTTCGGACTCTGGTGAAGCACCTGTCTCACTACCCCCACACACAAGACATGTACATCGGTAAACCCAGCCTGGACCGGCCCATCGAGGCCACGGAGAGGCTGGGCGACAATAAAATGGTACGTAGACGGGCAAATTCTCGTGACCGAGATTTTAAAAAAATCTTACTGACTGACTGATCTTATAATACTGTACGTATTCTCACTTTTTTTTCCATAGAAGCCCGTAAATTTCTGGTTTGCTACCGGAGGAGCCGGTTTCTGTGTGAGTCGTGGTCTTGCTCTGAAGATGAGTCCGTGGGCCAGGTAAGAGTCAAGTTTACACCACAGTGATTCCAAGTGAAACCATGTTTTTTTTGCATTTTTGTTCCAGAGAATTTTGCGTTTAAAAATGGCAACATTTTGTTGAAGCTTATTGATGACCTTTAGCTTGACGGAACTCCTCAACAGGTGTGTCACATCGGTGTTAACGGGTTATTACTTTGTGTCTTTTCAGTGGTGGTCACTTTATGAACACGGCAGAGAAGATCCGTCTGCCCGACGACTGCACCATCGGCTACATCATCGAGTCCGTCCTGGGAGTCCCTCTGACCCGCAGCAACCTGTTCCACTCCCACCTGGAAAACCTGCAACAGGTGTCGAGATCTGAGATCCATAAACAGGTAAAAAAAACAAAAACATTTTTGAATGAAAAGCTTCTTGTATTATTTGTAAGATCAGCATGAGGATTTCGTCTTATTCTCATTGTTCTTTTTCCTCCAGATCACGCTCAGTTATGGGATGTTTGAAAACAAGAGCAACATCATCAATTTGAAAGGAGCTTTTCCTGTAGAGGAGGATCCATCAAGGTAAGAAACGCTCTGCCTGAAGGCCTCATGAAGCAAATGCCCAGGAGATTTAGTGCAGGAAAAAAATTAACTGAAGCTTTGGGATTATTCTTGCCTTTTTACCATGTAATCTTTTTACATAATATTGTTTGGTTATTGAACTCTTTCCAAGGCTTTTCTGAAACTCGGTAGAAAACAATGTATTTCTGATGAAAACACGAAGGAGTAGAAGGGCTGTGCTTCCAATGTAAATGACATTGGCTAGTTTTCATGGGGCCGTAACAGGATGCAGTAGTTTTGTATTTGACTCGACTCCAGCGATCTGACTCCGGTCTCTCTGCTCTGTCTTCCAGGTTCAAGTCGGTGCACTGTCTCCTGTACCCAGACACCCCGTGGTGTCCCCTTCGGGTTGCCTTCTAGGGCGACCGCTCCTTTCTCATCCTCGTCCCCGTCGTGCCTCGGTATCTGAAAGGCTCGCGGGGACCAGTGTTTTGGTATTGGACCGTGCAGCCGCTGCGTTCTCGCTGTGGTTGTGCGCGGTCTTTATGTGTAGTTTTACTGGGCTGCTGTGCGGCCCGCCTCGGTCGGGGAGTATTCCTTCCTGTCGGGAGCCAGGAGCCTCACCCTGCATCGCTCGCAGGCGGAGGCCGGAAGAAGCTTTCATCGTTACGTTTTGCAGGCAATCAGTCGAGCTTTGTCATGTATATGTTGCTTGTAAATGTTTCTGCAATTCTCATAGAATGTATTGTCGTTTTATTGGAGCCTTTTGCCAGCTTGAGTTAACTCTCCTTCGCTTTTAACCCACCCAAGTCTGTTTGCAGACTTTGGGCTATAATCGCATACAATTGGCTTTTATTTAGTTCTTTGAACTCTGATGACTCCGGACAAGTTCTCAAATATGAAGATGTACTTGTGCTTTAAAGCAGACAGTGTTATTTCCCCCAATAACTTGAGCTGGCAGTTGGCAGATTTCCAAATGCATCCTTTGGTCACTTAATCTGAGGTATATCAGGACAAAGCACTTTTTCCTTATTTGATAAATTTTTAAAGGTGAACTGATGTAGTTCACACCCTTTACCAATATGCCTCAGATTTGTGTCTGAACTAACAAACTAACCCCTCAAAATCTCAGCATATACTCATTCAGATGTTTTTTTTAAAAAGTATTTAAGAGTCCTTGCATTAGTTACAATCAGGGAAAAGTAATGAGTGGAAGAGATTTTGACTTGGGGTTACAATCATCCTTTTGAATTGCTTTGAAAAGTCTCGGGTTGTTGTTTGATTATTGCACAGCTGTGTTTCAAATGTGCTGATGTTTGCTCCTCACCTCTCAAGGTACAACAGCAGGAGAATAACCGGCTTTAGCTTGCATAAACACCATTTGGAAAAATAACAGCCCCAAATATCTGTACAGAAGGTTTGGGGCTAAACAACCACATGTATGATACGAGCCGCAGTCTATACTTAGTTTGCACAAAAATGCAGCTCTTTGTTAATTGTCAACATGAATGTTTCCCCATTTACACATAATTCTGGCTGGTTCCTGTTGAGGCCTGTGAGGTGAGAGCAGCTTCAGTGTTTCCACATGGAGGTGTTGCGTCCCTCTGTGGCATTCCTCACCCATATTGGGTTGCATTAGCCATTTTGATTACAGTATTGTATACTGTGCCTTCGGTTTAAATAGGTAGCGGTTGTTTATGCTTAGAATGTAATTTCCCTGTCGTGGTTTACATGCGCTTTTAATGACCTGGACATGATTATTTGTTCCGCTTTGAACTGTGCTTAAGTGACTGTGGTGTTTATTCTCCAGTATCTGGAGGGTTCGAACAGTTCATTCCCAATACTGGCTTCTCAGGGATTATGAGCTGATCCTGGTATTAACTACCATGGGACCCACAGTGGGACCTGAAATGATGAATAAAAGTGCATAACCACTGAGAAACTGAACATATTTGGTCATGTTTTTTATTTGACTGCCTTCCAAGTTCAAGAAGAAACTATTGAAGTGAATTGTGGTTTCAGAAGATGCAGTTTTAATGACACAAGCTCTGGTTTTATTACCAAATGTGGTCAGGAACAACTGATTTTCTAACAAATCAAAATTTAGGATAAATCTAGCACTTTCTGAAGTCAAGGGCTTCACATTATAGAAAAGCAAATGAAGCACGGATTTAAAATCAAAACACAATTAGAAATAGAGCACCGGATTAAGACAGAATAAAGTATTTTATACGTTAAAGAGACAAAGATTAGGTTAGACAAATATTTTTGAGCAGGTTATTCCAGAGTGACAAAGCTGTCTGAGACAATATCCAATCGCCATTCATTTGAATTCAGCTTTGTGTCACCAATAGAGGTCCCATCTTCACCTTTCAAGTGATGTTTGTTTTTCATTTATATAGTACCTTCATATACAATGTTCAGCCCAAGGAGTTTCACATGGAATAAGAAATGGTTAGTATTAACAGACCAAGACATTGAAAGTTAAAGCAAATGTCAAGATTAAGATGGAAAACACCATTAAAATCAAATACACGATTCAAAGTCTTTTAAGAGTCAAAAACTAAACACTGGAACTAAAGAAGAATATAACTTAAACAGTACATTTATTAAAATCAATGGAATAAGATAACATCTTGGGCTGTTTCTTGGAATTCTCTAAGGAGGATCCTGTTTGTTCCAAACTAAAGGAGCAAAAAAGCAAAATGGCACTTTACCATACTTGTCATATTTCATCTTTGGTATGTTGAGCTGATCTGAGAGTAGTTTGGAACGTATTCAGACCTGCAGTGGTATTGTATTATTGCACACGCCCATGTAAATTATTTTAATCTAAAAATCTATCTTAAGACACAAGCATTCAGTTGATTTATGCTAAACCTGGAATAATGTGATTTCTGTTCGAGAGGAAGACTGAAGAAGCTTCAGCATAACAGTAATGAATATTAGACTCTTAAAGTCGAGTTTGAAGTTGCATTGAGTTGCTGTCTTGTTTTATTACCATTACTGAGTTGTCCTGCAGCAAGGTTGTAGACAAAATGGAGTTTGATTACATTGCAGTTCTCTAAATGGTTTGTCATGAATAATTTACAGTATTTGTAATCAATTGAGAAACACAGGTAAAAGCCAGGTCTGAATGAATTAGATTAGTGATCAATGCTGGAGAAGTAGAGAAATGCAGCAGAGTGCCATCTGATTAAAAGCAGAATTTATTAAACTGTCTACAAGTAACATGTCGCTCTCCCACAATCACAAAAAACCTTGTTGAAATAATAATAAACTGGTGTAATGAGATAGCCAGCAGTAGAAAGTATTTACGATGTAATCAAATTAAGTTTGAACACACTGAAACTGTATGCAAATACAATATTTGCACAGTGATCAATAACAGCTGATCATGAACTAAAATACTAAGATGCATAAATTATAGTGTGAGGTACACCCATGTCCATTTTATTTGGTAAAAAGTTATTGTCGTTCTAATAGGTTTCATTCAATAATGTTGTAAAGGTCCGTCATGGAAAAATAATCAAAAAGGATGTTCAGCCACAAGTAGCCCGTGAAAGAGTCAGATTTATGTTTCCTGGTCCCTGTTACAATATGGAATGAGGTACACTTGAAGTAGTTTGCAGTATCTCAGTGTCGTCAGAGGCACTTTAGGATTTCACACAGTGGCGTTATCACTTTGATTCACGTAAACGATCCAAATCTTTTGTTGCAATGGAACAGGCAGAGAGCTCTGATTAAAGGCTTTACATGCCAACAAAAAAAAGTCACCTGACTTCACGGTTACCCCCCCCCCCCCTCCAAAAAAAAAATCTTTAAATCTCTCTGTCATAAAACAGTAGAAAACTTGCATTCATAAGACTTAACTGGATAAAGTCAGTGTTTTGCGAGGCACAAGTTGGATGAACCCTGACAGACACTGAGCTCGAGATCCATCAACAAAACCTTGCATGGGAGACAAATTACTGACAGCAAACATCCTCGCCACAAACCATAATCACAGCTTTGTCTTCCGCAGACGTCTAGTGGGAAAATCAGCCGTCGTTTATGTGTCTAAAGCTCTTGCTCACTCGCATCAGTGTCAACATCTTTTTCAGTTTTTCTAAAATGTCAGAAATCTAAAGTTTCAAGTCATATATTGTGGGACGAAGTTTTGTCAGTTTAACAGGAGACCATGGTCATTTTTAATGATAAAGCCTTGATCAGCTGTAATGATGGAGAGAGAGAGAGAGAGAGAGAGCGAGAGAGAGAGAGAGAGAGAGAGAGAGAGAGAGAGAGAGAGAGAGAGAGAGAGAGAGAGGCCTCGTCTGGCGCGGCTCCCATGGGAAAACAGGGCAGAAGGCTTAACTGTAAAACTCTTGCATTATTGAAGTGGCAAGCTGCGAATGTGCAAACAGTAATTGGATGAGCAGCAGGTCGATCTTTTGCTGCAACGGAGAGGGCTTTTTACACAAACATCAAACCGTTAACATCTTAGTCTTACCCCTCTATAATCCCTCACTTTATCAGCCACTGTTTATCAGTGGGAAATTATTAAAAGGCTATTATATTTCTTTTCCCCAAAAAAGTGTGCATATGAAAATAGAGATTCTGATCAGTCCAAAACCATTTCCTCCAGTTTGTTTGTTGGCATTTCATCAAACATGTCGACATCTGCGAGCAACTTGGAGTGAATGGCAGTTGTTACATGTGATTACTTTCCTTTAGAGGTTTCCTCGTGTTTATCTTCCCTGTTTGCCGTTGCAGTCGTGTCCATTCCCATACCAGCAGCTGCAAGGAAAGAAAAAAAAAAAAAAAAAGAAGAAGAAACACCAGCAGGACTCAGACTTTCAACTATACACTATTAGCATTTTAATTTACACCCACGGCCGAGGCCAAGTTTCCGGCCTCATGCACAGTGGGAGGTTGGAGGGGGACAGTCGATGGGGACTTGTCAGAAAGACAGGAAACACTCTGGACCAACTGAGAGGCTGAGAAACGATCTAGCACATAAACCCGCCGTAAAATACCAATTTGTAATTTTTTTTTACACCAGCGAGACATGAGCGGATGATTTGTGAGATTCTGTGACTGTTGGAGCAGCTGCCACCGGTCGCTTCAAGTGTCTACGAGGTGTACATATGAGGTTTGTAATTTTTGTTTTATCGCAGATCTTCAACAGCAGGACGGATATAAATCACCAATTATAAGAGTGAAACTGGGGCTGCTAAAGTGATTCAAAAAAAGATGGCTGCTCTCTTGTATACAAAGTAGAAATACACTTTCCAATACAAGTGACTTCTAAAACTACCAAGTCCCAGTAGAATATGAACTGGGAGTCATGGCACTCTACGGGCAAACGTTGTTATTGTCCATCTCCTCCTGCATGTGCAGGAGAACTGCAGTATGAGGCTCTGGTACGCATGTGTCGTAGCAGCGCTTCTGCAGACGACAAGAAGACCGAGCCTGAGCATTTTCAGAAAGTTGTGTTTTCACCTGTTTACACCATAACAGAGTTGGACCGTTTTCAAAAACTTTTCAGTGGCTCCAGCACGTTTGTCGTGTAAACAGACCTCCAAAATGCATCTTTGTGATGGATTTCTTGGCTGCTGCCAAGCGAATCTATATATTTAATATGTGTGTGAGGTTTTGCATTTAATATAGGGTGTAATAAAGTATCACATCTGATTATTCCAAACAAATTCTCCCCATTTTTGTGACTGCGTTGTTTTGCTTGTTTTCATGTCGGATTTTTATTTCAGGAGAGCATCACACAAGTTGGTTAATCTGATTACAAGAGGGGTGGAATCTTGAACCAAGAAATACTTATTAAAAACAGTGGAATGATCCAAGTCCTGCTGTTTTGCAAATGTATTATTTGGCCACAGGTAGAGCAAATATCTATCAGACGAAAACAAAACACACAAATTATCGAGGAAGGTACTAGTACTGACAATTCTATAGAAAAGTTAATCAGGAAAAGATGGAAAATAGCTAAATGGCATATTGTCAGCACAAACAGATGCAAAGCAAACAAAGCAAAATACCAAATAACCACAATCTAGATATAATCACTTGACTTTGTATCAGATGTCGCCTCTATCTTAGAAGCAGAAAGCAAATAAACTTACTGAGTGAAAGCAGTTAAATGAGTTCGCTCGTGCTGCTTTGCATATATATTATAGATGACAGGTGTGAGGTCTCTAAACTAAACATCGAACTGCAGACACACCACACACTGCTGTCAGTGAAACTTGACTGGAGGCTGCTCCTCAATGATAAAGGACCCACTATGCAAAATGTCGGTCCGCCCTCTGTTTACAAAACATACAAAGCCCGCATGACTTGCGTCTGCCTCCGTTTGAGTCATACTTCACAAGAAGTGATCCTTCGTGTCTTTTTCACCCTCGGGGGGGGGGGGGACCAAATACAAAAACATGGAGAGTCATGTCAGCTGTGCAAGGAGCTGCCGGTCGGAGTTCAGTTGTTCAGTTGTTCAGTTAGACTGAAGAAACCCCCCAACACATAGTATTGGCAAAACATGAAGTTTTGTATCTCACAAATTTGGAAACAACAACAGAACAAAAATGCAACTCACAAGTTCAAGTTTATTGTTACTAGTGTAATCCAATCACAAATATCCACTGAAGGCGCTCAATATATTAAAACAACTAGAAATGAACACAAACCAAATGCAGTGAAGATGCACAACAACTTTTAAGTTTACAAAATTAATGGAAAATGGATCTTAGGAAACTAAAAAAACAACAATAAACCAATATGTCTATAAAAATAGTTGTGTGAGTGACACAAACAGCCCTCAAAGAATGTATTTATCCATGCATCTTTGATTCGGCTTCATCTACTTGAGGGTTATGGGGGCTAGAGGCGATCCCAGCAGGCAAGGGGGGGGGGGGGGTGACTTGTTTCATACTGGACAAGTCACCAGTCCACCACAGGGCAAATACACACACGCACACGCACATGCACATGTACACACACACGCAGACACACTGACAATCACACACACTTACATGCATTTTAAAGTCAACAATAAATCCTTTAATACAAGTTTTTGGACTATGGAATGAAATTGGAGTGCCTGAAAAAAAACAACATACATGAACAGGGAAAACATGCAAATCTTACTCTAAAAGTTTCCTTAGCCTGGAATTGAACCGGGGATATTTTCTCTGTGAGGTGAGAGTTCAATCCTCTGTCCAGAAAATGCAAAACCACAGATTAGTGGTTTGCAAATTGACAAATATCCAATTCGGTTGTCATGTAAACCAGGGAACAAGTTGCGTCTCTGTGTAGATGGCGGAAACGCTGATACTGCTTATGCACCAAATACACAAATTCAAGTCAGTGTGACAAAAAGTATGAGCAACATTAGAGGAAGAACAAGAAGTATTGCAAACCTCTAACCAGCAGCAGAAAAGAGACACACATGTTGAAACGAAAACTGAACCACAACTTGGTGACTTCCTTGTCGCCAATTCAGCTTGGTGTATCTGCATTCACATGACGTCTTTGTGGAGATCTGCGACGTAACTTCAACAAAGTGGATTCCTCTTCCTTCAACACAACGTTCCTAAAGCAGATAAGAGGACCTGCCAGATCTGAGCTGTGTTCCCGCTGAGCGACAGGAAACCATACCCTTACCAAAAAGAAGTATACTTCAAGTATGTAATATCAAGTGTACTTAAGTATACATAGTATACTCTACCAAGTATACTTATATTTGCACTAGAAGTTTACTTACAAGTATACTCCTTGGGACTAAATTGGCCCACTTGTAGTATACTACAAGTATACTTTAAAGTATACCAAAAGTATACTTAAAGTAATCTTTTAAGTTTACTTGTAGTGTACTTCTGATATGATTGAGTATACTTTTATCTTTGAAAGTACACTTTTCAGTATACTTAAAGTAATCTTTTAAGTTTACTTGTAGTATACTTCTCTCTTTGAAAGTATACTTTACAGTATACTTAAAGTAATCTTTTAAGTTTACTTGTAGTATACTTCTCTTTGAAAGTATACTTTACAGTATACTTAAAGTAATCTTTTAAGTTTACTTGTAGTATACTTCTCTCTTTGAAAGTATACTTTACAGTATACTTAAAGTAATAATACAAGTTTACTTGTAGTGTACTTCTGATATAATTGAGTATACTTTTCTCTTTGAAAGTATACTTTACAGTATACTTAAAGTAATGATACTTACAAGTATACTCCTTGGGACTAAATTGGCCCACTTGTAGTATACTACAAGTATACTTTAAAGTATGCCAAAAGTATACTTAAAGTAATCTTTTAAGTTTACTTCCAGTGTACTTCTGATAAAATTGAGTATACTTCTCTCTTTGAAAGTATACTTTACAGTATACTTAAAGTTAAACTTGGTATTACTATTACTACCAATACATTTCAAGTCCACTACTTTGTGATACTTCACCTTTATGCTGAGAAAATAAAGTTAAGAAAACAGCAAAGCAATTTTGTTTACATTTATTCAACATATAGAGAATTGTAGAAATTGAACATTATAACAACAGATTTGTTCAACAGGAGGAAACAAACTTGAGAACACAAACTATTCTGAACATGTTTTAATTGTCTGTTTTAAGCATTTACTTGCTTGCTTGTTGATGCTTTTTTGAAGTTTTCGTTGTTGCATTTCTTTCTTATTATTTTTCTCACATCTGGAACGCTCATAGATGGAAACTTGGACTGAGCATGCCCTGTGAACACACACACACACACACACACAAAAAAATTAACACTTGTACTGTTAGGTGAACTCTGACACCACAAAATCTTAACAGTTCATACTTCAATTAATAATACTGCTGTGAATCATTTTTTTGAATATCAGATTAAGCAGACTTTTAAAATTTGATTGATCACAATAGATAAGTTAATTTTGATGTAATTAATTAACAATAGGTAAGCATATAATGCTTTAACTGTACACCCATGATGGAAAAAGGTATCGATTGTCAAATATGCAAAACAAGCAGCAGGGTTTATTAATTTTAGACAAGACTTTTATCTTTTAACACTTTTCTTTATAGCAAGTCAAAATGTCTGGATGTACAAAGTTAAAGGTAGTGCACTTTGAAATGCTTAAAATGGTCTTAGATTTTGTATGCAATGAAAGAAACGTGAGATTTCCATCAGAAAACCATCCATTGGTACTTTTGATATATATGTGTATACGTTTATAAATAGTCAAATAATAAAATAGAAAAGTGCAACTATTTTAGTGAACTCCTAATATTGTATCATTGATATTTTCCTGACGACCTCCAGAAGTACACATGGCAGTTTGATCCTCCTGGTTTAGACCAGTGGCTCTCAAATTGTGGCTCTAGGAGAACGTCTGCATGTATCCTGTCACTTCTTCCTGTTCTCGCTGCTCCTTGTACACACAGTTACCAACACATGATTTTATGTGGAAAGCTTTTGTAGCTACTCACAGGTGAATTCCTCACACCTTTTTTTGCTTTTTGCTGCAGTTTTCCTTACTGATTCTGCAGACTTAACCCTTTCCCTCCCGTGCTGCATCAAAACAACAATGGAGAACTAAGCAACGGTGTAACGTGTTAGTACAATTTATTTTGATATTTAAAAGTAGTTAAGTACACTCACCAACAATGGCATCAAGTTTTGCAGCATCAAGTTGTGGCTTGGACTCCACATCTTTATGTGCTGCTGACTGTCTTCCGGTCAAACTTGAGCAAGCGAGCGTTTCTCTGCCGAAGATAAGCACAGCAAGGTCGCCGATATAAACTACTAGCAGCCCCAATAGATTGCCAGATTATTTCCTAAATTAAACAAAAAATATACAAATTACCTCCAAAGCTTGCTGTTCCATGAGATCCTTCTTCAACTCTTCAATCATTTGATTTGCAGCCTCTTTTGCAGGACAGGATGAGGATGCTTTTTTTGTCTTTTGCTGCCAAATAGATATTTTGCATGTTAGTATTTGGAAAGTATGAGTGACCGGCCGATATTATCAGCCGATTTTTGTAGTTTTTACGTGTATCGGCATCAGCCAATGCGGGCTGCTGTGTATGTCGATCTGCATTATTTACAGAGGTCTCCACAGGCAGCTCCATGTTGCTGGAGACGCTGCATGTGCAGTCTCAGACCATACAGAGATGACATGAGAGACTCAAAAATCACTTGAATATAGGAAAGATTTACTTTTCATTTTCATGACATGAGGTGTATGATTAATCGGTTATAGAGCTTTGTATGTAGTCATACTTTTTTTTTTTTTAATAATGTTTTACCTGTTTTGAATGCCTTTCGGTTGCTCTTTCTCCATCCACTTGCTGTTGGCCGTTCTCTTTCGTTTCTCATTATCGTTTGGTCTTTTCCAGATATCTTCTCCTTTTATGAAGTCCTCTCTCTTTTTACACAGGTCAGTGTAATTGTCTATGAGAAACATTAAAAGAGTGCAATGAGACACAAAAATGCACAATAATGAATATGTCAACTCAAATTTTTCACATGCAAGAAAACGTCACCATAAACTTGATAAACTGTTCACACATATAACTTTAGACAATCATATTGGTATATTTGATTAACTTAAACAGTAAAAATTATTGAGCAATGTCATAATTTTCCCAGAAATCTACATTTATGCCAGTTTGAATGCAATTTAATGCTTTATAATGACATTTAAGGCCTTGATTTCAGCCCAAAATTGCAATTGACTTGACAAAAACCGTGTAATAAGCCGAATACGCGGTGTTGTAACATATTTTTTTCTGGAAAGGTATTTTACTTAAATAAATATATAAAAGATAAATCACACATATACTGACCGCTGATCATTAAAATCTTCGCTGGAAACGTCCTTTGGCCGTCTTTTTTCCCCTCACGTCCGCCTGTCCACTTGACGTTCAACCAGCCATCTCCATCCTCCAGATTAGGGCACTCGTTAAAAGGTTTGGATGACAGTTGTTTTTGGTCGTCCTCCTTCATCCATTGTATTGGTCCCACCTCTACAGCCTTGTCTTTAAAGTAATAAATAGCATACGCCATATCAAGGTTTTAACACACCTATCTCGTCGACGAGCTCCCGTTTTTCTTTTCTTTTTTCCTTCACCTGCAAGCGCGCGAACGTTTGAAGGAGCGCGAATGAGCTATCGCGAGATCTCTATGCAGCGAAGTTGGGTCGCACTACGTGTAGTACCGCGAGACTACCGTGTCGAAATGAATGCTGGGAAATGAGAAGGCAGAGAGAAGAAACTTGAAGCGTAATGGAGGATCGTGGTACATTTTTGTAGCGAAATCATGGCAAAACGTTCGGGACCGTACAAGAAGTACTTGGAGGATGGCACAGAACAAATCCCGAAAAGAACACGGAACAGATGCAAGGAAGCAAAGGTAAGTTATGAACGACAGGTTACTGTTGTCTTGCAACTGTGTAGCCTACTTTGTTTTTTACTCTGAAGCAAAGTGAACAAAATACGCCCATACTTTTTTTTTTTAATTTATGTCGCAGGCTTTTTGTCTAATATGTTCACAAAGTGACCCCCCTCCCCCGAGAAGAAGGCACATGGGCGGGATCTTCATTGTAGACTTGACCCTGGCCGGGCGTGTAGTTCAGTGTAACCTCGCCTTTGGCTCTGTTGCTTATGGGATGTCAATCAAAGTTAGACCCTCTTTAATATACAAGCATTAGAAAGTGTACCTTACGAAAACCCGCCTGGTTTCTTTAATTATACCTAACACATAACACATGAGGGGCATGCTTTATCATATGTGTTCAATAAACTTATATTTCAGCAAAGTTAGGAGTCATACTATGCTTTGGGAGTTGAAAATATGATGTATAAAAATATTTTATTAGTGTTTGTTTTAATCGAGTGGCTCTGTGGGATTGGTAATTCAAGAAAAACGTTTTTTGCCCAAACTTTAAATATGTCAACTACTAACATTTTGGGTGTACTCTCTTGTCTAGGTCAATGAAGATGGGGGAGATGCTGGTGACAAGCTCTTGTATCCTGGTCCTCCGGGAACTAAAGGAGAGACTACTGATGCTCCTGTCCTTCCAGTTGTGGCACAATTTGACTGGTGAAGCAGTGACTCATTTGCTTGAAATGCTCAACATTGCCTTTCCTGGTTTGATCCCATCCTCCAATTACCTGTTCCAAAAAGAATTTGGAAGCTCATCTACATATGAAGTACACTTTTATTGTGAATACTGTTTGAAATACCTTGGCATTAGAGCTGACTGTCCCCATGTATGTGATACTTGATGCAGATGAACACCTGAAAAAAGGAATCTTTATTCTTGTTATAGGGTATAAGGATTTGGTCATCCTCCATGGCAGGTAGACATCCTAGCTTCACATGGGCTTGCCATTGGAAAACTATGTGAAAATCTAAGTAACTGCTTCTGGTATTACAGGCGTATTTTGGTTACAGCTGTTTTGTTTCACAGTCTGAAAGTCTATGAACGGCTGAAAAAAAGATTCAACAGTGCTGTATCTTTGAATGATGGTAAATTGTGTTTAATTAATGACTTGGTTGTCTTTAAAGAAAAGTGTGCACATGAAAACCCGGGATACTGTGCATGTAGCAAACATTCTTGTGTGTTGGTAGAGAAGCTGAGTAAATCTAACAGGCCATTGTGTAAAGATTCAAAGATTGATGTAGAGAGTACTTTCATTCATGAAGTTAAGACTGGAAATGTGTGTCATTTGCCCTTATAAGATATTAAAGAAATGTGTTGTTGTTGAGACTGATAAACTGTATGTTGTACCTCTGCCAAATCCATATGAACGGGATTGAAAGAGCTCATTGTCTTTAATAAATGTTCCCATTTTATGAGCATTAATAAACTACCTGATAAGTTATTTTTCTCCTTTTTCCATTGTTATAAAATAGGTGGTTTTATGTGCCATTTAAGGGTTGGAAGTTGTTTGAAATAAACAAAAAAAAGGTTATGACACTATGTAGACTATGAGAAACACCAGGTTCACTTAGGCTATAAACTTATAAGCCACATACATACTGACCTTTTGCCAAAAAAATCAAATATCGGATCGATATGATTTGGATTATCTTACAGTATAGTATAGTACAGAAACAATCTAGCAAATGTGAAAATATATTAAATGGGCTACAGTCAAAAATACAACTGCAAATAGTTTTATATCTTGTCATATTTCATTTTAATAAGATATACTCAAGAACAAGTATTATCTAAATGTAAACTTTAGTGTAAGTATACATATAAGTATAAAAGTATAGCCTAAATTTTAATATACTTAAACTTTACTTGGTGAAATGTACTTCTGATAAGTACAAGTGTAGTCTAAATGTAAGTAAACTTTAGTATAAGTATATACATATATAACATTGGCATAATTATGAGTATACTTAAAATGTACTTGGTGAAGTATACTTCTGATAAGTATAGTCAAGTACAAGTATGGTCTAAATGTAAGTAAACTTTAGAATAAGTATATATATAAGTATAATTATTAGTATACTTAAAATGTACTTGGTAAAGTATACTTCTGATAAGTATAGTCAAGTACAAGTATAGTCTAAATGTAAGTAAACTTTAGAATAAGTATATATATAAGTATAATTATTAGTATACTTAAAATGTACTTGGTAAAGTATACTTCTGATAAGTATAGTCAAGTACAAGTATAGTCTAAATGTAAGTAAGCTTTAGAATAAGTATATATATAAGTATAATTATTAGTATACTTAAAATGTACTTGGTAAAGTATACTTCTGATAAGTACACTTAAAGTAAACTTAAAGTATACTACCTTGATTTTTAGTATACTTGAAGTATACTTGAATGTACTTCTTTTTGGTAAGGGTAAACATCCTGTTAACAGTCGGTCTATTTGAAACGCAAACACCTAGTGTGCTTTCTTTCAGTACAAAGAGTACAAAATGTGAAACTTCACAACTCTTCTGTTTGCCTCAGAAAGCAAACGGCAGCTGTAACTGTCAGAGGCATTTAAAAAAAAAGGGGGGGAAACCTCTTGGAGGCGGAGGTGCTGGAGTTGATGTGGTGAAGTGTGGGCCGCTGCCACGCGGGGACATTCCTCACAGCGTAAGGGTTGGATTACAGAGACGCTGGCCGATCGCACATTGTCTTCATGACTTTCCTTTGCTATATCAGTCAGTCTCCAATTAACAGGCCGCATTGTCTGCAGGATTAGGAGCGGCGGGACCAGCCCCGCTGCAGCGCCCAGAGATCTCACAACAACTGGTGCAGGCCTTAATCCTGCTCAGCATGTGCTCCAAAGGCCAACCAAGAGGGAGTTTACCATAATCCAGGTATCACATATCCTGCAGTGCAGGGACTTGAACTTTAGTGAGCCCCACTTGAGTGGAGGATTTGAGGAATGTGGAGGAAGACGAGCTTAAGTCTGAGAGATGCATTGAGAGAAGTGTTAATTTCTTTTAATTTCCGTATCTTATAAATTAATGAAAAATACCCACCTGGGTCTGTATCTGTTATTTCAATTTTGACAAGTAAGTATAAACAACAGCAATAGTTTAATTGGGTTATTAATGTTGGAATCACCGGACAAAAGTGAATACATTTGGTTTTTCTTTGGCTCATTCGGGAAACAATAGTTTGATTAAAGAGGCACTTTGTAAAATTTGAGCCACATTTCTGATGTGCTTTGGTTGACTTTAGCTATCATCTGTTCTTCTTTTTTTTTTGTCCAGACTGGACAGCGTGAGTCTGGCAGCAAAGAGCTTCAGCCATTGTTGTGTTAATGATTCTTCCAGCTGTTTCTTTGGGAGACTCTGAAATCGACTTTTAGAACTTTTGGAAAATGCTCCGACTTTGTCTCTGCTACTGTGAATAAGTACCACTGCCGTAGAAAATAGTTCTTCTGCACATGTGCAAGTGTCATGACTCCCAGTCCTTATTCTCCTGGAAATTGGTTGTTTTATATTGGAGTCACTCATAATAACGATCCAACATGGTGGTCTGTCTGTATGAATGTCTGTGTGCTCACCATTGTTAATGTTTAATGCGGGTGCATGAGTGTGTGACTTCATTTCAAATCCAATGGCCTAAGTCAGTTATTCCACTTAGGTTGTTATCATTGCTTTTCAATGTATTATTAAGGACATATTTGATTTGACTGGCCTTTTATGCATAACACAATGATAGTTTGATGATGTTAGTTGAGTAAATCTTATGATTTCCAGTATCATGAGGGCCAAGTGTCCTCCTCTGTGTGGAAGTCATCTGTGATTATCAGATCATGGCGTTCAGATAATTTATGATCTTCTACATTAACAATACCTCTTATTGTAAATGCAGGAAGTCTGCAACATGTGATTTTGTATTGAATAAGGAGGGTATCAATCAATCTCTGAGATAATAAGACTTTGTTTATTTAGATTTCATGGGACGTTTATCAGACTATTTGGTCCTCTCGGCTGGTGAAGTGTCTTAATCTTTCATTATTACGATCTCTCTTCATCCCTCCAGCATATCACACCCTGCAAATATCCTGAAAGAGAAAGATAGCATCTGTTTTCGTCTCATGAAGCTGCACAAGCAAGAAAAACCTTTAATCTAATCTATTGAGACAGATATTTACATACGGAGACTGCTCTTCAAGTCATTTTTGTTACTGCTGAGTCAAACCATTCAAAAGTATATATATTTGACATCAAATTCTCTGCACTGGTGTTGAGGATTAAATCAAAAATGGTTCACAATTCCAGACAGCCTCATAAACCTCATTGGCATCAGCGTACAATGACGGAGTCGTGGTGGTTTTTCCTAAATGCAAATGAGGACACAAATAGTTTACAAGCTTCACCATTGACAGTTCGCCACAGCTCAGAGGAAAGTTGACGTTTCTGGTCAAATCACTGCGACTTATTGCACCCCGACGGAGAAAAACTCTCCACAAGCGACTAAAAATTTTTTATTATGTCCCCATAATATTCAAAACAAAACCACCAAAGTACATTTTGGTTTTGTCTGAATGCAAAGACGTCTCCTCTTCCCTCACATAAGTGGTGTTTTTTGCATGTTTGGCGTAGGGACACTTTACAGGCCTGGCTGTGAGCTGAGATAATGTGGTTGAAGCCGCCATGTGGCACATTCTGGAGCTGGTGGCGAACCGCTGGACCTTGTTGAATTCATCACTCAGAAGATGACTTTAAAAGAACAGGAGGAAGAGGAGAGCGAGCGCTGCCTCGGACTGCTGGCGATCCAGGAGGCTGTTGGGGCCTGGTTAAGTGCTTTGTACACTTGTAGGAAGACAGTCTCCGGTCTGAATCTGGGTTGGGTCACAACTGCATCACACTGCCTTGCTTCAGGTTTCATTATTAATAACAGCTCTGGTTCAGCTGCATAACACCACTGACATGATATGAAATCATATGTCTGTCTATCCATATATGTCAATGTTTGCATATATATATTTAGATATCCACGTCTATCTATGTCTATTTTTATGTCAATGAATGTACATATATGTTCACATATCTGCTAATGTATGTCTATCCATACATGTCAATGAGTCTACTTACATATCTGCAAAATATGTCTTTGTTTCTATTTATACGTCAACATATTTACTAATATGTCTATGAGTTACTAACACATTCCTATCTACTTACATATGACGTCTATGTAAAAAAAACCACACGTGGATCACGTGACCGCGTTGCTATGGTAACCTCTCTTGTTTGTTGGCGTCACTCCCGAGCAGACTTGCGGAAACATGGTGGGTAAACGGTTTTAACGTCACTGTCTTACCGTCGCGGGGTAGTTTGTGGTCAGCCGTCAGCCGCTGAGCTTTTTCTGTCTCCCAGCCTCCGAAGCAGAGAAGAAGCAAGGCGAGCTCCCAGTCCTCTGCTGCGGTGACGGACAGGGACATGTCCAAGGACCAGGTGAACTGACACGCCAGAAGAACGGCCCTACACATTTATAATAACAATGATGATAATGACTCCAATTACCAATATAGGAAATGTAAAGAATGAAAATCTAACGATATGGTGTTAACATGTGTCTCACATTTCTCTTTAAAAAGTAAGAAGAAGAAGAAAAAAAAAACAACCCTCATCATCCTGATATTTCCATTGAACTCTGCCTCTGACTTCATGGACTGAACCATTGGTTTCCATCACATTATTCAGAGCCAAACAGAAGCAGGACGGGCGAGAAGGAGAAGCTTTTTATTTTTTAGATTCACCTTCACTCACAGTTTGATTTCACAGGAGAGGAAAAGATTAAAAGTTGTGTCTTTGTTTAGTTAATGAAGAGTGTTGCTGAACGTGACTAACAGTGACAAGGTGTGTTTAGATCAGCAAGCTTTATGACCAGAGTTGCTCTCATGATTTTCAACCAGATTACATTTGTCTGGAGCCACAAAATATGTAAATTCTCTGAAATGAAGGAAAAACATCTTTAAAAAAAAAATGTTTGCATTCATAACGTGTCATAGGAACAATTTAGATTTATTTTATTACATTTTTAGCCTTTGTCGACATTTTTGGAGACATGTCCTCTCTTTTTGTGGTGGATTGTAGCTATTTTATGCATCTTGGCTGTTTTACCTGCTGTAAATATTTAACTTATAGCCATTATAGCGATGCAAAGTGTTTAGAAATGTTTTAGTTTGCATTTTTTTTCTTTTTCATACTTTTTCTCTTCTTTTTTTCCTTTTGGCTTTTTCTTTCTTTCTTTCTTTCTTTCTTTCTTTCTTTCTTTCTTTCTTTCTTTCTTTCTTTCTTTCTTTCTTTCTTTCTTTCTTTCTTTCTTTCTTCTTTTTCCCTTTTTCTTTTTTCCTTCTGTTTTCCTCTCTATTTCTTTTTTCTTTACCCATTTTCCCTTTTCTTCCTGGAAAAAAACGCCTGTATTTAACTTATTTTTATTATTTGAGTAGTTTTAGCAATATTATCCTTATTTATTTTCCCAATTCCAGCTGTTCTCGCTATTTTTCCTTTATTTTGTGATCTTTAGCTGAGATCAGACTTGATAATAAATGTTGTATGCAAATAAAATATAAGCACTTGTAGCTTCTTTGTGTTTGGGTTTTTTTTAAGTTTGGCCTCTGCTGGTGGCTCTGGATCCTCTGGAGCTGGAGATCATGCTGCCTGTGCTTTACAGCTGTGGGAGCAGGCCATCCTGCTGCAGGAGGAGCTGGCCCGAGTCCGTGAGGAGAAGACCAACTTCAAGCTGGAGCGGGATAAGAACCTGTCCCTCTTGGAGATCAGCCAGAAGAATTTAGAGGAGGCAGAGGCCCAGCTGAGGAGCAGGAGATGGGAGAAGGAGGAGGCCAAGGAGCGCCACCGCGGGGAGATCTCTGTGAGCCGCCGTCACATTCGAGAACAAACTTGAACTTGTTGTAGCCCAGAAGTCAGAACTGCTCACATTGTGACACAGTCGGATCCTGAACGACACAAACAAACATTTGGAAACACTTTGGTGACCCCAGGCCGACCTCTCTGCTTTCAGAGCTACAAGATGAAGCTGAAGCACGTTCAGTTGGAGCAGCACGACGCCGTCACCGAGCTCAAGCTGGACGCTGTGACGGCGGCCTCTGACGTCCGGGTTGGACACACCCAGTCCGTGCTGGAGCTCCGCAAACGTATTCAAGACCTGAAGGCCGAACGCCGGGAGAAGATAGCGAACAATGAGAAGCGCCTGAAGCAGCTGAAGCTGGTGAGACGTTCACGATCACGCGATTCACCGACATTCAACAATGACGTTTGCCGTCACCCTGAAACCTTGAGAGCCTCTTTGATTGATGAAGCTTTCAGTCGTTTTGTGACTCTTCGTCGTTCACAGGAACAACAGGTGGAAATAATGGAGCTGAAGAAAGAGTGCAAGCACAGGATGCAAGGTAAACAAAACACCTGTAAACCTCCTCTGAATCAGCTCCTCATGTTGCTCCTCAACCCTCCTCATGTTGTTCCGCTTCAGAGGTGTGGAAGATAGACAATGAGAAGATGTGTTCTCTGATTGCGACGGAGGATAAGAGGACGAGGGAGGAGCTGGAGGAGGTGGATGAGCGGATGAAGCTTCACGTGTTGGAGGTGGAGAAGGAGAACGAGCAAAAGCTGCAGGATGTGCCCATTCTGTTGAAACTCTCCCAGCTGAAGGTGAGACGTCGCTGAGTCAGCAGGACGAGAGTTCCTCGCGGCGTTAGCGGCAGGGCTGTGTGCGCAGTGTTTCGTTCACGCCTCCGTGTTCTCCTTCATTGTGCTGTGGGGTGTGATGCAGGAGGAAGAGCAGCAGGTGCAGAAGGAGAACGAGAGATTAGACAGGAAGCTGAGTGCCGCAAAGGAGGAGCACCAACATCTGACTCAACGTCTGAGAGACATTCAACTGAGAGACCCCGAGCCTCAAAATCAACTGCAACTCCAGGATGAAGAAGCTGTGAGTGGAACGCACGCACGCACGCACGCACGCACGCACACACACACGCACACGCACACCCTAACGCTGTGTGTCCCAGAGGAGTCGAACTTGTGGAAAGTCGATCGACAAGGAGATCAGAGATCACAGAGTGAAAAACGAACTGCTGCATCAGGCCGTTGAAAAGGTGTGTGTGTTGGTACCTTCTGTTAAACTATGTGTCTATTGCCGGTGTGTTCTTACCTATTGTGTGTGTGTGTGTGTTGCAGACACAGCTGGAGAAAAGGGAGCTGCTCAGGTCTCACCAGACTCAGATGTTAGAGCTGCAGGAGCGTCACAGCCTGAAGATGATGCTGCTTCACAAGAAAAAGGCCGTCCTGACACGCACCCTGCAGCGGCTGATGCTGGAGCTGGGTGTGTACACACACACACACACACACACACACACACACACACACACACACACACACACACACACACACACACACACACACACACACACACACACACACACACACACACACACACACACACACACACACACACACACACACACAGTGTCCAGGTCAGTGTTTGAGTCTTCTGTGACCTGCAGGAGCAGCAACTGAAGCAACAATGGGAGCAACAGGAGGAGCAACAGGAGGAGCAACAGGAGGAGCAACAGGAGGAGCAACAGGAGGAGTAGTTCCAGAGCCACTTTAGACCACCGACTCGTTCTCCTTTAACTGCGGAGTGTGGCTCATGTCACAAGTGCCCTTAAAACAAGACACTAAATCCCACACTGCTACTGGTGGATGGTCCCTAGTGCCTTGCATGGTCTCTCTCTCTCTCTCTCTCTCTCTCGCTCTCGCTCTCGCTCTCACTCTCTCTCTCGCATGTGATAAATGCAAAAAAAAAAAAAAAAAATGCAGGATAGTGATTAAATATATCTCACTCTCACACAAGGGGCGAGAAATACTGATTCCTGAGTATGTCACATTTGATCTGAAGATGATCTGGAGCTCATCCCAGCAGATTATTATCATTCAAACAATCACACATTCGTATCTCAGGGCAATATGGAGAAATCACCTCAAACACATGTGCAAAGCTCTGACTTGGTTGTTCCTTTACTGGGACAATTGCATGTTGGAGTCACAGCCGTAAAAAGACTGAAAATAGGTTGGATCATATTGTTTAGTCGCCAGCTTTACAGTTTTGGTTCACTGTCACCGCTCCCATTGTGCTTCTGTCAGCAGCCGACCGCCGTTTTGGTGAAGCTTGAACAAAACCCTTTTTCAGCATCAAACAAACCAGGTTAAAGAAGTGAATGATGGACGAGGTGGTGCTGAGAGAGATCGAAAACAAAGCTCAAAATAATAAATATTGCAATGAAATTCATAACATTGGACTCAAATGTTACTCTGGATGACAGGCAGTGTTGCTTTATGGCTGCTGGCTTTGTAAATATGTTTGATAATAGAACCTTTGGAGTAGGAGGAAGGATGTGGGTAAGAGTTAAACTTAGGGGAGACAAATAGTGACAGAATTGGGACAACAACTGATGTCTCTGTGACATTACAGAATATTGAGAGGGAACAATCTTTTTAATCATCCAAGTCTTTGCTTCTGTCTGAAATTAAGATGCACGTCTGGGTTAGACATCTAAACTGAATTATATCATTCTCTTCAGCATCTCCCTCTTTAGAGCAGGAAGCAATATCAGTCATTACTTGGTGGTACATATATTTTCTTACAGTGCAAATTAAGTTGAGTCCGACACTTTGTGTTCAAATCATTTGTTTGGGTTTTCTTTGCTTCATGTAACAATGACTGGTGACAACTTCATGCACGCAGGGCGGTCTGCTCTGCCACCATGCGTCTGGAGAGTGTTGACAGTCTGTTGCCACTGGAGCCTAAAGAAAAAATCAAAAAAAAAATCTGCCGCTTTTGATGTTGAACGGCCATGTGAGGTTTGGATTTTCCAGTCACGCACTCATGAATGGAAACTACGTGCAGACTACGATCCAAATATTTACAGCATGCTTTGGAAACTGTAACAGATATGAGTTGCTGCGACATGTGTCTTAGAGCGGAGCCATCATTTCCTTTCAGTGTTTGGGCATCAGCATGAACCACAGAGGTCACCGTCAGAGGGCACGGGGTCGCCTCTGCACTCTGATTTAAGATGATTTAAAAAATAAATAAATAAATAAATGGAGTCTTTAACTTGCATGGGGACATTGAACCATCCTCTGAGTGTGTTAGTCAGCATGCAGCTGCTTGGCATTGAGAAGAAGGGGAGCCGTGGTCCGAGCAGCTGGCAGAGGGCCCGGCCACACTCAGGAAGTGTCTGAGGGAAGGAGGTGCAGCCTCTTCCTCCCTCCCTCCTCCTTCCACCTCCTCCATTCAGCTCCTCACCTCAAAGCATTAGTGCTGCATTCCTCCAGACCAGCAACGAGCCGGCTGATTCAATTTCCTCGACAGCGAGAGCGTGTGAACTTTCATCTCTGAGTCCGTAAATTTTTTTTTTAATAAAACGACCAAAAAAAAATTGGGTGCATCATGCTTTGTTTACTTCAGCCCTCACAACAAACAGGACTGGGTCCAAGGTGATGACGATGTCAACCAGAACAGGTACGAAGAATTAAAAAAATACAGGCCTTTTTTTAATCAGTTACCACTTGGATGGAAACAAATGAATTGATACAAATGCGGGAGGAAAATAAAGAAAGGGGGTTGTGTGGTACCACTTGCAGATTCCACTCCCAGGTGACAAGATGGTTCAGGAGAATAGAGTGGAGCAGCACTGCCCCCTGTGGCTGATCAATAGACTTCACCCAGAAAACACTGCTCCCTGTGGCGTCCACTCACACTTCAAGATTCTGGCTATTTACGCATCATTTAAACAAATGACTTGTAAACCCACAATCTGTGCCATGAAACTGGATAAAAAGCGTATACATGAGTTTAACTCATTTGCATGAAACGTCTATTTGATGTTTTGCTGATGAAGTTGCATAAAGGAGGTCATCTTTGGTCCCCGCCTCTGCAATCAACATTAAGGTATGTAGACCATAGAGTAACAGTTAAATGTAGCTTTTGGTGTTGATTGTAATTTCCATTTTTTTTTTTTGAGGTGGAAATGTATGTCATAGGCAAGAAGTTATCCCAAAAGCATTACAAGACTCATTGAAGCAAAAACCTGTTGCGTTTACAGTTAAGGTATCTTTAATTGTAAAACACAGCATTCAAGCTCGACAATCACAATTTAAACATTGTACACATCTTAGAGATTGAAAAAATAAAAAAACAAACAGGGGACATCTACAGTTGTTTCCATACAAAAAGAAAAATCAATCAACACATTTTTTTATCTATTTACCATATTCACATTAATGAAGCACCGTGTCGTGCGCACTATGAATCTAAATTGAGATTTGAAAGAAAATCTACAAGCAAATCAAACAGGGAAAATGCTCAAAAAGGTGAAATAGGCTTTGAAAAGGAATAAAATGTCAAGTTGGGTTTTTTTTTCTTCATTTTGAATATAACCTTTACAATAGCATTGCTTTACACACCACCGAGATAATACTACGACTACTGTAAAAACAAAAGACAGTGTGATGTCGGAATTCGTCCGGCTCATTTGAAGACATTGAATAAAAAGATACAGAGAGGGTAAAAGAGGTTGTGCTTGGCTTGTTGGCACAGTCTCAGAGGAGCCGTCTGAGGCAGCACGAGTCCAAACCTCTCACCATTCAGCGAGGAAGAGTTGGCTTTGGACAGCTACCGGGCTCCACACACCGTCCCCTTCAGAGTCCACTCACCCGTCTATACGTTTCCTGATAAATGCTAAAACACATTTGTGAGACACTGCAGGACAATCCCCCGCTCTGTGGAGGGAGATGAGGCTTCACTCAACAGGAACATGGAGAGAATATCAAGAGGTTAAGTGGACACGGCTCACTGCAAAGTATCTCAAGCAAGGAAATAAAAATCCTCTTCTGTTAATTAAAAAAAAGAAAGAAAAAAAAAAAAGAAAAAGCTTCTTGCTTCCAGTAGTATAAAAATGTTCTTCATCAAACCCAGTTTCATTCTTACTTCTTCCCCTCCATGCTCGTCTTCATTCTAAACTCAAATCATTTGCCACAAAAACAACTTGAGGCAAGAGTCACCGCTGCAGAACCGGGGCTGATCGCAGTCACAAATAACTAAAAGCTCCGGACTCAGCCCCGAAAAGAAGGAAACATGTTTCTTAAGAATGGCTGTAAGACGTGCAAGACCGCAGGGAAAACTGGTCCAAGACTTCAGGTTGAAGCGATGAGAAACAACAATGAACCCACAGTCAGAGGAGTCTGTGTGTGTGTGTGTGTGTGTGTGGGTGTGTGTGTGTGATATACAGTAAGTCAACATGAAGATGCATTTCTAGATCTAAGAGTCCTGAAAACGTGAAAATTGAATCTATTCTAACAAAGTGTGTGTGTGTGTGTGTGTGTGTGTGTGTGTGTGTGTGTGTGTGTGTGTGTGTGTGTGTGTGTGTGTGTGTGTGTAAGGCATTCCTCTCAGCCTCCTGCAGTAATGGGGAAAGTGGTACAGTACTTTACAAAACAACCAGTAGTAAACAATGTTAGTGTGCGAGCAGCTCCTGAGTCCTCAGCACTGTGTGGTGGTGTGTGACCGTGTGTGTTCCAATATGGCGAGAAGAAGAAAGAAAGAAAAAATACAAAGGACCGTCAAAGTCAATGGATCCAGGCTCTGTTGTGTCCGAGCTGCTCTGGAGTCCTGGCATCAGCCATGATTGGTCCTGAAAAGTGTCCTCGGCCATCCAGCTGGGCAGGTTTGGTTTTGGACAGCGAGGCGGTGGAAGGTGGTTGATGATGGCTGGTTGATGAAGTCAGAGCGCTGCAGACTGGATTCCTAATGGGCTGGTGGGTTGTTGGGATCCGGTCGACTGTTGGCCAGGTACTTCGCCCGCATGCTGGAGGTGTACTGGGAGGAGAAACACAGAGCGTGCACGGATGAGAGTCAGACTTCACAGCTCATAGTATCACTTACAAACTCCTTGTAGGATTTTCTCTGCGTTACTGGAATAAAATGGAAATATCCAGGTTTAAAAAAAACAAAAACAAAAACCAAAAAAAAAAGTGGACCCTGGTCAATTCCTTCAGCTGAATGAGAAGATACCGACTGGCCGTGCTTATCACAATCCTTTGAAGGAGCCCAGAGAAAACCCCACACAGGTTACCGTCACACGAGTTTGTCCGCAAAACTGGAATCTAAAAGGGAATCAAACCACTGAGACGTCACAGAAGGCTCTAGGAGACAAACGGCTTCGCTTCCTGCTGTCAAACCTCGGTGCATGTTGCCAGAGCCAGGCAGCCATGTACACTCAGCACATGCATCGCTTTCTTTAGAGTAAAGGTGGAACAAGCACAAGAAGGCCGCATTTCAGATTCCTGCCGAGACATCCACCGCTTCTCTCTTTGTATTTTGATCAGAACGATTTGAACGGCCTGCTGAGGATGTGGACAATGAAAACAACCAAAAATGAATTTTACGGCAAAAAACTGAAAATGACTTGAAAAGAAAGTCTGTCTTTCATTTTCAGCCTGATGCTGCCGATGTTTTCCCGTCCTGCACCAATGTGGCTTCAATAGATGTGAGCACCAAAAACTCCTTACCATCACATCAATAGCACAGTATTGCTTAAATATCAACACACCCATCCATAAATACACAAACATGACAGATAAGATCAGTCCAACCTGACAAAGAACAATCATAGGTTTCATAGCATAACATCCAGACATTTTATATGAATATAATCAAGTCTGTGTGGAAAAAGACATCTACAGATATCAGCTTAAATTATATATTAGTCCACGTTGTTATTGTCTAATCCATTTAAACTGATGTGACAGTGTGTTCAGGGAGAAACACACAATATAATAATCATAAACACCTTTTCTATTTCTATGTGAAGTTCCATGTCGTCATTAACATTATAAAAATATTGCTGAATAGAATTTTACTGCTTTGTTCCAACATAAAATAACCTTCAAAACAGTGAATTAATTTGAGACAGTTGATAGTTTTTCACTGATCGCAGCCTCTTTAAATGTACCATCTTGTTTTCTTTGATTCTCCGAGAGAAGTTTGAGAATGGACAGTGTCAGAAAAGTTCTGGAGTCAACATTTCTTCACATCACAGTGACAATATTTGACTAATGCAGGAAATGGATGATAAATCTTTAAATCGTTCATTTTCACGACTTACGCAACAATTGAGACTCGACTCAAACCTCTCCTGCCACTGTGCTTCAGATCAAACACAAATCAACTGACGGATTTGTCAGTAAAAACATGAAGTGACAGGAGGGAAAACACCACAAAACAATATTGAATAAATAAACAAATGCCCACTAAAAAGAGCCACAAACTGGATCTTACAGGCTTAAAAATGCACCTTTTCCCACTTGTGACCTCCGTGAGTTCACCTTCAAACCTAGGAGTCAAAAGAACCCATTGAAACATGATATCCTTTGACTCGGAGGTCACGGTGAGCTCCCGACACACCCGAGGTACGGGGGGGGGGGCAGACATGCAGCTCGGGACCACAGGAAACAAAGACTGGGTGAGACACCGAGCAGGAGCGAGGAGTGGGAGGAGGAGGAGGAGGAGGAGGAGTGGGGAGTCCATCAGCCCCGGGTGGAGCTACATAAAGGGGGAGCAGAGCCGGGAGTTGGGGAGGTGCTAGAGAGGAGGAACAGGCCAGCGGGTGGAGGAGGCAGGGCGTGTCGTGTACCTGTCAGCACAGCGGAGGAAGTTACCAAAACGATCTTGAACTCTCCGAAGGCTTTAACTGCCAGCAGTGACCGCTGTTACTGTCCGCAGCGGTCAAATACAACTGGATGGAGTTGTGAGGGAAAGAAAACGACAAGAAGACAGTGTAGAGAAGATTGACAAAGCAGTGGCGAGGCCTACACACACACACACACACACACACCCCAGGGGGAGCAGGGTCTCAAGATGGCGGTTCAGGTTAGATGGGAACACGTCAGGGAACACGTCAGCTCATTTCAACAACAACTCTTCACTTTCAGAACACACAAACAAAGTTTAAGACCGAAGATCTTTAAAGATAGACGGCTGATATGTAAACCACAGATCCACATCCAGACACACGTGACATCCACACCAGTGACAGCTTTAAAATGCCCACAAGTGACACACTGGGAAGAGGCTGAAGCCCTCTTCTGGCCCGTCGGGGTAAATCCACTTCAGCTTAGCCTCTTAGGTCGTAACGTCATCCACAGCAGCACCAAGACGACACACAGTAAATAATTCTTCTGCACACGAGTCAGTAGATGGACAACAACAACAATGGCGTGTGTGGTTTCATTTAAAAAAAAACCCAACGGTAACTCACAAATCAAGATGGAAAAATAAAGTGTGCACAACCAAACTAAGCTTTAATGGATCAGTGGGAAAAGGCTGAAAAGGCAGAAGAGAACATGGTGCGAAATCGCTGGTAGTTTTGTGCTCGAGAAGAAATAAACACACAGGATAACTTATTGCGGCTAAAGACGCTCGGGGGTTTTCAATCTTCCGAGACAATTAAATCTACTTTTCTGTCCATTCCAGGCTCTCGTTTGATGAAAACAATATAAAAAGGTGACAGATTGATGCCGCTTTACATTTGCCTCCAACTCCAAGTTTTTGGCTTTTTCATTGACTTTTATGTACAGCGGTTACTGCATTCCTTTAGTTACATTGTTCTTGAGTATAAGATGCAGTTGTTTTTTTTACTTGTACAAAAAAATAAATAAATAAATAAACAAACTAAAAAACCCCACAAGAACTTTAATGAACGTGGCCCATGTTGTTGTATCGATGTTACAACCTTTCCAAGTTAATAATTGTGAACAGAAAGTAGCATCAAGTCTGACTTTTGGTTCCTTTAATATCAAAATGATTGGGTCAAAATGGGCTAAAAGTCAGCCCTCAACAAAAAGCTGCTCCTCCAGGTCTCTTTACTTCACATGGGGAAAGCAGCACTTACCGACGGGGGTGGAGACTCTCGTCCTATCAGGGGTGTATTTTCACAGCGAGAGTTTGGGAAGTTGGCGTTCTGCGCCCTGTTGAGGAAAACACACAGTGAGATCAAAAACTCAGTGCAAATGTACAACGTCAGTGTCCACGCTGTTTTGCAGATATCAAACAATATGTGGAATGCATGAAACCCTGCAAGTCCGTGAACAAAGCTTTACGGTTTGGAGCCAAAAACTAAGGGGGGGGCTCCCTCCCCCAATGTGTCCGAGCTTCAGAGCTTTGGGTTTCACAAGCGTCACAGCTGGAGAGCAACAGCTGCATCTGCTGCACAACATGACCGTCGATAGAATTGAGCTTCTCTCTGGGGACATGTAAACTAGCTCCTGACTACACCACATATCTGATATCAGCTCAGGCTGTGTTGTGAAAATAAATTATCTGCCACTCCTGCCTTACACTCAGCGAGTCCTTCAACTTCGACTTGAGGGTAAGAGAAGTCTTACATGTATTCTGTGACCGGTGCGTTGCTGACAGTGTGGGCCGCGGCGGGGATGGAGGTCTCGCTGCCATAGCTGCTGCCACAGCTGTACAGGCTGGGCATGTGGACCCGGTACAGGTTGTCGTGGTTCGGCCTTCCTCCGTGGCTCAGAGACTCGTCCTCGCTGTCCTCGTCACTCCTGCAAAGGACGCACAGCTCCGTTAAACCACCACCAGAGGGACCCCCAGTCTCACATCAGGGATGACAAAGGAGCATGAAACGTGCCACGTGTTCAAGGTTTTTTCATTATTCTCAGTCACGTTTTAATTCAATTCCTTCACTGCCTCAGGGTGAAAACACAGGATGGATTCTATGCTGATTGAAGGAAAAGAGGATGCACCTTTCCACGGGCCTTTAGGGGGAACAAAAACAACACAAATTGAGTCATGTAACTAGTTCAGCTGCCAGAATGGAGCCTCATTTCTCATGAGGGATTAACATTTTACAGTCTGAGTCAAAAACCCTCTGATTTCATGTGCATCACTTCAAATGATGCTTACGAGACAGAAATGGTTTGTAAACACATCAACAATGAAACCGACATCATGGATACTGTCTCCCTCTAGTGTTCATGGCGCTGCATGGCTACAGAATGACATCATACTATTACATTTACTTCTTAATGCATTTCTTTTAGGTAAAAAAAAACAAAAAAAACCTGAATTTTTCTTAAATTTCAATGTAAAATAAATCTTAATAGTAACTTGAAATCGGGCAATAGAATTATCTTGTACTCATCAATACAAGATCAAAACAGAAGCGGCTTAGCAGGTAGCGCTGAGAGAAGCAGCCTGGCTTTACCAGCGGAAGCTCCAGCTGAGATCAAACTGATGAACATACCCCCCGATGATAAGAAGGGATCAGTTCATTATGTGGAGCAGCTGAGCCGACGGCTGTGCCTGGGAAAACACTTTTCTCATTGCCATCCCGCAAAAACCTTATCTGCCGTTAATAGGACAAAAGAAATGCGAGGGATTTCACTCTTCTGGTGCGGAAAGCGACACCAGCTCAGGGGGTGGTTATGATAGATTTAGGACAGTCCCACACAATTAAGGAGGATAACAGGAAGTAATCTATTTGAGAAAGCAGCTGGAACCTTCTGGACTTGTCCCAGTGGTAAACACAGCCGGCCTTTGAACAAACAACAACAGAAAAAAATGTTCATCCGCCCTTCACTTGCATCAAAACAAAAGGGTTTGAAATGTTCTAGTCATGACTAATTAATGGGCCTTTTCTGCTAAATTATTTCTCTCCCTGTATCCACAATCCTAAAAAGTCAGCTTGAAAGCTCTGGAGCTGCTTCCTGTGAGGCGCAGGGTGTGTACAGGTCTTACCGCTTGCCCCGCCAGGTGTGAGGCACACTGCAGACAATGGAGCTGAACATGAGAGCGGTGACGAAGGAGAACAGGACGAGGTAGATGAGGCCTTCTAGTCCATCGTAACACAGGCCGGTCATGGCCTGGACGTAGTCCTGCAACAACACCAGGTACCCGTCAACACATTCCATCAAACATTTGAAAGAGTGACATGAAAGGTAAAGGAAAATGTATTCACTGTGATTTAAGTAGGTCAAACCAATGAGATCACAGCTGGACTACAAGAGGAAGGCAGTGAAAACCACTGCAGAGCGACTCTCCCCTAAATGCAGGAGGAAATTATTCAGTCTTCTGCAGTAGATACTCTAATTTTCAGGGACTAATTGTGCGGTGGCGGTTGAGAGTAGGCCGAAACAGAAAGCAGCCAGCAAGTGCATGTGTGCACTTGAAATTTGGAATCCTCTGAGGAACAATCCTCCAAAGCACAGCGATAGCCAAGTACTTGTCATTCAGCCAGCTTCACGAACGCTACACAGCCAGCATTAGCTGGACAAGCAACTTGCACACGGGAAGGCAACCGTTATTTATGGTGACAGGTGTAGTCAGCTGCACGGGCAGAAGAGACGGGCTTCTTTATACAACTGAGCTGCACTGCATAGATGTCACAACAAATCAGATTCTTTTTATTTATTTATTTAGTAAATCAGACATGAAGCAACCCCGCAGTAACATTGTCTTGGTTTGGAAGTCTTCTCCTCGCTGCTTACCATGTGCAGGCTGCGGCAGTCCACCAGCGCAGTGAGCTGATGCAGGCTGATCTCTGTGGTGTTCAGGATCCCCTGGATCTCCTCCAAAGTTCCCTGGAATTTAAGGAAGAAATGAACAGTGGAAAAAAAAAGGGACAACTATTGCGGCATCTTTTAACGCTTGGACTTATTTTAGTTCAAGGGGCACAAATAAATAAATAAATCAACGTGTTCTTTACAATTCGGGAACTTGCTTGGTGGTTCGGCAGGCTGGATTATGGCCTCTTCTGGGCCAGTTCTGACCCACGGGCCTTATAACACCCCTGCTATAAACTTGAGTGCTACTGCCCAAAATATTATTAGTATTTGCAAAGACTCTGACTTTTTCATGTTGCACATAACACAGTCATGCATTCTCCAACCATTATTGTGACATGTGAGTAATGAGAAGAAATGTAAAAGATACCAAATATGGACGAAGATGGTTTAAGACACTTAAATTACACTAGTTTTGTCCAGATTTACAACACTGAGTGCCTGGAAAGCCTCCATCACTATTACAAAGACAGTGTCGAACTAAAATCATCATAACAGCAAGGATTTGTTACTTTTGACTTGTGACGACTTAACACTGAAGATTGACTGGAAAATGGGAATGAAAAAAAACGGAAACATTCTTTCCCTTTAAAAAAAACCAAGGTGATTAATTCACGGCCTATTTGAGAAGGAGTCTTTCATCAACAGCTGTGGCTGAACCAGCAGATTTTAATGCAGGATACATTTTAATGGGCCGTCTCTTTTTTAGCTCGAGTTCCCATTTCAGCTCGAGGAGAAAATAGTCTGATTGCCCGATGATAAAAAAAAAAAAAAAGTTTCCCCAACCTCAGCAAATTTCTCCGGTGTGGGTATGTGAAGTGAAATATGCCTCTCTGTGTTTCCAGTGTCAGCTCTCATTTATGCTTTTGTCAACAGAGCAAGGACCCGCGCTGGACAATACCGCTCTTGTATTGACAAGGCCCAGTGAAAGCCTCGTGTGGCTAAACGGACATAATGCGGCTCCCAGGTGGGCTGTCAGCAGAGCTTTATGCGGACAGGTGCACTTAGTTTCTTTGCGGGTCGGTCGGGGTCGCATTCACTGGGAGATTTCTGCCGTTGCAATCAGTGATGGAGATACCCTGCTCGCACCGAGGCCTTGAAACGTACCTTGGTCTGTTTGTACTCTCTGGTGGCAGAGCGCAGCAGTTCAGACACGTCGTCCTGCATCTCCACTAATGCTTTGTGGCTCCCAGAAAGCTTCTGAAAGGGGGGGGAGAAAAAAAGCGGAATACTGTAGCAGACCTCACAAGTTTTTTTTTTCCATTTTTCAAGTCATTACCACAAGCCTTCAGTAGCAGCCTTTTCTCTTTGTAGTCAGAAGGCTTGTTGTGAAATCATCCTGACAGTTTATAGTTTAAAAACGGAGAGGGCGAGAGCTTCCTTTTCTTTACATTGGTACTAATAATAGATGCCTGGACTCGAGGCACTCAAAACCTTTCATTTATTCATGTGGCTTGAAAGACAAAATGTAGATAAACCATTAAAGGAGAGTATAGATTCACTTTAAAAGTGACATTCCAGTTCAGTGCAACATCTTTTATAGCTCGAGCATACATGCTTTGAAGCGGACACATGCTGGAGACATAATCACAAAAAAACTGCCTGCTTCTCTGTTCATGCTGGCAGAATGGAAAGTATTGTACTAGTGCATGAGGAGGAAAAAAAAAAAGCCCTATCTCTCTGGCTGTGGAGTGACTCATTGTGCCCACTTGCATTCTTACAAATTACAGGGTCAAACATCATGTGGAGAGTGTGTTGTGTCTACTGAGACATGAGTATTATGAACGTTAAATGGAAAGATGAACAACTCAGACATGCAAAGATGTGAAATATGTAACAAACCTGCTGGAAGGGGTTGGTTTGCTCCACGCTGCAACTCAGGTAGTACTTCAGGATTTCTGCGGTTCAGGAAGACCAGAAGAGAATCTGTTAGAGCCAATAATGTTCACAGAGACTTTTATTTATATTTATCACAAACTACTTATTTCTGATTTCTATAAGACGACCCATTGTCATAAGGTCAACATTTCATAATGTCCTGGTAACTGAGGAAATCTCACTCTGAATATAGAACCTGAATTGGTCATGTATTGGTTGATTGACAATTATGGTTACAAAAGAAGTGGTGACTCATTTTCTATAGACAAAAGAAGCAAATGACTGTTTTAAAAAGCCCATCAACACAACAGACAAGCTGAAGAAAAGCATTTTTATTTAGAAACTTCTGTTAATTTGGAAATTTGAAATGCCTTCAGAAATCCCCCAAAATCTAATTTAATGGGTTGAGTGCTGCACAGCTGCTAATGGACAACAAAAAGCTCCACCTTGTTTACCTGTAAACTTCACCTTAATATAGGAATTAGAATGATCACAGCCCCTTCTACTAGTACCTCAATCTCCTGCCTGCCCTGACGTGCTGGTTCGCACCACTGGTAAGTGTGATCGAGCTTGTTGGCGTCTTTTTCGTTCTCCCAATGCAGCCGAGCATGAGCTTATACTTAAAACGTGTAAACGACAGAGATCGTTATGAAGAACCTGTCTCGCAGCCTCACACGCCACAAGTATTTACATAATCTCTACAGTTATTGTTAACACGACGTGACCAAACTTGCACGATGCTCACCGCGCACCACAAATCAGAGAGGGCCGCAATCAAGGTTTTAGACTGTCACTTGTCATTATCATCCACTGCAGTTACATTAAGCCGGCAGCAGTAAGGCGTCGTCTGTGAGGAATCCTTTTCTGCGTGAGCGTGCGACTTAAAGAGAGATGCAATCCGCCACAAATACAAGGCGTGAGAACACCGCCGCTACCCTGACGCATGGTGCTAGTGACGTTCAAACTCGTTACTGTGTCAGGAGCCTTTTTACCCACAGACACACACGTAAAGCCGAAAAGGACATCTAAATCAAGCGAGCTCTGACAAACACACCCACACATTAAAGTCAGGAAGAGCAGATATCCTGAAGTATGGGGATGGTGATACTAAAGCCTTGTCATAGGGCTACAATTGGCTGTGACATGACTGGCAAAAAGGAGCATTTCAAAAGAAGGTTCAATTATAACATAAATCACAGGGTTTCGAATGTGAGGGAGTGAAGAGCTGGGAGAGAGGGATTCTCTCGTCCGCATTTCGTGCGCAGTAGTTACAACATACTGTTTACATATTTGTCAAACTTTTTTTTAGTTTATTATAAGTTTTGTCTTCAGGTATTTGTTGCCTTCTCTCTCTTTTTAAAACTGTGAACATTATTTACAGTTGCAGTGGCTTTTGACTAGTTACTAGCATGATTTTATGCTTTATTAAATAATTCCTCAGGGATTAATAAGGTATTTATATTCTATTCTTGTCCCAATATTGTTTTGAACCCAAGCTGTACGGTTGTGTTAGCAGTCTCACTATCCCAGGCTTATTGGCTTTTCTCCAGGTACTCCGGTTTCAGTCCAAAAACTTGTTTGAGTTCCACTGGTGACAATAAATTGTTTGTAGGTACCAACAAGTGTATGGTAGTCTGTTGGATGGATTGTTGACCTGTCCAGGGTGTATCCTTCCTTCACACACAGTCAGCTGACAAACACAACAACAACCCTAAGTAGGATGAAGCTGTATATGACAATGATGGATGTTTGAAGCCACATGTGAGAAGAGGACTTTACTCTCGGAAAACATCAGCACAAATTATCCTACAAGTCAGAAAAAAAAGCTTTTGTGGCGATTGCTTCAGGTCGAACACAATTTAGTTCAGGGGCCAATTTCCCCTTGAGTCGGTCGGACTGGTAAAATAGTGCTAATAATTAAACATTTCTTTGCCCACAGATGAGAAAATGCTGATAATTTTTTTATCTTTGCCATGTCGCTCCTCACCGTCACTGTTGCCAATGTCTCGGTGATCGAGAAATACTTTCCCTTTCTGGTTGAGATTCAAGTGTAATACATAACTGCACAGGAGGATGAAAAATAACACCATGGGTCTTTGAAATGATGCATGCCCAAGTAAATACAACAGCCATCCAGGGAAGGAAAGTAATAAATCCAGTGTTGAAATAACACATTTGCTGCTATCCGGAGATTTAGCTACTGCAAATTTCCCACAAAAGCTTTGGAAGGTTAAGTTTGGAAGTTTAAACGCTGATGCAGTGAAAAGCATTTATGACAATATTTATTGGTTCTTCTTTATTGGTTCATCACTCTGTGCTGCGTTTGAAATAATTTGCTAAATTAAACACAGTGGTGATATATTTAAAGCATGGGTTAGAATAAATAGACTTCTTTGAACAGTTGAGCGGCTAACATGTGCTCAAGAGGGGGAAAAAACAGAACAGAAAACCCCCACACTGCAGCAATCAGCCTTGGGGGGAAGCTGCAGCACAATGCAGCTCAGTGCGTACAGTAAGTCGACGCTCATTGTTCAGATCCAGCACAACGTTCATAGCCGATGTCCCGATTTCCGCCTCAAAGCCGAAGCTCGCTGCTGTTCAGCAGATTACCAGATGTTAGAAAAGAGACGAGAAAGAGAGGGTTTTGTAGGGTTGATCAGCAACATCGTGAAAACTCACAGTCTTCGGTAATGTTTTTATTTCTAATCATCATGTTGTCATTTTTGCTCCGAGGACTGATGTGCTATGCAGGAAATGTACCGGGCCTCTGATCCGCCGCTTCACTGCTCTTATCTCTCTCCAACACACATACAGTTTCTCTCTCTCTCTCTCTCTCCCTCTCACACACACACCCGAGGCACTTTTTGTTTTCCGTCTTTAGTGCATCCACATCATGGGACAGATTGGACAATTACTGAAATGAGATGTGTTGGAGAAGCTCCTGTGCTGCTTTAAAAGGCAGCCGTTTCCCTGTCAACCCTGCTGCAGACGTAGCAGTCCATCTTAGAAGTATTTTATTGGCCGAGCAACACCCATAACACTATCATCCTACAGCCGCTAGGTAGTCTGAACATCGAGATGAGGAGGGCAGAGGAAAGTCAGCATTTAACATGACTAATGTTCAGTTTTAAAGAATTATATGCATATGTATCATACCTTGGTTGACGACTCTGTACTGGTCCGCCACTTTGGTGACAAATGTATCAGGAGCAACACAAAAGTCACTGGAGGTCTAGAAAAGCAAGAAATTAACCACACAGTCAGTTGAATCACGCACACAAATGTGACAGGAAATGCATCGTCATCCTTGATGCAACAGGCAGGGAACTGACTGAAGCTTAAAAAAACCAAACTGTTAAATGTCAGTGGAGAGGAGCGACAGAAAAAAAATTAAGCACATTTAGGTGTGAACAGTGTGATTCATCTGCAGGGGAGGAAATCCTCCACATGGATATTTAATTTGCATAAATAAAGATTAACATTCATCTTCATTTTTTCATCCTGCTGAAAAACAGACTAAAAGATGCTTGTTTGAATTAACTGAAAAGGAGAACAAAATGCTGTGTAAAGAAGCCAAATCAGTCTTGTTGTGAAGAATAACAGCAATTTTACAGCTGCAGTAACCAATACCAGCTATTTTGCTTGTGATCACATGTCTTAATCACCATCTTTGCTCTTGAGGTTTCTTGGGGGGAAAAAGAACAGGAAAACAACTATACCTGTGCATATGGAACAAGAAGTCTTGAGGGTGTCTGCAGAATGTGTTCATTGTATTATTCTGCATCGCACTTTATCGTGCCAAAATCACTTAGTGTTTCACCTCACACCTTAATTACTTCAAGTGAAACAGAACCTTCCTCCTCAGCCAGATTCTGCAGATGGTGAGTGTGTGCACCAACTCAGAGCATCCGATTACAAGCAGTGGCCTTTGCAGCTCTACCTGCAAAACAAGATCATGTACTGATGCAAACACTCACCGCAGAGACCGCCAGCTCCAGCCCCAGGGAGACCCAGCTGATTACGAGAGCCACCACACCAAACAAGCACACCCTGGGGGGGGTAGAAGAACTTCGTCACCAACACTGCCAGCAGGGACGGTCGTATGTGCAACTCTGGGCAAGAGTTATACTCCAGGTGATTAAGTTAATCATTGAGCCGTCGTTTTCAAATGCTAAGATTGAAGATCTAGAGCAGTGCTTCTTGATGGGTGTTTTCCAAATGACATTTTTCGCCCAGGAATAATCCGATTGCATTAGAACCCAGAAGAGTGATCAATGAATGTATTTATTTCAGCATGCGATTGACAACATATCGCACAAATAAAATAAAAAAAATGAACAGTTTGTGTTTCTGATATTTTCTGAGCCTGAGCAACAAAAGAAAAATGGCTATTTGGGGTAAATCTGTCACCAAAGCGTCAATCAATCACGAAAACACAGGTTTGGTTGAGGTTGGAGAGAGAGAGGAGAGCGGGCTGGAATTTTATAGAGCGGGAATTAATCCTGACTGAAGTACACCGACAAGGTGTCCCTGATGAGCTGAGGGCTTCAGGTCCAGTAACTATCACTCAGCTGATACGATTTGAACGCAGAATCGTCCCCCATTAAGTGTTCCCGTGCTCTGATCTTGTCATCACACTCACCCGACGAGGGTTGCCTTGGAGTTGCGAATCAGGCCAAACAGGACCAGAAGGCAAATGAGGACGTCGAACAGTAGAAGGGATATGTAGCCCAGCCACCTGGGAGGATAGAAGTAATTAAAAAAACAAAAATGGTATCAAGTAACTGAGTGGGTAAAGTGTGTGCAAAAAAAAAAGAAGAAGAAGAAGGTGCAATATAATGCTATGTATCTATCATGTAAAACAAGATGGAAAGCAACCGATTGGCTCCAAATTTATTCTGCAGCAGAAGGAAATTATTCCCAAACATATGGACTGTTTATTCAGAAATACCTGAAGCATTATGAGCAGCACAGAATCAGACTAAATCCACAGAAGAGCTCAATGATGCTTGAGAACAATCTTCACGTGGGCTGACCTGAAACTGGGAGGCAAGATGCTCACACCAGATACCCCAATCTTCCCTGTTACAGTTCACAACGTTTGCATACTGAAGCCGTCTTTACTCCATATATCAATCCCAACCATGAATGAATCCCAAAGTACATCTTAAATAAGTGAAGGGAGGCGAAAACTAAAACTGTGATACAGACAAATATCTTTTGCAGTTACTTTGAATAATTTTTTTTTTTTTTTGGAGCAACTTGGAATATTATGTTCAGCACTGGAGTTGACATATTCCTTCAATTAAGTGATGCATTCCAATACTTCCATTCTGAGCCACTTCTTCAAACACAGCGAACCATTTGATCTGTGGTCTCACTTGCATATTTATGATTGTGGGAAAAGATATGCAAACTCAGAGGGAGCAGTCGGTTCAGCATTCTGTATTTTCGAGCAAACTTGACATTCAGATCAAGTTGGTTTGCTGAAAAAGAGACTGTCCTTTATGTCTGTGCTGACCTTTACTTTTCGCTTTTTATCTACCAATACATAGAGGTCCAGCAGAGCAAAAAAAGGTAAAATCATCTCATTGAGGATTAATCAAGTAACTTTCAATGCTTTTGTTTGCACCACAGGCAGCCAAATTCTGATGAGACTGTTGGATGATATTCCAGCTCTGTGCTGCTGCCTCTCAGCTCGTATCTGTGTTAATGCTGCGTCTCGCTTTACCGTTTCCAAACTAATATTCAAGTCTTACCTATACCAGTCATACAGCTCGATCTTAACGGCCAGCTCTTCCAGGGAGATGTTTGCGTTATCCCAGAAGGGAATCACCACCATCTGCCTGACCAGCTCATCCAGCTGGCCCTGCAGCTTTTGGATGATGGACAGGTAGTCTGCATGCTGCGCGTACTGGCCTTCAAGCTGTTGCAGATTGTCGTCTACTGTCTGGTTCAACGAGGACGTACTGTCGTGTACCTACAGTCGAGGCCGAGACACACAGGGCAAGGATGGAGTTCAAAGCAAGAGAAAAAACACCAGGCGGGGGTTTGCTTCTAATGAATCTGCTCATGGCAGAAGGGCGATGAATTATTAAACATGTTGGAATAATTTGTGTTGGTGGTCTTACCAGTTTCTGCACTCCGGTTATTGTGCGGTTCGCATGGCGGAGGGAATATGTCAGTCGATTCACTCCATCACAAGTCTCGCCGTTTCCATAGAAACCGACGGCAATGCCAGCGCTGAGGGGAGACAAAAGCCGGGGGAGTGGGGGGTAGTGAGGAGGTGGGATTAGCTAAAAAAGACAGAGAGGAGACAGAGAAGCGAGCGAGCGAGGGGGACAGCGAGGCAGGGAGTGAGGCGTGTGAACTCTATATTAACCCCGTCGGTTCAGGCCCCAGTCAACAGGCTCCTTTCAGCCGCGGCAGAAAGACTCCATACAGAACCATGGAAACACAGAGGAATGGACCAGCTATGCCCAAAAACTCCACACCACAGCTGACAAAGGCCGCACTGAGGCAGGAGATCAGCACTCATTCACACAGACAGGACTCATCTCTCAACTATGCGTGTGCAACACTTGCTAAAAAAAGAGACACCAACATATTTGTTTACAATTAAGAGCAATTAAAAGTGAATTCAGGGTGATGTGGCTTTAGGAACTCTGAAGATAAACCTCCATTCTGTGCTCTAAGAAAGGCTCAGCTCTGATACCACATCTTGCCTACCACGCCAGAACAAAGGTTATCAAGTGGAATATTCTTAGGAGGATGACTTTGAGCTCAGTCCAACAGTGTTCAGACAGCAGCACTCTGGGTTTCCCCTCTCATCCTGAAAGGCTGCTAATCTCTTCCTCTCTCACACTCTGCAGTGTGAAAAAGGTGAACGGGAAGCTGATTCACAGCAAACAAACGGACCCCCTGCTGTGCTACGAACCTCCACAAACTCTACACGACTCTTTCATTTATCGGGAAAAACAACACTCTGTAAAAAAGCCAGGACAACGTACAGAAAGATGCTATAATAATCCTATTATCTTTAACATGTCGGAGTTCTTTATGTAGTGACGTCAAGCTCAGAAGTGAAAGAAAACAAGGAAAGGAAACATGTGATCTGCCCAACGCTCACCAAAAACAGTTGCGCACAGCTCCGGGCTCAAACAGATACTGTGATTGTAATGCAGTGCTTGTGCTCTTCAGGTCTCTGAGCTCTTTGTGCAGCTCTGAATCGACTGCGATGGCTCTCTAGTGGCCCATCAAGAGGAGGAGGAGGAGGAGGAGGAGGGAAACAGGAAACAAATGCTGCGCTCAAGGACAGAAAGCGCCTCCAGATGGTACATCCTCACTCTGTTTATACGTCGGAACAGGAAACTAAAACCAATCTGTATATTATGCACACACAGAAAGCTTTACATATGCAGACATGCAAATACAAATGGCTGAACCACCGCTGTGTATTCTCAGATGACGCGGATCTATAGACTCCATCAGAGCACCTGAGTCTGCAGAAGTTTACTGTAATGCAATGATTCATTTGAAACTTCTCCACTTAATCTGTGCACTTACATTTGGAGACTGCAAGTCTGGCTCAGAGCCCTAAACTAGATGCTCAACTTGGACTTCTACTCCTTCAGAAGTGTCAGCGTCAAAATATCATTGAAGTGTGTGTAAAACACTCCACATTTCTACTAACTCGCAAATCTTCATCACTCACCGAGTTTGGCACCTTCAGTAGATGTGTAGTGATCGTCAACTGCTTTTATACATTCTGAGTCACATTTTACTGTTTGCATGCAACTCTGGTGCAACTTCCCATAAAAAACAAACAAACAAGGATACATTACTTAAAAAAAAACGAAAGCAGAGGATTTGTGCTTCACACAGCAAGTAACCCAGAATTTATACCGAAACAGAGGTATCCTTAGTGTTCATGGACTGGACTGTTCATGGACTGGACTACAAGGTGAGGAAGGTCCAGCAGAGACTGGAACTCTTCTGGAAGCTTGAAAGTTTGAACAAGCTCACCTCATCTCCTGATGATTCATTTCCATTTGTATTATCTGAACTTGGCTAAACCAGGAAGAACCTGCACCGGGTGATCAAGAACACAAACAGACCACTATGCCCGCCCCATGGCCGCGACACACAGAACGATTATAACAATCTTAAAAGGTCCACAGCTAGCTACACTCTACGCCATGAAGCTAAAACTTTGGGCGCAACATGAAGTTTGCTGTGAGTTGATTAGACAATTAAAATGCAAGCTGAATTACAGCCTACGATGGATGTGAGTCTACGTGATTGCGCAACAGTAAAACGCTATGTATGTGTGGAATCTCTTCACAAAAAAGAAACCAGCGAAACATAAAGGAGCCCTCGTGGCATTTATGCATTTGGAAAAAAAGTTTTTGACACCCCACATTCTTTTTTGACGCGTTTTGCCATTGTGGCTGCAAAATCTATTTGAGCGAAAATGGCACAGAGTGTAGCGGGCATCAAACAAGTCAAGGCGGTGAGACGAGGAGAGAGGCTGCACAGTGTGGTCGTGGTCGGCGCTCTCATGCTCAGTGGCCTGTCTGTGCCGAGTGAAAGCGATTTTCTCCAGGTACATTTTGCTTGACGTGGGATTTATGGTATGCTGCCATGTTTTCACACAATACCTTTTGCATTATTGTGTTGATCAGCAGCAATGCTGTAATTTTACATTCTCTTAAGTATGAATGTGTGTGATGGTCAAATGTGACTATTCAGAATCTTCAGAAGATGACATCCATACTGTGACTGTGTTACATACAAACGCAACTGTGCTTGAGCATCTGAGTCGCCGCCACTGCGTTTGTGCGCTTATACTCACCTACAGACGAGCGTTGCGATGATGACGCACCAGGCCGTGCAGCAGCAGTCGGCGTTTTGCCCTTCGTCGTTTTTGTCCCGCCGGCAGCACAGCCAGATGGAGTAGAAGAGCAGGAAGAGGAGGTCCAGAGCCAGACAGGCAAGCGCCACACCTCCCAACAACAGGATGGACTGACGGGCAGAAGAACACGAGTTATGGAACTTTCTCAACGGTTGAAGCTGCCACATCAATAACAACCAGACTAATGGAACCCAAAGTGTTCCACAGAGGAAAAACCATGCAGTCCGTCTGAGCAACACAACAAAGCTGCAGTCCTATCGACATGTTGGATTACAGCTTCACAACTCATTGTGTACATTATGGCTGATTTGTGTACACGGCATAAACGAATGCCACAATCATAATAGTAAAATCAGTGTGATTGTCCTGGAGAAAGAACTACTATCATCAGAAAACATCCTTACAATGACATGCACTGTCTCTGCCATTTGATAACAAAAAGATGCTGTCAGACACTGTCAAGAACTAAACAGTCAGTACATTTACCCACCGATATTGCCACTCACGCCGTATTTAGCATGAGTAGTTCTCTTAATCAAAACTCCTTGAACCAGGGTGTCAAACATGTAGTTCAGTGGCCACAGCACAATTTCATCTTGGGTGAGCCAAATTGGTAAAATAGTGTCATATTTACACTTTGCTTTATTTTTTTTTTTGTGGCCAGGAGTACAAGTGATAAAAATGTATATTTTCACAATACAAAAATTTAGTCCTAAAAATGACTACTATTTCAACATAAAGCCAATATTAATGAAACCTTCTTATGCAAAATAGAGTGAAATATCCAAAAAGCTTCTCCTATAGCTGTTGCATCATGCTCTTGGTGGTTTGGTAGGCCAGATTGCAGCTTCTTGCGCACTGGTTTCCATCGACAAGCCTTATGTTTGACACCCCTGTTCGAGACTCTATACGTCTAGAAAATTACAAAAACAACCACCCAGCAACATATTTAAAGTTGAGGAAAACCGGGTCCAAGCACTGACGTATTGTCCATTTTTGACAGGTCTACAACCATAAAGTCAACATAAATCCTGGGTCCCAGTCATGATTGTCAGAAGACAATAAAAATACCTGTCAATTCTTGCCACAATTTTAAGTGACAGACTGCACAGTGCCGGCATAAAGTGATGCTTAAAGCTCTCAGTTCGAGACGGCACCTCATATGTAGGTCAGACACAGGGCCTGTGTCTTAACCTTGTACTCCTGAGGATTCCGGCCTGGGCCACATTTCTAGCCACTTTTGTTCTGCTGCTCCATTGGTTGGGGTTTCTCATGATGCGCCTCAGTGAACGACACGCCCTGGTGACCCTCGTGTTGCAGTGAGTGAACTCGACAAAAGAGCAGGCCCAAAACACGGCTGTGACTGGCCAATTGCACGCGAGCGCAGCTGAACGACTCTGGCAAGAGTGCAAACTATCATTTCAACACAAGCTAATTCGGCGTGTTGCTTCCATAACATCTGTGTGAGATGCGTGGGTGACCCGAGTCCGAGGCCCACTGGGTTGCATCATGAAGATGTAGTCCCACAATAAGAAGCACTGACAGTACAGCCATCTGGACATGTTAAAAAAAAAAGGCTGTCATCACCATTGTTTCAGAAGTATGGTTTGTGGACCACTGATTACTTGGTTTACTTGTAATAATTATAAATCACTTATTTTAAAGCCATATGCCTGGACTGGCTGAGGAGTTCAAGTAAATAGGCATGACTGTGTTCAGTGTTCATTAATTATCTTCACTCCATGAGAACTGCTGTTTATATCGACTTTCTAGCTGCACACACTGGGTGCCAACTTTGTACAGCTGCAACTGTTATCATGCCAACGACCACTTCCTGCATCTGAGCAGGAAAAGGCCATAAGAGGGCAAAGAGCTGAACTGAAACCAGCACAAATGTGCAATTTGTTTGAAAGGGAGTCCTTTCTTAACATTAAGCAGGAACAAGGTAAAGAAACCAGGGGACTTTTTCCAGTCACTGCACTGTGACTCAAAACATCCAGCCAACTTACCCAATTGTTGACTTCTGTACAGAATTTTTAAATATGGCTTTTCCCCCTGCCCACAGAAAATTGCAACTAATGTGCTAAACGGCCCGGGAGAGACATTTATTACCACAAAGCCAGAGAGGAATTGTTAAAATCACACTCCAAACGGAAAGCACATAAGAAGTGTTAATAGTTTGCATCGAAGTCAATGTGCTCCCATGACACATTACCAGACGCCACCTTGAGTTCACTGCACATTAAAATGAGTCACTTCCGCAGAATTAAAACCTGCTAAGTATTACTTAACTTCTGCTTTCACAAAAAAACACAAAAGTTCTCCTGTTAAACATAAAACCAAAGACAATGTATGATCGTTGTTAATGCTAAACCAGCTGACATGGACAATCATTTAGCTGTTCTGTCAGCAACAAATAATGTGCGTCGGTATCAGACTGGAAGAAACCACCTGCATACCAACTGTGCAGTGACAAAAACTTAATTTAACCGAGTAGGATTTAATGTCAACTCTGTGAAGAAATGCTGTTGTCCCATCCCCCAGTCTGCAGACTCCATCCTGACCTTTGCCACCAGTCTGACCCCTCTCATGCGAGTGGGCTTTTGGCCCCTCAAAAAGGCACTACTTCTAACATTTATGATACGATCTCAAAATAAATAATATGTGGGGGAACGAGAGGCGGCCGAGCCGACTTAAACAGACTGCAAAGTGCCAGCTGGCTGGAGTCTGGAGAAGGTCAGGACATGGATATAGAAGCTGCACACAGATGGTGACAAGGATCACAAGGTGAGGGGGAAGGAACAGGCGCAACGGGGTCATCTGTTAGCAGGAATGTGGACAAGAAAAATAGACGGTTTGATGAGATCCTATTGATCATTATGCCCTTCAACTCAAGAGGACATCGGATCGTAATTGTACCTGTTGATACGTCCAGTCGTCGGGTCGGAAGTCACTGCTGGTTTGCTCGAACTTGAAGTTGAAATGGGGGAGTCTGTGCAGCAGCGTCACCCACCATGGGGGAGTGAAGCTAACCACCGCTGCCATGGCGAGGAGATGTCAACGAGATCCACTCAGCAGGCGGCCAAGCGGGCGAGGATGCTTCAAACTGTAAACAAGCAGGGGAAGTCCACTTCTTCATCCGGGATGAGACACAGTAACGTCGGGAGCAGCTAGCTTGGCTCACACACGAACAACCAACAGAGTTACACTTCAGTTAGCCAACACATTAACCACTTAAACAGCAACAAATACGTAACTTTAAAGCGGCCGATCCTGCAATATATCTTTAAAAACGGAGCACGACAAGAAAGCAGCGCATAACTTGATGACAAGATAGTACGACCTTAACTAGTCGCTCTAACACCGGTGTTTCGGATTAACTGGTTTTCCTGTTAACTGGTGACCCGCTTCCTTTAGCCCTTGCTGCGAGTAGGCGCAGATGTTAAAATAAGACTCACAAAAGGCATGGAACTTTAACGTAAATGCGGTAAAACAATGTTCTCAGGGATAGCTACGGATTTATGTCGGCTTTTTAACAACTCGTAGCAACAATGGAGGCTACAGAAAGTCGGTCACTAGTTAACAGGGAAACAAGTTAATCCGAAACACCGGACCTATAAAGCTAAGCCCAGCTCGTTAACCTGTTAAATAAAACTCAACAGGAAACGTTTAAATCGAGTCAAAACGAAGTCAACTTGAAACACAAGGCTGGTTATACCCGAAATGTAGGTGAAATGGCGGTTTAGCTGCCGGTTAGTTGAGTGAGCGGAGTGTTGAAGGCGGATAACGAGTCTCTTTTGTTCCACTTGACATTCTGCTCTGCAGCTCGTTACATCCTCCTGCAGCCGCTCCTCACTTCAGCTCCAACAACCCGAAGCAGCCGCTCCGACACGCGCATCCATCCAGTGGTTATCAGCGGAGTGCTGGAGCCCGACACGGCGGCTCCTCACGACATTCCCCCAGCTGGCAGCCGACACTGCCCCGGCAGGACTCAGCACAGCGCACCGGGACGCGGAGGAGCTCAAAACGGCCCGGCAGCGCCACCACGAGGCCAGCGCGAGGACGCGCAGTGCCAACGTCGTGGCACGTTCAAGTGCTGTTGGAAATCATAATTGTAAATTACAGCAATAAATTTTTTTCTTTTGAGGCGCTAAAGAATTCCACACTTTTTCAACTCTATGTTTCTTTGATTCACACACCCCACTCCCACCGTTTTATTGTTCACTCTTGCCTTAGTTTCTTTGGTTTAACGTTTATATTATATAAATACAATTTGTATTATTATTTATTTATATTTTGTCAGCTTTTATCTAATTTTTTTATGAATATTAAATACATTTCATGTCACATGTCACTCTTGTAGTACACGAGACTGGTCTTGGTCTTAAGACCACATATTCAAGGTCTTGGTCTTTACTTGGTCTTGGCCCTTAAAGTCTCTGTTGAATGCTCTGTTCTTGTTTTTGACCCAGTCTCGGGTAATGTGGTCATAACTACAAAACTACTTTTAGGACAGTATCAACAATAGTAGTAATCGTAATCATCATCATCATCATCATCATCATCATCATCATCATCATCATCATCATCATCATCATCATCATCATCATCATCATCACTTTATGTGCATAAAACATTTCAAAAAATCTACAACAAAGAACACTTTCAATTAAAAGAAAGAATAATTAAGAACAAAGTCAAATACCATAAATATGCAAACCTTCCCACAAACTGAAAACAATGTCAGTGAAAGCTGTCATAAAGAGTCAGTTCCGTACTACTGGAAAATAAAGTATGCTGCATTTTGCATATCAAATGATCATTTAAAGGTTTTCATCGAATCTCATGGGCATTTAATGTTTTTTCTCCCATATATTTTCTTTTTCTTTTAATAAGACTATACTGTTGCAAACCGGGAGTAACTGAGTACCAGATTTGAACTGGCCTTGAAGAAAGCGGATTCTTCTGAGACATAATAAGATAAAAAAACAAAACAAAAAACAAGCAAACAAAACAAACCATGGCACATAACGTTAACGCCCCTTTTGTTTCCCTTATTATGTCTATGCAACAAATTTTTAAAACTAAATGGCCAAATATCCGAGGGGCTCCTGAACGCATCTTTATTTACGCTGGTAGATTTTAAGAATGAGGAACAGAAAATAAAACAAATGTGTTTGCTCAAGATTATCAAGGAAACACACTGCTTTAAATAATGTGTTTGAAGTGTGGATGTGTGAAGTGTAGACGACATCATGTGACATCTCTATCGAAGCCTGGAGCTACTGACATAAAACACACCCTAAAATAAATACACATACAAAGTTTGAATCACCATTTCTATTTTTTTGCTCCCAACAACAATCTGGTTGCCACTTTATATTGCCCTGCTCCCATGTTGGACTTTAACCAGCACTTACTACAACTTTAAGAAATAAATGACTTGTTTTTTCTCTCCTGCAGGAAATCACATGGAGGTGCTCTTGTGCTCACATGACAGGCTGAACCATGGCAGGAGAGATCAATGAAGGTACAGCGCCAAAACTTCCTATTTTCCAACTCTGTCGCCTGGCCGTTTCCAGTTATGCTTTATTTGCGTGTGTTGGTTGTTTGTGTCGGGGTTTTTTTTCGAGTGGAAAGCCATGTGTGAGATGTGTTTGCGTGTGGACGAACGCTCCTGGTCGTGGGAACCGCAGTGAGCTGACCAGAGAGAACTTTTGGGTACATTGTGATCGGAATGAAGTTGGCCCATCCTGAAAGGCTTTCTCAGTGGTTTTCATCTCGCTTTGACCCACCTGTTGATGGATTTTGACTGCCTCTGTGCACAGTTAATACGGATCGCTTCTGTCAAAGCTGAACCTGAAGCCGTTGTTGCTTCTTTTTTTTTTTTTTTAACCCTTTTTTTTGCATGTGTAAAACTGTCACTTGAAGAATTCAGCAACCTTGCAGAGATATCACCTGTCATCTGATATCTTCTAATCTGCTGTACACTTCTATATAGGTTGTAGACGTCTTGGATTTCTGTGCTTTGCTTCACAGCTTTCAGTTTCTAAATGCTTAAAAACATTGGAAAGTACCATCTATATAGGCTCAGTGATCTATCACCAAAAAAACTGATGACACCTCTCGATAGTCCTGATCGGATATCTCCTATGTGCGTCATGTTGATGATGGTGTTGTCCCCCTCCTAGGTTCAGTTCCTGCCTACTACAGGGAGGTATACGAGGCAGTCCATTGCAGGACAGATGAGAGAGTGCCACTTGAGGTTTTTCAACGGCTGCTACTGAGAACTGATCTCTCCAAGACTGTTTTGACCCAGGTGAGGGAGACCTGTCGGTATGCAGCAGCAAGAGACACTAGAAAGCTATTTTTCTAACGCTATAGCTTTACATAAGTGTCACTTTTAACATTAAAAAAAAAAGTTTATTCTATTATGAAGTCCAATCCAGTGTATGTGCCACACCGATCTATGAATGTGATGCTATGTTTTGTGTCACTGGTGCCTTTTTTATACTCTCATCATTGGCTGGAATCTGAAAAATCAATTGACTATTTCAAAGGTTTCAATCAAAAGAATGAATTTAACAGCTGAAATAACATTTTGTGTTGTTATTGACTTTTAAGAATAGAGATATAGTGGTCAGAAAAGTAAGCAGAAGTTAAGCAGAAGATGGACAAACCAGATGTAACAACGTGTGACACGACTGATTAGTGGTCCGTCAGCTGTTTTCCTTCCCATTCTTGCAGATATGGAGTCTCTGATTGGTACAATAGAGCAATGTTATGAAATGACTCTTGAGTGTGTCACATCTTCGCACTATTCCCGAGCCAGCCCACGATTCAGTCGGATTTTCTTATTTCCTGACTTGACAGTTGTTTCCAGCAAGCTCTTTTTTATATTTTTCATGTGTCCGCAGAATTCAAACCCGAGTTGATGTTCGATCTCAGCTTGTCTTTGTGTCTGTCAGATTGCCGAGCAGGTCGACTCCTCGGACGGATTCCTGAGCAAGTTGTCCCTCTATAAAGCGCTGGCTCTGATTGCCCTGGCTCAGCAGGGAAAGCAGCCCAGCCCCAAACTGCTAGAGAACTGCATCCAAGGTAGGTGACAGAGCTGTAAAATCTTTGCTTAATGAGTAGCTCGGTGATTCCATGGGAACCTCTGCAGTACTTTTAACGTGAGGACATTTCAATCACGCAGGGCAAATGTCACTTTTTTTTTTTTTTTTTAACTGGCTTTTAAAGATGCAAGGCTTCAGTTTCTGTCTGCACTGAGTCACTGTTTGTGGAAGAGTGAAAAGAGAATCGAGCAGTTCAGCTCCTTTAGTTAAATGTTGCTTCATATGATGTGGGCAGAGAAGCCATCTCTCGGTTGCTTTCGTTTGGATGTGCCACGGTCGGAAGATGACAGGGGGCAGTTTTCTGGTTTTCATTGAGGTGCCTATTACGCTGGCTCGATTTATCCCCAAACTTCTGCAACTATTTAAGGCTCCCTCTTGTTATTTCAGGTGTGGCCAGCATGGCCGCCTCCCACTTCCCCGCCAGAACCAGTTTTCATTTGTCACAGCAAAAACTACATTCAATCCATGCCCTCCTTGGAATGTTCTGAAATAACAGATCGCCTGAATGCTAAGTACAAGACTATGCTGGCAGTAGACAAACAGAGCTTTTCTGAATAGCAGCGTTAACGTTGACGTTCCTCACAGTTGGGAAACTCGCGTCGGCCTATTGAGTCGGTCACAGAAAGCAAATATTAGATGTGGGTTCTGGTTGTGTGCCCGGCAGAGTTACCCAAACCTCAGCTCGGGGATCCCAGGGACTTGAGCACATTGAGGATGCAGCCGGCTCAGGACGACGTGCTGACCATGTCGCAGACACTGGACAAGCTCCTGACCAGAGACACGGTGCAAGTGGAGCTCATACCAGAGAAGAAGGGATTGTTCCTCAAACATGTGGAGTACCAGGTCACCAGCCAGGTGAGGCTCGGCACAAAATCCGCCTGCAGACATAAAACACATAAACGCTCTTGCATCTCAGGCAGAATTTAAACTGCTTTTGCTCCATCTTATTTTGCTTATGTGTGAAATGCTCTTTTGTCGATCGACTCTGGGAACTCTTAAGCCTTTTAAAGGTCAGAAAAATAACAATGAGGTCAAAGCAATGTTGTGAAACCGCCTACCTGTTGAGATGTGACAAGCTTGTTCTGTGAAAGTTGTTAAAGCCTTGCTGAAGATTCACCTGTTCACTGTTCAGTTGATTCTTAAATTCTGCTCACATTCATGATATTCGATTTGTTTTAAATTCAAGAATATTATTGTTATTATCGTTATTTCTACTTATAATTTGGTAAGAATTAACTGGAGGCTAAAGAACTGTATATATGTGAGCAACAATGTGTCAGTCTATATTCAAGTATTTATATTTTTATTTTCTTTACTTCCAGCATTACAAAATATCAGTGTACCGGCGATATAGTGATTTTGACGTCTTCCATGAGGTCTTGCTTCAGAGATTCGCCTACAGAGTGGTGCCGGCATTACCACCTAAAAGGATGCTAAAGGGAGGTAGGTGACTCTGCGCGATCTCTGCTGCTTCAAACGGCAGCATGCGACTGACAGCGTGCACACAAACACCCGAGAGCGACGACCTGAGTATTTCAATCTGAAATAGTGAAGGATTTTAATTAAGTGGTTAACTTCACACTTCACCATTTTTGTTAATAAGTGTTTGGTTTTGTGAAAATATAGACATTTTCATCACGTATATGGTGCGCCACAAAAAAAGAACCTCTGAAGTTTGAATTTATAGGTTATTATGGCACTATTTTACTGGTCCGGCCCACTCGAGTTGAAATGGGGCTGAATGTGGCCCCTGAACCGAATTGTGATTTACACCTAAACCAACTGAACCTCCCATTTGCCGCGTCCAATTATCAAACTGGCAATGCTTCAGTTTCTGCCGTTTCACACACTGACTTTGCAGTTCATTAACTGTATTGTGTTGAAGCAACAAAGACACTAGTGATGCACAGAATGAATCCACAATGACTTCCTGTAGCCTGGGAGTGATAATCATGTCAGTGCACTCACATGAGGAGACAACAGCTTCGCTGGGTTTTAATCAATCTGGAATATGTCAGAACGTTGCACCACATGTGTAAATCTGCTATATAGGGATATTTATATTTGCATTTTTCCTGATTGTTGTTTTTTTTTTCTTCACATTTTACATGTAACTTACATAAACGTAAAAGGTGCTTTCAGACAGCCTGTCTGCTGATTGGTGGACACGTGCGATTAAAATCTTGTTCTGTGGCTTACATGGACCATAAGTGATCTGATTAAATCATGATCCAATGAAAACTAAGACATTAAAACATTTCTCATGAAATAGCACATCGGATTGCTTCCCACTCTGCATGTCTATTATGTAACGTCACCATGTGACACTTCACCCGTGAGGTTTCTAGAAAACAGCCATGGGGAAGCTTCACTGGTCCAAAGTAGTGATAATGCTGCTTTAGGAAACGCCAAAAAAACTTGATCTGTCTTGATAATAAATTATCTTCATTCCCGGTTTGCTTCTGGCTAAAGCTGAATATAATGCATATAAACCCTCACATCCTATATTCATGTAAACTGGACAATCTGATTTTTCAGTCAGAAATAATTCAGTGAAATGAGGTTGTTATGGTTCAAAATGTAATGAAAGTCTGTTGTCCATCTATGTGGATATTTTCTCCTCTAATGGGGGGGGTTTCCGTCCACAGTCCTGACAAATGTGTCCGAGCGGGAGTTCATCGAGGGGAGGAGACGTGCTCTGTGTCGGTTCATTAACTTGGTGGCCCGACATCCCTTCTTCTCAGAGGACGAGTTGGTCAAGACTTTCCTCACGTTCAATGGCTCTGTGAGTCGTCTGTTCACATTTCTCCACCATTCTTTGTAACTATTGCTGTTGCACAATGGGCACAATCCTCATGATGCCTTGACCGCGTAATGCATCCTGTATTCACTGCTTTTTTTTTTTCTTCTTCTTTTTTTCTTTCTTCATAACAGGATGTTCAGACTAAGCTGCGTGACAATTACAAGAAAACGGGTGACGAGTTTATGACCAACAGAATCGCAACCCTGGCAAAGGTCAGTCACACGGCGTGTGTGATGTGACCCGCCTTCTTGTGCAATTACCAGCAGTTTTTATTTTTGTTGAAATTGTTTTTGCAGGAATATCTCCCGGCTGACATACAGGCTCAGTTCTCCACGAGCCGAGAGATGATCAGGAATATCCACAACAGCTTCCAGAAGCTGAGGGATCGAGCCGAGAAGATGGCGGAGCGTTCCAAGGAGAATGCAACTGATCTGCTTATGTTTGGCAGAGAGCTCAGGTATTTCATTACCACGGGGATGACGTCAGCTTTACTGTAGTATCCTGGGGTCTCCCAGGTTTGCTTAATAAGATTGTGATTCTCTGTGTTGCCGTGTCTCTTCATGGTTGTTACTCTGAAATGAGTTTGGCAGCTGCCTCACTGAAATATTACATCCTGTAATAATGTTTTTTTTCTGCAGCACGCTGGGCTCAGATGCTTTACCTCTTCCCTCCTTGGCCTCTTCACAAAGCTCCTGGGGGAGCCTCCGTCAGGCGCTGAAGAGCTTGTCGGTGGAGTTCGCCGTCCTGTCCGACAAAGCTGCTCAGCAGGTATTGCCCTCGGCCCGCCATCTCCGCCACCTGCTCTCGTTTGCTGCTCCCAAAGTGGCGCAGGGTAATAAAAGCTGTCTTGTTAATGTCCTCAGGGTCGACGGGAGGAAGATGATGTTGTGGAAAAACTGAATCTTTTCCTGGATTTGCTGCAGTCCTACAGAGTGAGTGATATTCTCTTCAGGCTACTGACATGCTTATTTAACCAAGGGTCTGGACAGTTTCACAGGTACATTTGTATGATGGTGAAGTACGGTGTATTACTATATATATGACAGTTAGATCGTCAGTAGACACATTGTCATTCTCCGTGACGTCTCATCAATCTATTAACACTGACATATGTGCCAATTCGATAATTTGTTCAGAAAGCTCTCCCATCACCTTGTCTCCTACTGTCTTGCCATTCTGATTCAGATAAATACTACCGTCACGATTTGTTTCTCCGGCAGGATCTCTGCGAGCGCCACGAGAGGGGCGTGCTCCACGAGCACCAGAGAGCGCTGCACAAGTATGGCATGATGAAGAGGCAGATGATGAGCGCCACGGTGCAGCCCAAAGAGCAGGCATCTGTGGAGCAGCTGGAATCCCGCATTATTCAGGTGGTTCTCCGCCTGCAGCTTTTCTCTTCCAACATTCACAAGGCTGATTTTTGTGGCTGAAGCTTGTCTGTGTTGCTCATTTAAAGGCAGCACGGCCACGTATTCACAACCCTCTTCTAATTAAAACTGTACTTGTAATGCATTGTGTAACTTCAGGCACCATATTTACATGATATCTTGGCTCAGCTGAACTTGCTTGTTGCTTTGTTGCGGGTTGATAAAACTGGTACTTCTAAGTTTGCTTAACTGCTTTCAGGCTTCCTACAGCAGCAGAAAAGAGTGTGATCAGTCGTCCTTTGTTCTCTGAGCATTTGCGTCATTACATGAATGAGCACTGGAGTAGCTGCTCTGGTTAATAGTCGGGATCTGCCGCAGTTAAAAGAGCCAATTTTGCTTTTCTTTCTCACAAAATGGAACTCTTATGCAGCCAAAAAAAAAAAAGAAGGAAAGAAACTTGTTCACCCTCTGAATAGTTAAATCCATGGTTGTCTTCCGGAGGCTTACTTCAGGACCATATTTACCATACAAGTTAGGAGATATATTATTGTAACTTTCTTTGATGAATGTAGCTGCAGAATAAGAGTCACAATGAAGTTGACTATCAGTTGTGCAACATAACAAAAATACCCCCCAAAAAGTTGACATACATTTCGTAAAACCTACAAGTACTAACTGGAAAAGGGCCAAGAAATTGAATGCACCTCCTTAGTATAAAGTTGTTTCTACATTCAGCCCGATTTCATCCTGAGTGGGCAAGACTGGCCAACTAGTGCCATAATAACCTTTAAATTTAAACTTTAAAGTTTTTCTTTGTTGTGGCGCAGAATATATGTCATAAAAATGTCAATATTTTCACAAAACCAAACAATTATTACTAAAAACAATGACAATCTTAACAAAAGTCACATTTTAATGACAAATTATGGAGTAAATATAGAGTGAAATGTCCCCAAAACATCCTATATTTGTCACCCTTGGTACAGAGAATAGTCAAGAATTGGCACAATGTGAAGTGAAAGTGACTGCAGATGTCAACTCTCCACAAAGAATTCAACAAATGCAGCAATATCTCATCCCGGAAACCTAAAGGTCTTGAGCTTTGCTTCCTGACTGCTGAGTCAGCAGGCTGAAGAAGCTCCAGGCTATCCTTGGCCTTGTACCTGAAGGAGATAAAGTCTCCCCTGTGTGGGCTACTTGTATCAGCAGTGTTGTTAATGTAGAGGTGCAGTTTTCAGGAGGAGAAAGTTTCCCCCAAGTTACATTTCTGCTTAACCTCTGTGGAGAGAGCAAATATGCACTGCAACAGAAGCCCAAAACAATAAAATATTGAACTTTGTTCAGCATAAAAGTGGAATGAAAAGCAATTCAGTTTCAGTTTTCTTCTGTTAAATAATGAGTAGAAATGGATCAAATGATACATGAGAAAATCACTGATGAGTGGACACCAGTCAATGTCATGAGAAATGGAGAGGTCTTAAAATGCCTGTGAAATTCTCACACTCTTGACTGTTACGATTCAATATAAAGAAAATCTCTATTCAGTTCTTACATATTCAATATGTAAATGTGTAAAATAAGAATATTCTACAGAATTACAAGAAGATCAATCCAAACTGTGCAGGAGAGGAAAGACACCCAAGTGGATTATATGAAATTGTCTCCATCAATAAACATTACCTTACTGGAAATACATTATCAAAGGATCAAGGAACATCAAGCAGAGAGAACTAACAAAACAGTCACGTAAACCACACAACATATCAACGTAAAATTAAATGAGATTCCTTTTGGATGGCAGATAAATGAATAATTCAGTCTTAAAGAAAAAAAAACACCTTCAAGACATCAGATTAACTCCAAGACTTTGTGATCACAACAATATCCTCAATTTACAACTCATTTTCAAAAAGGATCTAAGTGGTTTCTAACTTAACTAAAGTTCCACCAGGTTTGTGTGGTTTGACATACAGTCAGGAAATTCCCTGCCATGTTGTCTCAAACTGTGTTTTCTTTTAAGATTCCATTACCAGATTTGGGTTTTTAGGTTGTTTTCATGTTTGTATTCTACTCATTTATGATAATCTATTTGAAATCAGGCATGAAGTTAATCTGAACATTTGTACTTTTTCATGCTTTTTGAAACCATCTATATTTCCAGTGGGGAAAGTCTTTCACTCCTAATGTGAGTTTAATTGTCTCTCGTGTTTGTCTGCAGCATTGACATAAACAAAGACCCTGTTCAAATCATTAAGTCGATAAAAATGTAATTGCATGATTTGTTGGTTTGTTTTGTGGCTCTGATGCATCAGAATTTTCATGACGAGATGATGGTGAGGTTTCCCTGCAATCCAACGCTCTCTTTGTGGTTATCTTTTCTCAAATTGTGTTTTGATGTCAAGTCGTGTGTTTTGTCCTCCCACCAGCAAGAAAATGCCATTCAGACCATGGAGCTGCGCAACTACTTCTCCCTGTTCTGCCTTCACCAAGAGACGCAGCTCATCTTCACCTACCTTCCCATCACCTCGCACATTCTCGGAGCTTTCGTCAACTCCCAGGTTCAAGGACACAGAGAGGTGAAACTAATAACCTGTTGCATATCTTCTTTTTTTTTAAAGCTATTAAGAGATATCGATGACTGGTATCACTGAATGGAAACTCAGGCCCAGCACCCACGAGTGGTCCAACATGAAAACTACATTGTTTTTGCCATTTTTGTGTAAACAGACATTCTAAAAATGTTTGTGTGCAAATCTGACGGTTTTCCCGAAACGAATTACTTTTAAGCCCCCAAACCTGTAGTTTTGTTTCATTACACAATAGCTGACTGCACGGTGGTGTAGTGGTATGCACTATTGCCTCACATTGAGATCATCCCCAGTTCAAGTTTGTTCTTGGCGACATTCTATATTAGTTGTGTCAAACACGTTTTAATTCAGAGGACACACACACAGCCCAATCTCATCTTGAGTGGGCCGAGCCAGTAAACTAGTGTCATAATAACTTTTAGACTTATGTGTATATGTGATGAAAATGTCTATTTTAGCAAAAACTACTCACAAAAATCTCAACATAAAGCCAATTTTAATGAAACGTTCTGGTGCAAAATACAGTGAATGTCCCAAAACACAATCCAGAGTTTGAAAATGAATGTTTACTCATAATTTTTGTCACTTTTACCGCTCATTTGTCAGCCAAGAGGCAAGATTGGAGACTTTAGTGGGCTGGTTTTGGCCCACGGGCCTTATATTTGACACCTGTTCCATGTGCATGAATTAACTTACTTTGTTGTATTGGGCACTCTTGCTTTTCTCCCACAAAAACATGAGATTCATTGGTGGCCTTAGCAGTAATGGACATAGATGATATATTTTATTCAGTTATTAAATGTTTCTAAATTCTTTTCTCTTTCTCCAGATGGGAGAGGTGTGGAACGAGCTCCAGCCAAAGCTCGGGTGTCTTTTCGCTGGCAATAATGGATTGAAGCCTCCGGCCTGAACCCGACGCACATGAGATGAAGAAGAAGAGAAACACTGTCGCTGACTAGAATCGTAGACTGGAAAATAAAAACAAAGCTCTGTGAGCTCAAGCAAAGAAAACAGAAAGCAGAACGCACATTTCCTTTTTTTTCTTTACACATTCCATTCAGAACTAGATTTTTTATTAGTGTTGTGGAGAACATGCATATCAATATTATGTTCATAATTTGCTTTTGCAAGCCAACAAAGCACAACAACTGAGGTGTTATTTTACAACAAATGCAAAGCTGACAGTATATTCACACTTGTTTCTTACTTGTAAAAAGTCTTACACACTAAGATAAGAGAGATGAACTCACAGGAAGGGAAAGTTAAGGTTCTACTCAATGAGTTTCTATCGACCAATGTATTTTTGATGCAGAGTTTAGTTTCTAAGGTTGTTTATCCACATATTCTGGACTGTATGCAGAGCTACAGAACGATTTTATAAGCTACCTTAAAGGCCTCCAACTGTAAATGTTTCAAGGTGAGAATTCTGGGTAAAATAATCAACTCTGGCACCAACGACAAAGTCAGTGATGACAAGATAAGCTATTGACTTATTACCAAAGATAAATCCTCTACGTTCTAAGTGCATTGGAAGAGAATTCCTCTGTAGCTTCAATTAAAAGTCCATCTTTCTTCCCTTTAACTTAACTTTAGGCTGCTTTAGTTGATGACAAACTGCTTAGATATTGTCGAATGCAGTCAGATATTTAAGGATATTTGTGTTGATACATACACTTTATCAGAATATTCGGCATTTTGATAAAGTAAAGAAAGGGATAAATGCAGCTTTTCTTAAAGACGCTTCCTCTCAAATGCAATGAAATGACTGTTGACATCCAGATCAGAGAACGCACCATCTCTCATATTTAATGAACAAATTCTGTACATACGGCATGAAACACTTTTTGGCATTTACTTTAACTTGGACCCAAGAAAGTAACACATGTAGATACTGTAAATATTGCAATGGCGTCTTAATTGTTGCAGATCAATTCTAATAAAATGAACAATGAACATTTCTTCTTGTGTATTGTTTTGCTTGACTGTTCCATCCATACGCATCCCCGTCAGACCTCGTCCACCTCTTCCAGCGTGTGGCTGAGAATCACATCGTGACCCTCAAACTTGAAGTAACCCAAAAACTTCTTCTTCTGCAGCATCAGAGGGAACCACATGTGATCGTCGGGCCACATCTGGCTGAAAGGGATTTGGTCACTGTTGAACCACTGAGGCCTCATTTCTAGAGAATAACAGAAAACAACATTATTAGAAAATCCTTCAATTCTGATAAAGAAATTATCTTCCTGTATAATTGTTCTTTTGTTGTAGTTTTACCTTGTATAGATATGCATTTTTGTAACATGAGGGAGGAAAGGTTTAAGGAGAATAAACAGAATAAAATGTTGAAAAACTAAAATGAACTCTCTAACCTGGACTCCAGATTTAGTCAATTTAAAATGTTGTTGTTTTGTACCACTGCTCACAGTGTACCAGTCAGTATGACCTCTCTGATCCTCTGATAAGGCTGCTAAGAATCCGAAAGTGTTCCACCAGGCTGATTACTGAGACTTCAGCTGCTCCACTGAGATAATCCCGTATCTCCAGAGGCTGGATGAAGCTCTGAGGGGAAACTAGAAGAGCTGCGACACTGGAACTAAAGCTGAAACCATTCAGCTTGGCTTCTGGTCAGGGCAGGTTATACCCCCCGCCCCCTTTTTTTTTAACAGTTTTTAAACAATAATTTCTATTTATTCAATTTTGTTCATGTTAGAATACCTTTAGATTTTATTCCATATTTCTTGTCTCATGTATGAACGTATCACATGTTTGTATCCCAAAGAGCCCCCCCCCCCCCGGCATCCTACCATCAGACTCTGTCGGCTCGCCATTGTAACTGTCCGCTCTGAAGATATGCACGTCCAGTAGCTGCGTTTCCCCGACGAATTCAAACTTAATATTCCCGATCTTCTCCAGCGCATCCACCGTGAGGCCACTCTCCTCCTGCAGCTCTCTGAAAGGAGGAATAAAAAATTCTTAAAAAAAAAAGAAAAACACCACCTGAATTTTTCATTGGGTGGATGGTCTAAATACGTTCACTCCACACTGACACTAAAAACACAGCCGGGCTTCCAGAACACACAGTCCAGATCGTAGTCTGATTTTAGAGCTACAGCGACACAAAAATATCTTTCTATCCAGGCCGATGGGATGCAAGTAAAAGCCTCGGATGAAGGTTAAAAAGGACGAACACAGAGAGCCGGGTTTAGAGGTTTTCAGTCTGTGTAAATGGCTCGACATGATCACCAGCTGACTATCTGCTGACTTCTTTGAAGAGGAAATGAACAAACATTAGCACTTTCATTCATTTAGTATACCTTAGAGTGAAAGCGGGAGCGTAGATAAGACGCTGGTTTATTTAGAGTTTGAGAGAAAACAGGAGTCTGATTGCTTTCAGGGTTTCCTTCCTTCAGCTTTGCAGCACGCTTCCTACTAATAAGTGATTACAGGGCATCCAGACTCAACATCAATCTCTTTTATCAAGCTCACAAAGCGGCCAATCAGTGCTGGCGCTGCACTTATATAAAAATACATCTTACAACACAGAAATCAAGATGATCTTTATTTTCCCCCCATTGCTGCACATTGAAGGTGTGACAGCATGTACAGTAGCACGAGACGCTTTGATGTGGTAATGTGCTCTGTGAAGTCGGTTATATCTTGTCAAACCTGCTTTTCCACCAAGACAAACAACAACCGACGCACTTCTTTGAACCAAAACGTCGTATATAATTTGTTTTGGGGGTTTTCTTTTATACCCATTTCTGTTTGTTTTTCTTTCACTTTGGTGAAAATGTATTAAACTGAGAGCCTGACTAACACAGGTAGGCCCGAGTGAAACTGTATAAAACCCTCTCAGGAGTGTCAAACTCATTTGAGTTCAGAGGCCACACACGACGATCTCGAGTGTGCCAGACTGATAAATTAGTGCCATAATGACCTTTAAAATTGAACTTTAAAGTGTTTCTAAAGTCTCTGTACTTTTCCTCCCATACTTTAAGAATCTCTACATCGCACATCAGTCCTGATCTTCTCAAGCATCAGTAGCCAGAGCGCTACCGAGATTGTTTTTTTGTTTTTTTTAAAGCATTATTCTGGTGTGTGCTCTGTCCTGACTCACTGCAGGGGAAGAGTTTGTTTGGAAGCTGCTTCTCAAAACGACTCTGTCAGCTGGTTTGCAGCAGTGTTTGTTTGATCTGACCTAAAGGTGTGGATGCACACTGACAAATCCTTTGCTGAAGCAATTAGGCTTAACATTTCCATGCTACTGCCAGAAGGGTAGGAATACTTTACATTCATTAAGAGAATACACTGGGACAAATTAGACTATGATGGGACAACACTGTCTTTGTAATTAATGAGAAAGACAGTTTCACATTAATTCAATCTGGTACAGTCTGGCAGTGATTGAGTAAAATAAAAAGCAATTGAGCAAAACACATTATTTGTTTACTTTGTTATAAGAGATGTGCAGAAACTTTAAGTTCACCTGGACTATTTTGTAGTGAATGTGCTTGTAGGTTAGTAAGACTGCTGGTCTGCGCTGAGCCCTCCTCTCTTACATAATTGAAGTGTCCTGCATGGAAACAGCTGGATTCACCTCCTGGCTGCATCCTCGATAGTCTCCCCAGTCTGAACTTTGCCCCCGAAGCCGTTCCACCTTCCAGCCCCGAAGCCCCTCTTCTTCATGCCGAGCAACACCCTGCCGGGCTCGACCACCAGCACCAGGGTCAGCAGCTTGGAGCTCAGCATGCCTCCTGCCTGACCCGGAAAAATCTGGAATCAAATGTTTAGTGACCGAAAAAGCAGTTGCAGAATACAAACGGGACTCTCCACTTGACGCATTCCCTCGTGTGTGGTTCACACGTCGGCGTCACATGATGCGCTGATAAGCAAGAGCACCGGTTGAGTCTATTGGAGTCTCACTCCATTCAAAGAGCCCCATCCATATGTTTGTGAGATCGAGTACTTCAAAATTACGTGTGACTTTGAAATGAGTTCGGTCGGAAACTGAAGCGATTACGGAACCAAGTACACGAAATTCTGTACAAGATAAATTAGGATTTGATTTTCACAACTTTGAATGGTGAGTCGGTGACCTAATCAACAACAATATATATCATGGGAACTACAATTATATAGAAGCCCAATGTCATCATCTTAGTGATACAGAAGCAACATTTCAAACGAATTCGTGTCGTCAGAGGAAAATAATGAAAAATAAAAGTGCAAAGTTGTTCTATTTTTCTATAACATCCATGGATCTTATTTAACAGGGACTTTGTAATCGAACATCCCAGATAGGAACTCTTGTTGGTGAATGTTTTGTAGTGAGCGGACCCACATGGGCGCGTCTTTCCGCATGCGCGTTACTCCAGCGGCAAGGGCCGGCGCACACGTGTTCTCCAAGTTAACAACAATGTGGAGGCAGTGTGTGCAGAGGAGCTGCTTCCACTTTTCCTCTTGTCTGATGAAGAAGAGCAGGACTCCCGCAGAGCAGCGCTGGCTGCAGAGGCAGCTCAGAGATCCGTACGTCAAAGCCTCTCACCAGAACAACTTCCGATGCAGGAGCGCCTTCAAGCTGCTGGAGATCGACGACCAGTTCCGGCTTCTGCAGCCCGGACACAGCGTGGTGGACTGTGGTGCTGCACCCGGAGCCTGGAGCCAGGTGGCGGTCCAGAGGGTCAACTCAGCCGGGACAGGTGATCCAACGACCGGGACACTTCTACGGGCTGTGATCCACCGGACCATCAGTTCAATAATATGTGATGTTGACAAAGAAAATAATCTCTCCAGCCTTGAAGTATATATGATACTAATTGCAACATTGCCAATTTTGTAGATTTCTATATTATTATTATTATTATTATTGTTGTTGTTGTTGTTGTTGTTATTATATTCTATATGTATACAGTAAAACCTCTGATGTAGGCACGCCCAAGAATCCAAGGGCAAGTATCCCCTGAGGACTGAAGACTGGTGTCCTCTATTCTGAGGGACAGTCACGAGGACAAATTGAGGACAAACACCAAATATGTTATGGTTATTTATAAGCACGTAACTGAACCAAGACAAAGATGTATACAATATAAATGCATATATACACATGTAAATAAGACGGACACAAAATAATTATTTAATAAGATTTAATTTACTTTTTGGACCACATACAGTCCAGTTTCATCTTGACTGAGTGCAGCCAGGATTCAGTAGGTGGAGATCGGTGGTACTCTTTAAAAAAAAAAAAAATAATAATAAAAATAAACAGGAAGCTGCACTGGAGGGGGCAGAGATGAATATCCGGGATGGGATTTAACTGGACCAGATCACAGAGGGTACATTGAACAAAGGATGCTTGAGATGACAGGGAAAAGAGGGAGAAGTCAGATAAGATTGACGGATGCAGTGCAGGAGGACATGGAGATGGTTGGTGTAACAGAAGAGAGGCACATGATCCACCCAAATAATTGAATTAATTAGATATGGACAGTCACAAGATCTTTCTCATAAAGTTAGAATTTTTAAAAAGTGCAACTTTTAAATGACATGAATTATGATTACATGCCAGGTATGAACACAAGAAGCCACATAATGAGTCAAGTTTGAAGTTTAAATTTTCTTAAAAATGTTTTACTCATGTTTCCATTTTCCAAGTGTGAATATCAGCATGCAGCCACTTCAGCCTTGTTTAAGTGCAGTAATCCTTCTGAATATCCATCATGTCAGCATTTATTTTTGTCAAAGTTTGTTTATGGTTGCCTAATGATGCTGCTGTAAGTGAGTGCAGATTAATACGGAGCGGCTGCGCTGCATTACAACACAACAGAGATGTAACTGTGATGAAAATCATGGCAGATGCAATATTGATTGTGATGGATTACTAAGATTAAGAGTGTTTATTATCTGTACAGGATTAATCTCGCACAGATGAATGGTACACTAGTGATTGCTTAAGGGCAGGAAAATCAAAGAAAATCTGAATCGTTTTTAAAAAACTGACAACACGTGTTCTCCAGTGAGTATGGATTTTAGAGAGCAAATCATTGGACCATGTGAAAGGCACTTTACAAAAAGATCGTTAATTTTTGATTGATGTATGAACCAAAACAAGTTTTTTAACTTGGATTTTTATTTTTATATATATATATATATACACACACACACACACACACACACAAAGAAATACAACCAGATTATGCTATTTTAGATTAATAATGGTTTATACAAACTCAGCATGGCTGTGAGGCTGCAACGCTACTCTCAATTAATAAAAAAAAAATCAATTATTGTCAACAATTTGCTTGGTGGTTTGTAGGGCTGGATTGGAGCCTCTTATGGGCCACAGATTTCGTTTGACACCCTTTAAGGAGGTACGAGAATACTAGATACTCGCTATTGTCACCTAATGCACAAAAGTGGCATTAGTTTATGCACTTCACCTTTTCACCTTCAACTTTTTTTTGTTTTTTAAATTATAACGCAGGACAAGTTTTACATCTCATACCTGTGACGACATTTAAAAAAAAAAAAATTAGTTTATGAGTAGTTTATGACTCCTCTCAGCCTTAATGTCTGAGCGGTGTGACCGACCCAGAGTCTCTCAGGGTGATATGATACTGAAGTCAAAATATTCCATATCAGATAGTCTCTATTCAGAATTGGTTCACAGTTTTGTGTCTTTCCTGTGGCTGCAGACCCAGAGTTACCACGTGGTACAGTCGTCGGCATCGATCTTCTGAACATCCCTCCCCTGGACGGCGCCCGCCTCCTCTCCTGTCATGACGTCACGGACCCCGCCACGCAGGCCAAGCTGCTGGAGCTGCTCCCGGCCGGCCGGGCCCACGTCATCCTGAGCGACATGGCGCCCAATGCCAGCGGGTTCAGAGACATGGACCACGAGAAGCTCATCACAATGTGTCTGTCTTTGATAGACTTGGCTGAGAAGATTTTACAGCCCAGCGGCTCCCTGCTCTGTAAATACTGGGACGGGGCCCTTGCTGGGACACTCCAGGGCCAACTGTGTGGCGCGTTCGGCAGCGTTCGGAGCTTAAAGCCACACGCCAGCAGGAAGGACTCGGCTGAGAGATACTTTCTCGCGAGGATGTACAGGAAGCCAGTGAGGTGATGATCGCCGGATGCAGGGTGTGCTGGATTCCCTGGCGTGCGCGTCATCTCTGACCATCGTCTCTGAACTTCAGGAAGAGACTCGTGTATTAGCTCCCGTCAACAGATGGCACTGTTGAGGCATCGGTGAGGCTCTGCTGTAAGGCACTGACTCATGAAACACTGCTGGGGATTTTTCATCCCTCCAAACTTAACACAGCAGCAACAGTGCATCAGTAATATGTCAACCTATGGAAGAAGCAGTGTGATATTCCTCAAGAGCCCAGTGCTGTGTCCCCCCCCCCCCCCCCCCCCCCCCCCCTCTCCAGTAACTGTTTGTTCTACACACTCAGTTTGCTATTTGCTTTTGTTACAGAAAGTCATTTACTAGTGGAGCTTATGCTAATAATTTGCACTGCCAGCCATGTAGAAATGTGTAATCATTCTCTCATGGAGGGAAGAGTGGCATACCGTCTGAGTAACAGGAAGTGGGACGATACTGAAGCTTGGCAGGCAGGCGAGTGTTGTTGGGCTCAGCTCTCCGACAGTGGAAACACTTCTATTTACTGGGGAAATATTTCCAGGACGGGAGATTAATTTTTCGGTAAGACTCCTGTAAAAGTCACTCTGTGGAACACTTTAAAACAAATTATTTATTTGCTTGTTTTTGCGAATGTTTGCTGATAGTCTCTCCTCATAAATATCACAGAAATCTTGACTCTGCAGCCATTTTTCTCACTACATCCTGGCACTACTGTGTGCTATATACTTGACTGCTCTTTACAATATAACAACTCTTATTTACCATCTTGTGCATTTGCAATCAAAGCCACCCCCTTTCACATTTTAGTTCATCAACTTCCACACTTGTACAAACAAGCGTGACATTGTGGGAAGATGCTCGTATGTTGTTGTTTTTTTTAATTGCAGCATAAGGTAGACAGATGCGATCCGGGGACAGGAGTCAGAGACGAGGAATGACTTGCAGCATCAACTTCCAGCTGGACTCGAACCAGAGCTGATGCTGTTCAGGGGTTGGCACCTTCACCCTCCGGCTAATAGGGCTCCAGTATGTACAAATAAGTGATTATCAAACGCAACCATGCATGGAGTTGTTAAGTGGGAGGAGTTTTTCCCAGACATCCCGTCGGGAAATTAAAAAGTCCCGTTTGTTTTCCACAGATACACTTGTACAGCCGGGGGTCCTCGGGAAGTTTTAATACCTTTAGTCTGAAAGATAACGATTAAGACCATTGAGGAGGATCATGGATGCAGCGAGGGAGAATATGCAGGCCGTTGTCATTGAGAAGAAAATGATCTGTTGCACCGAACAGGAAAATGCTCCAAGGAGGAGGAGTATGAAAGATTGAGAAATGATCTAAACTTAATGGATGGAATTTGGCTGTATGTGGCCCCGAACTATAATGTCTTTGACACCCCCTGGTCTATAATCTTAAGCACTTCATGCTATTAGAATTTTTCCATTCACCCAAATTTATAGTTTAAAAATAAAATCTATTTCTTTTTTCTTTTACCTTTTTCATTGCAAATGTAGTCCTTTTGAAAACGCAGTCCTTCCAATTACCCCTCCTAAGTTTTTACATCAGATTATTTCAAAAATGATTTTTACTGCTTGATCATTCAGCAAAATTAAAATTAAAAGGCTAATCAAGCTGAAATTTGCACTTATGCAGCCCTGGAAGATACAGCTCACATGCATAAATTAATAAGGCTGCTATTTGGCCTTTTGTGTCTCACGGGTGATGAGTAAAACAGTAAGAACTGAATCATTCATGCCTCCTGGAAAAGAATTAACTGTAGTAGGAGGGGGACTGACCTCTGAAGATGATTGTTTGGAATGAAAGGAGCAGCCATGCCTGTTGATGAAGCTGATACTGAAAGGTGTGAACAGATGACCAATTTTACTTTTCATTACTTGTTGATTATTCAGCCCTTCGCTATTTGGATTTCAAATTATTCTAAAATGACTGTGGGATTTATGTAAATTCCTCTGGAGGAGGCCACTTGGTCTCAGGACGAATGATGATTCATTCACAGGTTAATTCATTCTTCTCTGGCCAGCTGCAGGTTCAGATGTAAATATTGGTAAATTAAAAAAGGGAAACTGGCCAGACAGCTACACATTTCAAATTCAATCATGATGCCTCTGTTGTAACCCACCTGTTTGAGCTGCTTGTTTTGGGGGGAACTTTGCACACTGTTATTAAGGTTTTCGGATGTGACGGAGGCTAATGTCTCTGATAGATTTTAAGCATCTTCTTAAGAGATTTGTCAGCGGCCAGAACAAAAATAGAATTGAATGATAATAATTTGATCATTTGAATCCTCTTTTTGGCCCAAACCTTGCCCTCAAGAAGATCCAAGTCAGTCGGCAGAATGACTAGATTGGGTTGTAAGTTAATTAAATGGGAACATTTACAAAAGGGGTCTCAAACATAAGGCCCATGGGCTAAAAGCGGCACCGCAAGAGACTTCAGTCTTGCCCACAAACCACCAAGAGAATGGGGGAAAAAATGGTGAAGAAAACATTGTTGTTTTAACATATTTCTTAAGTGCAGCAGACACAACACTGAGACTCGAAGTGAGATTTTGCTAATGTTGTCTTGAAAGATGACTACCTCGTTGCTCTAAGCCATGCTGTCAAGGTCAGTTTGTAAAAAGACACATAAAGCAACAGCTATATGATATGGTTTTTTGGACATGTCACTGCATTTGGCACCAGAAGGTATCATTAAATTGGCTTTATGTTGAGATTGTGGTAATTGTATGAAACTCAGCTGTTTGTGGCCCCTGAACTAAAACGTGCGCCACTGCCTCACAGGATGTGAGACTATGAACCTGTTGGTATTTATAGGTGCGCGATCATTTTATTTGACCAACACAACAGAAATCCAACTGTTTGCAAGTATCTTTCCTGCAGCAACAGATTTCGGCTCTTATGAAAGCGTCTGAGTAGAAGTTGGGTCGAGATTCAATTGAAAATAGTTCATCCTTTCCTTTGTGAAGCTGGATGTGACCTTTGGCTTGTTGTTCCACTCAAACACGCCTCACCTCAAGCCGAACACAATGCTCACTATAATTTGTTGGAGCTCTTCAGATTTCATTGAATGCAGCTCCTCGGCATGATGATGCCCCCACCATGTTTGACAGTAGTAATTCAGTGCATTCCACAGTACATCAATTAGTGTCATCTGTTCATTATCTGCTGCTGTCGTCAATACTGTCAGGATTTTTGTGCCTCTCATTCAATAGTTCTCTCTTTCTTGGCATTGACATCAAGTCTTGGTTTAATGTTCGGCGAAGGTCGCAGCTTGAAAGCAATATTTCACATTCTTCCAGCTCAACCTGGAACTCTATAGATTGCTCACCTACTGCTTTGTTTCCACAAACTGCAACCTTCACCCACTTCTCCTGTTGAGTCTCTTCTCAGGTCAAAGTTTATGAAACATTGAAACAGTTTTCTTTTGACAGCTTCCTTTTGGAAATGACACACCTTTAAAAGAAGGATTTGACTGTGTCATGAAAATCATGTGTGATTTCTTGGGTATGTTCATTGACCTTTCATGAAATTAATGGAGAGAAAAACCCAAAAGGAGAGACAATTTTAAAGGAGGGGTCCAGTAGATCTTAAAGACTGGACAAACCTCATCTTTATAGATTCAGTTGTATAACTTCCTTAATGTATCATTATATATTATTTGCACAGGTGCTTCCAGTATTTATTATTATATCACTTGAAACTGAAAAGCTTTTCAGATGATATATTGGGTTGAATAACTTTCACTGCATGCATTCATGCCATCATTTATTGGATGGTTGAAATGATTGCTGGTGGGTTGGATTGTGATTGGATTTGTTCTTATTCATCCAAAAGAAATTCTTCTTGCTTTGTTCAAGAACATTTCACATCTAATTGATCAGCCAACGCTGCTTCATTAACTTTTATTATTTAAATGGTCTCTTTTTAAGGGTGTCAATAGTTCTGAGAAACATTACATTTTTGATTTATGAAGGAGATATGATATCAATATACTCAACTCTATCAATATACTGACCCCTTCTCCACTTAGTGCCACTTCCTGTCAGCCTAATCAAGTATTACCGGGAAATGAATGTCCATGAACAGTTTGTTTGGGTTTTTTTTGGGGGGGGGGTCCTATCTGACTCCTCCTGTGAGCTATGTTGTTGTTTGTTCTTCCATCAACTGCTCGCAGAAGACATTTAGAGACAATTAGAGAAGCCCCTTGAATTGTTTGAATCTAAATCTATTTGTTCCACTGTGTGCACGCTTTTTGTAAAAACTGCATGTGTGCTGGACACCGGTGCAACTTGGAAAATAAAATGCGTCCTCTCTGAATTCCGTTTGGCCTCGTTAATAAAAACAAACAGGGGCTCGCATATTAACACCGTGGCGGTCTCAAATTGACAGGAAATTAAAGAAATGGTAATATCAGTTCTAACCATCGTGCCATTCATTCCCTCGGCTGACCTGAGCTACCAAAATGAATCGCTCGTCTGACAACACTCATCATTCTCTGAGACTGTCCCTGAACGTTAGCAAACTGAGCCGAGCATGCTTTCAGTGACACGAAGTAATGACTGCCATTATGATGATAATTTCATACCATTGTAGAGAGAGAGAGGAAAAAAGAAGTTAAAATTTCAGAAATGTAAGATGGCCACTTTATGTATTTGGTGAGTCATTTGTCCTAATCGAAGGTTCCTTCTTGAGCATCCACGTCCGTTCGGACAGGGCTTCAAAGCAAACCGCAATGTATTAAAATCTGCTTAAGAATAATACTGATATTTTCCTGTCTGGCGCTGCCTCACGAAGGACACGTGTCAGTGAATAATAAAACAATCTCCTCTTGATCTTTGCTTTTTCGAGGTTGCAGCACTCCCGCTGAAAAATGTCAGGAACATTACTGCAGACCGAATGAAGGTTGTTTGCGATACGTGGGGTTAAAGAGACACACGGAAAAACAAAACACCGCCTTCCGAGAACAAACAGCGTGGGCTGCTTCCATTGGCATCATTTTGCATCCTCGGAGTGACATTTACAAGGCAGAGCAGGCGACGGCTACAGATGGAACTATAGGCTAATCATCTGTTATGAATGTTAACGTTGCCGCTATGGCTGTCTGACACTCCTTTTAAGTTGTAAGCTATAAGCCATTGCAAAAAAAAAAAGAAGAAAACATCTGGTGACTGCAATCCACCCAAAATGGATCTCGGTAAAAACAAAGGCGGTGATGATTTGAGAAATCCTCAATTTTATAGGTCTTCTGGTCGAGCAGAAGAAATTCAGAGGTACTGAAAAAATTGTAACTGTCTGTGTTTGTACCGAGCATGAGTAGATAACAAACTGACTGGTTTAGCGATGACGGTAGTCGAGCCATTGAAAACATCTGAGGTGAATCTTGACTAGTGGTCAGCTACTTAAAATAGAAGAGTTCCAACTATCGGACTAATTTTTATTTTATTTTTTACCCTGATTGACCAGTTTCATAATTATAGTTGAACAAAACACACAATCTTACAACTGAAAGTATAACAGCCTGCAGGCCAATCTTTAAAGACCTGCCTGCCATGGTTTGCTGCCATCCATACTGTATTTGTTCTCCTTCCCTGTGGCCAGGTTTTCCAAAAACAGATATTTCTCCCTCTACGTTTACAAAAAAGTCCTCATTGACAGAGACCTGCATATTCCCCTGGTTCAGAGCTGCTATGAGCATGCCAAACTTGGAGTGGGCAGTGTAATGAAAAGCATGAAGCCATGATAGCCAATCAGAATCCTGGAGAAAAAAAAAGCCTAAAACAAAACAGGACGTGGTAAATTGTGATGTAAATCCCTGCCTATCCCCCTTTAGATGCAAAGGGAGTGTTTCTAAATCTCCACTGTGGCCAAAGTATTCAGGAATCATCAGTTGTGGAGAGTTGTAGCTGCATTTATGCATAAATGCAAGTCCTACCCATAGAGAACGTGGCCTGTTGTTATTCCATCTCCTTGTGCGTCTGTGTGGTGGGCGGAGTCGAAGGGACCTCCACTGGAGCTGAGCTGCACATTTCAGGACCACCATCGTCACCTCCTCTGTCAAGTCTTGGATCATTCTACACTCGTCGTCCGTTTACCTGATGTGGTATACTGCTCATCCAAGCTCAGTTCAGGAAGGATTTTTGTGCTTCTCCATAACCTGTTTCTCTAACCCATGTTTTCTTCCTGTGCTCGGATTCAGTGCATGCAGCTCTCCGCTCAGAGATCTCAGCGTGTGTGGCTACACCCGCCCTCTGCTCCAGCTGCCTGACCCCTGCTCACCATCCATCCACTCCAGTGTACTTCAACATCCAAAATAAAGACTTTTACTCCATCTTCGAGTCACTGTTTGGGTCCTTTGTACTCCCCAAACACAACACTGCCCATCTGGCTTATGGAGCCTGTTCACATGACAATGATTTGAAGTGAAAACTGAAAGCTTTTGAGGTGTTTTGGGTGTCCATGTACAAAACAGTGCTGCACAGAGCCACTGAAAACCGACCTTTTTGAAAGCGGCTTTCCAAGGTGGAGCTTTCTGAAAATGCTCAACCTCTGTCGCCATTTACGGTGAAATCATCAGCAAGTCCAAAATCAAACCAACATTTGCTGTGAGTTGGTGGATGTGATCGTAGAGTTTATAGAATGATCTTACCTACATCTCATGGATTTCCAAACAGGTTTATTTGAAGTTTTAAGTAAAGTTAGTAAGTGAAGTACTGTAGCGTTAATCACTATGAAGATTGAATATAATTTTTTTTTTTAAGTGATAGACCACAGGGAGTGGAGATCCCCCAATCCCCCTCTGTAAATCGCACCCTGATTATATGTTAAACACAAATGTGCATAAACACCAAGCAATATCTGTTTCAAATCCTCAGAAAGCTTAAGTATAATCATGTAGCTGGGAGGCAAGAAAGATCCACCTTCCCAATGGGATAAATACATCTGAATGACGGTAAATCTGGAAAGCTTAAAGAAACTAAAGTGTCATCCCTCACCGTGATCATTTTTGTGCATCTCCATGAGAGATTGGATTTCCTAAGGATAAACAAGCAAAAAGACGCTTTAATTAGATTGTAGTAGCGAAATCAAAAAACAGCAGTATTTTCATACGTGTAGAAACAATATAATTTTATCACAGTGTGATAACACATTATTTGGAGCGGATATTTATTGTCATTTGGATTTTGTTTTTGTATTTTGGGTCTCCCCTGATGTGCTGGAGGAAGTTGTTGGGGACAAGATGTCTGGACTTCCTTGCTCTCTCTACCACATGCGGACAAAGCAGAAAATAAGATGGATGCACTATTGGCAAATGATCACATTATTATTCTATAAATTATTCTTGCAGGATTAATTACATTTGTCTGAGATCATCATCTATCCTGCTTGTTTTAGATGATGTTTTTGACAATCTAACCTGTGAGCCTCCTGTGCTGCTCTCTTCTTGTGACAGAAGATTATTTATTCAGTGGAAAAAACGCACACTTACATTAAGATTCCGAACAACACTGATGACATTCCACGTTTCTCTTCTTCATTCATGCACATATCTGCTCAGAGCTGGAGTAGTTTACTGAGGTAAGATTTCATTTATTTTGCTGAGGCGAGGTGAAAAACACTAATGTTGTGACATTTCTTTGGAGAGTCCTTGCTTTTACTTTTGCAGTTCATGAGAAGAGACTATGAATGAGGGCAAAGACTGAAGCCACCCGTTCAGACTTGAGGATGAGGAGATTGTGATTATGTGGTCAGTGTGTGTAAGCTGGCCTCTTTTACAAGACAGCGTTTCAAGAGAATACACATTGTTTCTGTGGTTTCATTCCAGAAAGGTTGTAGTTTTCATGTGTGTGTTTCATGTACATGCTGTTGTTTATTTTTGTAATGATATCACACATATGTGTACACACACTATAAACATTATCAACGGTAAGCACATTCTTATGGACTGACAACAAAGTTGGATTGTGATTACGGTGACTGTCAACAACTAAACTGCCAAGTCCCAGGAGTCGATCATAATCGTTGTTGTTAATAAACTTGTTATCGTCCCTCTACTCATGCATGTGCAGAAGAACTGTTCACTACAGCCGTGGTGCACATGCACAGTGGCAGTATTTGTGCCATCGACATGGAGACGGAGCCCAAGCGTTTCCAGAGAGTGTTGTTTTTGGCCATTTACAAGATGACGAAGTCGAAGTTTTTTTTCGAAAAGTTCCATCTTGGGAGCCATTTTCAAAAAGCTGCAGTTTCAGTGGCTCCGACCACCACTGTCGTGTAAACACCCAAAATGCAATGGAAATTTTGCGTTTTCACTTGAAAACGTTGTCGAGTAACAACGTGGCTTGACATTTCTGCAACTATTATAGTTACACTGTGTTCAGTAATTTGGCAACATTTGTTCCACTTCTTTTCTTTGCTTTTCACAGTAAACAACCCAAAAAATGTTTCAGGAAGCCTCACAGTGAATCCTCACTTTTCCAGAAGAGATCACATCAGAACTACATGCAAACAATGTGAAAAGCTTTTAATTTGTTTTCCATTTAATTGACTTACCATTGACTTACCATTTGTGGGCCACAAGGCCAATCTGCTCACTGGTGTATCAACATTAGACAGGAAGTAAAACGATTAACTGCTTACTCTATGCCACTGTTTCTATACTGGACAGAAACACTCAAATTTGTATTCCAAATATGAAAATAAATGGGTTTTGAAGAAATAGAAGCAATCAATTATATAATTATTATTATTTTTTTAATAAATCAACCTTTATTAGGCTACTTGTACATACACACTTTCTCACAGCTATTGATTATAGAGGAAAAATGCCTCTATTGTTTGGGAGAAATCCCTTGTAGTGCACATTATATAAGCCTGCTAGGCTATAATTATAGAAGCTGTGAATGTTTATCAAATTGAAGACTTTGAAGTGAAATTCACCCACTTAGCATCTCAGGTAATGACTATAAACCCTGCGGATTACTTAGAAAGTGAGCGTGGACGCAGGGGAGTCTTTTGGAGTGGGCTTGCTCATTAATCTTTCTAAAGATGCTGAAGGCAGGACTTGACATGGTTGTACAGTGGACGCCCCTCGGGTTCACGTCAGCGCTGTACTGGGAGCCGGTTGTACGACGGGATGTGCCGTGCGTTGTTTTTTTTGTTTTTTTTTGTTTTCCTCACGTCGGATGAAAAACAGATCGGACGAGCTGTCTGCAACCTCCCGCGGTGCTCTATTGGTTGTTATGGTTGACTTGCCTCATTCCTGGAAGGTGCAAAACTTCGCCTATTGGGGGAGTTGTCATTCTACCAGCAGGAGAGGAAGACAACACTTTTGGCAAAGCTCCTGAAATCCTCTCGGAGCGAGGAGCAGCGGGAGGCTGATGAATGTGGAGGAAAAACATGTCCTCATTGTTATGCAAGAGGACTGAATTAAAGTTGTTGTAGGTGCTGAGCTCGCTTGATTCAAGCTGCGGTTTTAAATATTCATTTAATTTGCAAAGATCTTGTGTTACTGTGAAGGACTGCTCAATTACTTCATGGCGTGGAGGTTTCACTGTTGACACTGCTAAACCAAACACATACTCATGCTTTCACAAAAGAAAAATGTTCATGTTTTTCTGGACCTATTTTGGGTAAACCTTCAAATGCGACATTGCAAATTCAAAACCCGCCCAGTGTTTGTATCCAGGGAAAACAACCAACTGGGATTCACGCAGATTCTCTATATCTGTGTGCATGTTGCCCTGGGATGTTTCTTGCTTTGCGATATCACCAGAGGAACCTGCAGAAACACTTTGAAGTGAACTATATGAGAATCTGTTAATGAAACACTTTGCACCACTATCTTCACTAGAAATTAGGCCTTTAAACAGGACCTTTTGCAGGTTCCTCTAAAATATTATGAAAATACACCGCTGCCAACTCTCACACTTTTTTATTTGACAGTTTTTGCCTTTTATCACAATAAGCAATCGTTTTTAGATGGTTGCTGAGTGTCACAAAACACAATGAAAATGTTGCCATATAACCAGGGCCTAAATTTGACAAATAGGGAAGATGCATGGATAATACATTTATGTTCACTGTTCCACAATATGTTTTATCATATCCCCTGAGTATAACTGACAGGAACAATGGACTGCACTGGCAATATGTTTGAACGCTGATTTTATGTATACAGTTAATAAAAACATCCATTAGTTGGGCTGTTGCACGAACAGACAGAGTTGCATTGCCACAATAAAAAGAGGCACAACACAACTTTGCTTGTCTTATTTATAAGAAACTTAAAACAGAATTCTCGTTATTTCCACTAATACATCAAATCCTGCACAAACAATATCTCAGCTATTAGTAATGCAGTGTTGAGTTTTGGGGGCGCAGATTTTAACCGGGTTAAAAAGCAACTGTTGTGAAAGGAATTCAGAGCAACGCACTTAAACATATCAGTGATAAAAGGTATGAAAAGAACCGGTTGTCTGAAAGATATGGGCGGTGGGAAACGAAGCAGGTGGTTGGTCAGCAGGTGGAGAGAGGTGAGGGGCATCCTGATGAGGGGACGAGCAGCAGCTGAGACCCATTAACCGTCTATATCTGTCGCTGTCCTCCTGCACCGTCACAACTTATTCCCACTGCCCTCGCCATATGGCGGGCTCTGGCGTTCTGCTGTATTGGCTCTATTTCACCAAGATAATATATTTTATTTTTTTGCCGTTGTCCTCCTCCTTTGTCGTTTATGTTCAGGTGCTGGAGAGCCTCAGGAGGAGACGTTTCAAAAAACTCTTCCATTGTGACCAGACAAGTCCTACTCCTGCAGGATGAGCTGGCCCTTTGTCTTCTATTTTATTGTCCAGGGTTTTCATTCAGAATTGTTGTATCATCCACTTTTTAAAGCCCTGTCATGAATGAATGAACATCTCCTCCTATGGTTCTTTGCTTTTGGAAAATAAAGGGGGTAAGAAAAGGTCCAGCGAAAAGAAAACACAGAGCCTGAAAAACAGCCCGCTGGTGTTTAGTTATTGTGTCTGCGCTCCCTTGGGCTTCGCTGCAGTCTTGCTGGGCTTTACTAAGTTGCTGAATAGTGGAAGCGGGGAAGTGAGAAAACACTGAGAGGGCAGCTGAATATTTTAAGCAGTATAGGATGTAGCTAAATGTTTTATTTTTGGTAAAGGAAAATCCGTTGTTGCAGGGCCCTTCTATTGTTTTGACACGATTAAACAAAGACTCAATCTTCATCCTACTTCTATTGTTGTACATTTATAATGCATTTTATTATGTCCTCATGTTGGACATGTACGTTCACGCTGGCAGAATGTGCCGTGTGACATTGGAACTGACTTTTCGCACAACTTCAGGAAACCACCGAGAATTAAACTTTGCAACATCAAAATGCTGTCCTCAAAATGTAATACTTTTTGTTTTTCCAAGATTTGTTTTAGGTATTTCACCACCACCCACAGTCTGTTTTATATTTTCTCCAGCTCTGAGTGGCTCCCTCATTTCCTTTGTGTGGGAGAGAAGTATCCATCAATTGTGCTCTGAAAGAAATCTGTACTGAGCAGGCATAATGTCTGCTCTAAGTTCTTTTTTTTCATTTTGTCACCATTGCAGTTGCATTTTTGTGTGCAGTCATTATATATCATGGATTCGGGACACGGCCCTCTGTATCATTTCCTGTTATGGTTTAGTGAACATGCTGCACACCTGGAGGCTCAAACCTGAAACCCCCACTCAGCTGGAGGAAGGCATTTCAATGAGGAACTTTAGGGCTTTTGCATTTGTTTATGTGCTGAAATGATTTTCCTGTGCCAAGCAATTGGGAAATGTCACTTCCTGGAGTCGTGTCGTCGGTGAGGTTGCCAAGCAACCAATGTAGAAGCCGCTCATATGGACTGATTCATTCAATTTACTGTTAAACGAGAAAATTCCAACTAACAATTTCCACAAAAATCCACAAACTAAATACACCGTGAGAATTGATTGTCTTTAGAGAGGTTGGCAGGCGTGCAACAACCAATAATGTAATAATTTGGGCCCTTTTCAATGTAATAAATCCCAAAATGTAATAACTTACCAATAGTGTAATAAGATATTTGTGCCATTATTACATTAAAACTGGCCAAAAATTATTACATTATTTAGAGTTATTGACCTTTAATATAGATTTGCAATTCATATCAATATTTATAGTGTGTTTGTTTTAAAAAAAAGTGTAGTTAAAAATTATCTTTTTACTTTTTGATCATGTCTTTCTACACTGCAGCCTCCAATGGTGTGTGAATGTGTGTGTGAATGGATGAATGTGATGAGCTATGTAATGCGCATTGAGGCTGTTCACACAGCCATACAGCGCTATACAATTGAAATCTATTTACCATATTGTTCAGATCAACAGTAGCAGATGTTTTGTTTGGAGCACCATGTGTCTAAATGAAGACACACAAATATACTTGTTTGCAAATATTAACACCTCAAATGTGTTGCTTTATAAACCATAAATATTTAATAAGACAACCAACAGCCTATTTCAGCCAAAGTCCATAATGTAGCATAATGAAGGCAAATTAAAGAGATATCAACTGGATGGTATTAATAATTCTCACATGACCAACTATAACATCATCTTTGATAACATCAGCTGGTCACTGGAATGTGATTCAGTCATGTTCTATCAATGCAGCAGAAGCAATACCGTAAATCTTCATCTTTTCTCTTCTGACACAGGAGAACAATGGCATCTTGGCATTTATTCCATAACACTGATACACTTGATATCAATGTCCTTCACTGATTAGATTGTTGTCTTTTTGGCATTTGGGTTCACTAGTAATTCCTCTTATCCCCCCCCCACCCCCCCCCACCCAAAAAACCAACATAAAAACAAACAAACAAAACCAACCTCAAACGTCACACAGTCGTGACACTTTGGTCAAACTAGACACAAAACAATCCTCACTAGTTTACTAGTAAAGGCCCCCGAGGTCATGTGACCCCATATGGATTAAGCGGTTAAAAAGATGGCTGGCTGCGAGGGTGGATGTAGCACTTGAACAAAGAGTTTGAGTTATTTCTAGGTTATAATAATGGTTTTTACTGGTTTGAATCACTTGAGAGCAAATTATGCTGCATGTGACCACAGAAGTAAAATGAGTTTGACACTCCTGCTCAAGCTTTTATTAATGTGCCGATAGTGCAAGGATGTGACTTTAAATGCGTATGTTCGGACTGTGGGCACAGGCCACAACTGGTGCACTTTTTTTTTAATGTATCAGTTTGGTCCCTTATCATCCATAAATGTTTGGAAACAAGTTACATCAGCTTACATCATTATGCATGGATTATTCTGTGTAACTAAAGGGATATCAGCTAATACATAACGTGATCTTTTTGATGATGTAAGCTGGTCATTAACATGTTCGGGGATATGGCATGAAAACAGCATTAACAACAGTAATATGTTTCCAGATCTAACCTAGTGCAGCCACTCACCAAATTCAAATGAGCCATTCACTAAAACATAATAAAATTTATCAGAACTTCCTCTGGAAACAGACATAGCTGCTATATCTTCACTGCATTCATTACATCTTATATAGAGGCACTTCAGCATAATAGGAAGACCACCTTGCTGTACGAGTGACAATGAATTCTATACTTATTTATGCATACGCATGCATATACATCACATGCCAATTATTGCTGCATACGACACGGAAATGAGCAGGAACGACACCTCTCCCCTGCATGTTGATGAATAGTTATTTCATTCAAAACAAAGGCATTTTGCAGGTCTTTGTCAGTCTTAAATGTTAGGATGTGTCTATTCATCAGATTCATTCCTGAGGTTATTGTGAATTTCTCTCAGGCTCCGTAGAAATTGGAATACAAAAGATTGTCCAGTCTTTGTGTGACTTTCCCGGGCCTGATCTAGTTTAAAATCATGCTGTGATTGAAAATTATGCTGGATAATTTCTTTGACAAAGTCTTAAACCAAGCCTAATAAAACCTAATGGTGAAAAATCACCATTGTCAAGGCAGCCAAATTATGTGATCTGCCAGCACCACAACGGCTACACAGGTCACTCTGTCCTTGTCTTCTTCTGCCATCGTTTTCCTTTGCGATTAAGCTGTCTCACGTGCAACAGTATACCTGCAACAGACATGTGGTCATTCCTATGTGCAGGATCTGTCAATATTCATATTTTCATCAGAAACATGCTAATAATCAGATAGAAAACTTGAAGAAAATCAAATGTTTAATGCAATCTTTTAAAACTTTAGCCTGAACAAAGGTAAATAATCAGAAACATTTTATGAAAGTATGTTTTCAGCATTAAATACAGCATGCTCACAGGGATTCATGATCACTTCACATTCTTTCCTTTTTAAAGCTTTCGATTTGCAGTGTGACAACAAATGTTTCTCTCCACTTTCAGGCCGGTGGTGGGAGTCAGTGCATCCAAACATTGAATCTCCGGGAGGAAATTTTTCTCGGTTGGACTTGACACACATTGAACAAATTCGTGTCACAATTCCCTCTTCTTTTATTTAGCTAGTTTATGCAGCAGCAGTGGAAACTCCTCTCTTCACCTGCCTGGGATGATTAGTGTACATACTTTAATTATTCATACTGGTGGTCTGCTGTGACAGTTGCTCTTTTACATTTGATGCATCAGAATACCTGCATTATATTCATAATAAATGATTTTCTTGATCCTTGGTTCAGCTGCCTGACCATACTGATGCATTATGTTGAATATTAAGTGTACCTTCATAACTGAAAATCAACTGTTTCTTTCATTTTCACCGACAAACTATCTTCTTTCAGGTTTTCATTCTTGTGTAACTTATTCAGGTTGTTTCTTATTGTCAATAGTTTGAAAGAGTCGATTGTTTCTGATGAGCATAAAAAGACTGCTGTCATTTCAATCAGCAGGACCATGCATCCGATCTCAAACGTGTTTTTTGGAATGTGGGAAGTTGGCGGAGTTTGCACAGGGAGAACATACAAACTCCAGATAAGCCTGCAATCTGGGAATTGAATCAAGGACAAACCAGCTGTGAGCACCGCACTGCCTGCTAAGCAAGCGGCTATCAAGTGTAAGTGAATGGATGAAGAGCTGAATAAATACATGAATAAAACAGCAGGAGTGAAAATAAGAATGAATAAACTCAAAACATCGATTTGATTTTTTTTAATCCAAAATATTCCAAACAGGAATCGACATCTACATTTAATATAGCTCTCATGTTGAGCCTTGAACTGAAATATAAGCACTGTCTTATTGTGGCAGAGACAAACACCTGCATATACACACAAATATAGCTATTAGCACACTCGAGCTGAATGAAAACAAGTTTTTATTTCACAAGGTGCTAGTTAATCGTCATATTATACCTTGGTTTTGACCAAACATGCTGCTGTCTCCTGATTTATGATGTACGATGAATGATTGAGCATAAAATCTCAACAGTCGCGACAGCGATCCAAATGGCAGATCAAGGTTTCCACTCATCCAATTTAATACCGCTTCAGTTGCGAAACAGATGGCAGCAAAATTACATGCAATATTTATTTTTTGAAGGGGAACATTTGAGGATTTGGTCAAAATAGCTTACCCAGATGGTAAAAATTATCAACACAGTTTAAATGATTTATGTTTGTATCCAAGTTTAATCTTTAAGTAAAGTGCGCAAAGTTTGGCGCATGGTTAAATCAACTTTTAGAACGAAACTGTATTTTGTCAACTACGGAAATCCATGAAGCAGCTCCTTAAAATTTTTTCAGGCAAAACCTTTGCCTGTGTTTCGCTGGTCGATGTGTGCATCGTCCTTTCAAGCAGAGTCTCTGATTTAAAACCTGTCTTAACTTGTCAATACTGCAGTCTTTAGCTGATAGCCCAAACTTGTGATGGCTTCTGCCGTACTTTTAGTGTTTCTCCTGGGGTTAGAATCACTGAGTCTGACTCTCTTTCATCTCCTCATCAATGCCCAGTACAAAGTCTCCGCCTCTTCATCGTCTCATCGCTAGATTGTCCGGTTACCTCCTGTGGTTTGGTCCTCACTGCAGCTCCCTCTCCCGTTCAGATATAAGTGTGAGGAAGACTCAACCATCCCCAGCTCCAGCTGCTTCACTCCCTCGGATCACAATCTCTCTGGACCAGCGTGCCCTTCACCTTCATCCACACTCATCCACACTCCATCATGAGACTCTCAAAACTCGAATTGCAAACTCTTTTTTCACCTACTTCATCTTGAAGTAACAAAAAAAAAAAAGCAATGCATTGCTCATACTTTTTATAGGACTGCATCGTAGGACCAGCAACACTGTGATATGTGCAAAACTGTACATTACTTGCTTTTTGTTTCTCAAGGTTATATGTTGGTGAGAGAAGAAATGTCTGCCAGTGTTTGGTTTTATTGTAATGATTTGGCAAATTGAAAACTGGCCGGGGGGGGGTTCTACATAATTTCTTAATGAATGAAAACGGATTGCTATTCCAGGTGACTCAACGAGAGAACTACTAAGTCCCAGGAGGTACACAACACCTATTTACTATAACCGGAGTGTTCATGAGTCAGAGCATTTCCAAATCATTGTTTTTTTCAGTGGCTCTGAGCATCGCTGTCGTGTAAACAGACACCTAAAATGCAAAGAAAGTTTTCCATTTTCACTACAAAACATTGAGATGTAACCGGGACCAAAGAAGCAATCTGGAGGGGCGAAAGGGAAAAAAAAGTTGGAACCCACTGAGCTAAACAACCATCATGTATAGAAGTGCAACTCCACAGAGACGTGAGTGTGACTCAATTCCTCTTTTAACAGCAAACTTGGACATTTGTTCATGGTTTCACGTTGACTGAAAAGTTGAAAAATATGTCTGGCTGGTCTTGTTATGGCTGCAGCAACAAAAACAGATTATTCCCAGCTGAATACCAGCATATTGGGTTTCTTTCTTTTTTTTTTTTTAAACAATGCCTGTGTTCAATCGAGTGTGTCAGAAAGAAAAGTATTTGATGCTTTTTCGTGATGGTTTATTTTTTTTTTCCCTTTTGCATCATTTTTCTCCACAGGAGACGTGATTTGAATTAGAATTTGAATTAATGAAAACAAAAATGGCTAATGAAGCAAAAAATTGTGACCTCTGCTGAGAGAAGCCCTGTGTTTTGTCTGTCTGTATTAATGCAGGTGCAGGTTTATTGTTTGCGCTGATAGACTTGATGGCACACTGCTGGAGACTGTAAAGTGGATGTTTCTGCAGACAGTACAAACATTATGGTCGCTTCTACTGCTGGTAAACCAGTTTAGAATGTCATTTGTGTTTGTAAAACAATCTTGAATTTTCAAACTATATAAATTTTTTAAATCTATGGCTCTCGCTTTGGCCATTAAAAAAAAAGGATGTTAATAATTGCCTGAAGAAAATTATTCGTTTTAAGGTAAAAAGTAAAGCTTTTCTATAGGCCTCTCAGGCTGGATTCATCTATCACATTAAGTGTTGCTGACAATCACTGTCAATGCAACAGCTTAACAGTCCTCATGAGATTTGTGGCTGTGTTGTTTCAGCCATAAGAGAGAAGAGTGAGGCACATTCGCACAGAAGAACTGGATCATTACGGAGCGAGGTCAGACTGAAAGTCAGAGAAATAACATGTCTCAATTCTGAATGAGGGCAGACTTTCTTTTTTTAATGAAGAGAACTTGTCAAAGTCATTGTTCTGCTTTATTTCCTCTCTTTTGTTGCAATGACATATGGTTCATCAAGTCATCCCCAAAAAACACTTGTAAGATATTCAGACTGAATGGGCCCGGCACTTTGAATGAATATAAATGATATAAACATGTTTAAGGTTGATTTGGTTATAATAAAAACCTAAGCTAAATAAAAATGTGTCACAGTCATATCCCTAACAAGTCTGATTAAAGTTTTATTGCAAACTCAAGGAATTTACCACATAATGTAGATTCAGCATGGAAATACAATAAACGGCGGCGTTCATACTGCTAAAAATAACTCTGCGGATCACATGACTGTTCAACAAATACAAAGTACATTGATTGGAGTTTGGGTCAGAAACAAACCCATGAGAGTAGATCTGAATGAAGTGAGTTAATCAAAGGAGCAAGTTGTCGACAGAACATCCATAGTATTGATGTTCCATAAATAAGATGCATACGCTTTACTCTTTCGACAGGCTTCCTGGTTACTGAGCCGTTTCAGATCAGAACATTATTACAAGAGCGTAATGCTGTGGGTACTTCCTGACACGTTTAATACTGCTGGGTGTGTTTCGAAGAAGAATGCCCATGGCTCAACCGGTGAAATCAACAGTGGAGGTGGATTATTAAGACATTGGAATATGGAAAAAGCTTGAACCATCTTCCCTCTAATGCAGCAAAACGTTTCCTTTCATGGTCATTTTGCTTTTTCTTTATGGTTCTTTTGTTTCACTTTTGGAGTTAATTCATGTGATTGTTTCATATTTGCTTGCATGATTCCAACCTGGACTGTATGAATGACTTCTTTTGGGGGTTTTTTCTTCAGTTGTTGTTGACTTCTTTATGAAAAAAAAAGTTTTTAAAAGTTCACCTAATTAGGCTTAGACACCTCGACTCTTGAGTCTGATCGATCACATAACCAAAAAAATATTAAAAAGCATGAACTAACTATAAAGTTGTAGATGCTGGATGAGAATATAAAACTGTCAAAAGGGAAGTCAGCATACTGATATCAACACTACTTAATCAAGATGCTTCGAGTTCTTCACAAATCCATAAATTCATGCAGAAAAATTAACAACAGAGACGAAACTATGACAGTCCAAAGCATGTTAAAAATGAACTTGAACTTCTTTCAGGTAAGGTTGAACCCACCACTGGCTCCTAATTTTGAATGTTCATTAATATTGAAGCAGTCTATTGTATTTTGGTTCTCTGCTGTGCACCTTGGGCCCATTTTTCTGTTTCAGGAATATATTCAGCTCCTGTTTTCATCAGATGGGACCAATTGAGGCCGGGATGACGAAGCCAGAATCCTCCGGCTCCTGGAGCCTCAATTTATGTCACATTGTTGAGAACTCTGCTAAAGCCTCATTCAATCCCCCCTCATACCGGGTGTGAAGGAGCTGTTTCCAAACAGTCGCTGCTCATTCCTGAAAAGCAGCAAATATTGGCTGGCTGGGCGTGTTGATGAAACACGGCAGCCTGGGCCACTGATAGCAAAACACAACAACACGATTTGCCTGATTAATTTGAAGCTTTATTACTCAAGAGTGAAAGTTTATATAGCTTGCAGTCATGGTGATAACACAATTCTTCCACCGCCGCCTGGTGAAATGGGGACTGCTCAGTCAATAACGCCACATTTGCCTCACATTTAATTCGAGGGAAACATGGCTAATAGCAGCAGGAGAATGAAAAGAAAAAAAAAAAAACATGCAGTGGAGAAACAAAAGCTATAAAAGTGAAAACACAATGCCCACCTTCTCATCAACTTTTCCCACATATTTGGTTGTTATAAAGTTGCACACAGGGATTATATCACTGCCCTCGCTGAACCAGCCGCACACTCATATAGGCTGCACAGTGGTCCTGTTCCTACAGGGCAGCTGCCAGCGTGAGTCACGGCTCAGTAGGACGAAACAACAAACAGCTACAGATTGTTTTACATTGTTGCTCTGGAAAAGGCTTTTTGCGGCACTGCAGTAAACAGTTGTGTTCTATGTGAGAGAGTTTGTGTCGGTTTAACAACGAGCTTGATGGATGTAATTAAAACAGAAAGTTGAAGACAAATAAAATGTTTGTTGCAAGATGGTTGAATATTGAAGACAATGCTGAACAGTAGAGGAAAAATGTGGTTCTGTCTCACATCGACTTGCATCAAAAAGAAGGTAATGAAAGCCGAATTGCGTGTGCAGAAAATTTGATGAAAAGAACTGACAAGAGTAAGCGGGCATTCAGAGGGAAGACAGTATTGTGTGTGGTTTGGACCGGTTGCTTAAAGTAACAGCAAGGCAATGAAATCCATACACAAAGTCCAGTTCGAGTAACTGACGAGATATTGCCTCTGAAGGACACAATAGTTTCTTTTTTTTTAATACTCACAGAGAGGGCCTGCAAAGAAAGTTATTGCTATTTATATTTGTTTTATCTTCCCTCACAAGTATCTAGAGGACAACAAACATTGCATTGCAGAACAAAGTTTAGAAGGTTTTAGTATTTCATTCTGTGGCTTTTCATAAAACTTTCCTACTATCCATCCCACAGAGGTTCAGAGAGCTTTTGGTGGAGACGGTTGAGTTCTGGACTGGACGACAGACAACCTCATTAATGTTATGTCGGGAGCTCCTTCTTGCCAGGGATCGCAGAACTCCACATGTATTCTGTGTTTCTCCATGTATTTCTTATCATGTATTTTTGATTTCGGTTTCATGTGGTGGCTGGGTATGTTTTGTTATCGACTCTCCTCTTGTTTCGGGTGACGGTCTGACCCCGTCGTCATGTCCTGCTCTGCTGCACGCATGCAGCTTTTCTGATTGTTGTCAGATGTGATTCGTCGTCTCTTGTCCGCCTACCGAGGGTTGGTGTGCTGTCCTCAGTCTGTCTGTTGCCAGTTCATTTCACTGCCTTTCTTGTGCCTTTGCCTTCTCGACTTCCTTTGCGTTTCTGAACTTGGCTTTGCGATCTGGACTTCTGATAACTTCCCTCGGGCTCTATCAGTGTCCTGACTTGTATGCTTGGTTTTTGGCAACACTATGTCAATTCTGGCTAAATTAGGTCCCAGGAGAATATAAACTGGAAGTCATGACACTCTGGAGGCCGCCATTGTTGTTATTGTCTGTCTACTCGCTCATGTGTATAAAAAAATATTTACTGTGGCTGTGGTTACATGTGCAGTAGCAGTGCTGCAGCAGTCTACATGGAGTCAAAGTCCAAGCGTTTTCAGAAAGTTGCGTTTTCCATGTTTACACGGAGACAGAGTCGGGATGTTGTGAATAAGTTCCACCTCAGGAACCACTTTCAAAAAGTTTTCATTTTCATTTTCATTGGCTCCAGTGCACCAATATCATGTAAACGGACACTGAAAACACAATGAAAGTTTTGCATTTTCCTTTGAAAACATTATTTGTGAACAGGCCTTAAAGCCAAAATGTTTTATTCATCTTCTCCTTTTTCGATCTATTCCTTGAATCTATAATGAAAAATATGTATGTAATGTAATTACAAAATTCAAAATGTCGATCCACTTTCCTGTTTAGTCAAAATGAGAAATTATTAAATAGAGAAGCATCAGGCAGGAAGCCCAGCTGCTTTAATGGGAACCAAGCCAGACCATTCAAAAGATCAACTCTGTCCAGCTTGACCTGACCTCAGGGTCTAGTCCCAGTAGGATGCAGCTGGTGGATCTCTAACTGGAGACAATTTAGGACAATAAGGATGCAGAGAGTTCAGCGAGTTCCAGCTTCACCACAATAGTCTGATACAGCGACTCCATCACTGCGGTCAATCTCATGATCTCCCCTTCCATCGCATGTGAAGATCCTGAGATACTAAACTCATCCAGCCTCCTGAACATATACACTTCTGTGCTTAAGTTAATGTCAAAGTACATTTAGCAGACATAGGCGCTAAGAGGTAAACTTGGGTTGATCAGGTGATGTGACGGAATGCTACTAGACATAATAAAATTGTTTTTATAAAGGAATAAATTAGTGAAATGGACACAAAGAAGTAGGATATGTAGCTTTGGTTTTGAATAAAGACATTGTGAGTTGGCTGTGGTAATTTCTCCCACTGCAGAGCAATAAGAGACTGGGGTCTTTGTACACGATGCTACAGCGCGGTGCTCTTTTGCACAGCGTTGTGGGGAGAGCGTCCAACAGAACGAATGAGTTCAGGTAGGTCAGAGCTGTTTTTGTTGCTGCTTTGACATTGAAATGTTGCTGTGACACATTAGCTGAGGCGTCAGCGCTGTGCAGGTCAGTCTAACGACTGATTCACCCATTTAGTTCAGCTGAACTTACATCAATTAGTTCAGAGGTGGACACTCTTGGTCCTGAAAGACCACAGCCGTGCATGTTTTCTGTTTTCCTGCGCCTCTGCACTTAATGAATGAGTTACTTTGAAGTTCTGCAGAAAGCTTGCTAACAAGATAACAAGCCACTCGTCAAAATCAGGAGCCTTAACGCAGGGGCACATGGATGCCATGCACTATTGATACTAGCTGTACCCACCTCTATTGTTGTAAACACACATTGTTTTGCTCTGTTTCAGTTAATACATCATAATTAAAGTTCAGTAATTTTCAGTGTTGTGCAGAACTTTGCACAACACCGATTCGTGAGAAGAGAAATGTTTTATGAATTACTGACAATGAAAGGAGGCAGAGATAATTACTTCTTTTTTTTTTTTTAAAGAAGCTGGCATGGAGGGAGTTTGGCTCACACAAATCACTGCGATAGAGAATAATTAGTAAAAGAGGTTGGTTTTGAGATTGAGAAAGTAACTTCAACTATTAGAGCACAATGAGAGGCTTGGGTCCTTGTTCAGGTGGCTTGACCATCACTGGAGTTTCTGTTTCTGTTTTCGAGGTGAACATGAGTGAATAGAACTTGGTACGAGCAGAACCTGGGAGCCAGAGGAGGAAAATGAATAATGGAGTGTCAGGATTGCTCTTTGGACCGGTTGAAGACCAGGCTCTGGTGAGAATATGTTTTATGTGCAGCTGAATAATGCATGCACACTTTAAAGTGGGTATTTTAACTTGGAAATATTTCCTGGTGTCCATCTCTCCGCCTGCACAGGTGTCTGTCTCTGACTGTGTAGTTGGTGAGTGTCAATCGTCAATGCAGCACAATGATGAAACCTTTCACTTTTCACATACTTTTCCTTTCTTGACTTGACCCCGTGTGTGTGTGTGTGTGTGTGTGTGTGTGTGTGTGTGTGTGTGTGTGTGTGTGTGTGTGTGTGTGTGTGTGTGTGTGTGTGTGTGTGTGTGTGTGTGTGTGTGTGTGTGTGTGTGTGCGTGCGTGTGTGTGTGTCAGGCAACAGAGGCATCGGGAACTGCCCGTACATTGGACACAGTGGCACGCAGCGCTTCACTGTAAGTGCACATAAAACCAACCTCCAGCACGACATGAGGCAATATCCGCTCCGCGTGTTCACACCTCTTTCCATCTTCCGAAAACCATTAATACTTTGTGAGACACGTAGCAACAACCATTAAATCTAATACCTGTTTGTCCATTTGCTAACCCAAATCACCACACCTCTCATTTCCACCACACTACATAAAGCTTAATACTTTTCAGCTGGACTCTGAACGTCCCCAGTGGAGGTAATTTAGGTGATTCTCATCACAGAAAAGTGTCCGTCGAGCATCATCACTGTCGAGTCAACTGAAGAGCTGAATGAGAAAATTGCTGCATCTTCTCAACAGGTAGCTTTTAGCGTTAGCCAGTGGAAACTGAAAAACAAAAAAAGAAAAAGAAAAGAAAAGTGGAAATACCGGCAGTATTGCAGTTTGTACTGCAGGATGGCAGCACTCCTTCAAGTCACTCAACTTGATTCACGCTTGAAAAGGCAGAGCAGACTCATTGATTATCCTTGGCAAAAGTCCTGACTCTTTTTCACGAAGCAGGAACTCTTGTCTGCTTGCCAGTGGTGCATCAGTGTTCAGAACAGATATCCGGATATTCTGTGTGCTCATCCAAAGAGGTGAGTCACGTAGCTGTAAGTTGTTTCTCATCATGGCGTCGAGAACGGATCTCCCAGGACACACAGCTGCCGTGTTTTCCTTCGTGCTCTGCCGCTGATTGTTGACATTGTTGCACATAAAGCAATCGCAAGATTGCAAGTTGTGAAAAAAAAAAAAAAAGGATTGAATGGGATGTCACTTTTAATCAGTGTAATTGTGGACACTGACAGAAATAGAGGACAGAGATATGACTGATGATCTGGTGCCAAACGTGGGTCCGTCGGAGCCAAGCCGGAGTCGGTGCACAGGCAAGGCTCGGTGTGACTCTGTATTTAAGATTTTTAATGTCTATTTGTTTTTAACCGTGTTGTCAGGGATGATTTATGTGGACACTTTGATGGATGCTTTGTTGAGATTCAGCAGCATAAAATCAGGTGGCATTATCCATGACAAAATTGAAATTAGCTCATTCTCCCATCATCACACTGGATGTGCAATTGCAGTGACGATGAACAAGTAACCTATCATCAGGAGACCAGTCTTAAATGAGGGAAGACAAAAACAAATCTACTCTGGTTGAGCAATTTCGTGCATCACCTTAATTGCATTTCTAAATCTCGTGAGAAGGCTGAAGTGTTCCCTGAAGATATTTCTGCTAATCTTTTATTGAACATGTTTACTGGTATTCAAATGGAATCATATATATATATATATATATATATATATATATATATATATATATATATATATATATAACGTGTGAGAAGATGGTAATAGAAACAAGGATTTCATTGCATGTATTAATGCATTTTTCCACAGTTGAAGTATGCTTTGCAATGTTATTTCTCATTTAGAGAATGCTAAATCGTGTACATGACCTTTTGGAAGCGAAAGCAATAATGAGACAAACAGATATCCATTCATCATAAATACTGCTTCACCCTTCTGATGGTCACAGGGTGCCGGAGACAGACAACCACACACACTCACATTTAAAGCTACAGACAAGTGTTAATATCAGGTGAACATGAACATTCATGATCAATAAAATGCACAGATGGCATAAACGTCTTTCACTGCCAAATAACAGTTCGCTTTCTCTTGTGCCCAATTGGCGCTGACTGTGATTGTGACATGTACATCGAAACAATGAATATATTGCACATGTTGATATCACAACAATAATGAGTTTACAATCGATTATGGAGTCCACATGCAGGTTTCTGAACAGCACATAGCAAAAGGAGAATATGTAAACAAGGGTCCAAAAGAGTAACACCTGCAAAATTCTCTCTCTTGAGGGTAAGTGCTTACCATTATGTGAGATGTTAACATGACATGTGTAGAAACCACAAAATATGATTGTTCACATTGATCTTATATACTAAATATGTATAATAGTCAATTATGGTAGTTACGGTTATAATGAAAACATCTCAGATTGAAGACATGCCTTTGGCTAACATCACCCAATACTTTTTATTGTCTTTCTCAAGAAGTGCCCTTAGAATTGTGTATATATCTGTGTCATTGAAGTGTCGCTGTGAGACATTCGCTGAGCTGTCAGCGCTGTGTGGGTCAGTTTATTGACTGATTCACTCATTAGATTCATCTGAAGTTGCATCTGTTTAGTTCAGAGGGGGGCACTCCCGGTCTTGAAAGGCCACAGTTCTGCATGCGTTCTGTGTTTCGTTGCACAAGCGTCACTGCATTTAACGAAACGTTTCACCATTAAGCGCTGTGAAAAGCCTGATAACAAGATAACAAGCCACTCGTTTCAATCAGATTTGTTGAAGGAGGAAGAACGAGACAAGTTGTGCCAACAGCGGTTCTTGAAGGATAAAGCTTTATGAACTAATGACAATAAGAGGAGGTCGCAACAAAACGGCTGAGATAAGCAGCAGACATCCAGACAGCAGCAGACAGCTCCTTGGCCCCGTTTACACAACCACTTTTCGAGCGAAAATGCTCAATGTTTTGAAAATGATGATGCTTACATAGAAACGGAAAAAATTGTTGAAAACAATGTTGCTTGCATGTTGAGACAAATGATCAGTTTGGACCAAGAGACACAGCTGTTTTCATCTAAAAACTTAGTGTTACAGCTTCTAGAATTTCTTTATAGTAATAAGTTAGAAGTCCGATCAAGTCAACTTCTATATGATTCAGTTTTTGGATGACAGAATCAGTAACGAATATCGACATTTTGATATTACTGGGTTACACACTTTTAGATGATTAAAATATAAGTATTCTCAGAAACATTTGGTTCAAAACAAATAACTAATGGTAGAAAATGTTTTTCAATATTGGTAGCTACATCTTTGCCGGGTAACGCTGGTGTGCAACGCTGGCCTGAGTAGTGTGACTTAATCCCATAACTTATGATAAGTCAGGTCAGGGGAAAAAATCCCACAGCATGGGGTCAAGCTCAACTTTGTCATTTTCTGTTGTTTCTGCACTCCTGATCACAACTCAACTCTTCAACGTAACCTCACAAACGTTTATGAATAACTATATTATTCCACCGATAGAAATAGTGCCCAAAATATAGCTGCCACACAAACAATTCCTCTCATCTTACATGTCAAACCTTCTTCAAAGAAAATGCCCTCATTTCAGCATTTCAACCAAACAACTAAATTTCATCTTCCACTAGTTTGTTTCCTCATCATCAGTATCTTGCTGAACAGCTCTGAGCTGTTGCTCTGAATGTCTCAAATTGGTGCAATAAAGAAGTTACATTTTTATTGAGAGCCACGTTGATGGATCTTTAATGATTTTTAATGATTTTTTTTTTCTTTGCAATTTTATGTTCATTTAAATTTGCCTGGTTCATTAATAACACTCTATGGTGTGACAATATGAGAAGATACTTGTGTTCATAACTGTTTCACCCTGAAATTAAACAAAAAGTCTGAAACGTGTGACCCAACTTTAACTCTCAAGCAGTAAAAAATAATGTGATTCTGGTTTAAATGATGTCAGGAGACATATTCAACCTGAACACTAAAATTCCCTGCGGTTCATCAATATAATCATATTTCACATTGCTTTCCCAGCATGCATCATCATCATACAGCAATAATCTCAAAACTTCAGTGTTATTATTGTGGTTGACTTGGCTTGATTGTGAATTTTGAGCCATGGGGAGTTTAGAAAGTGAATATAAAACTGCAACAAGTTCAAAAGAAGCAACATGTAACTTCATTATCGGCCTTATTTTTTCCACATCAGCAGCTTGTTTGCCAAAGTTATGAAACTTGTAACTCATCTTCTTGGGACCAGGCTCATTATGTTACACTTAGCAAAACAGTCATTCTTCTCCTTTTTCATATCATTCCTGCTGAGGGTTTATGGTCAGAGGAGCTGCTGATTGTCGTATTACAGAGATAGATTTGAATAACTGCCATGTAAAGTCATTAAACTGGAAGTAATAGGCATGTTATCTCTGATTATAAAGCACTGGAGGAGTCCTCTATTTCAGTTGCTGCTGTATGAAGCAGCTCAAAACTGTTTCGATCGTGGCACATTATAACCTTTATGTTTTACACTAAATCCAATAGTGCCTTGGATTTATTCTTGCAATATCAAGAAGTTTGCAGAACACAACACCCTCACACGTATCTGGGCCGCCATTGTAAAACATGTATTTATTGGCTAATTTGTGCCGTGATTAAAGAGGTATGAAATGAAACTCAGTCACTCAATATGCCGTCAATAATAGTTCATTATGATGATTAAACGGTGGCATAATTTAGTGGAAGATCAGCATCACGCCTCAAACTTTACAACTCGCTCCACATACAAAAAGTATTTTCAACTTTAAATGATTGACTGATAAGAGTAAACAACATTATGACGACAGGTAATTACTTCATGTCTTTATTCTGTGTTGTAGATATACTGTAGCTGCTGAAGTGATAAAGCTGAACAGAACTGTATTCTGAAAAGAACCACTGTGACAAAACAGTCAAAATGACTCCAAATGTTTTCCCTTCGTCTTAAGTGCAAACATGGAACTTTAATAAAAAAATGTTTTTACAAAACCTGACCTGAATGTTTAATAAAGAAAAACAAGTTCTATTAAAACATTAAGTCCTTTATATAAAGATGCCTCTCGGTGCAAAAAATGTGAAATGTTTCAAACCCATTTTCTTTATTGACCATGCATATTTTCACTTCAAAATTTATTGTGGCTATGGAATCATCCATACAGAGATGGCATTAGGCGCCATTCACACGACAACGTTTTGGGTGAAAATGCATCATTTTGGCATTGTCATTTTTAGTAAAGTTCTGTGTAACAATTAAAAAAAATTATGCTAGTTTGCATAGAAATGTCTGACACTCTGGAAACAATGTTTTTTTTCCATGTCGGGCCACTAGTGAGTGCTGTTTTAAAAAAAATAAAATAAAAAAAAGTGAAAATATTTATAATGTTGCTGTGTAAAGGCGGCAAAGATTTTCTAAAATGAAAATGATGAATATCCAATTGAAATGTCATGCAAACAAGACTTTAGTGCATGTTTCTTACAAATTCAACCTCACAAGGTGGTTTGTTTACTTTTCAACCAAAACGATGACTGCTACTCTGACTGAAACTGTGTTGTCCCCAGTAAATAAACCACAAATGATTCTTACTCCTAATAAAAAACTGAGATCAAGTTGTCTTTGTAATGTTACCCCGAGGGCCAGATTAGAACTCCTGGAGTACCACAAACCAAATCTTTAAATCACCTGATCTTGTCTGCGCTCTGTTTTTCTTGGTCACTAACTACTTCAAACTGAGCAGGACTGTATAAAACTACTCCTACACAACTGCCACTAAGTACACAAAAGTACTTTCAAATCAATATAATAACATTTTGGTTAAATTTGCACATAATAAAGCACCTGCTTCTCGTCTGAAGAAAGGAAAACGTGTCTTTAGGGGTCCTGAAACGGAAAAAAATTAATATTGAAATGCAACCGTATGAGCCACACATGAATGAATTCAAACTGCAGTTAAAACATTTACCTCCACCAGGCTTCAACCACATTGCACCACGTTTTACCAGCATTACAATCTGCTGCTCATTAAAAACAAGCTCAGCAGGGTGTTTGCGCTGCTTTGTTTATACTTTAAATATTTATTTTCCTCCAAGAACCGCTGCAAGCATTTACGACAAACCACAGATGAACTATTACGTGGATAAAAGGTAATAAAGAGACGCCATGTCAAGTTTCTGCTTCCACTACACGCCTATTAAGTCTGTTTATTGTTCAGAGGCTGGACGGAAGAACTAAAGTTGTATCAGCGCATTGGTTTTTTATTCCAACACTTGATTCTGTGCTTTTCCTGCAACAGTTCAGACTTGAGCATTGATTTAAGCCTGCAAATTAGTTTAGATGGATAACTGGAAGTGATCACATGAGGGATATTCTACACCAGTGCCTCCTGATTCTGATGCAGGAAAGCCTCTTTCCTGCATGCTTTAAACATCTCCCTGCATTTGTTATCGCTCTCCTGCAGAGCCTTATATATCTTATATTGACCCGGTCGGCTTGAATAAGGTGTGTTGGAACTGCAAAACATGTGAACCTTGCAGGGAATGACTGTCCTGTAAGACCAGGAATTGGAAACGCCGCTGTTCTGAGAGCTTACTGTCGCCAACATTCTTTTTCTAAAAGCATTTTCTGCATCTTTACATTGATTTGGAATGTTTCATCACATGTTGCATGTAAAATGATCTTTCTTCAGGGAGTAACTGTTGAGCTCGGGTCCGCTTCCCTTCCACTCATACAAAGCTGGACTCAAATCCAGCATTTGTTGACTGAACTGCTTTTGTTTACTCCCGTTCCAGCCCATTAAATCCATGTGAGGGTTTGAAAAGGACACTCAGAGTTGTTGATTTGAAACAATGGCATTTCAGTCTCATAGAGAGTCACACAAGAGGTTGCCATGGCTGCTGTTGATCTTATTCACGCCTCTGCAATGTGTTGAAGGGTTTTTACATAGTGTTGATCGGATCGCTGCTGTTTTAGTATCAGTTGTGACCTACCCTGTTGTTTAAGTTCAGCCGACTTTTCCTTCTGGTTGCTGGCCGTTATGTGCACTAAAATACTTCAGTGAAGCTTCCGTAGCAGTAAAGTATTTCTCTGTGCCTTTGTTTTTAATTAAGCTTCATCTGCAAACTGGGCTGCACGTCTCTGGAAGGTCCATTCATCTTCTTGTCATACACACAGTGTGGACAAATGTGGTATTTTGAAGACAAAAGGGACAAGATTTGGATTCCAGAAGCATTCTTGTTTCAGTTGTTTGACTAATCACAGTTGGGTGACTTTAGGACATTCGCAGGTGAACATTTAAAATTGAGGGCTAAAAAGGCTCAGCATCCAAAATGTAATCTCGGAACCCACTGGTTGTTCTCTAATGAGGATTGTGAACTATAGTGGCTTTCTTTTTTTGCATCGATCAGCATAGACTTGGGTATATCCTTGATAATTTGATAGCTTGAGGGTTCTAACATTGATAAAAGTGTAAATATTGATTGATGTGAAGACCAGAAGGTCTCACTTCACTACACATGAACCTATGAGAAAAGAGCTTATTGTCTGTTGAGGAACATTTGGAGACGTTCACCACACCACAGTGCAGTGGTGGACACTCTTAACACAATGTGAAAAATTCTAAGATTTGATAGTGGGATTAACCCCCATGTGACTGTAAATTAACCCTTGATTGAAACGTGCTATTTGCCCCATTCTTGATTTCTTTTGTGTGTGTGCATATTTGTCATACTTGTTGTCATGTTTGCATTAAACAAGGTAAAGCTGTTCAAACTTACCAAGCCCTATGAGAGTCAACATCCCCAATGAAGAATTTGGGACAAATTCCAAAGAGTCTTTCAGATTATGATGCAGCAAAGTAGCCCCAGACCATCATGCTATTGCTCCCACCTTCATGTCTGACTGTTGGTAAAATTCTGTCTTTATGAAATGCTGTGTCAGTCTTGCTCCAGTTGTAACAGGACACACCTTCCAAAACGTTAAAATTCTGTCTCATCAATCTATGTTATATTTTCCCAAATGCCTCTTGTGAAGGTTCACCACTGTTCCAAGCATGCAGGGTTTTGCAATTGATGCACCACTGAATAGCATTTACTATATATAAGTTGTTTGTGCCCCCTCATATGACTTATCCGTCACACTACTCCCTAACAAAGTGCACTTAGAAAATAAACACGGAATTTTTTTCTTCTTCCCATTTTTGCTGTGTTACTGAACCAATTGATTGCATAGTATCATTGTAGTGCATGTAAATATGTCGTTGAAATGACTGAATACATTTCCTGGCTTTCATCCCAGTCTATTTAACATGTAATAGGTGTCAGAAAATTGTTCCATTAGTTGCTTTGAGAACGTGTATTGAAATGTGACCGAGACAACTTTAGATCCTCTTCACCATTATCTGTCCCTTTTCTATACAGTGAAAATAACCCATGGGTATCAGATATTATAGTGATTTTAAAGTGGCAAAGAGTATTTGCTTTTCATCTCTAAGTTGGTTGATGGCCACACTTTGATGTTTTCCAATTATTCTATTGAAATGGAAAAGGAAAACAACCTATAAATGTATATGAGATATAATGGCAATGCAAGTTTTTCACATGTGTGGGCAAAGAGCATCCAAGAAAGAAGGTGTTGGAATTTGTACCCGTGTTCCCCTGAATTCCTGCATGTTCGTTGATCCGGGAGAGGCAGAAAGAGCGTTAATTTCTTCAATAGTGAATTTAATAATCACACAAACAAGAGATTACAAAAATGCATATCAGATTACATAATGCTACAAAATTCCATATATCAGAGTTGCATAATACGCGCTCGGACCGTTCTTCCTTGCAGACCCAAGTATACAGGCCGGGTTTACAACGAAGAAGGGCACAGCTGCAACGCGTGGTTCATATTTAGACATTTGCATACGCCACCTCAACCTCACATTGGTCAGTTCCCCGTGATGTATGCGTTGCTATGGTGAAGTTGCTATTCCTTTGTCTCCAAAACTGCTTCAAACTGGTTCTTCTCAGAGCTTGACGTTCTGTGGGACCAAAGTGACCTCTGACCTCTTATCTTCCCTTGCAAAGTGGAGCGCTGAGGAGACATCGCCAACCGACTAGGAAAGTCCCTGAACTTTAATTTATAGTTTTGTTTTTCCCAACTTGAGCAGTGGGAGAAATCCCAGCTGTGTAGGAAGATAACTGAATACAATATGTTCAGTTGTCCCACAGAACACAAATGTTTAACTTCTATATTCCTTCAATTGGGAGACTCAATTATCACATTTTTGTGAGAACATGTATTTAAAGTATTAAAGTAGACGATATGCACCAATCACCCTGAACATTATGACCGGGTGAAGTGAATAACAATATTTATCATGTCACCTGTTAGAATATATAAGGCAGCAACAACTGGAGGTGCTATGAGTAGAAAAATGAGCAGACTAGAAGGAATGAGTGAGTTTGACAGTGAGTGGGTCAGAGCATCTCTAAAACTGCTGTTCCTGTGAGGTGTGTCAGCCTGTCAAAAGTAGTACAAGGAATGAAAAGTGATGAAGTGGTAACAGAGTCATTGCTGGACACCGAAAACTTTTTTATCACTGTATCATGACATATGATTGGTTAAATTTGTGTCTGTAATGATCAGCTGTTGCCTTCAGTCAAACTTTAGTTACATTTTTGGGGTCCGTTTACACGGGAATTGTGCTTGGAACCACTGAAATCCCAACAGCTCCCAAGGTGAAACCTTTAGGAAATGCTCCAAGTCCATCATCCTGTCGTTGACAATCACCTGCAATAACAATAGACTTCATGTTCGTGCACTCCCATTGTTAATGTTCAACGCATATGGAATCATGCCACAGAAAGAACACTTTTGTCTTTTGTACCCACTGCAATGGACAAAGGTTTTAAATGTAACACTGTAGCAGGACATTAAACACACAATAGATTTCACTCATGGCTGCAACAATATTACTAAACTAAACTAAACTAAACTAAATTACAAAAACACAATAAAACAAAACCACAACTACCACAATAAGATGAACATAAACCACAATAATGCCATTTAAACTCATTGAATCATTGTAATGCTCCGTGATTACCACAGTATTATTGTAGTGTAGTTTCATAACAACAACAAACAACATCACCGACTGGTAGCCTAACATAACATTGACATCTTTTTCAGTGTCTCTGCCATTTTCATCAAATCCAAAATCGTTTTCAAAACATTGTTGTGTAAACAGGAAGCTTTTCTGAAATGGAATCGCAAAGCTGAAGCATTTGGACATGTTGTTGTGTAAATGGGCCCGAAGTTGAAGCTTCCCCCTAAAATTGGCTGTGGAAACATTTTCAAATGATCTGATTGGATTACATTGTCTGCTACTTACTGGAGTACTTTGCTACTTGCTATCCTCCCATAAACTTAAACCATGAAGACCAAACTCCACAAACAAAAGTTAAACATTTGTCAAAATCACAATTATTTGATGTGATTACTCATTGACTACAGAAACATTATGTACTTATTGAACAGGTTTTTCTTGAAGCTCTTCTTCCTAATTTTGGATTTTCTTGGACCTTATAAATAATAATAATAATAATAATAATAATAATAATGATAGACAATTCCACAGCCATTGTTTGGGAAGCTTCAAGGGGTTTTGGGGGTTTGATACATTCAAAAGCCAGCCAGAGACATGACTTGAGAAAGGTGACACTTTCTCGACAGGATCTTCGCGCACATACAAGTTCAGAGCATGCTCAGAGCCGATTCTCTCCTTGCAGGACACAATGTGAGAAATTGTCCACAAGATTGTTGCGAAGGTGCTTGCAAAAATAATATACACGTCTGGCTGGCCGCAGCTTCCTTAGATCTCAATCACGGGTACATTTTGGCCTGCATGGCCCAAAACAACGGATGAGCTACTGTGCCTCAAACGGCTGCAGAATATAGATATTGTAAAACATACGCACAAAGGGAAGGTTATAATGTTTTGGCTGATCGGTGCATGCATAAACCAAATGCAACACAGCTGCTCATGACAGCCGGAAGGATTTGTCTCGATAATTGACACCCAGTTAATGAGTTAAGTTAAACTATGTCCTGCAGCAGTTGTCTGTCTTTCTTTCCTCAAATTCAAGCCTTATTAGTTGTCTGAATTCATATAGCAAATGTCCTTTGAAAGATAAACATTGGCTTTATTAGCTCATGCTGCTGCTCCAGTAACTCCTGCTTGTCGAGGTGTGAAACAGTCCTCGGTGTATTACTCCCTTATATCAGACACAAACCATTTCAGTTCCGCAAATTGAAAATATGCAAAAGTCTTTTCTTCTAATGAAGTATTTGTCAGTTTAAAATTTCCTTCTACATATTCATTGAAACTCCAGGGAAGAGAATTACTTTTTAGGAAGACTTACTGGTTCGGATCCAGATTCAAGGTGAGGGAATTGAAGCAGTGTTATATCATTTGTACCCACAAAGCTTTGGAAATAGAAGTTATTAAAGTACTTCATGGTGTAATGTTTAGAAGTGAATGAAAGTTTTTTTTCTTCACAAAACTGCTCTGAATTATTATTTTTGTTGTTTTATGATGAATATTGTCATAATACTAGCAAGTGTGATGGCGATGAATTTTACTTGAATTCGTCTTTTTGCTTTTCAATAGCAACAGGGATTACTTTTATTATTCCTACAATTTGTTCTACAGTCAAATATATCCAGATCTTGCAACAGAGAAAGGGAATAACACAAAGGAGTAAAGAGGAATCAAAATATACTCAATTTAAGATATTGCATTAAGAAAACTAAATTAGGTCACAACACAGAATTGTATACTGTATATTGTATATGCAAAGGAAAATATATACACAACATAGAGTGTCATAATATTAAACAATATGAAATAATTCACATAATATGGCATTAGAACTAAATGTAATCTCACAACATGGGATGGTGAGTAGCCTACAACATATTTCCAATATACTATAGGAATAGTATATAAGCAATACAGACATGGTCATGGTCATATCTTTGGATAGCTGCATTATGTTTTACTGTCTTACGGTTCAACTGTACATGCAACAGTTGTGTTTCAAAAAAAGGTGCACCACACTGTGGCTGACCACATTTGATATCTTTCTTGCAGTTTAATCTTCTTTTTGGGATTTGCCAAAAATTCAGTGAGGCCCATCCGCCACTCACGAAGATAACTGGTAAACTTCTCAGACAGACCAACTGAATGTCATGCATGCTTGGTCTTCTTTGATCAAACTGGAAAAAAGAAAATAACAAACACCGTTATGCCCCAACTTATTTTTTATTTTATTTTTTAATTTTCTGATAGATTGCAGTGGATGAATGCATTTCAATAAATTATTGCTGACGTTTTATAATTTATTCTGTAAAAAAACAAACAAACATTATTGTTGTTTATTTGTTTTTTCACTTTATTGACAACTGATGCATTACTGGTTGCCACACGGTGTCTCACAGCTTAGCCAGCAGAACAAAAAAGTATTAATTTACAAATCAAAGTTCACAGTAAAGAAAATGCAGTTCTTATTTATGTTTTTTTGGTCAAATTTTATTAAAATTTAGAAAAATAACCCCATCTTATTGAGCAAACCTGTAGCAACTAATGTCTTGGCCCTTCATGGCAGTGCAAATTTTTTTATGGAGCACCTTGTCTTGCTCACTTCAGGCCACGTGCACATGTATGCAGTTTTTTTTTTTTTTCAATGGCTATTTCCCTCTCTACGTTTATTTAAAAAAAAAAAAAATCTTCATTTACACTGTCCCACATATACAGCTGGTAAGTAGAAGCTGCGTTTATGTGTAAAAATGCGCAGCCCAAACACGGAAATATCACCGTTGTTTTTTTCAGATACCCAGGTGTGTGTGGCCTCAGAGAGAGAGAGAGAGAGCGAGAGAGAGAGAGACAAAGAGGCACAGCTGGATCAATCATGGGCTGGACCAATCAACATGAGGTAAAGGAGGAGCACAGGACAGCAGACACACTCTTAGGAGGAGGAAGGGAAAGAAGACATGAATTAGACTGAAATCAGATGAGAGACTTGAAGTCCACAGAAAGCTGCAGAGAAACATGAAGACAGGAGACAAAGCCTTCAGGAAGCCTGCACATGAGACACATAAACTCAAAGGTACAGAAAAACAAAGCAGAAACACAAGACCAAACACTAAACAAACAGTAGTTCTCCTTTGTATTTTAGCTTCAAAACATGCACTTAATTTGTTGAAAAGTGATTTTTGGAGATCCTTCGCAGATCCTTTGGATGTGGAAATTCACGAAAGCTACATTTTCCAGAAACATGATTTCAGTTCTGAGATTAATCAAAGTGGGTGACCTGTGTAAGTTATTTGTCACTTTGCTGGAAGGACAGTGACGGGCCAGTTTTGCGTGTAATATTTATTTGATCTCCGCAATAATGTCTTGAGCGATGTGGTCATATTTCAGTCGCTACTGCATGGGCCATGATTACTCTTCATTAGTAATGATAAAGCTGAAAGTCATTCATTAAGATTTTGAAATATGGCAAGACCTGCAAGTTTAGTGGAGTACCCTTAGATTGGCTTGAGTCATGTTGAATCAGTGGTCAAGATCTATTCATGGTAACTGAAGGATTTTCCAACTGCTTGGAGATTGTGGTTGGTACATTTTGTTCTTTGAGTACTGACTTTAGTTGCATGCTTTTATTTTGTTGTGCAGCTCCAACTTAACAAAGCCAATATTTTCACATTACTGCTTTGAGTGTGTGTTTCCGGCATGTCCATGGTGAAAGTCACAGTTGTGGAAAGTGACTATTGAGAGCATGAAAATTACCAATTGAAGGAGTTCAGCCCAAATTCATCTTGAGTGGGTCGGACTGGTAAAATAGTGGTGACTTAAATTTAAATGTTTTGTTAGTTGTGGCACAGCGTATATGTTAGAAAAAATGACAACAATCTCAATATAAAGCCAATTTTGATGGAACCTTCTGGTGCAAAATACAGTGAAATGTCCCCCCAAAAAACCCTGTCTCCTATCGCTGTTGTATTTTTACAAATTCACCCTGACAAATTTCACACATTGTACCATCAAGCAGAAACGATATGACTAAGAATTAAGTAGAATTGTCTTTTCCTTTTCCTGTGTAATGTTTTTGTTATGTTTAAATGGAAAAGGATGACCTCAAGTGCTGTCAAAACCAAGTCTTTCATGAAAATGCCTTAATTATGCTAAATTATTGTTCCCAACTGGATCCATGTCATGGGTGGAGGTGGAAGAAGTGGGCGGCACCTGTTGTTTCACATTTCACTGTCGCTCCCCATTTTGGTTTTGTGTTGTGATTTCCATCTTTCTTTTAATACAGGATGATGCTAAATAATTTACACACCTGAAACAGTATCAAATGATCATTTGAGTGATGTGTGTGGTTTGGCCTTTTCCATTAACTTTACATAAATCACCTCTATAAACGTAACCGTTTTCATTACGTCACAATTCACAACAGAAGATACTCATCATCAATTTCATCACCACATGTGTCTTTCAATAAGAAATATTATACCATATATGCATGATAGATCACTTTTTCAGTGACTGATTGAATAATGTTTAAAGTGTGCATCGGACATTATAGGAGAAATGACATCATGTAGCTAAAACTGTCATTTCTTTTGCTTAAATATAAAGTAAATTATGCCTATTGAGACACAGACATGCTACATTTCTATCTAAGTATAGGAAGCAGAATTTGATTGGAAAGAAATCACTTGACTAAGTCAACCTTTCTTTCTCTGTAAATCAAAACATGGTTGCAATAACATAAAGCCTGATTTCCCTGCAGAAGGAAAAGAGCTGTTGGCTGTTCTTGAAGTTGCCAAATAATGTTGATGTTGTTGCAGGGAGTAATGGAGACCAAATGTTAGAAATACTGGGTACAAGCCAGCAGTGGCTTTGAGCATAATGTAGAAGTTAAAGGGGGAAAACCTTGTGTTGTGACTCTAGAGAAGTCTGTGAGTCTGCAGAACAAAGGCAAGTTTCATATCAGTTTTGGATTTTTTTATTTGTCAATAAATATGGAAGATTCCAGCAATGTCAATGAATTGATAGCATAATATTGGAAATTGTTCTGACATTTTACTCTTTTAGTCTTTGAAAATCCCTAGTAATTATTTGTATTTGCTTTCTAAGGCCCCAGTTTGTATATAGTTGTTCTGCACATGCACCAGTAGATAAACAATTATGTTTGCCCCCAGAGTGCCATGACTCTCAGTCCATGTTCTCTTGGGGCTTTATTGTTTTATACTTGAGTCACTCATTTGCCAACACAAATGTCTGTGTAGTTCCATTGCTAATGTTTATATTGTTCTCTGCACACGTGAAATTTTTGTAAATGCGAAACAAAAAACGTTTTTACCGTGGTGTTCGTGCAGTTTTTAAAAACATTTTTAAAGTTCTACCTGAAGAGCCATTTTCATGTTGCGTCATGTAAACTGACCCCCAAAACTTAAAAGTTTTCCATTTTCACTAGAAACCGTTGCGTAAATGAGGCCTAATTTACTGTAACTCCTGATGAGATTCATACAAAGCTGCTTCAAAGCTAAATTTGTTGTGACTTCAGCCTGATTATACAGTAACAGAAGTAATCAGTCCCTTTTATCTATTCTTTAAAAAAAAAAAAAAAAAAATCTCTTTCCCATGACGGGAACAAAATAACCTTTCTCGAAGAGTTTAGCGGCACCAAATGAATCCGTGAAGCAAGTTGAATCTTTAACAGAAGAAATTGTGCCTTAATACATTTCCACACTTAATGTGACACCTTAAAGTGCTACTTGAAAGTACAAAAGTGATGAGATAAGAAAAGCGTGGTCTGATATAGAGTCCTGGGATGTAAATGACTTTGACTAATTGCAGCGTTTAGACACCCAGCGCGGCTGAAAAGAGGAGAGCAATCGCAGGAAAAGCATCAGCTGCAGGTGCAGGGAAAAGTCTGACGTCTGTTATCTTTAATGAGCAAAATGCAGCGCCGAGCAACCCCTGCACTGTGTCACACGCCATATATGCTATTAAACCTCCATAGTGTTCGACTCCAGTGATGCAGGAAAAGAAAACAAATGTGTCGTCTTGTTGTTAAAATGGTATTGGATTTGTCAGAAGTGATGCAGGCTCTTTGATGAACTTGTAAATGTGTCTCATCAAAGAATGATGCAAACAACAGAGGAAATCCTCTCAGCAAGTTTGTGTCTTTGAAACAGTTTTATACTGCAACATGCACAGATGTGTGGAAAGAAAAAAAACTAGTAAAATACCCATTTATATTCATGCTGTCAACAGGATTACAATGAGAAACACAGGGAGGAGACACTTGTTCTCTTTAACAAAAAAAAAAACATAATTTCTGCTTCTCACTTCCAGCTTCTGATATTTTCAGCTCACTGCAGCAGTTCACAAAAATTACAGCAGGTTTCTGTGAGCTGTTTAACCATTTAGATAAATGATTGAGTCATACTGACAGACCCCGGAGGTTCAATTACGTAAATCCATCCGTCGTCTAAATGGAAAGTATTGATTGAATTGAATTCAGAGATGTTAGGATGTCCTCCAGAACATTACTTGCAGACAGAAGCGACTGCTGAGACATACATACAGGTCACCGCAGAGATCTAAAAAGCTTTCTTTTCTGTACAGCTTTCTGTCTATTTTTGGGTTTTCACTTGGAAACGTCATATAAACAAGGGCTGGGTTAGTCATTGGTTTGTGCTGTTATTACATTTCCGTGTTCTGAGGATTTTCCTGGTAAATAAATGCAGATTTATAAGTGTGGTCAAAATTAATAGATTTTTCAGTACTTTTACTTCCAAATTGTTTAATTTAAATGCATTTGGGTAAAAATTACTCCTCCTGTCTACAGGTGAAGTAACACTGATGGTTTAGTTATTCTGACACCTTTCACGGGGGCAGACTATATAAGGCAACAGGTGAACATGACATTTGTAGTTGACGTGTTTGAGGTTGGAAAAATGGGCCAGCGTGAAGGTTTTGAATGACTTTGATATAGCAGACGGTGGTGTCAGCCCGCGTATCTGAAATGGGAAATTCTTTCGGGGCGTTGTCAGTAGTTCATGTCTGTAATAAGTGGTCAAAGGAAGGACAACCACTGAAACATTGACAGGGTCATAGGTCACCAAGACTCATGGATGTCTGTGGGGAGGAAAGTCACACAAAAGAGCTACTGTAGAAGAAAGTGCAGGAAACCTCACCACTGCCATGGAGAGATGTGAGTGCAGTACAGACACACACACACACACACACACACACACACACACACACACACACACACACACACACACACACACACACACACAGGTCAGGGTCTTGAGTCCAACACCATAATATACAATCTACTGTATATGTGCAGTATATGTTACCACAAATGGAAAAAAAGATGACCATTAAAGTAGCAGGTAGCTTCCCTGTAAATGGAGCTACAGTAGTAAATATGCTCATTAAACAATGAATAATACTAACAGGGATTTTTTTTTTAATATCAAGTAGTGATAACTTATTTTGTCTCTCATTCATATTCATCAGTGTGCCAAAACTAGTACGCTGCAGTCATGGCTCACAAACGCACCATGCAAATTATAAAAATTGTGACACTAGCAATGAATTTTTAACACCGCTTTTTTAAGAGTAGCGAACAAAACGCAACACTGAGAAACAGGCTGAGCCATCGGTGATGCTGCCATGAAAGTAAACTACCTTATTGCTACCCAACAAGCAGTACCCCCAAAGCCATAATGTAATAGTGAATTTCAAAAACATGCATGCAAAAGGCTGCAAAATACAACTGGCATAGATGTTTTCTTTTACATTTCACAGTTTTTAGCACCATTAAAATTGGCTTTATGTTGATATGACTATTTTTTTGGGCTAATTGTTTAGATTTGTAAAAATAGACTTTTTCAAAACACAAAGAAAAACTTAAATTTGAAGGTTATTATGCCACCTTTTCCTCAGTCCAGCCGATCCAAGATGAAATTGGACAGTATGTACCCCCCGAACTAACATGCATTTGACAAGTTATTTCAATCAGTCAATCATTTCAATCATTTTTGAAGTCACATTTACAAATTTAGGAACACAATTGAAGTGCTTAATTTTCCATTGAATTACCAGCGTGCACATTTACTACTGAAATGATAATAAAGATGTTTATATTGTGTGTGTTGCACCTTCATGGCATCATAAACCTGTGAACGGAGCACTGATTTCTACAGTCAGAGGTACTGACTGCCTCGCTTCCTGCTTTATCACTGCAGTTTTACATTGGGTCAGACTAAATATTTCTTAAAGGTTCTTGAAATAAGTGACTTTTTCTTTAGGAAATGAGGACACATGAATTTTTTTTCAAATATTGCATTCATTACAAAAATGGAGAAGGCAAAAATTGGCTCAACTTAGAGGCTAAAACAGGTTTATATGGGATTGTATTCCCTACCTTGTGAGCTCACCTTTTGAGCAGGACACATGCAAATGGGTTCATTTTAACTATATAAATGAATGTAATCATTCAGCAGTCTGTTGCGTAGACATGCCAGAATACAAAATCATGAATTATTTCATTTTTGTGTCTCAGCTGGCTCCCTGACCACACATCCCCAGAATGAGTGTCCGCAGATGCTTTGAAAAAGACCTGATCACTTATCCAGTTTTTATCATGTGCAATGCAAGCCTGTTCTGTTTTATCCCCCTCTTTTTCCAGATGTTGACGTATGACTACATTTACATCGCTGTGAATATGAAGCAATGTAAATGTAAATATATACGACTACCTGATAAGGGATAGTAGTCACTGTGAACAAATACATAGTCCGTCACTAGCATGTCATTGGCAGTGAGTTGTCTTTTACACTGCAGGTAAATACCAAAGTCTGAAATATCACGTGTAAGGTATGTCGCTGGATGCATCATAATGCCCTGACATTTACATGAGTGCTCCTCTGTGACATGCCACCTACATGGACAGCCTCACAGACGAGCTGCAGCCCTTCATTCAAGTGTTTCCTGACGGCAGTGGCCTCTTTCAGCACCATATCGCGCTCTGCCACACTGCACAACGTGTTCAGGTGGACTTTGAAGAACAGAAACCAGGAGTTTATGGTAGATACTTGGCCTCTGAATCCCCCCCAATCTCTACCTGAAAGGGTATCTGTGGGATGGGAAGGAAGATCAAGGCAAATCCATGAAGGCGCCAGCTCTTAACGGAGCCTGACTCAAAAGATGTGCTGCTACCGTCGAGGCGCACAACTTCAGAGGCTTTCTGGGGTCTACGCATCAGCGGGTTAGAACTTCTTTGGTGGCATAAAAAGACCAAGGTGATGCTAGACGGGTGGCTTAAATTTTCTTCAGACTAAATACTGTTTGGTTTTGTCCTCCTGCACACTTTGTCACTTGAAACAAGCTGCAGGTTGCATGAAAACAAACCTCTTTTAAGATTCAGGTTGTATTCAAAGAACATTATGTTCTTGTTGTTCGGCAGTAGCGTCCTTGGGCACGGAGAGAAAAGGAAGCTGTTTGTTATGTCTGCAAAACTGGGCCGTCTCATGAGAGCATATCATCCTGGGAAAGTGTAGGCCTAATGAACAGTAAGTCTCGCTGAAGAGAATTAAGATGCTCCCATTGTGAGAGAGAAAAGAAAAGAAAAAAACCTTCTCATCCACTTCAGAAAAGTATCAAGATTACTAAGATTTTCCTTAAAAGTAATGGGGTAAACAGTGGAATAGAAGTCTGTCGAGGGCTAAGGACTCCTTTTATTCCAAACAATGCCTGGCGCTTTGTTAGTTTCTTCTCATGTCTACATAATTAGAATGAATTCAGCTGATTCAAGACATAAGCAATTGCTTTAAGATTAATGGCAAAGTGATAATGAGTTTGTTAAATCAAATGTTGAATGTTTCAGGGTTAAAATAAAACAGCTGTCATGAGTTTCAATGTGGAGAAATATTGCCCATGGAACACATTTACTTTCTGCCTGATTTCTCTCACAGAATACCTTTCAAGCCATTGTATTGTAGCTTATAGTAAACATCAATATGAATGACTTTCACTTGTGTATGGATCTATGGCATTGATATTGTCAATTCAAAAACTTCAGGCCCCAGTATACTTTTTTTATACACGGAAATTGGTTTATACTTTTCAAATATTGTCATGCGTCCCTTACGTTGGCGTGTTTCTTAATCAATGGGAGGCATGCTTTTAATCGAAATATGATCAACCTGTTTCAAAACTGCTAAAATATGCATTTATATCACTCGTGGTATTTACAATGTTATTTGGGATAATGTTGTAGATGTGCTTGTATCATTTCTGTTTTCTTTGTTTCTGTCGCTAGTCTCACGTGAGCTTTACAGCATAACATTGCCCCTACAAGTCATCAGTGGTATTACTCTGTATGCAACACATCCAGAAGCTCCAAAGAAATGAACCAAATTCAGCATGTGACAAACAAAGGTGGACAGAAAGCTCCGTCTGCATCTGTCTGTGTATATTTGGCTTTTAAGGCTTCAGTGTGTTGTTACGTCTGGAGCAGAGCATAACCTACACAGTGCCTGGATGTTCGGTGTCGAGGTTGTATGTACTGCGAAGTAATTCACTGCCGTAACGCCAGGGAGCGTAGAAGGATCGGTCACAAAACTCCATGAAATGCGTTGGTAGTGTTTATTTTCTGGTTGCGCATTTGTAGTCCCAATGAGCAATTTGAGAAAAAAGTGGCAGTGACTCTGTAAATTTTAACTTGGGGTGCAAGCCAGCGGACTGTAATGGCAGCAGTAGCTACAAGCTAGTTTCCTGGATGTTGTCCTTATATCGGTCAGTGTGCAAAGCGTTGTGGACGGCACCACGATGTGACAATGCATAGCCTTTACGTATCTTTTGCTCATGGAGTATAAATAATATTAACATGATGTTTTCAAAACAAAATTACTTCAAACCTGTAAAAAGTACAGCTCATGCAAACTTTTGGGTTGAGAACTTGTATATGCAGTTTTGCTCAGATGAAGCACATCAACGCCGGCTTTTCATATTGATGCTGACACTGAATTTATTTTTTAAATGGCATTTTAATGGGTTCAAAATGTGCTTAATAGGCCACAAATCATTTTTAAATCGGCTGAAACTTTGCAGGACCGATGCTGACATGGTGTCAGTTTGTTAGAGACTAATCAACATCAACAAAATTAAAACTGATTTCTACCAACCAGCTCCTTGAAAGTAAATGTGGAGATAACATTCAGGTTTTGTACAATTAAAAAAAAAAAAAATAGACATCATGATTGGAGGCTTCAGTTCGTCAATATCTATCATTGTTTATAATTCGCCTGTCTAAATCTTAGTTCATTACATTATTTGCTATGAGAGGGGAAAATAGAGTAAATGTATATTCAAACTTCATTTGTTTTTTTTGTATCCTTTTGTGAGAACATATGATGTTACATTCGGTCACTTCATGGATATCTGAACTGGATGGTAAGTTTTCAGACAACCAAATAGTGTTCTTTTCAAAGTCTGTACAGCCTTTGTACACCGAATCACAAGTGTATCATTAACTGGCAGGTCCCTCCAACATATTATCACACTGGTGGAGTGCTTTGAATATATTATTCATAGAGCCCGATAACTGTGTGGGATGTATGCGGAGGAGTACGGATAGATGCAGGATCTGCTCAACTGATGGCTAACAGCAGCTAATGTCTCTGTCACATTTACAGCGGGCCTTTATATGAACAGTCATTCAGTATCTTCAGCGTTAGTGTGACAGGGGAAAATGATATCATGAAGGAAGCTCCCTAGTTTCTCTCGAGGTAAAGTGCTTAATTGAGTGTTGAGAATCAGCGTTGGACCTGCAAATTTACATCTATGTAGATTTCGTTTTGATTGTTTGACATAGACTCTCTGTCCGTCTATTGATCCGTTCAGCGTGACCTATTTTTGTCATATGAATGGTCGTGGGAGAAAACATACACAGGAAGAAAATGCAAACTCTTAATGTGAGGCAAGAGCGCTAACTAGCACAACACTATGATCATGTATGATAGGCAACATTAAAGGTACACGGTACAATTTTAAGGCACAATGATTTCATGTCATTAATGTAGGCTTCGGTGTTCAATGTATAAACAGATGGCTCCAATCTGTCTAGTTAAAAAAAAATAGCATCTGTCCTCCATCCAGTAAAAAAAATAAATGCAAACGTGGTTGCGTTTACAAAAATTAATTACAAAATTATAAGTTGGTGCTCATTTAGTCGAAACCATATTATATCATCATTTATTTTTTTTATGTTGTACCTTTTCTATTGATTTAATATTTTTCAAATGCAAATTAAGACACAGTTCACTTCATTTCTAATCCAGCTTACTCCAGGTTTGATAAATAGACTTTACTTGTTTTTGACACTTTTGCCACTTCAGCAGTCTAAAGTTCAGTACCTTGCCTGAGGACACTTTGGCACGCGGACAGATAGAAATAGGGAGCCGCCAAGAATTTGAAGCCCAATTATTCTACCGCCATTATTCAAATGGTACCATGGCCATTGATGCATTCTGACAACATTCCACCATACACTCTACAACAGAGGCATTCTTGTGGTATGTTGATAAATGACAAATGTTTCTGAGCCAAGAAAGTAAAAAAAAAAATGTGTGTGTGTGTGTGTGTGTGTGTGTGTGTGTGTGTGTGTGTGTGTGTGTGTGTGTGTGTGTGTGTGTGTGTGTGTGTGTGTGTGTGTGTGTGTGTGTGTGTGTGTGTGTGTGTGTGCTCACAGAAAAAAGGCCACTCCACGAATAATTAAATAAATTACATATTTTCTGTTTTGTTTTGTTTTTTTGTTTTTTTTTGGGGGGGGGGGGGGGGTTATAAGTAAAAAGATTCACCAATAAATAAAGCAAAAATTCTCCTGATGAGATTTTTTGAAACGAGACAAAATAAATGTTTTGGAAATTAGCTGGGACAAATAATTCTTAGCTATATTTTACTGGCTTTGTGAAGTTTTGAGTCTCATAAGTTTGTGGTATTCAAAAGCGCTATTTTTTTTTTTTTAACCTTCTATGTCTTTGATTCAAGTGTGTATTTGAAACATTTTCTGTTCCATAATGTGACACTATTAAATCCAAACACACTTGAAAAAGATAGCAAATTTGCATTTTCAGACAAAATTTCTTGGAAGTTAGTGTTCATATGGTTTCAGGTGATGGTTTTTATCTGTAATCGCTTGGAATTCTCCAACTTTCATCATTTTAATTACATTTGCCTTTAGGCCCCATTTGCACGGCAACGTTTCCTGCGACAAAAACAAATCCATTAAAACAAAAAAAGTGTTTCACTGTTGCTTGTTTTTGTAATGGAGCCATACATGTGTGCAAAGAACGATACACTATAAACATGGACAAAAGCACTCAACATGTGTATGGGCTGATGACGAATCAGATGCTATCAGGGGTGAGTCTCAACTATTAAACTATTGATATGGATGATAAAAGTAGAATAATGACCGAGTTGTACCACTATCGGGGCTGCCATGTTGGTTTACTGCCACATGAGCAGAAAGATCCATTTACCATGGGGGAGATGTGCATGCTCAGTAACAGGGCTCTATAACCTCCGGCGGTCTCTGCATGGGGGAATTGCTCCTGTGTAATAAAAGTTCCACCTTGGAAGCTGGTATAAAAAGTCACGGATGCAGTGGATCCAACCACCTGTGTCGTGTAAACGGACACTCCAAAAGTAAAGAAAGTTTAGCATCTACATTTGTGGACTAAATGGTGTAATTCAATACTGTACTTCATGATTTGTATGAGAAATGTGCTATGGAAGTAGAAAAATATAAAAAAAATTACAAATATTAGTTTTAAGAATATTTGTACATCTGCTGAACTATATTTCTACTGCATGCTTCATGCACATTGTTACTCAAAAGCTGATGAACTTGCATCTTTCGTTTTTGCAAAGATTACATCATATTTGTTATATTGCGAGTCAAAGCCATAAGACAAACATTTTCAAAACATGATTAAAGCTGTAATTTCTAAACTTAATCTCTGAAAGGACATTATTGTGCTGTGTTGCTGTGCATTTGTAATATTGAGGAACCTTCGTCTCCTTCAACCTCTGCACTTGTTGTACGACTTATTAAGATTCCTGACACATTCGGCGAGGCAGAGGGGCTTTGAGATGTAATCATGTCTCAAATTACCACAACAAAAGGTTTAAATATGATGCTCATCGGAGGTCAAACCCCTTGAAGATGAAACAACCTGGTGAAAGGAAGTGGGTGACACCCAGAAGACCATGTAGGTGCATTAAGGTGTATATCATGAATGCTAATGTTAAACGGCGCCCGAAATTCTAATTGTGTTCATGCTAATCAACAAGACTGACAACAGGCAAGGCGAGCTCCAGAGGGCTGTGAGGAAATCTATTATCATGCAATATGTTGTTTGCTTGTTAAAATAATGGAAAGGCTGTGGGGCGGGGGTGGCTGGGGTAAGGTGCATTGTTCTCCTCGCTGTTGCTTTAGTTAATTGCAAATCCGAGGGCTTTAAAGCCGTATGGAAGTTTGTGGAGTCTGACAAGCTTCATGAAGACTTGAACTCCACATTCCCGATGAATAGCGTCTCTGGGTAATCCTAATTGAACATATTGGCCATGCAGCTTACGTTGTTTTGGCACTTATTAATGGCAACACTGAAAAAGAATTCTAATGCGGTTTCCACAATTGAAATAAAAGATAAACAAGAGTGGAGATCTCTTTGGCCTGCTGAGGCCAGCAATGCTTGACTTGTCACTAGAACTCTTCTAATTGGGCCCTAGGTGAAGACCGGATTGGGCTTCAGGGACTGACCGGCTTTATTTTTCACTTTTATTCTTATTAAGCAATCGCGGGGCAGATTTGAATTTCTTTCCTTGATAATAAAGAGTGCAACCTGTTGGAAGACATTGGAAATGGCTCAATTAATGTCTAATGATTGGAAAAAATTAGCCTGGAAGCTACATCACAGTTTGAAAGATTTATTAAAACATAATTCAATAAAAAATACTTAAAGATGACTTTAGCCCAAAAAGTCTTGCATTTAAATTTTTTTGGACAGTCTATATCAGGGGTGTCAAACATATATTCTAGATGTATTGCTCATTTATTTGATGCCTCTTCTGTTTTTATCACAGATTACATCCAGTACAAAACAAGACAACACCATAGTGGATTTGCCATTATTTTCCTTTGTGTAGCTTCCATGTTCAATTATGTCTGAGGACAGTTTTATTTCCCCACATGACAAAAACAGTTTCCCTGTTTTATGAAAATTACTCATTCAGCTACAGAGTGTATTTCATCTTGTTCAGATGTTAGAAAGTCAGAACTTCTCATGTCTGTCATTCATATGCAGAACAGGGGAGGCAAATTCATTTTACTTCTGTGTTGTTATAAACTTGTTTTAGTGCAACAAAGTATTACAATAATAATAATAATAATAATAATAATGCATTGCATTTTTAAAGCACTTTTTCTTGACACTCAAAGACACTTTACATTCCATTATTCATTCATTCTATACTGGATGGTGGTAAACTACATATGTAGGGGTAGACTGATAGAAGCGAGGCTGCCATTTTGCGCCATTGGCCCCTCTGACCGCCACCCATTCACTCTTACACAGCATTCACCCAGGCAGTTTATCTCTCTGTCTTATCTATCTATCTAAGTTTACCATGTGCTTTGCAATGTACCAGTTGTTGCTGTACGTTTGACATCCCTGTTGTATAATGAGGTTCCTGCTTCCCTGAAAGTATCAAATGTTCAGCAACGGTTTGTGTTATTGCCAAAAAAAAAAAAAAAAAAAAAAACTGCAATGAAATGGCACAAATTAATCTCAGCTTGTCAAATCACAGATTCATGATTTTAGTCGTATCATGGAAGATGTTAAAGACAAAAGCGACATGATTTCATTTACGGCCTCGGCTGAAACGTATGTAACGGGGCTAAGAAAGCTCTGACTGCTTGTGACACGATGTTGACGAGCCCGGCTCCCAGGGGTGCCGCGCGGCGAGGCTTCAACACTGTGCCTCATCCTCTCAGCAGCCAGCAGAGAATGGCAGCCCCGAGGGAGGGCCGCGCAGTCCTGTCTGCTCGCCGGCCATGCCGCAGACATGCGCTGTCAGATATGTCCTTCCGCCGGGTGTCCAAACTTTTGTGGCTACGTGAAACTACATGACCTTTTTGCCCCCGATCTCTGTAGAGTTTTGGCAGGTTTTGAAATTTTCACCATTTCTGCACCCTCGGGTTCAAGCGCAGACCGAGAGGGTGTGAAATCATCACAAAGGTTGATTTGAGGACGAGGCAAAAAGGTGTGACTGTGTCCTCTCCTGGCAAATGCAGAAACCTTCTTTAGTGGGCATTCAAAGCAAAACAAAAAAAAAAAGACAGCGAGAGAAGCAGTCGGTGTGGGCGTGTTGCTACAGGTACTGTTGCAAGGATGAATATCAATCCAGAGAGAGCAGCTTTAGCTAGATACAAGGATCACGACTGCAGAATAAATATTCAGATCGAATCACATTTTATTCCTTTGGCAGGTTATTTTTGTTTGATATTGACAATTTGCTGGAGATGGCGAAAAAAAGACACGAGTGTCAGGAAAAGTAAATGTAGAAAGACCTTGGCTAGCTTCACAATCCAAGTCTCTGAATTAGGATTTCACATTTTCAGATAAATTACATAAATCATTCAGATGTAAGTCAGACTGTTTGTCTGTTTGTTCATAAACAGTGACAATCTTCATTTTAATTGGTCTCCGACTTCTGAAAGACCACCACCACCCTTAAATTAAAGTACATCAATCTTGCAATATTGTCCTGCTGTTTTTTTATTGTAGATGAGATCAACTGATTACAAACCAAAACCAACACCACCTTTTCTACGCAGAGCTTGACGGAGCGCTTCCTCGACTGATGACCCGATTCAAACGGAAAGGTTAAAGACTCCTGATGGACAGGTGAGGTGAATGTCATACATTTAATATACTGAACATCAGTCTTTTCTGATTAATCAGCTGATTGCTGTGTGCATAAGACATCTTCTGTTTTTATAATGATACTAGGGACTCTTCTGGAAAAAATAATCAATGGCTAACCCTGCTAACTTAAAATACATTACATATAGTCTGCTCGCGACAAAAAAACAAAAAAACATTGTTCTTGAATTGTCATCCATTTGGTGATGTCTTGGTAGAGTTTGTACACAGTGAAGCACTCCACATCTGATATCCCGAAATTTCTTCTGATAATGGCGCTTGCAGCAGACTCGGAGACATGTATATTGTCATTACAGGGCAGCTGTATAACTGAACGCTGCCTCATGTGGCCTGTGGGATAATCTGGGGAAAGTGCGAATTACCCACCCTGATCTTGGTGAATCTTCTTGGCCATTTTTGGCTTGTTTGTATTGTGTTTCTTTCTTTTCAGTGTTTTGTTTTGTTTTTTCAGAACGCTGGCTCCATATAAAAGAAGTATAACTGAATATGTTTATGTCAGATTTGGATTGACATTACCAGCACTGGATATGATGTTGCTTGGTTTCTTCTGATCGGTTTTGCAGTCTGAGGTGGCAAACTGTCAATACACAGTTCTGGAAAGGGATATACATTCTGCAGTACAGAAATACAAATTGAAATACTCACACCTTCATTAATCTGATATTGCACCAACTCTAATCGAACCCTTCCCAGTTTTGACAAAGTGTCGACAGTGTCTCCCCCCAGGCCTTGGATTTTGGGCCACTGCCCTGGACAGTTCAAGTTTCAGCCACGCCATGCATTTCATTAATGTTACTCTCGCTGATTGAATCACTTCACTGTAAGGTAAAAATAGTCCACAGAAGTTAATGTGTCTGTCTTAAGTGCTGTGAAAGTAGGGCAGAGGCCCAAGCAGGCTAAGCGTTAAATTAGAGTTGTAAAGTTGGATCCTTCATTTGGAGCTACATTATTGACATGGGTCCACAAGCCTGTAGGAGGGTCATCATTTCATTTTGCCGCTTTGAATTTGACTCGACTAAAGACACGGTTCACTGCAACATGAATTCATGTAGTTCAGTAATGCAGATTTGAACGATTATTCTCTAATATGATATTTTCTTCAACATGAGTTGGGGATGTCATTTTCCAGTTGGGAATAGAGTGGATTGTGATCCCTTTCTCACATAACCCTGGGTGTGTTTTGGGGGACAATAGCCAGCTGATATCACCTCCATTCCTGTCAGATTTCAATGAAGGGTTGAAAATAAAATATAAGCGATGCTGTCATGGATTTATCTCAACTGTTTTTGTGTTGCCTCAGTTCATAAATGTGTTTCTTCCAAAAACTTTACAATTGGACTATAGAACATCTTCTTCCCACTCCCTGTTGTAACTTTGGCTGAACTTTGAGTGAACCAGGCCCAGCTTACACAACAACGTTTAAGGACGGAGCCATTTTCAAAAAGGTGTCTTCAGTGGCTGCGAGCACCATTGTTGCGTAAACGGACACCCAAAACACAACGAAGGTTTTCCATTGTCACTTGAAAACATCGTTGTGTAAACGGGGCCCTCATGTAGTCATAATCCTGACGGCTCTCCTCACGTTTCAAAGGCAGAATAATACAGAATTTGAACACAATCTTCCAGACACATGCTTGCTCATCTCAGCTCTCTTCCCAACAAGTTTCAATTAAAGCTTTAGTTGATGGGATCCATTGATAACAAGCCTCTTCAGAAGTGAAAATCTCTTATACCCGCTGCTTATTTTAGACATTAATTGGATCTTCATTACATTTACATTAAGTTCTAAAAATGCCCCCTGGCTAATAAAAAAAAAAGCACAAGATGGCTGCATATCAATGACGGATCCCTTTGAACCACTACAAAAGGTTACGAGTATCAAAGTAAATAAAAAGGATATTACCCTACAGTAGATCTTGATTACTACCAGCTTTTGCAAGCGCAAAAGCACCGTAAAGCAGGTGGATTGAAATATCTATTATTGATTGTAACCTGCAGCATAGTGCTTAGAAATGCTTGTTAAAGTTGATGATACACATCCTGTGAAGTTACAACTCATCTGCCAGTGAACCGCACTACGTGAGTGGCAGGTTCATATCCCATGCTCAGCTGTAGAATTGCAGACTGTGCAGTTTCAGCATTTTTTTAATTTTGTATTATTTTTGCCTTTACAAATTTTGCTACTCCATGCCAGTTAAAAACCTCTGCTACGTTGTCTTGCCAAAACCAATTAGGCTGCATCAAGAATTCACACATCAAAATGGAAATGCTCCTCTGAGACACATGCCAGGACTGCAGAGTTAATTAATCCCTGCAATCAGAGGTCTGATGAAATAAGAGCTGAATGTTGCCCCTCCCAAGACAACTGTTAACAAAGCTGTTCTGTTCTTATTAGTTCTGCAAACTGCTTATCACACAGCTCCCAATCCGAAGCCCGATGCACCATTTTCGGCAATCCTCAGAGGAACTGAGCTGGAAGTATGATTGTGACCCAAAGTATTCATCTCAGAACCAGTGAACAGCAGCCCAGAGGGAACTACAACGATCAAGGCAAATCATGCACCGGCTGTGAAGCATTGCGTCGATCATGTTATAGCAGTGACGGACTTGTAGGCAGACTTGAAGGGTTTTGTACAACTTTGAAAGCTGAATTTATTCTCAAAATGTTAATTGTGTACTCGGGTGCACTTATCGCCAGTATTTTCCACTATTATCAAGTAATATTTGTGTTCAAACAGCAATTCATCCGGGCTATGCCAAAAATACTTTGGAATTACAAAGACACACAGACACAAACACAAAAAACCCATTCTAGTCAGGCAGGATGGGTTCTCGGTCTATTTATGGTAAAGTGGTATAGAAAATGGATAGATGTTATTTCAGTCCATTTTAAAGCGGCATGGTGAGCAGCTGAAAAACACTTATGTTTATGTACATTTCTGCTTCAGTCCCGTGTTTATCTGCAGTTAAGATCAATTATCCAACAGTAGATTGTCAACCAATCGAAACAGAATAATTTGTTAGTAACAATTATAATTTTAATGATAATAAATCCTGTCACAACAAACCAGAAAACATGTTTAAAAAGTGTATATATTTACATTAGTAATTAACATGAAGAAATACATGAAGCTACAATGTTGTGGTTATACCTACTGAAAAGCCTCCTAAAAAGTCTCATAAAAAACACCTTCCATATGTGCAGGCATACAAGGTTACGTGACATTCACACTTGAACTTAATTTACTTTGTCATTTACGTACAACAGCTTCAACATGCATGAGCCTTGGTTAGACTTAATTAACAGCATTTACTGTTTTAAAGTGTCACATTAGCACTTTGACACAACTCTTCTAAGCATGATGAGCCGGCTAACCACACTTCAGGAGACGAAATCCTTTGAGTCAATTACATGTGAAAAAAAATAATGAAAAGAAAGAAAAACCTCTCAATCAAACTATATTGAAGCATTTAGCATTCGGAAAGAGGAACCAGCACTTGTCCGACATGTGAAGGATGTCTGTCAGAGAAGTGGGTTGTGATTTTGTGTTAATGCTGTTTGGGCAGGTTCAGCAAAGCGGGAATAGATCCTCTGACTCGGTGCCTTTTGGTTTAAAGCTCTGCATGACGTTGCGTGATGTTATTTGGATTCACTCAGTGACTCAGATGTTCGAAGTCGGCAGAGGTGGGCACTATCACCTGTATCCATGGTGACAAGGGTATAGATTTAGTTTCAGTCTGTGAATGACAGTTGAAAGGAAATCATTTACCTTCATGTACAAATAGAAATCAATGTGTTTTCATTGTATAACTTAACTCGGGACCCGGTGACTGCATGTCAGTGGGTTGCAAACATGCAGCTGATGTCATACATTGATGTTCCACACATTGAATCCTTACCGAAACTTGTATCAGTTCATACTTACTGGGCTCTTAACATCCAGCTGCTCATGTTGTGCCAAATCAAACATGCAGATGACGAGCTGCTGTGGTGATCCAGGAAAAGAACAGCTTGGTTGTTTCCTTCAACACGCTTTTTTATTACAGTGAAAAAGAGAGCTGCTGTCTCGCTTTGCCTTGCTTACATGTGTTGACTTCAGTGTTATCCAACGCTGCTGTTGTGATGATTATTACAATAAAGTATGCCGGCTGGTGGAGGAGAGCCTCATTATTCCTTCTGATAACATGAATGATGATCACCTGTAACATTAACCCGCATTTTATTAAGATTTGGTCCAAAGATCGATCAATCAATCAATCAAACTTTATTTCTATAGCCCTTTCCAATCACCCAGTGGTATCCAAAGTGCTTTACAACAAAGCTATAAAAACAATACATTAAGAAATAAATACGAGAATAATACATAAAAACAATAAATAAAACACAGGTGCTGACTGTGGGAGGTGCGGCGGTGCGGCAGGTTGGTGAAGCCTTCCAGAAATTCATAAAAACAGAGCATACAGAATAAAATACACTGCCCTAGACAGAGATGGTTGTGAATCAGTCATTAGTCTGATCAATAATGCAAATAGTTCCAAATAACTGTTATCAAGTCCTGATTTTCCATTAGATGTTCAACATCTCATATGAGTCAACATCATTATCAAACTGAAACTAAATGTCTGTAAAGGAGACATCGGGTTCTTCCTTTATTGCAACACATGCAGCCGCGTTGGCGAATCATAATTTGCCATAATCCAAATACGTCCAATATGACTGCTCGCCGCAGCAGTATTTGCACGGGTGATTACCCTCGAGTTCATGTTAATTTGGCTACACTCATGTAGCGGCACAGTCACGGTTCTCGCCTTCGAGCCTCGGAGCAGCTTGAGATCCGCATGTGTTTCATGTGTGATGATGGGAGCCTACATATTGGAAGAGCTGGGGAAATGTGTTCGTTTCACTTTCACCTTGCATATTTTCACATAATGGGATTTGTTGCCAAAACACAAAGCAAATATAAATATCATAACAGCAAATGGCCGCCTGCGGTGCATGTTAAAAAAAGAAAAGACTATTCTTTGTAAATGACCATGAACTTCTATCTCCTTGAACAGCCACACAAAATTGTGGGGTAAATTATAAGCCCCCGAAAGACCATAATGAAAACTCCCGACTATGTTTAGACGCCTGCTCCCTTTAGGTCGTGCGATTCATCTGTCAGCAAGCTATTACTGTTGGCGTAATTAGGATCAAGGTAGAAAGAGGGATCAATATTGGGCGTGCACACAGAGAGACGACAATAAAGCTCAATGAGCGACATGACAGTGATAATTGCTTATTTTGTCACTCTGCCTCTGCAACTCGCTTTGATGCATAAAGCCAGGTTCCTCCTTCTTTTGTTGGTGTCTGTTATTGTCAGGAATGATGGTGCTCTTTCTCAAAACAATGTTCCAGCTAAATCTCCCCCATTATTGTAACACAGAGAACTCCAGCAAATAAAATGAAACAGCAGAGTCACAGAGAGTCTTTAATTTATGGCCAGAATGTCTCTGGTGTGTTGTAGCTGTCAGGGTTTTTTCTTTTGTTTTCCGAAAAGACTTTCATTGCTGGTGACATGAGGCACCCGGGGCTACAGACAGATATTTGGATTCTCTCGTTCAACAAGGGAATCGTTTCCAAGCTGTGTTTGATTTTCTAGAACTGTAAAAGGTGCGCTGAACAACTTGAGATAAAGCACCTGAGAAAAGGCTTTTTTCTTTTTTTGTTGTGACAATAACACAAAAAACTGCGTATTGCTTTGATTGATTTCTACTGCCGTGGATGGATTTGTCACACAATCCTGATATTTAAAAAAAAAAAAAAAATAGCTGACCAACAACTTGTCGGTCTGAAACCTTTTAAAACAGCCCGGTTTTGGAAATGTTGGAGTGTAATATGAAAGTAAAAACAGGATGCATTGATAAGCAAATCTTACTCTTAGTCACACTGTCCCATTGGTGTGTGAATGTGAGCGTGAATGGGTGAATGACTGATATGTGAAGCGCTTTGGGACTGCACTCAGTGTGGTTAGAAGGCGCTATATAAATCTAGACCATTTACCATTTTATTTACCATTTTACTCACAGATTGTATTTACGCATGGAACATGACACATTTTATAAGTTCGACCATTTTTGAATAATACTTCAGTGCATATGCATTGTTTTGGCATTTTCGTTTCAGAAAACGCCTGTTTCCACAGAAACATCAGAAATGCTGAAAATGATGTTGTTGTCAGGGTGTTGGACAACATGTTGCATCATCACAAAAGCAGTTAAAGTAACAGTGCTGAACTGGCCTGCCTGCAATCTATCATAAAGAGGAAGCCTGAGTAAAGAAGATCCAGAATACTTGAGAAGCTAGAAAATAAGTGGCATCATTTTTTGCCCACAACATGAACAACTGGTCTCCTCACCTCAGACATAACAATGTTCTTATTAAGCCACTTCATAGGCAATAGCCTGTCCTCAAATTTTTGAGACAAGAACTGGGATTTTACCACATAACGTGTTTTCTTTTTGTTTTATTTGTTATTTTGCTCTTTTCCATGCATGTTAAATGACCATTTAACTTTTGCATTTAATGAATACAAAGATTACTCACAGCAAATTGGTGATGTCAAAACAGCGTAATTGCAATTGATTTTCTTGTATGTCACTTTGTCTGTGTAAAATCCTGTGCTGATTTGAAATGTGTTAAGGTCATTAGGCTCTCCTCAACAAACCTAACATTCAATCATTTCTCACAACCGGCGTGTGTCACATGCACCCATCTTGCACGTGATTGTTTCCTCGCTTGTCTTTTGTTCAGTCACACATCCATTAATTCTGTTTGTTAGTTTCACCATTGACTCGGCTCCTCCATCATTTTGGCAGTGCATTGTCACTCATGAGGCACCTGGATCCTCATCCGTCCAAGTACGGAACATGTATTAAATCATCTCCAGACCGAATGAGCTCATTTGTCATCACTATTTACTTTTGATATGGCATGACAACCGTAACAAAGCTGTGTTTGTTCTGTAAATCACCAGCCGATGCCTTTACAAAGCGTAGCGGTTTAAGGGCAAGAGTTACATGGCCCATAATCATGCACTTCTTTGCCCACAGTGAGATCAGTCTGTGTGGGTTTCTGGGTGGGAAATTAGGATACGCTTAAATTGTTGTCGCTGCCAACTGCAGTTTTATAAAGGATTTTGAGTTTTGTGCCGATAACCCTCTCACTATGGACATTTCCCCTTAATTATCCTTGTCAAATATTTATGCAGATACGGAAAGTTAAAGCCTACCACATTGCTTCTCAGTCTGTCTTGTCAGTCCTTTTTCTGCTGGCAGTGTGTGGCCCCAGCAGGGGACAGGAATTGAATCCAGGAGACCCAACTATGCTTCAAGAAGGATGAAAATCAAGCACTAAAGGCTGCCGCACAGGCTCATGCTCACTGAATAATCAGCCATTCACACTGCCGTCTTTTAAGTCTATTTTCGGCTTGATTCAAGCTTGCTGTATGTGGGATATATATATAATGTACTATCACGAAAGTATTTCAGCCCTTCATTTATCTATTGCTCACATGCATATAAACTGTAATGCAGGGGTCCACAACCATCGATTCTGAATGACATTGCTGGTCCTTATCCTCTCTGAAATGGATCCTTTTGTAAAGTCACATATAAATAAAGAGACTTTCATATTTTAATTTAGTTGCAAGGCACATCCTCCAAGGCAACTCTTATCTCTCAGTTCAAGGCGACAAATGTGATGCTTAAATGAGAGAATTTATAATATTGTGTTAATTAAAATGTGCATCACATCCATTCACTGCAGATGATTATTGACTTTCAGTTAATTATGAATAAATTTAAACAAAAAAGTGAGGAGTAACATTATGTTTCGCTGAAGATTCCTTTGTTTTCTCTGGTAGTTATGCAGTTTTAATGTTTGATAGCTGCAGCAAAATTGGCTAAACACAAAAAAAGCAATGCAATACACCCTGCAGCCCTCAAATATTTTGGATTTCTTTTTTATTTATTCGCCACTGCGAGCTAAAGCTTCAATTGATTGACTCTGACAGCATAACAATACATACTAATCTATCATTAAAAGCATATAACATGCCATCGTCTCCTAATTGCTGCTCTTTGAAGATACAAATATTAGCCATACCACGTTATTCTGTAAAACAAGGGATCTGCTTGTTTTACTGTAGCCAGCTTGGACTCGAAAGTTAGTATTGTGTGGCCTCTAAGGAAACATACATTAATTCAGTTAAACCTTTACTGCACTCCTGGATAAAGGCAAATGTAGTACAGCGTGTTTCCCAGCTACTATACTGGCTCCGTTGTATAATCGGTCTTCCACATGTGCGGAGGCGTTTCATACATGCTCACATCAGTTCCCTTCAACTTGTGTGGACTGTTGCAGGTCACATTATTTACGTCACGCAGACCTTTGGCACATTTTTATATTTTAGTATTCAGGCTTTGTAGCTGGCATTTGTTCCTTGCCAGGGGTAACATCAGCATGTCGTGTTTTTTGCAGTCACCATCACCAGGTCTGCTCACAGTTGTTTGCGGAGGGTTTTGCCTTGAAACACAACTCGTAAACGCAGGCGAAATTTTCACAGTTTTCAAATAAATGTCAAAAGAGGAAAATCACCTCTGAAATTACTGTTTTATCTCCGAGCTGTTATTAATCACGACATTATATATTTTCTTCAGATCGCTCCCACATGTTCGTCCTGGCGATGCTTTCATGCTTATTGAATTAAAATGGATGAAGGTCAGAGGTGAACATATCATTGAATCTGAGAGCCTTTTGAGTCACGATTTCTGGTCTGACATGATAACCAGTGCAGCTGATTGAAGGGGATGACCTTCACAAATAGTTATCCATGGCTGGAGCCCAGGGCAACCTAATATTGGCATTGGATTATTACTACTTTCCTAATTAGTGCACTTGAGCTTTAGATGATGCAGCCTCCACCAAGGAACATCCACGTAATTATATTTATCACAAATCTGAGTCTAACATGCTGGTGAGGGGGGGGTTGATAAGAGAGCATTTGAAAATAGTATTGATTGGCTTCTTGTTGAAAATCTTGCCAAAGGGGCGTGTGGTCCGTATTGAAATATATTGCAGGTTCTGACATTGACCCTGGATTTAACATCACTCACTTCGGTTCTGACCAGAATTCTGACGACTGCTTCAGTCTGAAGCAACTGCCATCTCCAATTTCAATGAGACCCTTTGCAGCTCTGAGTGTCCTTCTGAAAGGCCTGCAAGCAGGTGACTTGGTGCTTAACTCTACAAGGAGTTATGGGGGACACGTCAGCCCAAACTGCTCCATGTTGAAGTGCAGGACACAATTGGAGCATTTAACCTCGACTTCTTTTGTTGCTTCTCTACATAAATCTACGTAAGTACATGCTTCAATAATCGGCACAGTGGGTTGGGAAATATCTAAGAATTGCACAGCAATGCCTCTTAATTAACGGGGATGCATCGTTCTTGAAATGCTGATTAAAGTCTCTGATAAGTAAAGTCTCTGATATTGATTATCTGATTATTTACAATGGCACCTGTCAAGAGGTGAGATGGATCGGGAAGCGAGTGGGCGGTTCGCTTTGGAAGAGGAAGTATTGAAAGTGAGAAGAATGACAGTGAGCAGGAAGGTGTGATATAGACGGGCGGCTGATTCAGAGCGGTACTGTGCATGTCACCATGACATGTGCCACTTACAACTTGGTTCAGAAGGGTAATACGCATTTACAATGGTGCAGAAATTGTTCGAAAATCATTTGAGGAACACAACAATGCGTTTATGGTGCCAACATGTGTCTCCCAGCTATTCCTGAGGGACCCCCTATAGCAGGGTGTCAGAGCAGAGGAAGGAAAGAAAGCTTTTTTTTTTTTTACAACACATTATGACGTATAGCTTAGGGCCGATTTAGGAGTCCAACATTGGACTGAGGGCCACTGAAGAAAAAAACCATACAAAAAATATTCCATTTGTGACCACGTTATTCATCGGCCTGCATTCAGTAAAGTGCAATAAATACGTTTTAATTAATAAATGAGGCTAAACCTGGCAAAACTTGAGAAAACCTTGAGAAACAATGTACGTAATGCACACAAAATCTAAAATAATTTATACGTGTTCAGAAATCTTGTGAAGTCTGCATCAACAGGTCGAACCTGATGGAGTGACATGGGGGGTGAGAAAGCAAGCTAATAGAAAGAGATTGGATGCATTACTACTGTGGTTGATCGATTGATGGACAAGCAGTTATCATTGTGTAATTCCAGGAAGTTAAAATGCTAACTCATCCCTGTGGATAGCAAGTCTAATGAGAAAGGCCTAACTCACATAGGAAACGGAACAGAACCACATACACTCGACCTCGTAAGGCTATTCTAATGAGGAGAGCCTCTGAAGGAGTAGACCAGCACTCCAGTCTTTCATTAAAGTTAACGATTTCCTTTAATTGTGCTTAAAGGTTGAGCTTTAACCTGTTTAATCAATGGGATATCTTACTTCACAGCAAGCCCGAGACAAACCTGTTGAATTTTAGAAAGACAAGTCTACGGCTGACGATGGTAATGGTGAACAAATGTAATTTATTCTGGAGTAACATGAGATGATAAACATTGAAATTTAAACTTAAAACCAAAGTTTTCTCCTACAGATCTGATAAAAGAAACAGAGCAAGGCTGTGAGAAATTATGATAATAATTGCAATATATTTATTTGACCACCAGGGGTGCACTTTAGTTTGTATTATGCATTGAATCAGTTCAATTCAGATGATCAGGATTACTGCACAGATGTAGAAATGTGTCTAAAATAAAGACAATTTCTAAGATTTGTTATTCTGAACATAATATGAACTAGCCTATGACATTTTTTGAGATCCAACTAATGTGGCAAATGATGTATACCTTTGAAGATAAGTAGGAGAATAAAAATCCAGTGTGATCTATAAGTTGTAAAGCACATGATGAACTGAGGCAGAATGTTTTTAAAAATTGCAGTTTTGTTCCAAATAAAAGTTTGGATTTAAATCATGAGAATTTCTGTTCATGCATTATAATGTGAATATCTACTGGCCCAACATGCGATCACATTGCACTGTATATAGCCACAGATGTAAAATGGGTTTGACACCCCAGTTCCAAAGTGTGTTTAGAAATGTAACGAGATGGATGTTTGTCAAGGGATTGGTCCATTTAATGCTTCCACCGGTAGTTTGGAGAGTACATTTGTGGAAATATCATAGCTCGTATTAATTTGTGGTTTCTCACTTGTTCATCGATCCACGTCCAAAGGAGTTGCTACACTTCTCTGTACCTGTTTGTCTTTGATCAATGTTTGTCAGATTGACTGAGTGGACAGTAGCCTGGAGTGTACACCTGTGACCTGGCTGCAGAGATTATTCTATGTTGCTGTTCATTAAGCCGGAACCGTTTAAACCAGCTGGACTTGTCTTTCGCAAATCTGCCTGCTTAGCGAACAGCATCCTGACTTATCGCTTGGTTCACGGTCGTGTGCCATGGTTCGTAAAACCAGCGGGAACATCACTCTGAAATTCTATTGTCGGGCACTCTCTGTAAAAGCTTTGGATGAGAAGTGTGAATCACACAGGAAGCCTCTGTAGTCCCTTTTTTATTGTGAGTGCTCTGGATTTTGTTCCTTCCCCTCTTGGGTTTTCTACCAGTTCCTGCCATGGCTGCTGATGGAGGCTATGCTAACAGAGATGCTGGAGGGTGCTCAGACTGTTTGCTGATTCTAAATATTTTTCTGTGGGTCAAGTGCAGAGCGCTTCATTTCTGAGAAACCAGTCAATTGCTTTCATTGCTGCTCTTTAGTTGTTGTTTTTTTTCTGTATAGGAAATTTTCTCACTGTAAAAAACGTTTTCCGTTTTCCTAAACTTTCACTTGAAACTTCTTACATCTCTAAGTCAATTTACATAGTGCATTTCATTCATATACTTGCAATGTGTTATATAATTGATAAATTCTTGTGAACTACACAACAGCCTCACTGCACCAGTCCTGCTGTGATTAGTGAATATGAATGAGTTACTGGAGGTGATATTGTTTCATGTCATTAGCTTGATGAGCAGTAATCAAAGACCTGGATCCAGACGTAATCCTTCTGTGCTCACTGCCAAAAGAGCAACTTATTCATAAAAGGGCAGCTGTTCATGGAGTTACATCAACTTAATGAGTTCTGCTGCAACTGGGAACATTCAGCAGTACACTTGAGCTGCATATTTGTTATGTGCCATTGCTGCCACATGGCCATCAGTGTTTTCTGTGTGAGATTTTGGTGGCCCAAGTTTAGATATGGTCAACAGGGCAATTGCACTTATTGCTCCTAGGTGGAGCTTGAGATTCTTCCTCTTCAGCCTCTGCCAAGCCGTCTGTGTTAAGTGTACTCAAACACAGACACATCGTGTGGCTATTAATCTATAACAGAACTGGTAAACATCTGGCCCACTGCCATACCATTAAGGACCATACCATTTATTCAGGAAAAAAATTGAACAAATAGGACAGAACTTTGCAGAAACTGGTATAGTTTTCCCCCCCACCCTCAATGTTGCATGTTGCAAAAACAGTATTTTGGGTCATGAAAACAAATTTTTTAAACTTCTTACCATCATGGGATTTCAGTGGTTACACTCTGGTCATTACTATTTACTCTTAGCCAATGTGGCAACTGGTCCAGTTGCACATATTGGCATTTGCTTGTCACACCCAACACAAAGAGAGCTTCACCTTACTGCTGACGGAGGTTTTAGACAACATCAGCTCTGATATTTAAATGATGCGACAACTTTGAAAATAAATGGGTTGCTATTAAAAGTAGGTGAGAGAACATTTACATATCTGAGTGAAGCAGCGGCACTCATGATTTGAAGGGCAGACATCTGTAATGAGGTGACTGATTTTGGGGTTGCACTTCACAGTGCTTTGGTTGTGTTTTTGCAGGTTTGTGTGAACAGTTTTTTCTTTTCTTTTCAAAAGTAGAATATGAATGAGAGTTGTTTTTTTAGGGGAAGGTGAAAAATATCAGTTGGGAAATAAAAAGGGAATCGACATAGAGAAGAGACTGAAGACAGTCACCTCAGAGTGAAATGTGAAATCACTTAACTGTGCAGTTACCGAGATAAACGGATACGCAGAAGGACAAACAAATGAATTTATAGAAAACTATGAAAAGTGTGCTGCCAGACCACTTTTGAAATTACCTCCTTATCGGAAATTCTCTGCACAGCTGTAACTGTTTACATTTTGCTATCATGGATATTTTAAACCTATTCATTTATCTTCCATGTCGTCTCGTTGAGTTGTAGGACTCCGCATTTAAACTATTTATTATCCTTTCAGAAATGTTCCATGCTCACACGGCAAAAATGTAGATTTCATGTTTGGCCACAAGTTGGTACTGTTTGGTTTTGTAATGAAACCACACACACACACACACACACACACACACACACACACACACACACGCTCAGAGAACAATATGCGATAAACATTAACAATGGGGAAAACACAGACCTTCGTATGGACAGACAACAGAGTTGGATTGCTTTTCCGAGTGACTCTCACTTGTAAAACCACCAAATCCAAGGAGGATATGGACTCGCCATTGATGTTGTTGTTCATTTACTTGTGCATTTGCGTACTATTTACTATGATGGTGGCGCACGTACGCAGCACCAGCATTTCAGAAAAGCTACATTTTCCTCAATTTCCACGGGGTTGTAGTACTTTCAAAAAGTTCCACCTTGGGAGAAGTTTCCAAAAAGTTGCATTTGTTGTGTAAAACGACACACAAAACACAACAAAAGTTTTCCATTTTCACTTTAGAACGTGTAAATGGGGCCTACGTCTATCTTTGTATACACTATAAACCACAATAGGTTAAATGGCTGATGCTTCATGGTGGTGTATTGGTTAGTACTTTTCTCTCATTGAGAATATCTGCACGTTATTGAACTAAATTTAATCTGATTCAATTTCATTGTGAAATTGATTTAACAGGATAACTGGAAAACCAATATTTTATCATAGTGTAGTTCTGATTGATTTATCTGAAAAGATTTGAAAATGAGTTAAAACTTGTACAACACATTTATAAAATAACAACCCGAACTGAATGCGTCACCATGTGTCTCCGCACACTCTGCGTTTGAGGATTTTTTGTGACTTTGTTCAGAGCAGCACCTTTACATCCATCTCCCTCCTTCAGACAAGTTATTTCACCTGAGAACCACCGGCTCCCTTTAATTTGTAGAACTCCAGCAAACTGTCAAACACATCCTGGTGTTATCTCTTTCCTCTTCACAGGGCTCTCTACTTCCTATTTTGCCTTTTGCAGTAAACATCTCTGAGCTGTAACTTGGGGAATCCACTCTGGTGATGTGCAACAGGGGAACAACTCTACATTTCACGGCACACCATTGTTTCTGCGGTTTTAATGTGATTTTGAGACATTCCTCGCCAAGGATAAACACCTTCAATAAAAGTAATGTCAGCGAGAGTGATGGCGTTATTAAATGCTTATAAATATCTAAAGAGATGTTTGCTTTTGATTTATACAATTAATTTGAGGAGATCCATTCAACTTTAGATTACATTTGAGGAAGTAAAAGTGAGGTTTCAGATATGTGGCCCACCAAATGGATATTTGGTGTTTTGATTTTGGTGTGAGATTCAATACACCACAGAGAGTTTGATTAATATCGGTGCTGTTGGAGCAAAAAGACCTCAGTACGTGCCTGTGCTGCTAGAAGAGGCATATGCCATATATTGCATGACAATAAACCTGTTGAAGCAGTGAGAGCTGTATAATGAAGAGATGATGACTTGCTGCTGAGCATATGTTATCGCGCACGCTCCGGATGATGATGTCCAGAGGCCTCGTTCCAAAAGATTCAAGTACCAGACAGCCGCAGCCCCCGGGGCTATGTTTTCTCTCAGATCCAACTCATGTGAAATTGATGTGCGGCTGAAATGGGACAGCACCCGAAACAAACGTCAGAATAATTCTCATCCATCCCTTCCTTTGAGGGCCACCGATTTTCTTTGCCCACATTTGTGGTTCGCTACGAGAGTTCATACATTCAAAGTCAAGGGGCACATAAAGAGTGAAGGGCCCATTTGTGAGCGGCTTCACATGCTCCATGAATCACGGGCCAGCCAAACACATAGATGAAAAGGGTTAGCTTCTTCCCTTCAGGGACATCTGGCAGGGATGGAAACGTACAGCCATATCATCCTTCCCCGAGGACCCTTTCAGCTCCTACACAAGTGTTACAGTGCAACTCAACAACAACGTGACATGTTATTTCTTCATCTAGCAAATCATATCTGTCCTCACTCGGCTTCTTATTTCAAAACACTCACAGCCTGCAGCCTTTCCATCTTCACATACAGTATTTTTTGGCAGACTTCTTAAAGCTCCGACAAGCTACTTGTACCAGCATGACTGTAAGTGACCTATTATTCAGAAAACGCAGATGAAATCACAGAAATCGAGGAATCAAAACAATATTTTTTCTGCATAGACTTGGGAAACATCAGACATGATTTCACATTTTGAGATTGTCCAGACAGTGTAAAATCCTCTCATAGCAGGCATTGCCAGATATATTTTAACAGGAAGTACTCTGCCATAGCCAAATCTCTCCAAATGAGTGTCTGCATGTTGCCTAGTAACCAAGTCTCATAACCCCCACTGTGATGGCCACATCTTGGACGGCACAGTAAAGTCAGCAACTTTTTGGCAGTTGCAGTTAGTTCTAAGTAACCAGGATTTAAAAATGCCTCACAGAATCTTTTTTTTTTTACGACAGTTTTCACATTACATTTGTTATGTTGGCAATAACATTTATTAAACCAAATATTGTAGGTACATTTTTTTTGCCTTCTTCTGAGTCAGCACTTCTGAAGGTCTGCTGCTGCACCATCTCCCTCTGGTCTTTTTGGTTGCTTAAAAGAGGGCTATTGGACAAAGCAAAAAGCTTTTCTGATGGTGGGGGAAGCTGGAGTTTATTTGATAGAATTTATTAACTCGATTGTGGTGGAATTGTTAATGTAACTCATAGTGAAATCTTTTTGTAGACTGGTTTTGCTTCAATAACAAAAAAGTAATCTGATCCATCAGTCTCATGACTGACGTTGAGCAACCACCTCATTAACGGTGGTTATGTTTGAATCATGGCTGCCCAGTATGGCACCAACACATTTGTCAATTGGAGATCACGTGTGGCAGTGTTTTTAAAGAGCTTAGACTTCAGATGGCTACAATGAGGAACATGAGATTGCACTTTTTTTCATCCTGCAGAAGGTCAATGGGCTGAGCAAGTGTAACACAGCTACATATTTCCTGAAAAAGGTCATCTCCTGGGGGTGTAACTGAGTCTCTCCAAGCCTTCCACAGATGTCACCCAACTGATCTTTAAGTTCAATCAGTTCAGAAATGTCCATGTATTCAGAACTCCACCTTGTGACACATGGGACAGAAAGTCTCATGTTAATAACATCTTGAACTGCTTCTACAGCTGCTGATGACCTGTGTGTCTGGTTCCATATCGAAGCACACTTGCCCATTGAATTTCAGTAGACTTTATCCTCTGTGTGTGTGTGTCTGCGTGTGCGTGAGCGTGCATGTGACTGCTTTGTCACCACTGATTTCTTCATATCAAATATTTCATTGAATGTCATTGTTTTATTAATTTCAATAATGTTCATTCCATTGAATGTTTACATGACTGAAAAGGAGCACAAAGAGCATAAACTTATAGTGAATTTATTGACCAAAGTGTTTGTTTAATGGGGCGACGCAGAGCCTCTGGTCCTGGTCCCCACATGTTCACTCTTCTCCACCTAGCCAGTGTCGTCATTAGTCGGGAGCATGTACCTCTGTTTCTTTTAGAACATATACGTAAGATTAACTGTTTATCAGATTATAAGATTAACAGTTAACTTTATAGTTATAGAATATTCAGCTGTTTTCATGAATCAGATCACAGATTGTATTGATTATCTCTGCATCACAAACCCTGTATGACCCTGTAACAGTATCATTTGTACTGGTTTTGACTTTTGCTAAGAATAAATTTGAACTTCAAAATGTAATCCTATCAAATTACTTCCTTTAAAAAAACAAAAAAGATACTGATCACACTTTTTTCCCATATAATGTAACTCATTGCACCAGCATTTTATTTAAATTCCAAATACGTCACATGATCTTCCCCAAGCCTAGTGTTATGTTGAGTGAATTAAATGTTGTATAACTAAGAGCAGTGAGGTTTTTTAATCTTTAAGAACATAAACTAAGTTTACTACCACAACCACTAGAGGTATGTGGGTGTGTTGACTTCATCTGAATCAATCGTAACTTATTTATGAGATATCATGTTGCCCTGATGAGCAATCTAAATATTTGCCATTCCTAACTTTTAATCCAGAATCATCATCTTGGTAGGATTTAAAAAAAAAATGTTTTATTGGCTTGATGCTTAAACTCACAGCACTTTGTGTTTACGGGCAAACGTTTGCATTCCAATGACTCGGCATCACCATGTCAGCAATGTGAATATCTAAAAGTATATCTACACTCTTTGAATAAGACCAACACGACCAGTTTAATATTCTCTGCAGTCTCCCTGAGAGTCTGTTAAACTTCAGTCTCCACCTTCCTTCATTCACACTCAGTGACCCATTGAGGTGCCCTCACTTTTGCATCTAAACTGACTCTTTACCAGCTGACCGCTCTTGTTTGACCCGGTCTCAGTTTCATCTGTGCAAATAATTTATTCCGAGGCTGCCAGTGCCCTGCCCAGTGGGTCGTGACATATAGCAAAGCACACAACTTGCGTGTTGTGTTTCCACCACCAGGTCTGATGGTTTATGTGGTGAGCAGATTTACAATATGCTGTGGGTACACCTCATGAAGACAATAAAATGTCACCTGTGCGAAAAGAGCCACAGCCCATCGGCATATCATTTCTGTTCAGCCGATGTATGTATGTATTCACACATTATGTCTCATGCAAATAGAAGTAATGACACTGATCTTTCAGACACGCCGTTTGAAGGAAGTGACTCTATTGTCGGGTGGGAGGAATCGAGAGCCTCATCTTCGGCCTGCTGCGTGGAAACATTATCACAAGCTACCTCAGTGCATGGCTGAGTTTCCAGATGAAGCTGCCATTGCCCGAGAGCAATGATGCAGTTTGCTGGAAAGCAAGCATTTAGGGGATGGCAGCGGGAAGTAGATGATAATCTTGCCCAGTCAGCGCTGAAAAGGATAATCAAGTAGCTTATGGGCATCATGAGAGGGAACAATGCAAGAGCGGAGACGCGGGGCCTCTTTAATTATTAATTCTCTGGCAGTAGCCTTTTCCATGTGGGTAGTGTTAACCTGCTGCTCGGCCATTCACCGACAGAAAGACACCATAGGAGGTTCTCATGCCCTAATGTTCTTTGTAAAGTGCCACTGCAGAGAAAACCCATTTATATCATCCCCGTGACAGGACTCGTGTAAATTCTAGCTGGAAAAAAATTGCCTGGTTGTCACAAATACAATGCATCAATAAGTAACTCATTTTGATTTCCAGTTTTCTTTGTTGTGGTCCCTTTGTTGCATTTTGTTTTGAAGCTTTTGACATGTTCTCATCGTGGGTCTACACATTTCCATAATAATCACAATATTTACATAACCCAGCTGTGGCCTGAGAGTTGGCATCTGATTTTAATCGTACAAAAATGTTTGTTTAACCCAAGGACTGTGCCAAATGAGCAACAGTTTAAGGTTTGCATGAATTAAATACAGTACATTGAAGGAAACCACTGCCTAAAAAAAAAATTATTATACAGAAATGTTGTCCAAGCTTAATCTTGGGGATGTATTGCTTGTCAGTTTAGAATGTTTTTCTGCTCCAACAAAAGAAGCTTAGTCTTTGATTCAGGTTTACTGGAGCTGAAACTCTCCCAGTGGAGTATTGGACGCCCCCATGAGCTGTCAAAAGCTGGCGACACCCCCAGCAATCGTCAGTTGTTTATGTCTGCTCTGGATTTTAAGTGCATTATTGCTTTTAATGGGAAACGATGGGCAACAAACACAAAGCACCTGTGGATTCTTGTACTGAAGAGTGAACAGATGCTGGTACCTTAAGATGGCTTGCCTACTAGATGGCTTTGTACTTTCAAGAAAATGTATAATTTGATTCTAAATGGTCGAGTGACATTTAAAAACAGAGCAGCAGACTTTTTACTTGACCTATTCTTGGGATGGTGAATTTTCAGAGGTTAAACAGAAAAACACACCGTGAAAATCCTTCAAGCCCACAAAAACCTAATGTAGCACCGATAAAACGCGCAAACAGAAAGTCAAAGAGAATAATGCAACTGGAACCAGATAGACACATAAACATGCGGTGGAGTGGTCAGTACAATATTTCCCTCCTGGATATGAAGCAGGTTTTACCAGATGACTGACTATAAAATGCAACATCAGCATAAACTGGTGAAAACCCCTGAAGCCAAGGTAAAACAGGAGGTGATCAGCTGATATAAAATGCCCGGCGGTGAAAATCAGTCGGTGATGCAAAGAGAGAAAAGGAGAAACGAACACATAGGATACATGCCAAATAAATAGCTGCCTTTGAATAAATTAAATCAAGATTGCCTAGTACATAGTTGGCTGTTACTGAACCCAATAACCCTCGACTTCACTGTCTACAGAAACATCTCAATATAATGGGGATTTCCTTTTCTTAGCCAAGTGTTTGACATAGTTGCCAAGTCAGGAGGATATCATGGGATTTATGTTAATGCAATGCTCAAGTTGGGGATGCAAACCCACTCGCTTAAAAAAAAAAAACACTTGGTCAGCATTATTGAAAAAACAGGACCTTTGTGGCCTATTTCAGCTTCCATGCCCAATTACCTCCCGTTTTCTCAATCGCTGTAAAGCCCATCTACATTTCAGGCCAACAAGTGATTAGCAGAGTGCCGGCTGACTGACAGGTTGAGCATCACTATTGTGACGTCAACACACTGTTACCCTGTGCATCTGAGCCAGGAAGTTTTCATTTACCCAGATACATCCTCCTACCAAGAATAACTGCTTTTTGGGATCCATAGAAAAATAATAGTTCTTCCTGATCTGTGGTAGTTGGAAATGTATGCTATGTCTGTTAAAATTATGGTTTGCGTACTTCATTATTTTTAGGCTACATTCAATGAAAAAAAACACAGTTCATGCTTTATTTCTTTTTAGCTTCCACCAATCCTCTCGTGTTGAGGATATGTAACTTATAAAACTAGTCTAAACATTGGAATCTCTCATTGGAGAGAGATGTTTTTGATCTCTCAGATTGCTATTAAAGGGTTTGTGTAAGCTTTATTACAGTGTCGCTATAGTGTTGGATAGTGATTGGCAAACGTTTATAGCCTTGACATGAATAAAGGTAATTTTGATCCACCATAAAGCAACTGGCCATCTTGTAAACATTATGTCAGAATAGCGCATTGCTACTTGTAATGCTTTTAATTGGGTTTATGGTAATCCTACAATGGTCTTGAGTGAGTGTCAGTGCAGACCTGTGTGTCATGTTGAGTACAAGCCTGTGAAGCCGACTCATTAACACATATCTTCCCTGTTTCTAGTGTCACAGAGGCTTGTCTGACACGGACTGCATGTACAAGTTGGATTGAAATGTTCTTTACTTCATTGCTGATCCCGAATCCACGTTTCTATTAGCAGCTTGTGAACAAGAGCAATTTGATGGAGTTCAAGGCTACAGTATTGAGTTAAGTCTGCTGGTAAAGCAGAGCCAGGCCAGAGCCTTTGACTGTGTGATGTCGGGATGGAGCAGCTGGCACAGTGGCTGGCCCGGTGGGGTTACACAAGTCCCGGCCCCCGAGGTTAATTAGCCTGGACAGGCCAGTGGTCAATCTTGGCTGGTGCCAGAGTTAGCATCTCTCCGTCTCCCTGACAGCGATCTGGCAGAATATTGACATAAATACACATCAGGATGTCCTTTGTTGTAAATGGTGTTAAAGTAAAATACAATACAATTCCTAAAGTCGGGAGCAAACTGGAGGAGAAACATGAAAACCCCAGCGACAGCTCAATTATCCACACATCAATCAGCGGGGGATGTGATTGGTTCTGTAAATGGAGCTGGGGTGATGTGTTGTGTTGGATCGATGGCCCAGCGGTCCACTTCTCAGACAGGCCCACCTCCATCATCATCACCTCCACCCCCCACAGAGCTGCTGGTACCCTGTGTCTTATCATGCTGATGACTTAGAAATAATGCAGTTTGGGAGATAAAGCTTTCATTGTGTCACGTTGGGTCAAAGTTACAGGTGTCTTTCACGGATATTTTGAGTTTCTTGCAATCTATTGATGCTTAGAAAAGACTCTTAATAATCTGGAGTATTTGTGAGGGAAAACCAAGTACTCCTGTGGGCTTTAAATTAACTCATTATTTTATATAGTCGTCACATTTGTGACACTTCTACACACTGAAGGAGTTGTAATAATTTGATATCTGGACAAACCAGAGAGCCGACTCTGATGCCTTGTGGAGGTTGTGGTGCGTCTTCTTGTATTTTTCCAAGCAGTTCGTTGGTTTTCTCAAAACATCTTTACCTTCCCATGGCTCCAAATACTTGTGATTCAATTGCAGAAAAGCTCATTGTTTGTCCTTTTGTTCTTTTTAATGATCTGTTTTATAAATGCAATCAAAATCATCCATTAAAGATTTTGTTCCTCCTCACTGAACCCAACATCGCAGCGCTGCAATATCATCAGACTGTGACAGGAGATTAATAAAAAGGGACTTAAGTTTGTTTTTTTTTATTCATTCATAGTAAGAGTGAGACAACTTGGCAAGTCTGGGGACTACTACTATCCATTTGCTGCACAATGAGTATATAATACTCTTAATCTCAGGTGAGGATTATTACATGTTGCATTATGTTAGCAAGAGCTGAAGAGTTGGAAGTAAGCTTTAAAAGTTTTAGGGTTTATTTAACAGAGGAGTGAAACCCAAGGTATGCAGGAAGAAATTAAGAAAAGTTCTGCTTCAGAAATTTAATTTCACTTTGGATTACTCTCCCGTGTTTGTTTCCTCTGAACCCCATGTGTCTCTTTTCAAGTCTGAAACAAATATTTAAACCAAAGACTGAGAAATTGAAAGAGAAAATTGTGTCTTCAGTAGAACTCATAAACATGACAATGACTTTACAAGCCAGTGGGCTCAGAAACACATAGCTTTGTATTTATCGGTTTTGGGGTTTTGTTTTTTGAATTTTCTTGTGCAAAAAAACTAAACTTGAGAACCAATAAATGATTCAGAGGAACATGTACAGGTGAAAAGCAAAAACTTGCCATCTGCATAAACTGTTGCATACACACAAGGGAAATATTTTTTCCTCACGTCACAGCAAGAACGTTCCGGGTGTGAGTCTTTGGGGTTTTTCATTGTAGAGTTTACATGTTCCCTCTGTACGTGGGTACAAGTACAGGTGACTCGACTATAAAACTGTCAAGTCCCAGGAGAGTATGGACTGGGAGTCATGACCCTTTGGAGGCCGCCGTTGTTGTCCCACGATTTGCGTATCTGCAGAAGGACTATTTACTATGACTGTGGTCTGCATGTGCAGTGGCTGCATTTCAAAAAAGTTGTGTTTTCCCTTGGAAGTTGTTTACAAAAGGTTACACTGTCAGTGGATCCGAGCAACGCTTTTTAATTGGTCTTCATTGACTTTACACCACATTCACTTTCTAAAGATGTGTTTTATCTAGTGCTGTCAAAAATAACGCGTTAATTTAATTAATTGATTTGAGATTTTTAATTCGTTAAACATTTTTTAACGTAATTACCATAGTTTTGTTTACTTCCTGTGACTACAGAGCAGCACAATACTGAGTGGAATAATACTGAGGTATACAATTTCCCTTTAAAAGTTACCTGATGGCTGATTGAGAAAGTGAAAGTCATTAGCTTTACTTTGAAAAGCCGAATTACAGTTGTAATTCTGCAGCAAAGCAGCAGGTTGCCATGTCGGCTGACCAGGAGCTAACAAACTGGCAAAATACTAAGGAAAGACTTGCAGGAAAGACCTGCAGGTAAAATATTAATTTCTCCTCTCTCCCTGGCTCTGCTCTATACTGTGTGTGTGCTCCCATGTGCTTCTCTCTCTCTCTATCCCCCCACTACTGTTGCCACAAGTTCATAACTTTGTTTTCTAGAAATATTCAAATTCTCACAGCGGTGGACCTGCACTCCAACAAAACCCAGACTCATGTTAGACATTTATTTATTTGTTTTTATTATTTTGCTGATATTGGAGAGGAACAGTTTCATGCAAAGCTAAAAGGACGTTATAAAAATAGTCTCAGACGCTGTGTGTTGAGTCGACATTCATTCCATGGTTTTCCTTCAATAAATATCCATTACAAGCTTCAGTCTTCATGAGAAAAACAATGTGATCAATAACAGAAAATTGTGCAATTAATTATTTGATTTTTTTTAATCGATGGACAGCACTGGTTTTATCATAACATGTTTTTCTTTTTTTTGTTTTTGAATTTTGATGTCCCCTTCCACAAAAACATCCTCTCTTACTGTATAAGTTCACTATTGGATATATCCATTTTCCCAAGTTGACATCTTTTTAGTCTTTTTGGGGTTGTGCTTTCAGAATAACTTGCATTAATGGTATTTTTCTTCTGCCTTTTGGATGGATGAGCTTGTACTTCTCATGCTCACCTTCAAGCTGCTCTTGGAATATGTTGTTTTGTATGTGTTTGCAGCTTTGTGGAGAGGTGCTTTGAATGCATAAATGGCACAGTAACAGTCATATAACACCCATAGAAACCCAACAGGGCATCCTCGACAAAGGCTATGAGTGCAATAAGGTAGCAGCTAAGAGGTAGAGCTGATGGGAAGTTGGCAGTAGTGCTATTATGCCTTCCAATGAGAGCTCTCACACCCATTTCTAATATTATATTCCAACACGCAAGTCCTTTCCGAGGTCTCAACATCACTCTGATGTTCTCTCTGCCATACACATCAGACAAGACAAGGGTGCTTTTAAGGAGTAATTTGCTGCACACTACCTATTTTTGTTATTGTCTTGGACTCTTCCTGAGCCTGATGCCTCTCTGCTCCAAATTATCACCCTGTCCATGATCATCTCTGATACAGTGCATTTTTGGGGGAGGGAGAAAAATCTGAAATTAAACAAATAATTCACCCCACATTAGTCATCAAACTTTGCTTTGAATGCAACTCCTCCCTGTTAATCAACCTTGTTCATGCATGACGCTCCATCACTCAGCTGCGACGGTGAGATAGGATGTGAAGAAAATGGCCTCATTAAATTTTACAACAGTCTCCATCACTGGCAACCAATTCACACACTTTGCTCGTGCTTCTTCATTAAAGAAAAAGGCTAGCTCCTCTTCGCATAATGAAAAGCCTTTGGACGGAGTGTGTTGGATTTATCGAACTGGTGCACATACAGTACCTGTTTGAACCTTTTCCAGATGAAGAGTCTGATTTGAAGTTCGGGGTGGCATTTCCGTCTTTCTGTCTGTGATAATCAAATGCAGCAGGTGGTGAGGAAATGTGCATCTCAGCAATCATCTCTATTGACATGTCTTAATAGCTCATCAGTCTAAATTGTACTAATAACTGCTTTCAGGGATCATGATTGCACATACTTGGAGGTCTTGATGCCTAATAGTGCTATGTTTAATCTTTTTTTTTTAAACGTATGCTGATGTCTGACACATGATTGATATGCAGTCATATACAGTGAAATGGTGCATGGTGAATGCTTACATAATTTTCTGTAGCTTCCTCACTGTTACACTGCAGCAGATGAAGACTGAAGCTCTTCCATGCCCAACAGCTGTCTACTGGGGTTGCTTTTTTCTCATTTTACTGGCAGTTGCATCTAAATCTGAATTTCCCCTTAAGCTTTGGAAGCTGGCTTTTGTGTGCCTGGCTGCAGCTTTATTTCAAAGGCCGTTAGAAGATGGAGAGCCAAAGTGCTAACCTGTAATACAAGACCACATTTACACAACATGTCAAATGAAGATGCATTATTTTTGCATTTTTGTTTAAGAAAAAGTTTGTTTTTAGAAGAAAATGATGCAGTTAGCATGATGGGCCAAAAGTGAGTGTTGTTTAAATGCACTGTATGTGTGGTTTCATTACAGAAATGGAACAATATGCGATAGAAAATTCAGAATGATGAGTACACTGACATTCGTATGGACAGACAACAAAGTTGGACCGCTATTGCGGTGACGCCAACATTTTAACGTACAACATAAGACATTTAAATGCAAAAATAAAAGTCCAAACTATTGCATATATATACTTACAAGATTAGTCATCAGGTGTTTGCTAAGGAGATGCTCACCCTCCTACATCCACTGGTCTAGAGTAAGATGCATCTGTGACATCCAGGAGACTTTGGCTATGATGTGTGGGTGTTAACGCTCCATAGTGCATGATAGTAAGACATGATGTCCAAGTGAGTAAAGTGTCACTGTAAATTCTGGATAAACTTGAACACGTGTTTTCTCTAAATTCAACGTGCTAAAAGACTCCTTTTTTATTGTTCTTCTCAGCATCATCTTATTATATTTAAAGTGGAGCAGGAGTAAACTGTCTTTCACATCAGTGGTGAATCTTGCAGGTTAACTTCAAACTGACACAATACCAACTTTTCTTATGTTAACTAGTAATATTTGGCTCAAAAAGATAAAAAGTTAGATCCCCCTGTTACAGTTGGGTCCATATTGGAGCAGCATGGCCGCCATATTGGAAGAAGATGTGCTTCACCATTCACCATTGCTTTTATTTATTTAAGGCATTAATATAATCACAACTCACGGAATTGTCAGCTGGTCTTCATGCTTCATGCATAGTTTGTTACAAACAACCAAATTTTTGGTTTGAAACTGAGTGGGTCCTAGGGTGTTGCACTTCAGCAGCCTACTGCTCCTGGTACATGTAATTAAGGTCAACTATGAATAGGATGGGTTAAATGCGGAGTAATAATTTCCCCGAGGGGACCAGTACAGGCTCCTGTGTGGATAGTGGATGGTAACAGTAGCAAGCTAATGGATGTGATGCATGAACAGATGAGTGTGTTGTTTGACCTGGTGGATGGAACATTTCAGCTTAGAAAACTGAGAAATGGAAGCCTGGATAAAAGCACAACAATTTGCATATCACTGTAGCAATTTCAGTCTTTGGTGTCACTTCAATACCAAACATGTAGCCACAAGCACAGGTACCTGAGCTAACTTTAGCATGGTTAATGGCATATGGACTTCACTTATCGGTCTCAAAGTGCTTCACACTTTTGTTCCTAGTCAAAACAAGAAATAAATAAGAATGATTTTGTTGTGTGAGTCACTAATTCATCTAAAAAGATCAGTTTTCATCTAAAAAAATCTGTTTGAATTGAAAAATGTTGGGTTTTTTTTTGGTATCAGTAGTGAAATACGATTACCTGCAAAGTTCCAATTTAATATTTTTTCTCATCATGTCCTCACAAAAACATCCTTCTATAAAGTTCTGACACCACTAGAGTTATTGTAATTATGTTTTTGCATTACAGTACAATTTTTCCTCGACGTAACCCCCAAAAGAAGTGATATTTTCCCCCAACTCCAGCCATTATACATTATAATGTAATCTAAACAAAACCCATTTTTAGATTCAAATATTCTTGTGCAAGTAGTCCCTTCAGACTATCATTTTCTACCTATTCCTGATTTAGGAAAATATGTCAAAGGAAAATGGTCAGATGAAATTTAATCAAACAAGGCTTTGATATCAGTGAATGCTGAGTTTTTGACTTTATTGCTTAATATGCCATAGTGGTCTGAAAGGGGCCAATTATTATTATTTGTATTTTTTGCATACTCTCAAAATAAAACTGGTTCATGGGGGGTGAAACATAAGGCACATGGGCCAAAACTGGCCTGCAAGAGGCTTCAATCTGGTCCGCAAACCACAAAGAAAATTATCTGAATTTCAAAATAAACATTGATTTTTGAACTTTGGATAGGACTTTGGATAGGACATTTCAACCATATGTTGCACCATAAGGTATCAATGAAATTTGTTTTATGTTGATATTGTAGTAAAGTACTAATTTAACTGAACTAAAATATGTTTGACACCTCTGTACTGTTGAATTGGGCTCCTGGGTCAGAAGTTTGGAGATTATGTGTCAATAAACCACTTGGTAAATCTTGACGAATATAAATAGTTATTGCATGGAAGGGCAAACGTGCAAATTATGCTCTTTTCAAAGTGCTATTATTCCATTTTCATCATCATCTCTTCTTGATAATTACAGAGATTATAATGATTAAACCCCCTGGAAAATGCCAGCCCCTCTGGTTCTGTCACAAATAGCATCATAATTATAGCAAATCTTGTCCATATGAACTCAGAGAAAGCTTCCTGCTTTATGAAATGTATGTAAACACACTATCTTGATTAAGACAAAAGAAAGAAAATCAGATGTCAAGTAACAACGTAAATAGAAGGGTACCAAATTGGCCATATAAAAGCTATTACATAGTATAAATAGGAATACTGTATGACTAGTATTTTGTTACATAGTATGAAAGGCCTTGAGGGTAGAGGAGTGGACTTCGGAGCAGAAGTTTGCAGGTTTGGCTCACCATTGGGGCTTAGAAATAGGATAAGTCAATGCGAAATATAGGATCAGTATTAGTTTTAGTTATACTCAGGAAATTCACGATCGACTAATGGTTATAGCTCAAAATTGTTTCTCTCTCTCGCTCTCGCTCTCGCTCTCGCTCTCGCTCTCGCTCTCGCTCTCTCTCTCTCAACAAAGCAATAGTAAAACACACAACAAAACACGTTTGCTAAAAGAATATTGCCTCAACTGAAAAACATACTCGATGTCAGTATGATTAAATTACTTCCTTAAAATAAAACATCGATCTCAATCACTCTCATAAAATACGAATCCTTTTCTCTCATTCCTTCCTGGTGTTTCCATTTCAAAGTATAGCTGAACACTATTTCAGCACGCTATTGTAATCACACTGCATCACTGCTTTATTCACTTCGCCATAATAGCTGGAGTCTTTTTCCACAGCGAGCTAGTTTCTCACTTCCTCAACACCGGCCTTTATATATCTGCAGCAGACCGCTCGACTCCTCGGCCCATCTGCTTTCATTAGGACAGAGTGCTACTCTTCCCTTCTACAGTAATTGACATGTGGGTGAGCGATGACTTACAGTGGCGGGTTTCACAGACAGTCCAGCTGAGGGGAGTATCAAGAAGTAATCAATATCGATAGCAAACGGCCCAAATTAGAAGAGCAGACGGTAAGAGTTCCTGTTTAGCAGTCTGCAGACGAAGACTCGGGGACTCAGTGAGCAGCACTGGGAGTTTTAATAACACAGAATCAATGAGCACTGCCCGCAAACCTTTCACAGGGAAGTTATTAATTGGCGAAGGAACAATGCAAAACTGTCACTGCAGAGCTGTGGGTTCCCTACAATTTAAACAAGCTTCATTTAGCAAGACAGGGACGATCCCCGCAAGCTTCATGATAATGCTTTGTGCTACACAGTCCAGCTACCGCCGCTCCCCTCCCCTCCACTGTCGCTGACGCCCATAGATTTGGAAAGATTCAATTCACAGTCTCCTGTGTAAGACAGTGTTGTGAGGAACAGTCCAGCCGTATCTTGTTAGTGCTTTACATGATGAAGAGGTTACCGAGGATGGAAGCTTTGTCCTCTGTTATCCTGCACAAAAACAAAACTGTGTGATTTATCTCTAAATCTATTATCAAAATGAGTGGGCAGAACCCAGGGCTCATAATTCAATTGACACTTTACTGTGTGTTTTGTTACTGGGAGCAAAGGGGCAGGAGCACATGCAGATGCTAAAATATGGCTTCTGTGGCAGAAGCGCTAATGGAGTTAGTGGACGACAAAGTTAAAGCACTCACTGATTGGCCTCACTTTGAAAGCGAGTGTTGATGAGTGACAGTGTTCAAACAAAGCTGAGGAATCACACACATGCACACACGTCTGGTTTGAGAGCTTATACAAGTAAAAGAGCGCAGATGATATTCAATGCATGTCAACTTATAACACAGCTTTGCATTTCAGTGATGAATTTAAAAAAAAACACACAAAAAAAAAACCTTCAGGCTAAAGCACCTCATCACAATGTCCTTTATTGTGGTGCAATCTGGAATCCTTGACCATCTTTGCACCATGATTCTGCTCGTTTGATGTGTCACGTTGAATTTAAAGGCCTTCTCCAAAGGTCTGTACGTGTTTACTGTGAGATGCTCACCCCTCTCTCTCTTGCTCTCTCGCTCTCTCTCGCTCTCTCATTCCTCTCCTGAATGCTTCTGAAGCCAAGGTTAGCCTCTGTTTGAATCCTGCGGACGAAGGACAGGCCACAGTAAATTACTGTGTGCTTAGGATGCCATTCACACCACAGGATTGAAGCAACTCATCACATCACTGTGTTGCCCCTCCTTCCTCCTGTATGAACTTTCTATCACTTAAATATCTGACAGCATGTCAATCATTTGAAGTCAACCATCAATGATGGTATTCTTTATGACTCACCTTTGTAAAAAAACTCCCAAATGGCTCCACTGAATTGTTCTGTTGTTTAAATACTTTTTTTTTTTAAACAAATCACTACTCAACCTGGACTCGGTTACGGCAAGATCAAAAGCACATTGATGCCAAAAGAAGAATTGAAGCTCTTTTTGAAAGGCTTGGAGAAAGGATTGTATTATGCCTATATTGTACTGCATATTGTTCTGTAGATTTGTAATTTTGGAAATGTCTCCTGCCCAAAACAGGCTTCTATATGACAATGCATGGATTTATATTGTATGGATCCAGATACTCACCATGGAATCGTGTTACAAAAGAGATGCTACACAGAAATGTCAACAACCAAAAAGATCCAATTTCTGAACTTGTAATCTTCTAATCCTCCAACATTTCAAGTGAAAAGGAAAAAAATTCATGGGATTGACACAATGTTGCTTGGAGCCACAGAAAATGCAACTTTTTAAAATCGGGGGGGGGGGGGGGGCAACTTTTCTGAAACGCCACTGCTGTGCATGCACACCACGGCTGTAGTGAACAATAATTCTGCACGTGTGTTCATTACAATAACAGACACATGCAACCATTTGTCCCAATAACTCATCAACCGATTCCTGTTTTACTGGCGTCGCAGCTGTTTGCTCAAGGTGTCATTTCACAGCAGTGAGAAATCATGAAAGTGTTTATATTCACATATAGATATTCTGTCAAACCAGATTCCAGGTTTTCGTTTATACGTCTATGAAGCATTTTATTGGCAGACCTTTTGATGTTAAATCTGTCATCAGCTGTGAGAGTAATCCAATTTCATGCCTTTCAAGTTAATGAAAAGTAAATATAACCTCCGATTTAAATCCTCCCTGGGATAGCAAACTGACCACTTCCATTATCATAGCCTGCGGTACTTTGAAAAGCCTTTGCTTTGTCTGTTATTATAATTGGCCCACCTGGACGTATTACGCCTTTAATATGAAGCATATAATTAGTCCAAGCAGTGCACTGAAGTCACGCTGACATCGGCTGATTGACACTTCTCACTGTTTCTCTGCCGATAAGCTCATGTCAGCGGCATTTCCAGCCACCGCTCACTCTACCAGCCCAACCACCTCCTCAAGTGGTATTTTTGTGCTGTAGATTAAAGTGGGGTTTATGTTCACGAATGTTCCTTGAAGACTCCTCGAGTTTTTTTTTTTTTTAAAGGCACAGTATGAACTATAGTCTTTATTTAAAATAACCTGCAAAGTCTTCAAAATCAGGAAAAAAACCCTGATTATAGGATGACCTCTCATTTAATAATACATAGGTTTCAAATAGCACTTTTCAGGACACTCAAAGATACTTTACATTCCATCATTCATTGACTCCATACTCAATGGTGGTAAACGTATAACATGTAGCCACAGCTGCCCTGGGGATAGACTCATATTTGGAAAAGTGTTTTGCATACCGAATATTTTTAATGAGACATATTTATTAAATCTATTAAAACCACATCGCATTTTAAAAGCTGTTAACATTTAAAAATACTGGTAACTGGATTCGGATGATTGTACAAACACACATGGAAAGACACACGTGCAAAAACACATGCACAGTGCAACATTGCTGATCTTTCTGAGTCGTAGTATAGTTGGATGCAGTTCTAGCAACGGTCTACAGCCAATCTCCTGCCTCCCTGGTTTTGCTTCCACGGTTGCTCTGCCTGCTCCTTCACTAGGAATCCAAAGCATATTAAAACCTTTCAATGGCTTCTTAACATCAACATCCCGCTCCTGCAGCTGGCTCTTCCTGATACGATCAATAAGTCAAGAGTTCAGAGCCAAAACTTTTAAAATGCTTGACAGGTACAAAACTAACTTATCCTGGAAGAAACGGAGGTTTAACCTTTGCACTGTTTTTAACATACTTGCATCTTTAAAACTCGCTTGAAGAGCAGAAACATTCTACCAAATCAGTGATCAATTTAATTGAATCATGTGGTCCTAAAATGCTGTGGACTAAGTGAATGCTCAGGAAAAAGTTTAGTCATGAGTCAATGGAGCTTATTTATGGAGCCAGCAGCAAGATCATAATTTTTGCGCTTTTTCAAGTGTGTGGGTATTTACATCGACTCTCGCATGTGTTTTGATTGCAGGACGGTGTGTAAATAGAGCAGACACGTCTGTAAATGGAGCAGACAGTCCCCTCTGCATAATTTCTGGGACTGATTAGCGACTTGCTATCTCCTGCGATTTGGCCATTAACATTACAGATGTCCTTTGATTGAAGCTGCTTTACAGACGTCCTCCTGACAGCAAAGAGGCCTAAACGTCATTGCAAAGAGCTGCGTTAGATCTTGTACATCTATGTTGCTGTGTTCCCGTGTTGTTTCTAGACTGAGGTACAATCATGGCTGCCCCCATTAATCTTGCTGTGGATAGTAATGAAGGCAGTCTTGCTGGCCAGCACTGTTTGATGTGCCAATAATTAAAGGATGACCGCACCCAAAGTTCATGAGGCTTATTAGAATCATGACATTGAGCACATACGAGTCCGTGCACTTCACGTTTCATGAATGCTGACACTTGGCATTTCGTCAAAAGCGAAGTGCTGCAATCTGGAGAGAGTGCAGGTGCTGCGATGGCCACCCCGACCCAGTCAGCTACTGCAGGAAGTCTGATGAACTGAATGGTCTTGAGGGCTTCAGACGCTCCACTGATCTGTTGTTGAAAGCGAAAACCAACAGAGGTGAGAGGGCGTGCAACGAGTACAAGCGAGTTCAAATCCTGAGCTTAAAATAGGGTTTCAGCATGAATTAATGCCACTGTGCTTGGGGGAGTATAATATAAATGGTTTTCATGAGGGCTGGAAAGGTCATTGCACAAAAAAAGTTGACCAGCTGCGTGATTTTTTTTATTTTTTATTTTTTTTGAAACAACCTAGAGCGGTAATTTCCTGAGAGACATGGTACTTGAAAGCGCTGTGAATGGTCAGATAGTAAACATAATCGTATTGACAGATTTGAAATGACTCCTGTGTAACTGAGATGGCTTAAAGGTCCCAGGAAATGAAAACGTCTCCTCTGTGGTGTGAGCCCATGGCCTGCGGGAACAATGTTCTGCTGTCATATGTGAAAACATGTCCAAAAATACACGTGTATATCTTGTGTTTCTTGATTTGTGAGGCCTGAAACTTGCAGCATGATGTACCTAATGTTTTATTTGTGTTTTTAAGGGTAAATCTTAGGAACTATTGATACAACTGGCTAAATCGAAAGGGGTGTGTGTGTGTGTGTGTGTGTGTGTGTGTGTGTGTGTGTGTGTGTGTGTGTGTGTGTGTGTGTGTGTGTGTGTGTGTGTGTGTGTGTGTGTGTGTGTGTGTGTGTGTGTGTGTGTGTGTGTGTGTGTGTGTGTGTGTGTGTGTGTGTGTGTGTTACATATGATCGCATTTGACACACGTCATAACAATGAAAATCTGATTTCAACTTTTTGGATTGTGCGACAGAGCAAGTTCATTGGAAAGTCCCTTTGGAAAGTTCTGCAGTCATTTGGGTGGGAGCTTTAATGCATCAGTCTGAAAGAAGAAAAAAAAAAAAAAAGCCAAGATCATTGTCTTCATTGAAATAGGACGAGACATGCAAGAAATGCTTTGTTCCACAATCTTTTTAACTGTCATTAATATTCCAGTCAAATATCTTTTAACATAAAGTCTCTGATAAAAATGCTGTTTTGTGGGAGAAAAAACCCCCCCATAAAACTACAGACAAAAATCTATCGATAGGCGACATCTTCAATTGATTTATTTTCCTTACAATGATACTGTTTCAAATCACAAGATGAAAACATTGGGGCAGTGTCAGAGGTTGTCTGTGCATCTTTCTAGCAAACAAAGGAAGAAGAAACGGGCTGCTCACCCCAGTGCGTGTGGTATACTGTATCTGATCTTTAGTGGGGAAACTGACTTATGAATTCTTCTGAGCATCACAGTCACAAAATAACTTTCTAATCTTCATCCATTTATTTCATCCTTATCAATTCAATACTTCTGAAGGTATACGCAGATACGCATGAATTAAATATAGAGGAGATCACCTGAGGCGAGACCTGGGCGTTTCGCAGTCTGTGGGTAAGTCCTCTGATCGACCCTGCGCAGTCCGCATGACGTCACGGGAAAACCATGACTGAATTGAAAATCAATGTACATTTTTTTTTTCACTTTAAACATTGCCTCTTTTTTTTAATGACATACAGTATGTGGCTTGTGATTGTGTGCTCACCTTTACCAATGTCAGTGTGTTAAAAGTAATAGTAAGAAGCTTTATTGGGAGGGAGTTTTTCCTTTCCACAGTTGCTAATTGCTTGCTCATGTGGACTTGTTGGGTTTCTCTCTGTAAAAAGCACCTAGAAATGACAAAGTGTTGTATTTGGTGCTATATAAATAAGGTGAATTGAATTTATTGTAATTTTATAAAAACACTATGACATTATGTTTGGCAGCGTCTCTCGTAGCAAACAAGGCTATCACGTAAATCATCCCACCTCAAAAAGGTTAAATGATATAGGAATATAAATACTGTGAAGGTGTGTGCCTGGTTTGTCACAACAATATTACTCTGTCTGATTACAATATGCAATGTGGAGTATGCATATGGAATAATAATTGTGATTTATGGTATCTAATAAGTACTTATATAGGTACTCGTTTTTGGCAAGTAGCCAAAGGTTAATACTCATACAGATCTTTTCAGAAAGTGGCATCAGTACATCCCTAATTTTTAACGGCTCTTTTTAAAACACCTTTCATATTAAAAAAAAAAAGTATAATAAATAATAAAAAGTTGAATAAATACTCCCATCATCATTATATTATATATACAGTATTACTAGAATTATATATTCATGTAGAATTTTTTTTTCTCAAACGGTTTCTGTTAAAAGTGGTTTTTTTTACACCTCAGAACTATTTTCATTCATGGCGAGTTGTTTGGGTGAGTGGGTCTTTTCTTCAAGCAGTGTTGGGTTTAACATTCACACCTGGGAGCTGCGCAAGAGAAAATATTATTTTCTTGTGACTCCTTTATACCAATTAGCAGCTCCACTGGAGCAGTTAGAGATAATAATACTTTGCTTAAAGGCACTTCGACAGTGGTCACAGAAGAAGAGGAGAGCATGCCATGCAAAGTAATTTTTTCCTTTATAAAATCCAAGCATGTTGGGAATGAAATGTGCAACGTTATTTAGCCAACTGTAACTTCCTGCGTTCTTCCTTTTCTATATTTATTATAAAAATCTCAGGACACAAAATCAGAGCTCTTGAATCAATAGCACATTCTTTATTCTGATAACAGTATGAGTTGGCATGGATTTTTTCAATTAATTTTTTTACTTTGCTTTGAGCCATTTTCACAATGTTTGAAATATTGAAACTGTGTTAGCTCTGTGGAGAAACAAAATGCGGCCATGGATTGTTTTCCATTCCAAAGCAGTCGAAACATCAGTTCATGATTTAAAAGGAAATTTAGGTCAAAAGCAGAGTATTATTAATTTTTTTTACATCTTTAGCAGTTCTTTATTGTCACTCATTCCAAGTAGTCAGTCAGCTTCATGGCACTGCAGCTGACAGTAAGAGTAAGCATTTCCCTTAAAGCTGTCATTTCAGCGAGAGAAATTACTGTTGGGTGCCAGTCATTGTTGGGGGATACAGCTGCTCTGCAAGCACACACGTATTTGTTTTAAACTTAACGCGTACATACTTAATTGTCATTACAAAACATGCCAACAGATCAAAACAAAAAACTAAACGGTACAATGATTTCCAAAATCCAAAGTCGATAAGGAATAAGTGAGTACAGCAATAAGATTTGTGGTGCATTAGCCAGGTTCCTGACATAACATTTATAAGTACAGTCTGATGGATGCTGATAAAAACATGAAGATGCTTCAAGCCAACTTTGACTTGATGACAGTCATCAGCAGCCTGCAGAAGTCAGTATCGGTGTGTGTGTGCAGGGAAAATACACACCTGACTAAATACCAGGTGTAGAGTGGAGGAATACTATTAACTATGATATCAGACCTGGTGCCTTTCTGTGTGCATGTGACCCTGACGTGGATGAAGTGACTCAAGCAGATGATGGATGGATGGATGGACGAGGAAAGTGTGCTTTATTGATCTGCTTGGGGGAAATAATTCCCTGCATTCAACCAATCCTGTTCAATAACCTTAACTATACATACCATGAGCAGCTGACATGCATCCATTATACTTTAATCATGTAGTATATTTAGCATCTGGGACCCCTAAATTCTTTAGCATGAAGCACGGCTCAGCGTAAATCCTCCTCGATCTACTGAGGAGTTAAACTGATGAGCAACATCGGACTAACTCTGCTGGTCCACATGTCTCTGTTGATTAAGTTGCTAGTGTTTTATGAACTCGTTTTCACCTCAATGTGCCTAAGGTTTGTCATACTCATTAATATGAAAGAATCTCCAAACCTCTGACTCTGTTCATCCTTTCTTGTCGACCTGCTGCTGGCAACGTTGCTGATGGATGACGTCACGTAGTGCTCTCTGGGTTATATCAAGAATCTTTAGTAAGAGTAAGAGTAATAATAAAATCGGTTTTATATAACGCATTTCAGGACAAAGATGCTTTCCATTGCATTATTCATTCACTCGATGCTCGATGGTGGTAAGTTCCGTATGTAGCCACAGCTGCCCTGGGGCAGACTGATGGAAGCGAGCTCTGCCTCCCTAAACAGTAGAAGTACTCTGTTCAGTATTGGACCCAATACTGGTATCGACGTATCCAAACCTTTTTTTAGCCTCAAATACATGCTGTGTTTGTAAACTAGAGTACCTGGAGGAAATCTACACACAAACAAGGTCAATATGCAAACTCTACACAAAAAGGCCTGCGAGGCCACCTTGTAGACAAACCAAAACTATCTCTTGGTCCACAGGTTCATAAATATAATTGACTTTCTTCATGATGTGTGTGACTCTTCAACACTATGAAACACAAACTAATTTTATTCACCATGCACAGCACGGAGGTATTTGATATCTTTAATTCATGACAAGCAATAGTTCAGATGAAGTTAAAAAGGCATTATTCAGCTACAAGAACAAGTGTCCTGTGGCAGATGGTATGGCTCCCACAGAGCGACAGCCTCAATCCAAACCAGCACAGTGTGGATGCATTCTCCAACATACTTGGAACGATGCGGCAGATAGTGTTATTTATGAATCCACATTTTGGCTTCTTGTGGATAGTATTGCATAACAATCAGTGCTTCCAAAGGTGAGGATGTCTAGACTTGTTGTTGAACCTGTCATTGCACTTACTTTTGAAATGACTTTTACTTGCCGTGTTGTGACTTGGACTTAATGCTTTTAATTAGCGTGGAAGGGCATCATGATCTGTTAGATCTGAGATGCTTTCCCTAATTGACCTGCAGCTTGTTTGTTTGTTGTGGGAGCCTCTACTTAGCTGTCGTCCGTTGTGCCAGGGCCGAGATGTAATAGTGCCGAGCTGCCAATCACTTGAAACTCGGTGCTGTATTCGGCCATTACTGGATTACACGCTGCATCGTTTCCTTCGATACCTTTTGTGTTTGTTGGCAGTTTTAATATAGCAGCCTACGCCACTAACAATGAAAACCATTCTAAAATGAAGTAATTATAAAATGTAAATACACCAAGCTGGTATTGGGGCAAGCAGGAGCGCAAGGACGATATCACTAATGTGGTTTGATTTCATTCAGGTATTAAATTTATAGGTTTAAATATTTTGCACATTACAAAAACACAATTATGAATGCATGTTTTTTTTTATTGACACTGTATGCATCTTCATCAAAGCATACTAAGAATTAATATATATCTACACATTCAACATAAATATTATCTTGTGCAGGAAAGGTTGCAATTTTGAAGTATTTAAAGATGGCCAAACAGAGGATAAACAAAGTAGAAATTTGAGTCTATTTGGCTGCTCTGCTGCTTTTTACAGGATCACCACTGCGGGTCATTGCAACCTGGACTTTGCTAAATTTTGAACAGTGAAATTGTTGCGAAATGTTGGGAAAATATTTCTCAGACATAGGACATTTTTCCCCCCCGAGGATAAGTTTAACATGAATGCTGGCAGCTTTTGTTCAGGTTTCTTTAACACTTTACTAGAAAAATCTGTATTTCTTGACCCCGTTTACACGACAAGTCAAATGCATTTTTACATTTTTATAGATTTTTTTTTTCTATAACAATGTACCATGTAAACAAATGATGTTTGTTTACATGGTAATGGCAGAGATACTGAAAACATTGCCATGCCAGGCTTCTAGTGAGTCCCATTGGGGGGAAAAAACCTCTATATATTTTCATGAAACTACACACACAAGCATGCAGAGAACAAGACAGTATCCAAATTTACATGGCAAATACACAGACATTTGTATGGATAGACATCAAACTTGGATTGCCATCATGGGCAATTCTCATCTATAAAAAGTCCAAGTAGAAATGTATGGAGGAGCAGGAGTTGGAGCATTTACGAAAAGTTCCACCTTGGGAGTCGTTTTCCAAGTTGCAATTTTCAATGTCCCCAAGCACTGTCATGTAAACAGAGTCCCAATATGTGACAAACGTTTTTAGTTTTCATCCGAAAAGTTGAGTAAATGGAAACTTGGTCTATTTTGCTAACGTTATACTGGTATGGCCTCCTGATTTATGGCTTTTTTGTGTATGGAGAGACGTTCTAACCAGAGGTCATCAGCTCAAATGAAAGGATCAGACAACCTTGTAATTTTTAGTCTGCTCATTATTCTATTGGCCAAGCTGAAGCTTCCCGACAGAATATATTGAATGTTAGGCAGGAATGTAAGGTCATCCTTTTGTCGCTCATGCTTAAGCCGTTTATTTTGCACAGGCAAAAAGAAAATAAACACTGCTGTGTACTATCACAGATCTGTGTGGGTATTTGTCTCAAAGTGAGCTCTGCTCACAGCCCATCCACTGCTGCCCCCATATATCCAGCGATTTAATATCTCAGCCTTTTATTAGGGTGGGTGTTAGATTATGGTACAAGAGCACAGGGGAGATGTGGGAAGAGGCCACAAAGCAAAAGTGAGGAACAAATCAAAGAGTCTGTAAAAAGACAAGTAAGAACCGTCCCCAGTCTCTGCTGGTTCTTGTTCGACAAAGCGCAGCAGTGAATCCTTAAAACCATCCGTGGGTGTCTCTTAGAGGGATACTCTAATCTGTCTGCTTAAAACACTGGTCTTTTTTTTTTTTTTTTTTTGCTTTTACTCCGCTTTTTTTTCTTCTCCTCAAACACCAGTTTTTAGAAAATGACTCCATCACAGGTTGTCCCTCATACACTGCCAGCCATAAAATTGTTAGATGCACTCTGTTGTGATTTCGTCTTGAATTTTTAATGGCTTTGCATTACAATGCCATCAGCACCATGTCCATCTGGTTAGGGAATGTGCTGGGTGATTTGCAGCCCTATATGAGCCCCCTGTAGATTAGAACCAAATGGAGTGAAATGAGTGCGTTATACTAAATCACAATCTCATTTGCAATAGAAAGACACATTAGTTCACATCTCAGCTCATACATTGGTCTGTAATCCTTTCACAAGAAATACTCAGGTTTAAGAAACTTGGTGTGACTTTTGTATTTCTGTTGTTGTTTCTTTTTATTTTCTTTTGCCAGCAACATTGTGTCAGTAAAATAATGGTTTGCACAGTAGTGTAGTGGCTGGCACTCCAGGTTCACAGTGAGTATAACAATAATTCAATTCAATTCAATTTTATTTCTATCGTGCGAAATACAACACGAGTCATTTCATGGCACTTTTACAAAGAAAAGCACCAACATGAGCAAGCAGAGGAGACAGTGGGAAGGACAAAAGACTCCCTTTTAACAGGAAGAACATGCAGAACCAGGCTCAGAGGTAGCTGCTTTCTGCTGTTCCAGTTGGGTTTTGGGGATAAAAGGAGAGAATGATTTAAGTATTGGTGAATCATCCCTGTATGTAGAGTGAGAAAGGAAAGTAGCTTAATCTTGGTCCTCCAGCAGGCTCAACCTATAGCAGTTTCACTTGAAAATGGTCTAAAACAACCCTAACTTTAAGCTTTAGTAGAATAAAAAAAATTCTTGAGACGAACTTGAAAAGTAGAGGCTGTGTCAGCCTCGACTGGAAATGGGAGACGATTCCACATGAGAGGAGCCTGGAAGCTGAAAACTGCTTCCCATTCTACTTCTAGAAAACCTAGGAAATTCCAGTGTGGACATTGCATTTCTCTGTGCATGCATGGTTCTCTCTCTGCAGAGATGTTTCCTCCTAAAATCCAATGGTGAGATGTGGAGATTGTTATGGTCCTGGAGAAGAAGAATGGATCCCAGTTGAGTTGGATAAAACCGTAGAGAATATCAATTGGTGGAAGGATGGCAAAGTACTGTAAAACATACTGTTCTCTTTGATTTGTTAATTCAGATCTGTGTATTCGTGTGATAGATGATCATTTGTCTTTTGCATCATTGGATGAATGTTAACTTTGATAAAAAAGGTTTTAAACTTTAAATAGGGGGAACTCATTCAAATATTGAGGAATTAACTATGTTTGCTGTTGAATAATATGTTTAGGACTATGTCAGTCATAAAAGACAACTAATTTGATCTATATACAAACAAAAATCTGTTTGAGATTATATAACTGATGAAATTCACAATTTTATTTCACAAGTTAAAGTAAAAAAAAAAAAAAATCGGAAAAGGCCATCTCATCCTAATCACTAGTAACTAATGTCCCGCAACAAATGGTTTGATCAGAAATGTGATCCCGTGGTTGTTAATTAACTTGACCCTATTACTCCACTCATTAATAATTGATAGTTGAGTCTCTTTGGTTTACTTATTGCACACATGTTTAAATGTTATGTGACCAGAAAATCATTCTTTTGCAGATAGGAAAAAGGAGAGTTTGTGAACAAGCATTCATCGGATGCTGCTGCGGCCATGAGCAATCCAAAACTAAACAGCTGTGATGATAAGCCTTGGTGTCTGTTAATGCATTGTGGTGCTGTGAGGCCGCTTGTGGGTGCCCACCAGGGCTTGAAATTAGCACTTGCACAACCTCCAAATGTGGCAAAAAAAACCCAAAACAATTGTTGGGAGCGGCATCGAAATATTATCATCGTCCTCGGCAGGTGCCGAAAAACCATTGTTGAATTTTGTCCATCAGTACCAGCAATTAGCTGTAAAAATGGCATCAGTATCCTTAAACATCCTGTGCAGCACACTGACATCATAGTGGAGCAGCAACGTGAAATGCTGATAACACCACTCTGTCAAAGTTATATGTTCTTATCTGAAATTAATCAACACCCCTTGAGTCATTCAGAATTGAGAATTCATTGCAGACATAGCATGAGGGTGTAATGAAATTTATTAGATCTAGGATGGGTGTGACCTTATAAGAATAATATCAGAGTTATTGAGCTTTTTTTGCTGCTCATCTCACAGGATAGAAATGGCTTTTCCTTTTTCACCACTGATATTTTACTTCTATTCACTGCAGCGCCAGGGGCTTTGATCTCAGATGTTCTTGCCTAATGTCTCGCAGCTCCTTTAAAGCGTTTAGAGGAAACTCAAACGCTGCTGTTTTCTGGTTACGCTCTGGAAATATGAACCACGAAGACAGATTTCCAAATTTAGGGAGTATTCAAAGTTAAAAATGTCTGTTTGGGGCTGCACGTCACAAACTAAATAAATCATCTGAAAGGACTTGTGCGCATGCACGCACGAATGCCTGCATGCACTCACACACACACATGCGTTCTTATGCCTTTCTGGGACATTGCATTTACCTGCATTAATTTCCTAATTACTTTCTTAGCATGTAATCCAGTACAGACTTCTGTTAACCTCAATCCAATCATGACAACAGTCTGATGTGTAAATAAATCTCTACTCAACGATTTAATGGACTTAAATGTCCTCATTGTGACGTCAGTTGCCATCAGGCCACACACACACACACACACACACACACACACACACACACACACACACACACACACACACACACACACACACACACACACACACACACACACACACACACACACACACACACACACACACACACACACACACACACACACACACACACACACACACACACACACACACACACACACACACACACACACACACACACACACACACACACACACACACTATACCGCTTAATCCTACTACGAACTATGGGCAAGGACAGGATTCACCCTGGACAGATCTCAATACCATCACAGAGACACAGAAACAGACAACCACACACACTCTCATTCACACCTTTACTTGCTCATGCCTGTTTATGCAAGTGAAAACACATCGTTTTTTCTTTTTTGTTTCAGAAAGGTTTTGCATTTACAGTGCAGCCTATTGAAAATGATGTCCGTCTTCGTGGAAATGTCAGGAATGCTGAAACCTGATGTTTTCATTTTGGGCCACAAGTAAATGCTGTTTGTTTGTTCTTGTAATAAAACCACACAGACAGGCACACAGAGAGCAACATGTTATAAACATTAACAGTGGCGAGTATGAGGACATATTAATTACGGGTGACTCGATTATAAAACTCTCAAGTTCCAGGAGAATATGGAAAGAGTCATGACCTTCTGGAGGCGAACATTGCTGTTATTGTATGTTATATGAATGTTTTTGGACTGTGTGAAGAAACTGGAGTAGCCAGAGGAAACCCGCACACACACGGTGAGAACATGCAAACTCACGACTTTGTTGCCCTGAGGTGAAAGTGCTAACCACTGCACCACCACCCCCACAAAGACATGCTTTGTTTTTATCCAATTCTCTGTCTCTGATCTAATTAGTACCTCAGTACCTCATTTTGAACATTTCGTTTTTGTCCTCACAACTTCCGACACTGTGCGTCTAAACAGATTGATTAGACAAGAAAAACTGCCATAAAATGCAGACAAACATTTCAGGAGCAGTACATAAACTCCACATTTTGCTTTGTAGTCCGTCGTGCACCTACACTTTAAGGACTGTTGCCAGGAGCCAAAACATTAAACTATTATGTTCAGAGAGCTGACAGACAGAGAAGAGTGAGCTGTCAGAGTCAAAGCGCCTTAGTGACTGATATGCTAACCCCAACAATGAATTAATGGCAAATTGGTTTTACAAGGTTCTGTTTTGGAGACAGCCGACATTAATAAGAGGGATTTGCGTATCATATTAGCAGAGGTCCCAGCTCTCAGTGTTGTTGTCGTTAATTAGCTCTACCAGTTCTGACCAGGGTTGTGCTCGGATGTGTCCACTGATGTTATTGAAGTCACGATGCACTTTGTGGTGCATCTTGTTAAAATGCAGCGCAGCGTTTGATCTGTAACGCCCCGTAATGGTTTTAGACTCTACGTGCTATCCCTTGTCAGAGTGGGAACCGGGCACTATTCCCCATGCTAATTATTCCCTGTAATTACTGTAAACAACTTTGAAATTTAAAAATGTGACGCCCAACTATGCTGAACACAAGTGAGTCTAACAAAGCGAAGGAGGGAAGTTGGGAGATCGGGTTACCAACTAATGCGTTAGGGTGAGGCGTTTGTCTTTGGTGGCTCTGTCACAGGCGATGTGTGTCGGCAAGCTTTTGGAGTGGAGTCTGCACAGTGTTCTTGAATACAGAACAATAGATGAAGACAAGTGAGGAGGTACCAATGCAATCTGATGCACAGATTCAGATTCAGATTCAGAATCTGAATCTGAATCTGTGCATCTGTATATAGTTTTGGAGGTAGTTCTTTTATCAATCTGTCCTCACATTATATAAAGTATTTTCATGTTAAGACTGTTCTCACTTGCTTATATTCCTCAGCACCATGTTGCTTAAATAAACTGAGGGGGAAAAAAATAAAAAAAATTCACATTGGTCAAGTCAAGGTTAAAACATTGTACACATTAACAAACATCCACTTTAAGGAGTACCTCAAAGCGTGTTGAAACGCACAAGTGGAAGATCAAGTATGTTTTATGATGTTACAGCGTTTGGTAGGTGCTCTCCAGGGAAAATAGAGCAGCTTTGACTTTAATGACTACTGACAATATATTCACTGCTCTTCTTTTGCTTTCCCAATAAACATATGTCAGCTGTTTGCAAGTCTTAGGGTGAAGAAAACAAGAATTAGCAAGGACAGCCTGCATTCATTCCTCTCTTTGAGGGTTTCTACTTAAACAGCACAAAGAATGAATACATGTTAATCTGATCTCGGAATCTGATGTGTTAATGCAATACAAGTTGTTGGAAAATCTTGAGGCTTTGACATTTCTGATCATGTGTTTTGTGTTTTACATTATATGTTTGTAAGGTAATATTTTGTCATATTGTAATATAATAAGCAGAATATGTATGTTGTGATTTTTGTACCTTTTTTTTGTACTTTAACACAACTATTTCAAGTGAAAACGGAAAACTTTCACTGCACTTTGGGTGTCTGTTTGCATGACAACTGTGCTTGGAGCTACAGAAAACACATGTTGACAATCGCTCCTAAGGTGGAAAAATGCTCTGGCTCTGTCTTTGTTAGGGTTAGGGATGAAATGCTGCTACTGCTCCTTCAGTTTTAGTTCCTCTCCTAATATAATCCTTCACATCCCCAAAAGCTAATGTTCTTCATCAATGGTAGTGATTAACTCTGAAAAAGTGATGTTTTATTGAGATGCAAATAAGGGATCCTGGAATTTTTTTGGGACTTGGGTTGTCGATCAGGACTTTGCATGCTGTGACAGGGAGTTGACTCTTAAAGCACCCACATGATGGGGTCGCATGGCATCAGCAACCCACCATATTGCTGTAGCTGTATTTACCAGCTGATTGGACCTTGCTTCAGGTTGGATCAGAAAGCTTGCGATGCCAAAGCCACATAGGTAATCAGACAGGTAATTCATGATCCGTGCAGGATTTGACATACGTAATTTATTTACCATCTGTCAGGCTGGCTGAAGCAATGAGCACTAACAGTAAGAGAAGATGAGCCCCGTGTGTGAGTGAGTGAGCCATCAGTGGAAGTACGTGTCTCTTAATCAGTGGCAGGGGAGTTCTGGCATAAGCGGATCACGAAATGCTAATTCCGTTGCATCTTTGATATGTCATATTTCCCTCATTCACACTGTTTTTGAAAAGTTCCACCTTGGAAGATATTTTCATGTAAACAGACACTCAAAACACATCTAAAGTTTTCAGTTTTCAGAGTTTTCACTTGAAAATATTTTTGTGTATGCGGGACCTTAGTGTTTGCTCACAGTGTGACGGCGCTTGATGGGGAACACAGAGGACACGGAACGGTGGAAAACAGGTGGGTCTAATTGTCTTAATCACATCCTGATGCTGATGACATTGAACGGTTTCAGTGTTTACACCATCCCCGCGTTACGTGATCTAAATGCACAAGGAAGTCTTGTTTGTCATTAACTGAGGCCCTTTCTTCTGTCACAAAAGACTTTTTCTGTATGTGGAATGCATCATTAATTCTGTCACTCACCTCAGCCAGCATTCACATCCATCTATCATCCTCCATAGCGCTTTATCTAACTCAGGGTCGCAGTGCATGGGAGCCAAACTCACCTGACTGTGGGCAAAAGGCGTAACACACTCTGGACAGGTTGAAGTACTTTACAAGCCAAAACATAGAGACTTTCACACCTCAGAGCAATTTTTATGAACCCATTTATCTTGCTATGCAAACTTTGTGAACACTGAGGTGAAACAGAAGTCTAGTTTATATGTGAAAACGGACAACTGTCATTGCTTTTAAGGTGTCTGTGTACACGACAGCGGTGCTCGGAGCCACTGAAAATTAATATTTGAGAAAAAAAGCTCCATTGTGGGAACAATGCTGGACATCGTTTTTCAAAACGTTCCTTTGTAAACATGGATTTTGTTTTTCTCGACGGAAATCCAAAATTAATGCGTTTTCAGTTGAAACGTTGCTGTGTAAATGGAGCCAGAGCTAATCGGAGGGGAAAAAAACTGTTGAAGAGCATGCCAACTTCCTGAATGCACCGAGCTGCTCTGAAATAGGACCCTGAAAATGTTTTTGGATCCGGTCTGAAGTAGCTTGAAAGGCATATTTTGAGGACATAGAATTTTGAGTGTGAATTATGAGCAGTCACTGCCTGAAGACTGTTCACTGACTGTAGCTGAAAATGCAATATTGGAACAAACTGCCACCAAAACATTTAGTCATTTGAGGAACATTTTTCTGTTGTTGGCTGATGTGCAGTTCTTGCCATGCTCTGATCCCACAATTCAGTATGATGCGTTTTTATAGATGCAAAAATGACCATAGCACCACATTTGACGTGTCTGTGATGATGATGTGAGAGATGATTCAGTATCCAAAATCCGAAATGTGTTGCACACTGGAGAGCTCATTGAATGTTTGGTGTGCCGTGGGGAGTGAATGCGTGAGTTGACGAGCCGAGTCGGTGTGCACAATGCCAGGACCCTGAAACTGGGGCAGCTAAATGGAGTTCAGCCTTCATTAACTTTATTATTTACACCTCTGCTTTTTCTACTGTGACATGTTAAAATGTCTTTAATGAAAAAGGCACTGAAGCAGGAATTCAATAATGTACTGCTGCATATGTTTATGGAGTCTATTAATGAGTAACGTGTTTGTTAGCATCAAATAGCACCAAGAGACATGGAGCCTGCAGCTGTCAAACAATGTTAAATTACAACACAATGATATTCCTGCATTGGCTTCGACATCAGGTGTTCTTTGATGCGAGACAGCTAAACGTAGTTGATCTGAAGTGAACTTTGTACTGAAACGCCACAAACGGCTGTGAGGAGCGACATGAAATTATTTGATAGCTTTCCATTCTTCAGGAATTCAACAAGTGTTGCTATTCTTCGTTGGCCTCATATTAAATGTACATGCACTTTTCCAGCCAGTGTAATAAAGGCTTTTTTAAATTTTTGTAAGGTAAATGGGGGATAATATAAGTCTATTTAACATTAAATCTTCTAATTTTGGTTCACAACTGAAAACCAAAAGTCCAGCATATCAGAATACTAGATAGTAACAGTTTTCATGAAAAGCATTTCTGACTTATAAAATGTTATTTATGCACCGGATTCTGTTTGGCCCTTCAGTGTAGTGTGTCATTGAGGTGATCGGCCTGTGGTATTCGGTATGATCTGTTTTTGAAGCTCATGTTACTTTGATAGCTAATATTCTATTATGAATATAATAGATTAATCTGAAAATTTGCCTTAAATTTGCCTTAAATGTACATTGTATTAAACGTTCCACCTTTTTGGGCTGTTAAAACTATAATTTACATGCAATGAATATGTAATATACACAACTGTGATTTTAACTTTTCCATAATATTTTCAGATTTTTAGATGCATGTTATATTCACACATTATGTTTTATCTAGTGCAATGTAGGTGCTGTGCAATTTACTCACAGTGAATACAAAACCCCTAAAAAAACAAAACCATCAGTTTAAAAGTCTCTCACTGTAGCTGGAGCATTGATATGAAGTTTAGTTGGCTGTCATGTTTTTCCAAATCGTCTTGCTCAGCCCCATGGGGGTGGTGTGGAGGGTGGGGGTCCTGGCGTCAGGTGTTGGCCACTCATTCGGAGGTGGGGCGTGTAACCAGACCATGAAAGGGTTAATACAGACAGGCAAACACCTTCACACTCGCATTCACACCCACAAGCAATTTTGTTTTTCTTAACCTGACCTTCATGTGTTTGGACTGTGGGTGGATATCCGAGTTCTGTGCAGAACATAAAAAAGCCTCCTGGTTCATGTCGAGACGCAAAATAACCTCACTGTACACCTTGGCATCTGTTCTGTTACGTATTGATTCACAGAGACCTGGGAGGCCTTTAGATAATTACACTTTTGTAGCAGCAAGTTTTTTGAATGATGTTTTTTTTTTTTCCAACATCATTAGTAGATTGAAACTCTGACCCTTTTTTTTTTAAATACGAAACAGAACACTTCTACTAGGAGTAATGAATTTATTCACAGCCACCTACAAGAGCCGTAGGAATTCACATATCAGAGCATGCTTGGGATGTAAAATGAAGAACAAAGCTTAATTTCAGTCACAGTGCATACTAACACGCCATTCCCTGGACTGATGCATCTCATTTTCTATTCAGCTTGAGTGTTGTTGTGAAGTAGAATGCAGAGGAGGCTCAGTCCAAATTATCACTCCCCCCCCCCTTTTTTTTTTTCCACCTTTTTCTTTTTAATAAGCACGCTATCCTTGAAATGCAGTTCCGGTGCTGTGACAAAGCATAGTCTTTATTCCTGTGATGGAGGCATTGAGAGAGTATTGCCTGGCAAGTAATGTTCATGTTAAAATATTTCAGTTGTTTCTGTGGTAGAAGTGAACGTGCCAAGTCAGGATTTCTGGGTCTTAGCCCAACTGGGAAAGGACTGATTGATTGGCAGGTTGAACGAGGACGATTACCACAAGGCTGGGTCGATCTCGCCACATGCAACATGATCTGCTAATTTACTGCAGAAAATATTACATATGGACAAGTGAATCATGTACTGGCAACGCTCATAAAGACAGTGAGGTCACCATGGCAGGGTGAACATCCATGTTCCTGCTCACAGAGAACCAGCAAGGATGTGCATGTAGCCTCGTCATTTCCTTATCAGGATCCATAGAAAAGCAGAAGTACTAAAATAAAGCTGTACTTTGAAGGTGGCTTTGTACATTACATTTTCAATGGTCACACCTATTACATTTATGTTTTTTCACGATAGCGTTTCTGAGTTTTGAATTGTTTCAACAAGAATTTGCTGAGTTAAAAGTCCAGGCCAGGCCTTTCAGTGTGAAGCTTGCATGTTCTTTTTATGCATGTGTGAGTTTTCTTCAAGTACTCCGGTTTCCTCCTATGATCCAAAAACATGTACGTGAGGTTAATCAGTGAAATTTTTTCATGTAAAAAGTAGAAACGTTTGGAAACGTTCTGACTGTCTGCAAATGCACACCACGGCCGTAGTAAATAGTTCTTCTTCACATGCGTAGTAGATGGACGAAGGCCTACAGAGTGGTATGACAAAATGTTGCCATGTGAATGTGAAACCTTTCTGAAAATAAAACATATGATGCTTTTTTCACTGGCAACGTCATGCAAAAGGCTCCTAAAACTCAAAACATAAAGCCTAAAGATATGCTTAAGTTAACTAATCAATTCACTCCGATTTCAAAATGATTCTTTAAACGTGTATTTGATAAATAGGCTCAGATTTCCCTGGGCCATTTTGTTAAGCTATAGGTTGAGCCTGGAATAGGTTCTCTTTTCTGTTTTTTTTTTACATTAATAACAGAAAACTCATTTGTTTTAGTCTGGCTTATAACACAGAAGATAATATAAAGAAAGCACCTAAAGATTGTGGTGTGTCTCAGACTTTATTGAGGGAGTGAATCATTTTGCCCGAGGACGCGGGTTTGCTGAGCAGTAGTTTCGATGCATTTTTCATCCTCGTCGTGTTTTGTGGAATGATGTCCTGCTGCTGTGCTGCGCTTTGTCTGTGTGTCACTGCAACATCTTGAGTAATGATGTCACAATGTGAGATTTCTTTCTGTCACACTTTGTTGGTGCTTTTGTTCCCGGCTGGGAACTTACCACAGTGATGTCCTCAGTGTGATGTCTTTTAATCTCAAGGCACTGCAATCACTGTTTTGTTTTGCTTTTTTTCCCGCCTCCTCTCAGCGTTTTTTTTTTTTTTTTCCCCACTCTGAGTACACGCTTCTGATTGCTTAGGCATTTACTTCTTGGATGAGGTTCTGGTGCATGCTACATTCATCTAATCTGTTCTCCAATCATAAAGTCACTGGAAGCTGCCTCTGATTGCTCTGATAGTGACACGATTCCTGAAGACATATGGAAACAGAAATTAGTCACTGAGATAAATACACTATTACCAATGCCTCAATGTCCAACATTCATTCATTCACTCAGAAAAACTAAGTATCTATCATCCAAATTTATTTCCGGTGCTTTTCAAGAAATGGCTTGAGACCACCACTGGTGTTCACATGTTATATAGCTCAGTGATTCAACTTTTATCTGTTTAAGTTGTACTAAATACCTTTTTTCAGGAAATGACTTTGTGGTGCAGAAAAGAATCCAATTAGGCAGAGCCGTCATGACTTCAAATAGCTAAGATTACAGTTCATTAAGAAACCACAATTCAAATGATAGGCAAGAGGAAAAGAAAAAAAAAAATTTCCCTGAAAACTTGGCACGTTTCCCCTCGTCTTTTTCTAGGAAACAATTCTTTATTATGCCAATTGTGACGGGTAATGGAACGGAAGAGGAAGGAAGCTCTCAGTGTGTCGGCTGCTGCTGAGACGACGCTTCTTTTCCCGTCCCTGTATTTAACATGCGAATCCAAATATTAATGCGTGACGACAAGAAGTAAAAAACGATTGTGAAATAAAAGAAGGGATGATGAGCATGAATAGAACATCTGCACAGAAGCAAGATGGAGGAGACGTGCTCTTTGTGCCTTGTGTTGAGTCAATGGTGCCACTTTCAGGTCAAAATTAGGGGGTCGAGATTGATATGATTGGGGTGTGTCTTTCTCCAGGATGTGTTGATTTTTTTTCTTTCTTTAAAAAAACCAAACAAAAAAAAGCGAATCAATAAAAACAGTATTAAGTGGAGGTTTAAACTAATATCCAGTATATAAACTAATTTTTTTTGGTGACATTACAGGTCAAACACATTGAGAGCGACAAACACTTACAATCACATTGACAGACAATTTAGGCACCAAATACACGACAACGTTTCAAGCGAAAACACGTGGTTTTTGTACTTTTTATTTCTGAAAACCTTTGTGTTCACAATGGGAAATGTTGTCATGACACTCTGAAGGCCACCATTGTTGTTTTCCATCCAGTGGTGCAGAACTATTTATTCCGGCCGTGGTATACATCTGCAGCTTTAATAGTGGTAAGAATTTTCACAGTTCACCTTCACAGGCTCAGTGTTCAATAGACATGTACAAATTGAGCGTTCTGAAAAGAATTCAAGTGAGGATGAGTCTCATAAATGGATACTAGACTGGCTTTAACAGGTCTTTGCACCCATATGCAGATTTTTCTGGATGACATATGGTGCCTTGCTGGCTACACTTTTCAATTATCTTTGTAACACGTACAAAGAAATGCTTACATTATGCATATTCAAAGAGCTGGGAGCGGTGACTGTTCAGCATATTGGCGTGTAAATGACTATTAATTGACCTGTTGCTGATTTACTTCTTAATGATCATCTCAATGACAGTGCGGGTTAAGTGCAGCATTTTCACTCATTCCTTACCTGGTGAAGGTGTTGCTTCACTCCTGCAAGTGAACTGATGGAGGGATCAGATGGATCTCTATAAAGCTCCATCTGTTGGCTTTAACACTGTGTTCAGACCAGTCAACCTGGCAATCGATGTGTGTAGGTGGACCATGTGTGGAAAGCCTCTAACAGAAAAGTATTACTTGAATTTCAAAAACTTGAAAATTACAGGAGCACCTTCAGTGTTTTGTTTGGGTTATTTTTCTGACGTGATATACGTCTGAGCAAGACAAAACACGTGGGCAGTCAAATTACATGGAGAGATTTAAATCACATTGTTCTGATTTGAGTGGATCACTCGTAAATAGGCCTCGGTCTGTGCATGGAGCTGTGGAGAGAGATGGAGCTTGAGAGGGTTGTTAGTGGCCACCCACACCTCCCCGTCATTATTGTTCGACCAGGGGAAGAAGGAGAGCGAAAAGAAAACATCAGGCAAGATCAGCACACTCTGACCCGTGATTGTGTTCTGATAGCACCCCAGAAATGGGCTGAAATGGCCTTGTATGATGGGAGAAAGTTCGCTGCAATAAGCCAAATTGAAAACGAAGCATGTAATTATGTAGCTCTTTCTGAAGGGCTTTGTCATTCTTTTTCAAGTTTTAGTGCAAAATAAAAGAGCTTCAATGTAAACAGGAGTTGAGCAATGAGCATTCAACAATGAATCATTTTATTGAAGGTTTTCTCCATTTCTATGGAGGCAAAGTTGTAATGTTTTCAAAAAGTTGTGTTGTTGTCTTCACAGGAAAATGTTATGTAAACAGGGACTAAGCATAATGTTATCAACTACCTACAATACCGAAGCAATCGGTCAAATCTATCCACTGTAAAGAAAATGTATATGACGTGCAAAGTAGTCACAGCTGCATATTTACATATTTGTCAAAATATTTGTTTTCCAGTGTAAACTTGAAGCTTTGTTCAGACATCGATCTTCCATATGACGTGAACCTATTGCAGCTAACATAATTTAAAAATCTCCTGGACCCAAACAAGTGTGTGTTTGGATTGTTGAAGTGCTGTATCGTATGTATGTATGTTGCCCATTCTAAATATGTTGGATAGATTAAATGCAATATGCATCTTTATTCTTCCCACTGGTTTCCTTTGTTTTGATATTGCAAATAATTAAAGCATTCCACATTTTTATTGGACTTGTAGGTTCTTGGTGATTGAAATGGATTGGAATTTTGTTAGTTGCTTGAGCGTGAATAAATTCTGTCTTTAATTCAGACAAATAAGTAGCATGATATTCTGAATGTATAGTGAAAGGAAATGTGCTGATCAGCCTATCAACTGTGTTGAAGCGTGTCCTCAGCTTTGTAGCAAGCAAATTCATAAAGCTTTGAGGGGGAAATAATTAAAACCTAAAAGCATTTTATCCTCCACAATCATGAAACCATTGATTTTTTTTTTCCACACCCTCCTCTCATTTGTACTCTATGATCAGAGGCGTCTTTGTTTGGCTGAAGAAGGGAAGAAACAAAAAGACGAGGACCAAAGATGTGGGGAAGAGACAGGCTGGCTCATTATCGCCAGAAGCAAAAGTTCTGGGAACAAAAGTCATGTGACCTGTGTGGGCACACGTCTTATATTTTCTAGTGTGTGAAGGCTCTTTGATTTGCTCTCACTTTCATGTCATAATGAGACTTTCAGTCGCTCTTGCTCCTGCGGTAGTATGCTCAGCAGTTCTTCTGCTTCTCCCCACTGCCAGTAATGTTGACTGGTGGTCCCCGTGACCTGCCTCCGCACAACGTTCATTTGAAGGATCATTCACTTGTTCTGCTCAGCGATCACCAGAGCTTACGTCTCCAGCTGCTGTGCTGTGTATTAATGAGCAGGTCTCGGGTTTTCTCGGCTCCACAATCATCCATCAGCATAAATCTCCTTTAACAAGAGTGAAGAGTTTCAGCCCATCAACATAAAGGTGGTCATAGATCACAAGGTTTCTACACCCTTTGGTTAAAAAAACATGATGGCGCCATTCATAATGTTCTTTCTTGGGCAACAAGCCACAGCAGTAAGTGTATCAGTCACTGGGCTGCATGAGAAAATGCTGCTGGTGCACAGCCGCAAAGGCAGCACTCGCAACCTAGACCACACTGTACAAGTACTGACTCCATTACAAGAACAGAAAGTCTCCTGTCATTTATTATGATATACTGTATACACAAAGACATACTCTCCATTAGGAGATTGTTACTACAGATATGTGAGGAGCACGTTAGTACTGTGTTTCCTTGATGGTCAACCAGCTGGAGCTATTTCTTAGAGTTTAGCCTTTCAAAATGCTTTGTGAGGAAATGGACACAAAAAAGGAAAATATGCAGAGAGTGACAATAATAAAGTATAGAGAGCAGTGTAAAGTTTAGTTTTGCTTTAAATATACCTATTTTAGAATGTGTTCACTCTTTATAGGATGGATTTGTGGAAGTTATGAAAGTTATTTGGATTTATATACAGTATTTTGGGCAAGGGTTAAAGTCACATAACCATTCATCTTCTAAATGCTTTAAACCAATTTTGGGTTGCAGAAGAACTGGTGTAAAATACAGCTAAATGGGTATGAAAGGCAAGGTACACTCTGTACAGGTCACTGGACCATCCCAGAGAGACAGACAACCTGAGGCATTTTCTCTCACATGATAAATTTACAGACAGCAATTGACTGGCATGCATGTGTTTTGGTAGTGTTAAGAAACCGAAGTACCGAGAAGAGGGATAACACATGATTTACACATGTTTCTCAGCCTGGAATCAAACTGGAGGTTTTCTAAACAATCTAACACAGAAGGAAAATCAAAGCAAACTCAGATCAGCAAATATACATCAATATAATACATTATGAAATAGTTGCTGAAGAATTAATACGTTCATGGAAAAACACAAAGGCTGAATCCTACTGTGCATTTTTATGTATTTTTTGGAAAACATTTGTTTAGTTATTTACATCTAGGGTTCCCAATGACACATTTTCCTGAAAGTATTACAGTAAAGCTAAACACAAGTTGACATGCAAACATACAAAATCTGGTAAATTCTAAATAAATTCATAATGGACTAAACTGCACAGAGTCCCTTTGATCTTTAGAACCATTCCCAAAGGTTTGGGCCTTTGGGAAAAACAACAACAACAACAACAACAACAACAACAAAACTATTTCAAGGCCCAATTTGCACGTTTCCAAGTGAAAACGGTGAAAACCTCACAGTGTTTTGGATCTCCATTCACACTACATCATTTTCATTATTTCTGTCGTTTCTGTTTAAACTGACATTGTTTCCAAAATGTAGCTTTGTACACGTGAAGTGTTTCTGAAACACAAATGCAAAAACAATGCGTTTTTGAATGAAATGTCTAAACAGGCTGGTTCATAGTTGAAACATGATGAGAGAACACTGTTATATATTATCATTTAGATAACATTTTGATCCAGTCAACAGTGGTGATAATTACCAATAATGTTGTTAAATCAGATTTTCAGCAAAATATAAACAGGAGTGTTAAATGTATAAACTGTAATCGAGTACGTTGCCATATGTTCCTGAATTTTTTCAGCAGCTGCTGTTACATGCAGCTCTTTTAAAATTAATATCCCTATTTCAATCTGTTATTTCAAAACTGCCTTTTTTGTTTGTTTCTGAGGCCATGCTGGTCTTGCCTGGAAATGCTATTAGCTCATTTCATCAGCTTCCAAAGCAGCTTTACACCAGCTCAATCTGTTAATTATGCCAGCTATTTGATCTTTGATCTCTGCGCAGATCTCATCTTCGAGCCACTGTAGATGCTTCTGTTCTTCTTAGCTGATCATCCATATCCAATTAGACATTGAATTTGACAGGCCGAGGAACTTTGCCGTTTCCTCTCTTCAAATACTTTCAAGTCCGAGCCACAGAGCTTTGACAGCTGATTAATCCACACTGCCATGTCCAGGGATTGAGGGTCTTCTCTGATTTTAAGAAAAAAAAAAAAGTCCAGGAGGATGTTTATGTGCACAGTGGACAGATTCAATGCTGTTTTTTTTTTTTTCATCTCCCTTTCAGTGGTTTATGCTCCACTATGTCTCCTCAGCTATGGGCAGGATATGTTGTGTTTTCACAATGTTGCTCTTACAGGAAAGTAAACCAGAAACATCATAAACAAACGTGTTTGCGGATTAGGTAGACCTTTATTCCCCGCTATTATCCAGCTGCTATGCTGTGTCCCCTGAAATATTTGTTTGTTCAGGATCAACATAAACCCTTGGGTAAATCCCAAGTTCTGTGTGCAATGTACTGCATCCTCTTTTCCTGTGATGGAATCTGTCGCTCTGAGATCAGTCTGTGCTGTGCCAGAAATCAGTCGGTGGTTAATTATTTCCACCAGAATTAAAAAATTATAAGTTATTTAATGAGGAGCCGGCAGTTTTGGACATTCAAAATTCATCTTCAATTATCCTTGAAATCTATTGAAGTAAATTTCTTTTTTTCCCCCTGTCTAATCAGACTGGAAAGTTCCTTTTATTGGAGATTTATTACACACTGAATTATAATTATGGTTCAAAGTAATAAAACTCAACTATTCAGAAGCTTGACCTATCAGAATATCTTATGGTATCTGTTAACAAAAACTTGTTTGCAGACTGTCTGGTAGGCGGCACAAGAGATCAGAGAAGCTTTTCGATCCCTGAGGTCGAAGAACGTAATAATAATGACACCTTGTAGAATCTCGAGCATGCCCAAAAAGCTATTCCTCTTATATAGAAGTATATATCTCCAGTTTGGCTTCACAGTGATGTTTTGGCTAATCAGAGTTCATGGTGTCCAGATTTAGGCCCCGTTTACACAACATTTCAAGTGAAAAGGCTTCCTTTTTTTTTTACCTTTCAGGACACTTTTGCATTTGAACTGCAATGGTGTTGTAAACTGTGTTCATTTATGTGGAAATGGCAAAAACACTGAAAACAACGTGGTGGGTTAGGGTTAGTGCTGTATTTTGTTTTTGTAATGAAACCACACACATGTGTGTGCAGAGAACAATGCCCTATAACTGTCAACAATGGCAGTACACACAAACATTGGTATGGACAGACTATGAAGTGAGATGGTTATTATGGGTGACTCAACTATAAAATCACCAAGTTGCAGGAGAATGTGAACTGGGAGTGATGCCACTCAGGGGGTCGCCATTGTTGTTATTATCCATGTATTCGTGCATGTGAAAAAAGTTACGTTTTTAAGCATTTTCGAAAAGTTCCACCTGGGGAGCATTTTCAGTGACTCCAAGCACTGTTGTCGTGCAGTCGGGCACCTTAAATTCAACAGAAGTTCTCGATTTTCATTTGAAAGCCTGTAAATATGGGCTGTAAATGGGGTATATCGTGGAAGTGATCAGCCTGTGGCCCGGTGTCCTGTAGGACCAGATTACTTTGATGCTTTTAGCTGATCTGGATTGTAACTTGAGCAGATCTGACTTTTCTGTTATTTTCTATATTTTATATCAGGTCCAGGCGACGTCTACTGGTTGGTCAGTCAAGCTCAGTGAGGCAACCAATACAGCTGTTTTGACAAGAGTTTTGACACTGTGAGTGAGCAGAAAGTCCTACTGGAAAGAAACTCGGCATTTCCATACAGCTTGACCAGTGGATTAAATCAGGGCAATCTTTAAAATAGACACTGCAGTGAGTTTGGACTTGGGAACAACATCTGCGGTAAGAGATGCCATGGCAGTGCTCGTCAGATCATCCCTCTTGGGGGACACTTCATAATAGACTTGAAGCAATTTATGTTGGGAGCAGCTCCACGATCATTCTTCACTCCGGACGCCACTTTTTATATAAGATGCAGTACTGACATTGATATGACTGGAGGATGTTTGAGCGCTGGAAGATGTTGGAGTGCTGAGCAAAGGTCAGTTTCTTCGAGTGAACCCAGGAAAACACGCTTCTCATGTCGCCTCTGCTGCAGGAGGACTTTCACATTGAGATTGTGACTCTCGCTCCTCAGTGTTCTGGTATGGACTCTGCTCCACAATCTTTGCAGCTCACCCATGACGTTTGAGCACGAGCTCTCACCACAGTTTGTTGTTTGCTGCAATTCTCGAGTTTCGGGAGTTTTCTGGACAACTGTTGAGTCAGCACTACCTCCTATGGCTGTGGTTGATGTTCTGAGCTTTCCCCAGAGATGTGTGGGATTTTCACTGCAAAAAAGGATTTACTCGAATTTGATAGAAGATATTCTGCTCCATGAGACAAATTTTCTATTATCTGACTTATAGATTATTGGAAAAAAAACCCAACAAAAAACAAAGCTTCACATGTCATTGAGTGAGGCTTTTTTCTTTCTGCATCATTGTTTATTAGACAGATTTGTCGAAGCTTCACAACTGAACCAAAAGAGTTGTTTTACCAAGGTGATTCCTGTTCCCGTTTCAGTCTTCTCTGCAGAACATGCTTGTCGCAAACCCTCCCCTCTGCGAAATGTCCCATTTGGTTCTTTAGCCATGTCAGCAGTGCAGTTCTGGAATATTCCTCTGCAGATCTATCGATCTGATCAATGGCCAGTCGATCTACACACTCTGTTCACGGCTGAAATATCCCATAAAGGACTTCTGTTTAGTGCTAATTAGCAAATGTTGTGCTCATACGCTGAGGACCTGAGATGCATGTTGACATGCTGATGTCAGCATTTTGCTGGAGCGCAGCCTCACAGAGCCACATGTCGTTTCTCGTTAATCTGAAGAATGTGACTGTCCTTAAGATCACACCCTCGTCTCTTTCATTCCCTGAATAATAAAAACTGAATAGATTTCCTGTAGAGAGGAGCAAGTTATGACACTTACTAATCATGTTCTTGCACCAGCACGGACAGGTGTTGAGTTGCGCAACAGTAATTTTTACATCAATTAAAAAAGGGACACGACTTGTTTTGCTATGTTTCCTTTAGAAAAGAAAAGACCTGCAGGGAGTTGTAACTTGCCAAAGAAAGAAAAAACAAAAACAGTACTACGACTGCTTTAACACATTATGATGAAAGTCCGGTTGGAAACAAACGGGCATAATGAACTAAACCTTGAAGCTTTTGGCCATCAGTGCTTCTGTCATGCAAGGATTAATAAGAATCCATGTATAATTTTTCACTTATCAGCCTTTGTGATGTGAGTAAATACTAAAAAAAAAAAACTTCAATTTTCCCCCAGGCAAGAGAAATCAGTGTTAAAAAATAACAAATGAAACACTAAGTTATTGGTGTCTGAAGCACGGCGCCTCTCTTGTTGAACTTCAATGCTAATTAGGGGGAAAAAGCAAACAAATACAATGTAGTGTGCATATTCTGCACGAAGCACTTGACAGGTTGACTGACTTCACTTCCTTCATTAACCCCTGCAGTAAATGACTCCTTTGCATTTTACATTGCACTTTTACTTTAAAGGATAAACACACATATAATGTGCCATCAGGTCTTTTTGTGTCAAGAAGATGTAAAGTTATAAATTATAGCCATTTGCCATCTGTTACAGCCATGATGATGACAGACCTCCTGGAATGTGCAGCTTTCATGGTTTTAATCTGTTGGAGCTGATTAGATTCAAGAAGCAAAATGTGTTTTGTCTCATATGATTGATATAAAATGGTAATAATATATGCAGCAGAGAATGTTAGTCTTGATGCGTAATACCTGTAAAAGAAAAAACTAAAAACACCAACATGCTATTGCACGACGATGTCCGTTAGTGCAATTACCCACTGCAGAGGAAAACTGAGGTAAAAGGTTAGAAAATGCACAACAGTTTAGATGCTTAAAATTTTAAAAAGAAAAACTTAGAAATATTGACAATAGCAAATTAGATGAGTTTTAGTGCAAAAACGTACAAGTACATTATGATAAAAAAAATATATATATTTTTTCTAACAAAAGCTATTATGAACAGCTTGAAAGGGGAAAAAAGATACTATCTGACATTCTGTGCATGACCGAGCATTTCCATACTAATGCCATCAACACTGTCGCTTCTTTGGCTGCATGCTTTCTGCAGCCTTCAGCATACAGATGTCACAAACTCACTGTACATGGCTTTCATACAAATAGTATTGCACTCGTGACAAGATAGCCCGATTTCACTACGTTACCAGCACTGGTGCCATTTGCAGATCGGCAGTCACTTATATTTAAAAAAAAAAACATTTTAAATTCCTTTTTTGGTAGGTTTTACTCTATGGAAAGTCAAGGTTGATTCTAGTGGGCCGTGTTTCAGAAAACCCATGCTTTAATCCCATGCAAACGTGTCTGCACATGATAAGTCATGCTGAAACATAGGACAGTAGGATGAATACATGAAGGTGAAAATTTGCATAGCTTAATTCTTAATGTGTATAGCAGTTCAGTGTGTCCTTACGCCACAGCTTTGATCGATGGATTGGATGCTCTTATAAGATTAAGAGGCCATTTGCAGCATCCATTGGTGTGTTGATGAAGGGAGAGGGCAGGGCAGGTCTAATGGATTTGTTATGATGCGACGATAAACAATTGGACAGGAGAACTCAATGATTGATTTAGTAGTTGTTCAAGTTGTTCATATATTTGTAATTCAAAGTTAACGTCATGATGTTGTGTTGACATGTTTTGGTTGAGTGGCTTTTCTGTTCAAGCTTTACAGTTCACTGGAAACACTACAAATCCTCACCACTTATATCTGTGATGCAACTGACTTTCTGCTTCTAATTGTGTGTTTTACACACACACACACAAAATAAATTAACCCAAAACAAATTAACGGTGGTGATTTTTTTTTTTGTCAACTCCCACTTTTTGTATCATCACTCACTTTAATTGGCACCATAGCCGATCACATAACCCAGATGTTGTCATTAACCTACATTTTTTTTTCTCCAACGTGATTGTGTTCATAAAATGATCATCGAGCTGCAGTGCAGCGGCTTGGTAATGACTCTCGGTCATCTCTGTAATCATCAGCACTGATCAGATTTCACACAAGCTCTCTTTTTTTCTGACAACAGCACTGGAAAATATGTAAAATATGCAAATGTGCAGCAATATTGTGGATTTAAATCAATTCAGCCTCAAATTAAGACAATGGTGTTTCCTTTGTTCTGTATTTTTACTGCCCTCCATAAACATGAAAAAGAAAGTTTTTTCTTCTACGCATTCGGCAGCAAAGTTGTCCAGTGTGTGTCCCGAGGGACTTGACTCTGCATGTTTTACATGTTTCCCTGCTCCAGAAATGTCAACGTGTCATTATTAATGCTTGTGGACAACTTGAAGACAAAAAGCTCCTCCAATCAAATGTATTGGAGCCAAAAGACTCCTAAACTGTGCAGGACACTGGTCCTCCAGGGCATCGATCTGAATACATCTGACTGGTCTGGCTCCACACAAATGACATGGAATAATTGTATTGAGAAATTCTGGTAAAGCAGTGCAGCTCCTACTTAAGTATCAAACAGACTTCTAAAGAAACATCCCAAAAATTTTTTTATTGCTAACAGCTGTTGTTCCACCGGCAATAATTAATTGTTTGGTTTTGAACTACAGCTTGTTTCATTACTTTAATTTGCCTTCACATTCAATTGTAAAACTGTGGGTTTTATTTAAAACAATATTTGTTCAATTCCACTTAATTATTTTACATGAATTAGGGCAGCAGAGAAAAGACAGCCACAGCCACTTCTTCTATTGTTGTGTAGATCATCATCACCCAGCAACTTCCTGTAACAAAGTTTCTATATTATTAAGCATCAGATGATTCAGCAAATAATCTCAGACTGACAAATTGACCCATCTGCACAGATCAGACACTCTACAGTCCAGAAAAGCCCATTTTGATAAAACGTCATTTAGGTATTTTACTGTAGTGAAAACGGAAAACTTTCCCTGTATTGTGGGTGACTCAACAGTGGTGCTCTGAGTCTCTGAAATTGCAATTCGACACTCCAGCTCTGTCGAAAGGGGAAAATGCACTTTTCTGAAATGCTGCTACTGTATTACTGCCGTAGTAAATAGTTCTTCTGCACATGTATGGGTAGATGGCCATGACTCCCAGTCCACATTCGCCTGATACTTTGTAGTTTTATAGGTGAAACTCACCTGTAATAGCAATTCAACTTAGTCATCCATACAAATATCCATGTACTTTACATTGTTAATGTTTATAGAGTATTATTCTATGTGTGCATGAGTGTGTGGTTTCACTACAGAAACAAAACAGAACCAACATGCTAACTACATAATCTTTGGCGTTTCTGGTGTTTCCATATAAATGGACATCATTTTCAAAATGTTGCAGTGTGAACGTGAAACATTTTTGAAACAAACAGGGCCTCGCAGAGCACTGAGTTTGCAGTTTTAGCATTATTCTGAAGGAAGGAGTGTCATTTAAAACCTTGTTTTCCAGAGGAGTTGGCACTATCACCTTAAAATGAGAACACCCTGAGTTGATTCTAGTCTTACTAATGTTCACGTTCACCTGTGTTTTTGTGAGCGTTTGCTCTTTCTCTCGGCCGGTTACTCTAAATTTCCAGGAGCTGTCACTATGTCTGAGTGCCACTAGTGCCCAAGTGAAGTATTTCTTACTCTCAACTCGACTCCTGCCATATAGATTCAAATTGGTCTGTTTAATTTTTTTTAAAGCAGTTAATATTTTAAAATAGTAGAGAATCTTTTTCAAAGATGCACTGCGTGATGCAGCCCTATCAGGAGGACAGACTTTAGCTCAAATAGCTTTAGAGTGAATAACGATACTGAGTGTATGCTGTATGTGCACCCTTAACTTTATTTCACAGTACTTTGTCTGAAAGCAGATAACATAGTATTAAGAAATAAAAAAAACAACACATTATTGTGCTCTTGTTTGTTTTGATGCACTCAAACAACAACTGTTGATCTTTCTAAAGGTTTTTCTCACCACTTTAAACTCTTATTAGACACAGAAGTGCTACAATATGCAGTATAAAAAACAGGTCGCTAAATAGCTAAATGAACTATAAACCTGGCAGCTCTCAGAAAGATACTGAAATGCTTGTCGTTTCTTTTTTATATAAAAAAAATAACAAATGAAGACTCGATAACAGTTTCGACATTGGAAAGAAAAAAAACAAAAAAGGAAATTTACACTTTTACATGTATCCCAAAATCTTAAGGCGGTTGAAATGTTGAGTACGACAACCCGGTTATCTCCTTACAAGGTGCTTACATAAAACATTCACATCAGGCTCATGGATTCTTCTTTTCACATGAATGAAAAACAACAGTGCAATGCCATGTCTACGTTTGACAAACAAGGTATCATGAGAAATGCTCTATGGGCTGATAAACACCTCCTTTTACACTTCCATAAAAGTCAATGTCAGAGCAAAAACAGAAAAATGGGGGGGGGGGGGGGGGGGGAAATCCCCCCTCATCATTATCTCCTGATAAATTAATTTCCTCAGGTCAGCTCGACTATCAGATTGCAGACCATGTGGTCTTCACCTTGACTACCACTGCATACAAAACAGCCCACTCTGTCTGTGCTGCTCTCATCTATTTTGATTGTATCCTATTCAATTACTGAACAATTCATGACTAATTTGAAGCTAAAGGGTGAATATTAGAAACAGAATCAATGGTTTGCAATAGGTCCAGGTGGACTTACGGGTGGAAATAAAATCCGTGATGTATTTTGGATGATCTGGGTGATCTGGCGATACAATTTTCAAACTAAGTGAGATGGTTTTCACACTTGAAGTGGAAAGGGTTCATGGAAGTCAATCGGTGTGAAATAAAGACTTTAATGAAATGCATCACTTGAATACATTAATTAAAAGAGAGTGGCAGAACATTTGATCCGTATGGAGTGATGAGTAACATGACACGAGTGACAACATGATGCAAACATACGTAGATGCCACGTGCACATGACCGCAAATAATCGCTCGTTTTTGTTAAAATTTCACTGGTGCTCTTCTAATCACGTCATCTTGTCAAGTCCTCCTCTTCTGCACTGGGAAATTGGCACTATCAAGTATAATAAACCAATTTCGGGAGTCACATTACTATAGCAGAAATGTACATTAATTAGATTTTTGTCATTTCCATGGAAACTAATCTAAAATCTGCATTAGGTCTGAATGTACACTCGGGAAAAGAAGACAAGGGCAATTTAAGGAGACACTTCCCCGTATTTCCTTGGACTACTAATTACAATTTGCATTCATGAACATACAGATATTAACTGTTATCAAAAAGAATTGTTCATGGAGCTATTATAGTAGCAAATTGACTTGCTGTGCAGGGTACAGAGCCTCCTGTGCATGTATATTAGTACTTTGTATGTATGTCCGTAATGATGTTTGTGTCTCGATGAGATTTGTGCGTTTTTGTTATGTGTATATCAAAATGTGTGGGTGCATATATGCACATGTTTTACAACTTGTACATGTGTACAGGACCTGAAAATGTCTACCTTCAGCAAAGTAGATTATACTCCTCTCCTGTTGTGACTGAGATTTTTCTGTAGCACTGAATTTCCGTGGACCTCAGTCGAGACTTGCTCACATTTGTCAAGCCAGTTCCTATTTAGTTTGTGTAATATCGTGTTCAATGAGCACTAGTACAGTTACTTAGTGTTTAGAGACTGAGGGGCTCATTGAGAAAGAGGTGAAGACAGACATTTACAATTCCTTGTTGCCACGCACACATTTTAAACATTACACACATAAAAATTATATAAACCACACAAATTTTACTAAGTACCCAAATTTTGATATGCACATATAAATCTGTTTGTGTACAGATCACATGACAAACACACAAATATCGAGATAAACTTACTACTCACCATATGTACGCACTAGTTTTTCTGCTGTAACAGCCACTATAGATGTTCTCCTTTCTTTTTCTCCAAAATGTAGAGATGATCCATTTTAGAGTTACATAAAACTGTTGTTCAGATGAGTAAGATGGTATAAGTACATATTTATTACTCATTCATACATATCTGATGAATCATCATGAGCCTGTTTGGAATAAATTATATAAACATCTTACAAAGAAAAAAGTATTGTATTTACTCTCGAAAAGAAAAAAAAAATACAAATTCACAGCCAGTAAGTCAGAGGATTCAGTTTAACATTCTCGAATTTTACTCTAGCATGGTGATATTCGCCTGGTATATTTTCATAATATACAAAAAGATTGATCAGCCGAGCAGGTAAAAATCAAATTAAACTCTCAGCAAGCAGCAAGGCCCATCTGAATAACAAACTACCTTTCTCCATTTATTGGATTGGACATTATACATTATAATACACTGGAAGAAATATTAAAGCAAATTAAAAAAACAAAACAAAAACACAATAGTTAATAGCATTAAATAAATATTTCCTTGAAAATATACAGAAAAGCTGCCATAGACAGATCAGAATATATATCTGTTACATTCATCCATCGGGCGCTCCTGTAAGGCAGAACGGCTGTCCGTGCACCTCAACCACAGGTGACAAAGCACAGCTGCCCTTCCTTCTGCAGTATTAGTGATTAATAGTAGGCTTTCATACCGTATCTTGCCTGCGGATATTATTGTTTCCCAAGGAGTAACTCATAAATTTAAAAAAACAAAACACATTTGGAAAAAATTTACATGAACTTACTGCCATATGTTCAGATGATCCCCGTGTATTGTAAACATTTCATCTTTTTCTACTTTGGTACTAAAAATACAAATGGTGGTTCATGAAACTGTTGTTAAGGACCGTCATCATAACGTGATTAGTTCTGCAGTTTGGCCGCCGTGAAAGTCTTTTGTGATCCTTCCAATGAATACTGCACAGTGTGAATCAGGGGGACTTTAAACTGAGTCCTTCTGAATCATGTAAAAAGTTTGAAAGAAATAATAAAAAAAAAAAAAAAAAACGAGGCGGTGGAGGTTAAAAAAAACAAATGCTTTAACTGGTTCAAAGTGGGTTGCGCCGTTCTTTAGCAACAATAAGATCTAAATGAACAGAAGTCCGCTTGATAAACCTGATTCATTCACTAATACTTTTTCCATCTACACAGCAAACATTGCAAATATAGAAACCGATATCTGTACACAGTTTTCAATTAAATATATTCAGGGAAGGAAGAAAAACAATGTTCTCTTTGAGTGAACGTTCCAGATAGTTCTTCAAAAAATATTGAGGTTTCAGTAGACATATCTTCATATAGTAGTTTCATATTACACAACAGCAAATCCACTGTCACAGGACTTGGCCATGCGATACCCAAAAACCTATTATCCATTGTAACATATATATTATTAATCTGCAATTTTTTTCCCAGATGAATGCTTTACATAATATGACAAATCTTTACCCCGTTTCCGTCACAGTCAAAATAGAAGATGGCGTAAGTGAATACTTGATTATAATATGGAAGTATCCATTGATTCATTTGTCAGACAAAGTCCTTGTGTCCTTTCTGCAACGTATGGTTCATTGTAAAAACTCTTTCATAGGTTAGGATTTTTGTTGGGATGATACACCTTTCCAGTAGTCTAAAATATCATGCAGGTCCTCATCCTTTGCAAACTGGACTTTCTTCCGCAGTGCATGCCCAGCAGCCATGTACTCCTCGTCTTTGTGTCGCTTCCGGTGGAGTTTGAATCGCTCCCAGATGCTGTGTGATGGTTTGCAGTAGTATTCAGGACTGGAGGAGTAGCTTAGATTGTGATACTGAGAGGACATCTGGGAGTATGCCAAGTCTCTGGAGCGGGAGTGAGTGAGAGGCTCCAACATAGAGGACTTGTGGCCGTCAAGTCCTTCAAGCTCTTCTATCTGAGCGTCGGGGTAGGAGTGTCGGTGATCGCTGTACTGACGGATCTTCTCTGCCTCTGCCCTCAGGATGGCAGCGGCAGGTGTTACAGTGAGGATGGTCTCTCCCGTCGGGGAGGTTTTCTCAATGTACTTGGATTCAGAGCGATAAGGCCTGGGGCTTCGCATGGGCCCTCCTGTGGCAGTGCTGGGCCTCTTTGGGGAGGCATCAGAGGACCGATGCCTCTGCAGAGAGTGGTGATAGCTGTCCTTATACACAGGAGTCAGCAGGCCGGATTTACTCTGTGGGTGCTCTGATATCAATACAAGCTGTGGCTCTGCAGTGGACACTGCCCCAGATTTGACCCCTTGAAAAGACGTGGACTCTGACTTGAGAGCATCGATGCAGTTGTTAATGATCTGATTGACTTTATCCACCTCTTTTGCAATGGTGGAAATCTCTGCCACGGACCCTTGACTGTTCCCAGGCATTCCCATGTCACACTCCCTGCGCTCATGGTGATCCATGCTCCGCACCTCCATGTAATTTCCCTTCAACATTTTTGGGGTATCAGTCATTTCTTGAAATTTGTACTGCTCCATCTCAGCTGCTGATGGAAGGTATGGCATTCGTGCCATGCTCTCTCCTGCTAACAGCTGCTTCTGGGACATTCGAGACATAGTTCCACCTTCCAGTTCCTGTCCGTACTTGAGCTCAATTATATTCTTCTTTAGACTACCTGATTTTTTGTGCTTTTCATCCTGCTGACGCTTTCTTCGCAAGCAGTAGTAAACAACCCCGAGAAAAATGACCATGCTAAAGAGGCAGCCTAGAATTGTCATAATATAGTGAGTAGCTGTTGCATTGTTTACATCTCTGTCATTTCCAGTCCTCAGGCCAGTGGTGACTACCAGACAAGTGTGATTGTGTCTCAGAGAATTGCGAATTGAAGCAACACAGTAGGTGTAGTTAGTATGTGGTTTTAGATTTTTGAGTTCGATGTCCTCTTTTATATCTTTCAGGTTTCGGATGTCAGTGAAAAAGTTGTTGTTATAGAGAACCAGAATGTACATCTTCCTGAAGGGGTGGGGGATCTCCACAGTGATGATGGCACCTGTGTTTGTCACTTGCTTCAGTTTCATTAGAGGAATCACTTGCACCTCATTCTCAGTGGTGCTGATCGTTATATCTTCCGGTTCGGTTCCCGATGGGCAATCCTCCAGCCCACAAAGCGTTGTGTCTGGTGGTACCGTAGTAGGTTCAATGGATATTGAAATAAATGGTGTCACGTAGTCATCGGTGCACACGGTGGTGAGCATGTGGAGGGCATTTCGATGCGTCGGGTTGTTTGGATTCTGGCTGAACAAACTGTAGCCAGAGACACCAGGCGGGGAGTCGCAAACCATCCGCTCATTCGTCCGGTTTGGAAAAACCGAAAGCCATTTCACAAAACCAAACAATTCACAGGAGCAGTTGAAGGGGTTGGTGTACAGCTCACACGTGGTTAATTTAGTTAAACTGGTAAAGGTGGACCCATCTAACTGCTGTATTCGGTTCATTGAGAGGTCAATATTTTCGATGTTGGGGCATTCCCAAAAGGCATTAAGTGTCACAGTCTCAATCAGGTTTGCCTGGAGGTAGAGGTACTGCAGCTTTCCTAAACCCCTGAGGATACCTTCCGTCAAATTTCGCAACTTGTTGAAGCCCAGTTGGAGAACTTGCAAGTTAAACTGAGCAGAAAAGGCCCCATCCTCAATGTAGGAGATTTCATTCTTGGTCAGGTTCAGGTAGGTCAAGTTGGCAAAGCGACTTAGGGCAGAATAATGGATGCTCTTGATTTTGTTTTCGTTCAGACGGAGGTCCACTATGGTGCTGTTGATATGCTGTGGGATGGCCTCATAAGGTGGCTGGTTTTGGCTACAGATTGCAAGCCATACGAAGCCCTTTTCACCCTCAATTAACCAGCAGTCTCCATTGACCCTGCCAATATGAGTCAAATATACAATGGCTACAGACCAAAACAAGGCACTCGTCACCATGCCTAAGCTGCAGGCCATTGGTGCTTCTCTGAGAGTCATGTGCAGGACCAAGAAAAATAAAAGGATAACACTGCTGTGGTTTCAGTACAGCTGATGCGATCCTGTCTGGGAATCAGCTGGATGTCGAACTGTTCTCGAGGCCAGAAGCAGTCTTTTTATTTCTCTCCTCTTCATTGATGGATGTATGCTGATGGATATTGTCGCCATGTACCAATCAAAAAAATGTTGAGTGCAGTCCTTTATAGTGAATTTCTTTCATGGAGGTTCGCCTGAAGTGAATGCCTGGCAAAGCTTAAAAGAGATTTTGCCACCACCGCTTGGATTGTGCTTTTCCTCTTAGAGGCTACCATCATTAAATGGTCTCATCTTATTGTTTCTGCCACAGTCCGCCTTCTGTTGCTCTCATGTATATGGATGAATAACCTGGAACATAAAGAAAAGGACAAAAAAGCTGTGATTAGTTTCGACACACAACACTCACACATTGATCATGTTAGTATTGAAATGTTCTAGTCAATGCAGGGATGCTTGTTTACTCGGACCCTCTTTGTTTATGCTCCACGAAACTATTTTGTACACAAGTTAGAAGATGTTTGCAGTCCCTGTGGTAAAGTGCTATTAAAAGAAACTGTTGGCCAATTACCACTTGGCAGGTTAGGGAAAAACAGGGTCCCTTTTTCACACCATTAACCTGAGGACTGTCAGATGCAAGTGAGGAAGGCGAGTATTAAGAAGCTGCTTTAACTCAGTTATACAACATTGCACAAAGTGACTGTCTGAATCGATGTATTCACTATTTCCCTCCAAAAAACAGTGTGGATGAATTTAAAATTATAATTTTATTTTTGTTACTGTATTGGGGTTATATAAGAGAATAATCATGAATCATGATAATGATTTTGATGTTTTTATCAGGATATCTGCAAATACAATTATTAGCTGTATAGATTTTACAATTTTGTAAAGCTTTCACTCATAGATTGAACCTATACTTGAACTGATTATTATACACATACGTTTTTTGATAAGTAAAAAACCAAAAAAACGGTTTAGCTCCAAGCTGTTTTCTACAAAATGATTAAACTGATAGGTATGGCTTAAATAAACTAAATAGGAGCCAAAGAATCCAACAACTCAACTCAATCTACAGCAAATGCAAATTAACACTAGCAATCTAAAGTGTGAAGTTGTACTAATTAAAGCCCTGAGTGTATAGCTGTGTGTATTTTTAGCTCATTTGTAGAAGAATGAGCACGTTGTTAAACATGTTGTTTTGTCTTTGTACTTTATAGCAACACTGTAACTTTTCATAGATTCAGTTGGATTACATTCAGAGCACATTCATTCTCCGTTACATCACCTAAGTGCTCATTATTACAGCCTTCCTTACACCGTTTAATTGTTCAAGGTTCAACATACTGCTGCTGACAAGGAATTCATGAAAAATGGCCAGCTGCTGCACAGGTATGCAATTGGGGTTCAAAGACTGCAATCATTAATAATAGTGTGTCATTTGAAATAATTTGAGGGATTGATTTTAGCATGCAGCATGGCGAGGTTTATACTCAAAAGCAGACTGAATGATGTCTATGTAGGAAATGGATTTTCTTGCTGTTGTAATGCTACAGGAAGGAGGTCATGTGCAGGTCTCCGCTAGTCGGGGCCGGATCTTTTTCCTGGGGGTTACCAGGAGTTAAAGATGGGGCGGGCACCTTGATAGTAATGGAAAAAGGAGAAAGAATATACACTAGAGTTGTGCCAATACAGTTTTTTGTTTTTTTTTAAAGACGAGTACAAGCATTAGCACTAACCTTTAGCTACTTGTCAATACCAAGTACCAATACACAGGCTATGCATTGCCACGAACCACCTCCACACAGGCTTGAAGGCCACAATATACTATACCATCATTAATACTCACCCGATATTGGTATCAGTGCATCCCCAGTAAATACTATGTACCCTTTGTGAATATTTATTTTTTTTCACTTGTCATTTGCATTTTTCAGTTAGATGTTTCAAAATAACTAAAAGAAAACACAGCATCATGGGGTGTTTGTGGAATGAGAGTAAAAAAGTGTGTGTGCGTGTGTGTGTGTGTGTGGGGGGGGCTCTATACAACAGGAATAATCACACTGTCAGAGGAAAGTGGAGGCGACACTTTATGGCAGAGTGGATATACTTCAAATTGATAACCTACTTGCTACTGTGACCTTAAAGACCACTCCTGTTATCATGGGACCTTTGTGGGAGTTTATCATGCTACTGTCACACTCATACATGTGGCCTTGTTTATATTTCTGGTAGATAGAAGTGTCTGTGGAGTTAATAATGAACCCTAATCTGCTGCTTTTGTAAGAGGATGGATGCAAACCTGGAACGGCCATGTTGAAGAAGACAATGGCATGTAATTTGTTTTTCAACTGGAGGAAACGTTCCAGTTTTGTGTCCATGCTGGAATAGAGGAAAGTGGATGTAAAAGTGTCACTAATGTGTAGCTCAGATTGTGTATCGAGAGGATTGTATGGTAAGATTCAAGATACTGTCATTGAAGTGGAAAAAGGATTGTTTTTTTTAATTCACGTACAGAATTAGCAGAGCAGGTAAGTCAAACTCGGGGAAAACAAGATATCACATCTGTGTTGCTGTCTCATTAAGTTTCCCATCTGATCAGTGGATAATTTGCAAAGGTTCATGAAAACTGGGTAAAATATAGTGAGAGAGTGACAGTTTTGGATTCTGAAACAGCAGAGGTAGATATACTTTAGGAGTGATCCTGGTATATCAGCAATGTTTGAATGCCAAGAATTCCTGTTTATGTTTTAGAAATAAATCTTTCCAAAACAAGTTTCAAATGGAATTCATACAGTTTTAAACTAAATCTAGCCAGGTGGTTATCTTGTTTTGGCCTCCCTGAATGCATCTTCTGATTAAATGCTATGATACCAGTTAAATCAAGATCTAGCTTGGTACTAATGAAGATAATGATTTCACAATGCAATAGTTCTATTGTGTGTGTATATGTGTTTACATGTGACTCAGTCTTTAAAAACCAGGTTCAAGAAATAAGTGGTTGAGTGTATTTGAAGTTAAAGTAATGTTTTAAAACCACAACTCTGAGTGGCATTGGAACTATTACTAGTCTCATTATTTACTATGGTATATGTACTTATGTAAGTACAAACATTTGCTTTCCTTATCATTAGGGCTTATTAATTAAAATCAGGTGCATCAAACACATGCAATCCAGCTGCTACCAAGAAGCAAGAGTGAAAAAGACAATATACATCTTGCTGAAATCTCTACTTGGAACATCTGTTGTTTGTTGGTACACTTGCGTCCGTCCAGTATTGCCGACCAACCTAAAATCCTACACTGCACAAAAGGCACATGCTGCATTATAACCAACAGAATTCCATATAATGAATCCCAATAAAAAAACGATTCCACAGCACATCAACCATAGCATGTTATCATCGTTGCCTGCACTGAATCAGGGCCAGTAAATAGGGACAAAATGCTGATATGGTGGCACCAGAACATTGGCGCTATAATCTGAAGCTTTGCATGGTTCACACATATTTGACCCAGAGAGTGAGATTATATGTCAATCCACAGCTTATAGACTAGTCATTTTGTGCACTGTAGTCCATTAATCCACAGTTAATGGAGAAGATGGTGTATCTTCAGTTTCAACTCTAAATTCCCTTTCCCACTAAAACTAGTCGACAACTGCATCATGCAACAAGCTGTCTCACAATCTGGCAAAGAATTCTATCGACATATAAACGGGGAAAAACGGGGAAGAACACTTTTAACAAGCTCCAATATTATTTTGTTTAGTTAAAGCCAACATCAAGATTTCATTGAGTTATAGAACTGTTCTCGCAAACTGCACTCTCACTTTAAATGTGCATTCCCCAGATTCAACTCAAAAGTGCACAAAAAGGCAACATTTCCAAAACACAAATGAACAACAATTTTGGGGCACAGGAAGGGTTTGCAGTTGCAGTTCTCTTTTGTTCACTGTGTACAGAGGAACTGTCTGCAATGAAGCTGAGATAATTAAGTAAAAAGCACTGGTCAGCTATTCAAGCACAGATAAAGAGCAGAATAAATGCTTTGGGAGGGGACACTGCTACTGAATGCCAAAGGCTGCCATTACAAAACCACCTTCATGATGACAAAAGAGCGCTGGCAGAGGGGCATTGAAGAAGAGAACACTCTGGAAGCCCCTGGGAGGAAAAAGGGTCCAAATCAAATGTTCCATGAAATGAATATGAAAAATACAACTCTGCAGAGTATCTCGCAAGGCAAGCGATCTGTTAAAGAAAAATGGTGTCTTGTTATTATTCCTCAATCTGTGACCTTTATCGCAAATACCACACGGCAGAGGCTGAGCTCATCTGACCTGGCCTCCACGCACTCGCAGCGTGAGGCTGCTGCAAGCTCCTTTTAGCTGCTAAATGGAAGTTTAGGTTGAATCGGAGAAGTCTATTCTCATTTCCATTGCACTGACTCTGATTTGTTTGTCGACAGTGAGTCATTTTATGAGCCTCCAACTGATTCATTTCCTCCCCGCTAAAGCTGTAGCACCATTCAGAGCCAGGCTGTAGTTCTGCTTGTAAGGTTAAACACCCAAACACAAGTGTGGCAGCATGGCTAGGAACTGCCATAACTTCTGCTTGACAAAACACAGATTCTCAATTTAAATATTGTATAATATTCAACTCCTGCACTCGCGTAGCAGCAACTTCCGAGCCATATGCCCACAAACCCAGTGCCTGCAGTCTTAAGCTGTTCAGGGACAAACAAAGCAACCGGCGACATTAAAATTAATTTTTCCAGCTTTAGTTTCATGCAAATCACACCATACTGTATATTTAGAACTCCAAACGAGCCCAGGGCAGTCAACAGTCTCTGTTGCCTTGTGAGAGCTTATGTCTATTTGCCACCATAGACCCACTTTCCATAATGGCAGCAATCTGTATGGTCCAGTGCTAGCCCTGAGTGCAGCAGGCCAGAACACCTAAGGCATCAGAGCTGAGTATTCCCATATCAGACACAGGCAGCCATTGCACAGCCTCTTTTCCATTTAGGCTCTATGTGCTGGGTAATGAAGGTTTTTCTTTTGCTCTCCCTCTTCTGTGGATAACCTATTGAAATCCTACTCCTGAAGCTTTTTAACTTTCTGTGCCAGCTGCTCATGGTCCCTTCATACTTCATAATGCAGCGGCTCCTTCTTCATCAGAAAAAGATGACCAAACATTACCAAAGCGAGAGAAAATGCAGACAAATGGAGGTCTCTCTCTCACAGAGAAGTATTTTTCCAGGGCATTTAAAGCTGACTTCATGTGGTTGTCCTGTGAAACGTCAGACGACAGGTGAAATGTTGTGGAGAGGGTTGAAGCAGGCACTAGTGACAGGTTGGGTAGCTCCATAGGGGAAATTTTTCAGCTGCAGTGGCTCTTTGTGCCTGGCTGGACTCCTTAAACGTGCAGCAGGAGTGTCGTCCTCTCTTTCACTGCGCCTCGGGAGTGCTGCTCTGCCACCAGAGTCGACACTTCAAGCCAAACTTTGACAGAAGCTCCAGCACACCAAGTAGGGGGAAACAGATCCTGGAAATATCGGCCCAATCCTTCCCCACAAACAGTTGATTGTATGCAAAGCAACAACACAACACCTCACAGACCTTTTTGGCTATCTCTGCCTGTCACTTGCTTTCTGTTTGTCAGCATGCCCGTCCAAACAATTTCACTGTGCATGGCAAACTAATACTTTCCTGTACAATCTCCAAGTGTCTAAAAAAACATAATATCAGAAGATCTATTTTTTCCTCACATTTTCAAGCCTTTCTTTTTTTCTAGTTTCTCCCTTTGCTTTCTATCTTGTGCTGTGGGAAGGTGCCTCAATCTCTGAGGGCCGTTCTCATCCATACCAATGACTGCCCTTTATTTGATGTCATTGGAAATGCATGCACTTCTTGCTGGGGGTGAAAAAAAAGTAAAAACGGGGAACCAGAAGTGGCGAATCAATTGAGTTGAAATGGAACTACTTCTCTTGGGGAAGGAAAACATTGTGCTCATCGAGGTGCCGGATTGCTTTGGAGAGAGCGTGAACAAGGGCACATATTTTTGAGTTATATCAAAAGATATGAAACTCATACATTAATTACTGGGGGAATATTGCTTGGGAAGGAATTGATGACTTTGTCTTCATTGAATAAGGCTCACTCAAGTTCGGGCCTTCCCGTGGCTTCAGTGATGCACTTATTGGACATCGCATGTATTTTTTAGCAGGATATGAGTTGGAAAATCAAATTTCTGCCTATTATAAGTACAAGCCCAATGTCTTCTATCGGTGTGCACTGGCAAAGCCTTTTTTCCTACTTAACAATCATAGCTGCAACTGAAAGAAGCTTTTCCTGGAAGTTGCCTCAATTCAGCCTCTTCAGGCTGAAAATATGAGACATATATGACATAAGGCTGATTAAGCATTAATCATTTGAAGAGGCTGGAAATTGACAATTTAAACAGTGGTATAGTGGTTAACTGTCTAGTGCCAAGACAATGGTCAATTCAAATCCAGGCTTATTGGACTGTCTGTGTGGTTTGCTTGTTATCATTGTATGTTAATGGATTTTCCTCCAGTAGTACAGTTTGTGTTGTGATGTCAATCCAAAACTTGCATAGTCAGTAATTTATGTGTTTGTAGTTGCCGACATCTCTGACATCTCTCCACACTTATATCAAAGTATCGGACCTGATGCCTGACTTTGGTATTGGTGCATATCGGTATGCATACTGTTATTACAACATTTTGGAAGTTTTTTGTTTTATGTGCTTCTCTGCTGCATAAAAAAAAAAAACAACAACCAACAAAACAGGTTCCTAAGTTTTTGACCTCTAAGAAGGACTATGGAGTTGTTTTTTCTGAATCAGCTTTCATTTGTTTACTCCACCAGGTGTGTTTTTGACTTCATCTCTTGAAGTGTACTTCTTCAGTCATGTCTTTGATCGGCAAATCGCTGACAAACAAATGTCCTCTCTCTTTTTTTTTTCTTCTCTTTTTCATGTTAAAGGCTCTCTGAGGTTGTTGGTTGCTTTGATGAGGTTTCATGTGTAAACTCATGTCAGGTCTGGTTAGGAGCTTTCGAAAACCTATGTGGGAAATATGAAAGAAAATGCAGTCTTCACTTTGTCAGGTGTGTTTTATTATTACACAGTTATAAAGTTGGTGTAATGTCTGTAAATGCTTATGATAATTTGGTCAAATCTTTTAAGTTTTTGTCATTGGCCAGTGGATTTATATCTGTAGAATTGAACAGAGTCCTTAATTCCCACTCAGACCAGAGTTTGAAAACCTGCCCCATCCTTTTCTCTCCTTCTCTTCTCTTACTCCAACTGGAACAGCAGAAAGTCTTCACGACTGAGTCTCGTTCTGCAGGTTTCTTCCTGTTAAAAAGGACTTACTCATTTCCAAGCTATGTTTGCTGATGTGCAAATTGTTGTTTTTTTTTCTCTGTAGAAGTACCTTGAATTGCCTGTTTTTTGTTGTTGTTGTTATTTTGGCTCTATAGAGTTAAAATAGATTTGAAAGTAGCTTTGGCAATCACATAATTATTTCCTTTCAAAACTCATTATTAGTTTGCAAGTAATTCTGAGTTTAATATTCTGAACTGGTTTTGACCTTAAGTTTTTCCAATATAATTTGCTGTAATCTTGCAGCTTGAGTCCCATTATGTTTCATGGTGATTAATACAAGACACCTAATCTTCCCGCTGACAATTAGCACGGGTCCTCGCTAATTAGCTCCAAATTAGCATCAAGGTAACACGTACTGCTGAAGTGTTGGTTGATCTCAATTAACGGCGATGATATATTTGGACTAAATGTCACATAACAGATTCCTTTTTGGATAATTACCTGGTGGATTGCAAAGGTTGGGCGGACACAGACATGCACTGGCACCCACAATCGGGAACTGTCTCTTGTTCTACTCAATAGTTCCATTCAACTGGCTTACTACTTGGTATTCTGCATAGGTGTCATACTTTGTAAAACTTTAAATGACTTACTGCCCTGCCATCTCTTGTAAATTCCCAATATCTCACTCTATTGTTCTTCAGTGTATCGAGAGTCCTTCAGCAGGCTCATGACCTAGCGTGTTTCAAGCTCCGACGAGAGCGAAAAAGAAAAAATCTCATTACAAACTAAAAGCTCTACTTTGGGTGACACCTCTTGTAAAGATGATAAGCCATGGAGAATGGCGTGGAATCACACTACACCGGGGGAAACGGATGCACTAGAGGACTTAAACCAGCTCGGTGTAATAGTAAGTTGAACACGAGAGAGGAAAGGAGTCCATCCTGCTCAACTTTCCGCTGCTTTTTCCGAACACCAGTCCGGTGTTGCAGACCTTTCCACGATGAAACCATAACAGCATCTGTACAGGAGGCATACCGAGCACAGTGGGGGGAAAAGAAGCTGGACTACAGAGAGCATTTATCAAAGAGACAGGAGCAAAGTAGAGTTTAATTTAATTCTGCATGTTTGAGAGTAAGATACAACTTGGAATAACACCTGAAGGTTTAAATGCAATTTTCCAGGCCATCAACTGACCATCAACTCGCCACGTTATTTTGCCCTCCAAGCCAAAGCATCTGCCAGCAGAGTCTCCAGCTGCTGACTCATGACATATCGAACTAAACTGGGAGCTCCTGCGCCACCCTGAGCGTGACGGAAAGTTATTCACACATTTGCTGGATTGAGTCGAAACGGCTCTGTGTTAGCTTCTTTATAGTCTTAATATCTGATGTTTAGAGGAATGATAAAGTTCACATATGCTGACAAGATCTGCGATAAGCCAGCTGTCCTTATCTTTCTCAATTACTTTGCCATGCTCAGCCAAGGTTTCCCCACCAATTAACCTTCAGAAAGAGACTGCCGCTAATTCAATTATACCGGACTGCAGGACTGTGTTTCTGAGTGACAGCTCAGCCTGCCTCACTGCTCTGATTGACAAGCTGTGAACAGGAGCAGCCAGTCCCCGTTCTCAATGTTTATATCGGCCTGACCCAGTAGGACTACCTGACACGTTTAATAAGAGGACGTTGTCACATTGGAATTAACGACACAAAGACGATGCGAGACAAGTTTAGCTGAAATTACCTAAGCGATAGTTCAGTTTCCGTGCAATGTTCACGACATCTCCTTGTTAGCCACATTTCAACGAGTTCAGCCAAATGGACTTTTCAGCAGCAAACGTTAAGTCACTTAAGAGAGGCTCTGATATCTGTGCCAAGTCGGCCTGTTCAATAATCCCTCCCGAGTGGTGGATTTGAGCACGTGGTGGTAAGTGACAACAAACAAGAACTGCAGCAGCACATTCATTAAACAGACTTTGGTATATTTTTTGTGATGTATAGCGTAGGTAAATTGATATCTCCTTCATGAAACTACAGCGCTCACTTCTTTTTTTTTTTTTTTTTTACAAAATCCAAAGAGCTATTACAGTTACACAAAATGACAGAATAAAATCAATCGGGTGCTAGTGAGGATGTAAGGGAAAAGCTGACTTTTGCTGCAATTTGATCCATCTATGATGAGTACAAGAATGAAAGGCAACACCGGCATGGCAAATGGAAACAACCACCTTGTGTGCTAGCTATGCCAAGAAATAAAACCGTCTCTGTTCCGAAAAGGAAGTTATTGTTTCTGACAGGGCAAATTCTCTCAGGCTTGCTAAGAGGGCAAGAGGATGCACCAGAGAGCTCGTGCTCACCTATCAAAGGACTGAAAGGTTTTTAGGACCACCACGGAAAGCCCAGTGTGGACTTGAAGATGTCAACATGAGATGACAGGTGCACCGCTGTGAAGACTTTTACTCCTGCTGCAGTCGAGGATGTCTTGAATAAACACTCGAGGACTTTATGGAAGATAAACGGACACGCACACCGATTATATTTTGGGCGAAATTTGCATTTATATGAATTATTCCCAATTTAATTTACTTGGGGAAACATGACACACTTGTTTTTAAATCGAATAATATCCAAACTTGTACGGAAAAGCACGGTTAAAGAAAATCCTCTGCTGCTTGAGTAGCTCTCAAAAGTGATCCCGAGTTGACACAGTCATAACAATGCCATTACTGTTGGCTGCACACACGTCTCCTGTCTGGCAGGTATTTTATTGGCGTACATCACTCCCTATTTCAGGAGGCGAACGCCACAATGAGATCTTTAATAGCAGCCTTCGTCGACAAGCTGGACAACAATTCAAATGTTCCACATAAAAATCTCCTTCACAGATGCACCTCATCTTCATTGGCTTTTACGCAATACTTGTGAGATGCTTGCACAGGGGTGTGCAGTCAATAAATGTCATCTGTGTCATAACCTACTAAGAAGATGAGGCAGAGGCAATTATCGTCCTACAACAAAGTCGAAAGGTCATATGACAAGAAGTATTACACACTGGACAGATGCTCTATGCAATGTGATTAATCATTGTGCCAGTGAAGGCATTCAGATTTCCCTCCCTGCTTTGCTTTAAGTGACTGCTTCTAGTCAGATGACAGAAGTACTATTTTTCCTTGCCATGTCACACTGTACGCTAACAAATTAACGCATGGCGCTGTGGTAGAGATTTTGCCAATTTAACCTTAAAAAAGAGCTGAAAGGCTGGATTATTGATTCGCATGCAGAATTAAATGGGGCCAATGTTTTATTACCACCGTATTTATCAAAGGCAAAGAGGATGAAGACATAAAGCCAATGCATGCATAGCGCAACCCAGGGTAGGCCTTTATCTGTTATCTGGTAGAAAGAATCACATAAATATAATCCATTTGGATGATGAGACAGGCTGCATTACGGAGATATGTTTTTGCTTGAATTTATGTGAAGTTTGCATATCCTCCAAGTGCTCTGACTTTGTCCCACAACCCAAAGACATGCTAGTTAAGTTAATCTGTGTGTATTCTGGCCTGTAACTATGAAACATTGTGGCTTCATCAGGTTTTCTGTGGAGATTAGTGATGCCGCATTACTGAAGTCGAGTGTGTTTGAGCAAGTATAAATGATATTAAGCCCGACCACATCTTTCTTTCCTTTAAATATCCATTATTTTTCTTGTGTCAGCCCTTTGGGATTCAAGTCTGTGCTCAATTTGTAAAACTTGGTCCTTTTCTTTATGTAGTTAGTTTTCTATTGAGACACACACACTCTAGTGTGCAGCGGCAGTCAACCGTTCCAGCTGTTGACTTTACCACTTTATTCCCTCCCATTCGAAGGTGAAGTAATAAGTACATACAGCTGCTGGATACACATAAATCTTCACCTCGCACTGTTGGCAACAACTGATGTTGTTTGTAATGAAACTTGAAGCAGTGATATTGAGTTCATTAGTCATGTAACTCATATCCTCAAATGTTCTGTTTTCCATTGTGGGTTAATTACTGCTTCCACTTTGTTTTGGAAATGCACCAGATGAGTTCTTCTTTGTCAATTTTCTGCCACAGTCCAAACATATTACCACCCAAGTTAGACAGTCAGACACTGATACTAATCTATAATCCTTTAGAGATGCAATTTTCAGCTTTAGTGCTATCTCCCAAAGGGATAAGGGTGGAAAAGGACACAATAATGATGAAAAACACATCAATCTTGAAATGGTGAGGTTGCTTCTCTTTAAATAGGAACAAAGGAGGGTTCCATGAATTGAACAGATTGGATTAAACATATTTTCTTTCAAAAAAGAAGAAATAAAACAGGATCTAAGGGAGATCAACAACACAACACCTCACAGACCTTTGATCGAACAAATACTTGCTAATTGCTTTGCAAATGATCCCGTGGCAAAATGGTGTTTCAGATTTATAATTTGAGTCTAACCATTGTGTCAACCTCTATAATCCCGAAGTCTTAATTTACAGTGCAATATGTCATATTTTAGCTTGGCTAAAATATTGTAGCAATTTGTATTTAATCTGTATGTTAGCAACCTATTCAAGAAGCCCTATATATATATATATATATATATAGATATATATATAGATAGATAGATGTGTGTGTAAATAGGGCCTTGAAGCGCCATATGAAGTGTGAATACTAGTGGTAACTTTTATATCAGTGTTTGGCTCTTTAAAATAAATCATTCAATGTGTGTTGTCAAGTAGATGAACAATTGCTAAAAATAGAAACAATTATTCTATAATGACTGATTTGCAGCCATATGTTCCTCTACCCATTTAATAGCCTCTGTTAGATGTTACAAACATAATGCTTATGGATTAAGCACACAGGTGGCTAATGTCGAACAGAACAAAATAAAAGGAAATGTAATAAAAACAAAACACGTTGAAAATGGAAGACTGCTTATAAAGGCGGGAAACAAAACAGATGGTCCGAGAATCCTTCTTTAAAGGTGAGTGGCCTCAGCTTTTAAAGCTTACTGTGCAGGCGATAAACCAGAGCCTCACTTATCTCCTCTTTTTTTTTTTTCCTCACATACCTGTCTCTGTGTTTCCAAACAGTCATTGCATCAAACATGCCACCCCTTTGTGCTTTGCTCTACTTTTACTTCCCAGGCTCCAATATAGACATATAGACAGGAGGGGCTTTATCTTCTGTCGCTTCGCCAAGTGAATGACATGTAATAAGAGGGAAGAACTGAGGTGTCATGATTTGAGAAAAGTCCCCTGTCAGACTGAGAAAGGTGTCACCACGTTTTATCAGAGATGTAGGAAAAAAAAATCTTTAGAGAAAGTGCGGTGACAGGATGACAGCTGCCTATCAAATTTGTGTTGGCATATTTTAACTTCGATTCATTTTCTACATGATTGCCCCTGTCATTGGACAACTTACTGCCGGGTTTCCTGCACACGGCTTCATTAGGAACTTAAGGGCTTGATTTACCGAGACCCTGCATGAAGCTGGCTGAATTGCACGCTCGCACAAACAGATTGCGCTTCCAGTTCGCACGTGTTTTGCAGTCGTTCAACTAAAAATAACCCCACAAGTCAGATGCACATGAGCGGTAGTCTTCAAATAAGGTTTCTATTGTTTGTGTTTGCCTTTGAGTGATTGTGCGGAGATATGGGTGTGTTGATGCACAGAAGTATCAAATATATGAGGGAATTATATGGCAAATAAATCTAAACTGAACCACAATAATAAAGGAACACTACATGGAATATAAGAGATAATCTATCGTAAAGGCAAACCGGTGGGAATAAGAAGAGCAAAAATAGAGATCCAAACAAGAGTTGCAACACTGTATACTGTACATTTTATAATAAAGTCTACAAATAAAAGTCACGGAGAGCCAGCTGAGAAAATGCGTCTCATTAAAATAACAACAACATGCTAAACATTGAACTAATTTGTACCTCTTTTGAAACGTAGTAAAAACAGATACAACCGTAAATGTCATGTTATCTGGCACATTCATTCTTCTTCCTTTAAGTGCATCAATGAACCTTGAATTACCTTTTTTGAGACATGACTTTATGGTTTTATATGTGAGTATTTCATAGTCTTTTTGTTAACAAAAGGTGATTTGTAACTTTTTTCTTCTGACTTACTTGTTTTTTTTGTCATTTTTGTGTGATTTAGCAAGGGTGGGGTCTTCCTATTATTTTTATTGGTCAGGGCTTCTAATTGGCAAGAGGTGGCCAATTGGTTCTTCATTTCAGATTATTATTGCTGATCAGTTTAATTTTCTTCATTATATGGAGTGTCAAACACATTGTAATTCAGCGGCCTACTTTCATCCTGAACGGGCTGGACTGGTAGAATAGTGCCATAATATCCTTCAGATTTAAAATGTTACGTTTTTCTTTGTTGTGATGCAACACAACATTTTCTTTGTGGTGATATGTGATGAAAATGTCTATATTTTCACAAGCCCAAACAATAGCTAATAAAAATGACTAAAATCTCAACATGACAGCAATTTTAATGAAATCTTCTGGTGCCAAAATACAGTGAAACTTCCTATAGCAATTACTTTATGCTTGTTTTTACAAACTCACCCTGACAAGGGTAGTTTGACAGCACTGACGTAGATTTCATTCATGGCAGCATCATTGATATATCAGCTCAGGTCTGTGTTGTGGTGTTTCTGCTACTCTTTGTGTAAAAAAAATTGTTATAAATGTTTTCCTTGAAATGTTTTCAATTTGGTTGGTGTCGGGCAGGATTAGAGCCTCTTGCATGTTGATTATGGCCCATGAGCCTTATGTTTCCCCTCCTCTGATTTGGCACATAGTGGTATGTAGCATATGTCAGTAGTTTATTTGCCTGGGTTGTCTTAAGATAAAGGGCATTCTTCCAACAACAAAAAAAGGTTTCCTACAGAGTTATAAAAGCAGATCCTTAGATGTATACCTTCCCTCTATGATGCTTGACTCAGGGTTTGATGTATAGCATTATCTGTCTTTGTCTCCTCACAACCCTGATTTTGCCAGAAATCTCTCAATTCGGATGAATCTGTTATTTTCAGTAGGAAACTAGAAAATGATGGTACGCCTCAGCCCACAACACGTCCGCCCTCCTGACAAGTGGCCTGCAGGCTGATATTCATTCCAGACGGCCTCCTTTTGACAGTACTTTGGCTGATTACAGCCTTGTCTTCCTTTTTTTAAATCAAATTCTGTGTCTGATGAAGTTGCTTCTCTATCACTCAGAGAACACAGCTTGGTGTATCGATCTTCCAATGGTGTGGTCGCTTTTGGTTGCTCTCTGATCGTGCTTTAAACACGGCTGACCCACTTTCCAAGAATCATTTTGGGGTGATATGAGGTGCACAAACATGAAACCTCGACACACTTCAGACACGATCTCAGGCTTTTCGACCTTCAGACACCGAATTTAGACTTCCAACTGCTGTGTGAAAAAATGCAATCTGTCAGACATTTAGGCCCATTTACATCATGTTTTCAAGTGAAGACGTCCAGCTTTTGATACATTATGTGTGTCCCATTAGACGAAAATGGTGCTCGGAGCCACTGAAAATATAACTTTTCGAAAACTGCTCCCAAGGTGGAACTTTGCAGGCTCCATCCCGAGTAGACGAGGGAAGTGCTGCTTCTGCGCATGTACACCACCATCTTGGTACATAGTTCTTCTGCTCATGCCTGAGTGGATGGACAATATCAAACATGGCCTCCAGAGTGGAAGGACTCCCAGTCTGGTTTTATCATCCATATTGGTAGTTTTATAGTTGAATCACACGTATTAGCATACGATTCATCGTCTCTCCATACGAATGTCGTGTACTCTCCATTTTCAACAGCATAGCATCTGTTTCATTCATTTTCAGAACATTGCTGTGTGAACGCAAAATTTTGCGAAAATGATGACACAATTAGAGCATATATTGCACACAAAACATCATTATACATTTACCTTTGCCACAAGTGGCACTTTTTGAATTGATTAGAAAAAGGATAATTAATGTATCCTAAAATCAGATTTAGTTTTAATCAGATCAAGAGCAAACTTAATTGCTCAATGCCTAGCTTAAAAATTTAAATGGAATTGTCAAGGGTTATTGAGTGCCACAAAATGTTATTTGCCTGTGACTAAAGTAAGATTAAGTAAGGGGTACTGTTGTGGTGTGATTATAATGTGAGATTGCCATAAGTCTCATAGATTGTCAAACCCATTGATCGGAATGTAAAGCATAACTATTTCATCATGTCTTTATTAGTAGTTCTTATTAATTTACTACCGTTAGTGTGGAAGGAATGTGCATAAAAGAAAAAATCAACAAATACTCGAATAGGGTTATCCACCATTTTATCTTTTTTGTTTTTTTTCTTTCTGGACAATAGAAGACACAAAACAAGTACGACATGTTTGTTGAAGAACTGTCTCATATGATTTGGATTCTGCAATTGAGTGATTTACAGACCATTAGAGGCCATTGCAGCCCAGGCAGGGCAAGAGGACAAGTTGCCTTTTGGGTAATGCATCAATGCAATAATGCTGAGGCCCCACTGAGGAAGCAAATCCACATTATGTTCTTTTATTCTGATTTAACACTGTCGCCTCAAACAATATTGTAATCACATGAATGATTAATCACTGAGTGTAACCAGCCATTAAATCTTTTAAAAATGAATAGGGCTGCCAAGGAGAATGTTGTATGTTGCATCAATCATGCCTAAAAGACAATAATGGCGGACAGGTTTTATACTCTCCATGTGTTCGCGGCTTGGTGCCACCGCAGCTAAGTCATTAATGACAACCACCAAAAGCTATATTTACAACCAGCTGTGTTTCCATCCTGAAGACATTGTTCACATTGTGGCGTTCACAGTATGGGCAGCAACAAACGCCACTGCAGCCAACACCAGGTTTAATAGGCCAAAGTGATATTGATGCACCAAGCCAATGATGAGGGAAGGGTTAAATTGCTTTGATGAGGAGGGAGCCCAATAATTGCCAACCATACAGATGTTTTATAATCACTTTATGTCTCCAATTTAAGACTCCCCCGGGATCCATGTCTCTCACAGGCTAATCCATGATGCTCTTTACGGTAATCCATTCAAATATCTCTACTCGAGTGCCATCAATTAGGAATCTGGGTTGATGGAGGAGCTGGCAACGCGCAGCTCTGTAGGGCTCGAGCTGCCGTGACCTCTGCGTGAGAACAATCATTAAAATACATGGAGATATTTTGTGAGCTTGTGTAAACTCTTGTTGCGTTCAGTACATGCATTGTGCAATGATGATGACAAAAACCGAAGCCTGTGTTTACTGCTGCCGCAACGCAGCCATAATGAGATATTGTCCATCAAAGTCAGCTTTTTTTTTTTTTATGATTCTGCTGTGTTCAGAGCACATTTTGTACAAATGAGTGAAGTAAAAGCACACAACTCTTTAGAGGAAATTGAAAATACGGCTTCCCTTGAAGAATGTTGCTCTGGACACATTTTCAAAATGGAAATAATTTAACTGGGAGTTTTGCCGTCACTCATGAATTGTGGACCCACTGACATGTCACTTAAGCTCCACGTCTTCTGCTTTATTGATGGTGGTTAAAACACAGCCGCTTTGTGCTCTCATGTGCTGCCAAACCTGTTATAATAAGGCAGTAAATAGTGAGTATGTTGGCTTATTATGCATGTTGCATGATGTGGGTTTTAAGAAATATACGTATGTACAGATCAGTGTGGGGAGAAATCCCTGCAGATGCACTTGAAAGGCAGCGAGGATTAAATTAAAGTCATCCAATTGATCGAGTGCTCACACACACACACACACACACACACACACACACACACACACACACACACACACACACACACACACACACACACACACACACACACACACTTGATGTGTCCAATAGGGATTTAATACTTGAAGTCTTTCCGAATATGGCTCCTGATGTGACTGACAAGAACAAATACAAAGGATAAATATACAAAGGCTCATTGTCTCTCAACATCAATAAAATTACATAAATGACTGGTCTCAATGGGAGTAAAACATTAAAGCTGAAAAATCAATTGCAGTGAATCCTTTGGAGGAAAAACATCACAATGCAATAAAGAGAGCGTTTTGGGTACTAAAAAGAACTGAGTCAATATATGTTTAAGTGCTTTCGAGCTTAACCACTGTATGTCGTGATCCTGGAAGATCTGGTAGCTTATGAACCATGAACCTACGAATGAATTACTGCTAGTAAGTAAACCATTTAACTAGATTATGTTAAATTACTGAAAATTTGTGGCACACACTTTATTTTGGATTTGAAGTAGAAGTTAGTAGTTATTTGGTAAAGTGGCTTAGGAGGTATATTCTATTGTCTCTCTTGATTCGGACGTCTTAACAGTGACCGTGCAGTTGTGTCGCTGTGACACATTGGCTGAGGTGTCGGCACCGTGTGGTACAGATATATTAGTGACTCGTTCATTAAGTTCAGCTGGAATTACAAGAGTAACGGGCCGCATTTACAAGACCCCAATGGTTCTCCCTTTGGAGCCGTTTTCAAAAAGTTCCTGTGTAAATAAACATCTAAAACTGAACAATGGTTTTGAGTTTTCACTGTAAATCATCAACATATTAATGGAAACAAAAAATCTACTAAGAGAAACTCGTCACATAAGGCAGAAGCAAGATAAACTAATATTTATTTAGGGACCACTTATTTATTTTTGGAAACATGCAAATGTCATTTAAGTTTTGGAGTTAACAGACATGGAGAGACATCAACGCATAACAAGTTGAAAACCTAAATAAACATAACTGTTTTATTTTCTTAACATTCAGTTATAAAGTTGTTTGTTGGTATTGATTTAGCATTTAGCATTTTGAACTCGCGATGGTGGTATTAGAGCTTGACATTATACAAACCATCCAAGCCGAACCACCAGAATATCACAACTGTTAATAGTGTTGGTGACACAGTCAGCCTGGCTTTCACTTCAGTAAGAGCAACCTTCTAACCTACTGACTGCAGTGTACCTTTCATATCTCAGGTACATTTTTCCTCTGAATTCATCCATTCATTTTTTTTCCCTTATTCAGACAAACTTAATCTATTGTGCAGTTTTTGGGACCGTATTATTACTATTTTTCTCTCCCATATTCCATTGTATGGATATTTTACAGCGTTTTCTTTCAGCCTTAATTACTGTATAAGTAAAGGGCAAAAGGGAAGTGTCAGATTTCGACAACCTCTGTGGCTGCCGTTGAACCACATGACACACGCCTTAATGAAGCCATAGGGCAGCCTCCTCCCGCTCGCCATGACATGACAGACCAGCTAAATAACCAGTGAGTCAGTTATGTTGAAAGGTTGCACAGGTTATGAAAATCGGACTGCAAGAAAGTGAGTCAGTGATGATTCACGGGGGCCGCGTCCCTTTTGTGAAGTGGGGGAGCGAACCAATTAGGACTAATTGTTCAGCAGGCACGCACTCATCCTGTCACTGTGCCCACATCTGCCAGCCGAAGCACTTTGTTGTTTGGTCACCAGTGTGAACAAAGAGAGGGGAGAGAACAAAGCAAACTTTTGTGTCACCAGGAAGACATTCAAATCAGTTGTGCATTCGGAAGAGTGGGAAATAATTCATTCACTAAAAAAAAAAAAAAAAAAGCTTACATTTCAGTTTGCATTGCTGTGCTGTGATTGATCGCTAAAAAGGTTTCTCAGCAAGTCACATTTGGAGCTCCTATTAAAGAAAAAAAGGGCTTTTCACTAGAGTCTTGATAAATAGCGTACGGCATGGTCTAATCGGTACCCATCAGACTATATAAGCAAGAAAAGTCTTTAATCAGTTGCTGTATTACAGTCCATTGCTCATCATTCCTGTACCCAACTTTAATGAATTGTTGATAAACTTTATAATTATGAAGTTAAATCTTTCAAATGTCAGAGTTAAGGTGTGTTTTCGGGATCCACAATTTATTATAGGATGCGTACCAGTACTAACCTTCAGCTACTTGCTGATACAGAGTATAGATACATATGAGTATGTATGAAATTGCATTAAGCCTAGTTTACACTCCTTATACTAACGATATGCAAAGGCTATGGGTTGCGAACCACCTTAACTTGTAATACTGTTCAGGGTGTGTCACAGATCTTTCATGAGTACCACATGCAGTATAGGACCCAATCCTTGAACTATATCAATGCATCCTAATTGTGTTTACCTCATGCATTGTCTTGCTCTTTGGGACCCATATTATCAAAGAGATTCTAAAAACTCACAATACTCAAAAATGTAAACTATCTAAAAATTCTCCTTGAATTATTTATAAATTAGGATGACTATTATCAGTTTTTCTTGTGTCAGGAATGACCAAGATTTGTTTTTGTCTTAATACTGTGAAATGAAAAGAATTGGTGTAAAAAATAATCTAAGAGTCCCCTGAACACAACATAAACCTCGGGATATTTACAGTGTCCACTCTCGGGATGACATGTCCTTTGAGTGACTCTACTGTTCTTGTCTTGTGTATTGACCACTGGATTAGTGATGGATTCTCTGTGATCCTCTTAGGGGGCGTTTGCTCATGCAGAGCTGCAGTTGACTCGAGCTGAATGCGCTGCGTTCACGTACCGTTGAAATCTCCAGTATGAGAAAGCATCCCCGGTGTCCTCCAGCTGTACGGGATGTTCGCTGACTCTTTCTGTTGAACTCTGTGGAGCAATCAATGAGAGGGATGTAAATATTTGATCTGCTGTGAAGAGACTTGTTTTCATGCACAAAACAAGAAATAGTTTTTGCATGTTGAAGAATAGATAAAGGCGATAACCTTCCCTTGTAGTGTACAAGTACCATCCAGCCTGTTATGTTAAATCTGTGTGAATAAAAAAAAAAAAAAAAAAAAAGCAGCTTTGTCAGAGGATAACCTTGCTTTGCAGTCTCCAAAATGAATTCAGCAGCATGAATATTTTTTTTTGTTCCTCTCTTTCTTTCTTTCTTACAGAATTGGAACCACCTCATTAACCTTATCTAACAAGCATGAGCTAATAGGATCCTCTGTTTCAGTTTCCGGTCTTGCCAAAGTTAGTTTTACTAATTAATCAAACATTGGTCCACCCCCCCCCCCCCCCCCCCCCATCATCTTAATGACTCCCTATATATTGAATGTGAATGTGCAGCACACACTGCCCAGGGGGACGTTTCTTACGAACATCTTCATGCATTTTTATTGGAAGTTAAAGCAAAAAAAAGAAAAAGAAAAAGAGGAAGCTTCACACTGAAGAGAGATGGATGTTTTGTGCTCCCAACAATAAAAATAGAATTGAAGTACGATTTCTTCCCCTTTTGTCCATGCTTCATCCTTGCTGTTGTGATTCTGTTTGCAGAGTATCTCCAGAATGCAGCCATGCAAGGCTGCAATTTTCCCATCCACTTCCATATTAATGACTGCAAAAAGGCAAAGCTCCAGTCTAGTAAACACTCAAGATTCATATGACTTCTTTTGGCTTTAATGACACAATTCTGTGTTTTTGTGCCTTGTGAGTGTATAGCATGGGTACAGTTTTGGTAAATGAGAGGACAATAGATGATATGATTCCATTAGCTTCTATTGGCATTCCAGTCAAAGGAGTGATATTTAAAGTGGCTCGAGGCAGCTGCCTTTCAGCAAAGGCCCCATGACAACACAAAAAGCAGCGGAATCCGGAGAAAAGGGAGTCCTCAGCCGTATTCTTTTAATTACTCATCATAATGACTCCATTTAGCCGTTCAATGACCCATTTTACGGCATTGAGCAGGCATGGGAAGCTCTCTGTCCTTGGCAGGGTCATTCCTGCAGCTGCCCCCGCTACCATGTTTCAACCAAGAGGGAACATTTTTCCGTGACACTGGGGTCTACCAGCTCGCTGCTTAAGAACCCCCCCCACTCAAAACACATTCACGTCGGCATCATTACTGCACATTAGACAAGGCATGAATGCCGCCTCACTTGGGAATTCACTTTAAATATGAGCTCGTAATATATAAGGGAAAAAAAATGCCTGTGCAAATGCTGCTATGCATTATATAATTATGCGTTTATCATGTTGGTGCTTGAGAAGAGGCTGGAATGGACTCTATTTTAATATCATCTAACATACGCTCTGTGACCCACACGCACAGTTCGGTTAGTAATAATTACATACTGTAAAGACTCCTCATCCAGTAACTATATTTTACTCATGTTGAAAGACTCGGTAGGACTCGTCGTAAGGCAAATTCACACTCACGGGCTATCTCCAGGAAATTGTGCTTGTATATCATTTAATTGTTTTGCTGACTAAATTATGGTCGGCGTGGTGATGAAGCACTGCATTTATCGTCTGGGCTGGAGTCGTGGGGAGGATGCTGGGAAGGTGCCTATACAAAGGTCCATAGAGTGGGTGTACTAAATCGGGTTCAGGAGCGGCGCTTCAGTGACGTCTGTGGGTTGTGAATGCTAATTAATATTGATTTTACATAACCAAATGTATGGATGCAACAATGGAGGCTGACCAGGCGTCTATATGTTACCTTAACTCTTGACAACACAAGTTGCTGGCGCATTTCCATGCTCAAAGCAAATGTGCATTTTCTCAATAGAAGTTCTCTGAATGCATTTTGGGTGCTGGCTCTACAGCAGCCTTGCGGCTGTTCTAGCAGTGAGCGGGAGAAGAGGTTTGGTCATCTACTATGCCCCCAGGCCTTGACTTGATTTGCTCAGCTTGTGATCAAGGTGCAACATAACTTACATGTTTTTGTGAGGAAAAAAACGAATTATTTCAGACAAAGATGTGTTTTCATTAAGGAAACGGGTATAACATGTAATATAAGAATAGTCAGATCCCAAGCACAAGCAAAATACCAAGCAAGAAAACTCTCAAGTATATTCGCATAATTTACCAGCGTGAAGTCCTTCCCTGTGTAGAAAAGTCATTTTGTTTACCTGCGCATGTGTTGTGCAGAATAAGAAATTATTGTGCTCCCTTGACGACATTAAAACAGACTTACGTTTTTGTGATGAACCTTCAGTTTTGAGCCATACTGGCCTTGCCCATAGCTCGGTCTTCACTTGTTCAGGATGCAGGGTAGCTCACAGGTGAATCACTGATTCACTAATCCATTATGTTACAAAAGGCCAAAACAATCTACTAAAATATACTCATTGTTATAATTGCTATTGTGCTCAAGAAAAATCACACATGTGTAAATATAGAGGTGAATGTGTCATTTTCTCAAGGAAACAGGTGTCAAACATAACTAAGAGACATCCAAGCAACAACTGGAAGCAAAATAACAAGCAAAAGAATTCCCAACTGTAACAAGTATATTTGCATAATTGAGCAGTGAAGCCGTCTTTGTTGCTGAAACTGTACGTTGTTTCTCATTACCTGTCCACACATTGTGCAAAATAAGTTATTAGGTTGCTCCCATGAGGATATAACAGAAATACATTTTTTTGGGGGTTTAAATTTCTGTTTTGACTGCTCACTTGTTATGCGGGAGCATTATTGATCGGGGATGTACTGGCTGGTTTATATTCAATGCAGCCATTCACTTTTGGAGGTGAAAAGAGGAGAAGACTTCTTTGCACAGACCTGTCATATATTGTCCAAGTCACTTTTATCAGTGGGCCAACGTTTGTTTTTTGTTTTTTTATTGTATTCAGATCATAATCATACAATATTTTGTAGTGGTGACTTGTCCACGGTCTACATTGCTTTTGTACTGTGACCCTGGATACAAAATCTAGTCGCAATGGATGAATTTTTCAAGCTCAAACCGAGTTTGATCCCAAGAAACATCACAGTGTCGGTCTGTAATTTGAAACAGTCAGGTTCAACACAGCATGGAGCTGTAAATCTATGTGTTTTTTCTGTGTACCAACACCAACAATGACTGGATGGATGGTGCGTTGAATATTCACCCTCAAATACTCTCATGATGTACGTGTGGATGGGGTCGAGCTGCAGAGGTGGAGAGGGGAGGCAGACGCCGCATGGTCTCCAGGAACTGAACAGTTCTGGCACAACTCCAGGATGCTGACCCGGAGCATGAAGAGGTTGAGTACTGGCACCGATGTGACTGACTCTGCTCAACTGCTGAAAGTGCAGAGGAACGCACATGGATATGAGGATAAAAATAGCTCACTTTGGGCTGTAGCTTGATGCAACTGTTAAGAATTTAGAGCGCTGTGAATTGATTCAATCCCCTATCAATGTCTTGGAAACAATTTTCCAAACAGTGTTAAGTGAATGTGTACAAAGGAGTGTTTCAATTTATTCTAATCAATGGATAAAATTAAGGATGTGAAGAAATAATAGGAGTCTCTAGGATTTGGTAGTCAATGCTGATCGTGTGCACGTTAATGTATTCAGAAAAAAAGTGACCCAAAGTCAAATTACAGGTGCTCTCATCCTTTTTTCATGAATTAAAAAAAGCCAGACCATCCTGTTGTGCCCATTCATTAATTTGAGAGATTAGTGTGCTTAAGTGGTTTGCAGAGTAAAGGTGGTTACATTAAGACGGTAATAAAACAAAGTTAGTCGAAACTGAGACTTTATAAATTATGATTCCTTGTTATAATGCTATAAAATTAGGTAGAAGAGTCCACTCTCCTGTCCTCCAGCCCTGTTTCACACTGATCCTGCAACATGTAGTGGGAAATTCATTCACTTTTTAGTTTTTCCAAGGTTGTACCTACTGATAAAAAAAAGGGCATACTCTACAAGTATCAGAGCTTATTTTATTGGTATTATTTTATTGTAGTAGCACAGGTTTGCTGTACTTTTAGAAATATTTATTCATGCACCCTTTCTCAAGTATAATTCAGACCTTGTTTTCTAGTTCGCTACTTTTGATAACAATCACAAGTTGTTACTGAATACAATCACAACACAAATTATCCTCAAAACCTTTTCATTTGCATTTTAATAACCAATGTGTTTTTGTTTTGGGTTTTTTTTGGTTTTATTTTACTTGTTTTTAACCTGATAGATATGCCTGGATTATTATAACCATTGTTCACTTTTTAAGACTTTATACTCTGAAATACTTTAAGAATTTTTCAACAATTAATGTCCACTTTTATTTGAGTGATTCTAGTACTTTTACTCTATATTTCCAGTACTTTTGCCACATTTGATGGTCTGAGCCACCAATAATTAAATTACTTTTAAAGTGGATTTCAGAATTTCAAAGAAGATGAATGACCTTTTATTTGAAAATATGTTATTGGAGTTGCTTTTTTGGGTCTTTATCAAGAGACATCTAATCTACTTATCTAATGTTGCATGCAATCTTGACCCTTTTCACAGTTTACTAGGTATCATTGAGGCTTTTTTCTTCAAAATATATTTGTATAACTGGATTTAATAAATTTTTCATTTAATATTAGATATTCATATCTTTACCCCAATTTACACGACAATGTTTTCGAATGAAAATGTAAAACCTTTGTTGCGTATTGGTGGACAGAATCACTGAAAATGCACATTTCTGGAAACCACTCCCCAGGTTGAACTTGACCAAAATGCCCCATTCTCCCCATTCACTTCTGCCCATGAGTGAGTAGATGGACAATAACAACAATGGCGGCCTCCAGAGTGTTATGACTCCCAGTCCATATACCTCTAGGACTTGGTAGTTTTATAATTGAGAGTCACCCGTAATAACAATTCGACTTTGTAATCCATTTAATCGCCATAGGTAATGTTTATAGCATATTGTTCTCTGCATGCATCTGTGTGTATTTTCATTACAAAAACGACCCACAGCACGAACTAATGGCCCACCATGCGAGATATATTGTTTTCAACATTTCTGCCATTTCTCTGTAAATGTATATTGTTTTCAAAAGGTTGTTGTGTGAACGCAAAATCTTTCTAAAAGCAAAAATGCAAAAACGATGTGTTCTCACTTGAAACTACATCATAGTGTAAACAGGGCCAAAGATACAAATATTGCAGTGATGGTATCAATAATAACAATTAGCATGCAACCATTTATCTTATCTGCTAAAATAAGCACTCATATAGTAATAAAGATTTTCATAAGAAAGCAGTCATTTTTGTTCAATACAACAGTTTGAGCTTGCCTTGCTCAAACCAAATCTGAAAATGAAAGCAGTTTTTATTTTCTGGCAGAAATTCTGAAGCAGATCCTGAGTGTTGCCAAAAAGAAAAGAAAAGAGGGAGAGAGAGATGACTCCAGCCCTCTTCCCGCTTCCAGTGGGAGTCATCTCGAGTGTTGTAGTCCTGAAAGAACCCTGTGGGCATCAGGTGTTACAGACAACTATTCGCAATTTAGAGAAAGTGTCCTTAAAAATGTATTGACCTTGCTACGGCGGGCAATGTTATGCTGTAGACGGCTTCCTGTAGCATCCCACTTGAAAATGAATTCAAATTATTCCTTTTTAAAGGTTGCAAAGTTTCTGGCAGCCTGCTTGGAAAATGTGATCATTCAGTCTGATTTCTTATTTCTGGCTTCCATTATGTTAGAAATGAATCACAAAAGCCGGCAATGCCAACAAGGGGTTTTTGTTATCAAGTGAAATAATACATGAACTACTACTGGTCCAAACAAAGGAGTTAAGTGTCTGTGTAAAGTGATTCAGATGTGACAATAGCTTTGCATTTCAAAAACTGTAATCGCAGATTTGTGTGACTTGAGTGAAGTAATTTAGGTTTTTGCTGATGGACTCGAGCTGGCAATCAGGAAGTGCCTACATGACTTAGCTGCCCTTAGTGTGTCAGCTGGGGTGGAGGAGGATGTGCAAAAGGTACAAACCAATCTTTGTAGTCTGCTGTGGGCACAAGCTACAGGGTTCACAGAGTGAGCATCGGACTGGCTGAAAGTATCGCTGCTCTTTCAAAGGTCCACTCGGATGTGGAGAGTGCGTGTGTGTGTTAGGACGTCGTGACCGATCAGTGGGCTTGATGTGTTGAGGCTCCACAAGGAACAGCAAGCCTGGCTCTTATGGAGCTGAGACGAAACAACACAAGTGCAAGAATTCATCAACCTCAGGTTGTCATGGAATTTAATTTAGTGATATCACTGTGGTAAAATCACCCAATGTATCATGAGTTACCTGAAATGTAGGGAAGTTATTAGATTTGTGCATTTGTTTGCCAACGCTCCAGTCCTTGATTTCATGTGTGAGTCAGCCTCAGTTAAGCCTTAAAGTAAGGAAGTGGAAAGCAACGCAGCCCGTTCTCCCTGTGGAGAATAGGAAAGTATGTGCAGCCTGTTGAACCCACAAACAAGCCTTGAGCAAAGCTTGCACATGAACACACACACACACACACACACGCTGGAGTCCTTCCACTTAAACATTTGCCCGTGTGCATGCAGACAGTAAACTTTGAAATTGCGTTGCTAAAAATAGACGTGCATACTTACTGTACCCTGAACCATAGTAAATGCTATCTACAGTAAAAAACACATTTGGAGGGAGAATGGCTTTCCTGATGGCTTCATGAAAGCGAGATACTGGTGTGCTATTCCTTCACTCATTCAATATTAAAGTGGCATGGCAGGCCTTCCAGAGCACTCATAATGATGCTGTAATGGCTTTACTGAAAATGGAACATGGCTTTGCTGCTGAAATACAAAATTTAACCCACAAGTAAGAGCAAAATCTGATTAGTTTTTCTGAGGTTAACCTCTGATATACCATCAATTAAATGTATATGTTAATACCCATTTTTATTCAGACTAAGGTCGAAATGGGGTGTCGAACATAAGACCTGTGGGCCAAGACAGGCCTGCAAGAAGCTCCAATCTGATGGCTAAACATTAGCGTAAGATAATATGAGATAATATATTTAGGGACTAGTGGGATCAATAAACATTAGACAAGTGTTTGTCAACTCTTCTCAAGCTACGTAGTTAGATGCGTTTAAGTCAAATACGTCTTTATAGATAGTCTGAAACATGCATTTATGGTTTAACTTCCATTTTTTCAAGCAAGTTGATTTTCAAACCATTGACATGTTTTGACGGAGTATTTCGTCAGAAATTTCTCCTGGTGTTGTATGACGGGTTTTTTTTATCAGCTGTAGTGTGCATGCTGATTAAAAGACTCATCATACAACACTCCCAGAGGATGTTTCTCATGAAGATGGGAGTGCACCATTGAAACATGTCAATGGTATATTTAAAAACCAACTTGCCTGAAAAGACGAAATCCAAGTTCACGTAAAAGAAAAATTACCCCCCCTCCCCAAACCAGCTGCAGGTCCTTCTTACACTCCACATTCTGAATTTCTCTTGGAGATCGTTAAAGTATCTATCTATCTATCTATCTGTACAGCTGAATAACCTCAAAGTGCATCAAAACATCTAATTCTACTACTTATTGTCTGTACTTTGCCAAGTAATTTTCTCCAAAAACACCTCTTTGATTCCTCTTGTGTTGTTTTAACATGCGCTTAACCTTTGCCATAGTGAAAGAAACCCTGCTGTTGGCACTTAATTTCTGAGGTGCACCCATAATCTTTTGTTAAAGCCATCTCTCCGCTCAGTGAACAGACTGAACCCTGGGGTGCCGACGTAGGAAAGCTATTAAGTCGCACCATCTCGGGGGCAGTTTTGTTTTGCTGAGGGAATCATTCATTTAATGTCTGATATTGGGCTCCGAGTTTCTTCCTTTATGCTTGCAGGGGGGGCTTTGAATAGTGATGAATAGCAACAGAGGGGCAGCGTGTGACGAAGAGTGGCCTGGCGAACATGTATTTGACAAAGACATTAATGTACTCCCGTGTCTGTTTTTGCTCTCCACGATTATTCATCTTGTGAAGCAAGATAATGACTTTTATTCTCGGTCAAAGTCAGATCTCTTGAATGACATGGCTTGTAATTTGTTATTATCTGGAGTAAGTGGGGTAGAATGATAAGGAAGACAAGTAGAACAGGGGAGCTGGGTGGCTTTACTCGGCTGCCTTTATTGCTTTCAGCAGATTTTCTGCAGGGCAACACCGGCTGTAGACGGAAATTTTTCTGGTATTCCAGGATTGCCTGAGACGAATAATGAAGAACATGTGCACACTGAACACTAATGTACACGACTCCTTTTCAGGAAAAGAAAAGATTAGACCATCATTGTATAATTGAAGATGCTCATGTGAAGAACATAATATTCCATCTCGGCAATGATAATAATATTCCTTAATGTTTCGAATTCTGACGCCGTAATGAACTCATGCCAGATCCACAATCTAAGGATCCTCTATGAAAGTGTTGGGGGCCGCTCAACCTCATGGAAGGGGGAGGGGAGACCACGTTTTGAGAACAAAGGACCACATGCCTACAACTGAAAAAGTCTGCCATTGGTCACGTGATCACCCCCTGGACCCCCCCTTCCAAGGTGCAATACTAGAGGCCAACGGCAGGGGGCGCACGAGAGCTCCCCCTCACCAGCTGGAATGTCCAGGGCGGGCCCTCCGTCAGGATTGGTCCACATGACCCAGAGCCGACCGGTAACACGAAACCACAACAAGAGGTATAAAACACCCCCGCCGGGGTGATTTCTGCCTCTCCAATGTTGAAACCTGCGTAAAGACGGACGCATCCGTTTCGCACGGAGACGAAGTGCCACGTGTGCCCGCTGACCGGGCCCGGAGTTCCACACCCGGCCGGACGAGCCGAGAACCACCGTGGAACTACGTCTACTTTTCCCTTTTCCCTTTTTTCTTCTTCACCGGAGTCCGAGTGTGCAGCTGCCAGCGCACCGTCCTCCCGCCTGCAGACCTGAAGCCGCTTCTTCTCCCCCTCCTCAAAATAAGCGCTTGATCCTCCTCGGATCGTCCTGTGGACTTTTCCTGTCCACAGACCATTTGAGCTTGTTTTCCCTGGGACGCCAGAGAGAAAAACAATCTCCAGCCGGGAAATCAACGCACTTTCCCCGGCCGCCGGCAGCACGTTCACCCTCATCAAACTGAGTAAGGCTTAGAGTCTGGGCAGGCAATGAGAATAACGTGACTGTAATATTGCTGTGTGTTTATTATTGTGTTGAAGTCAGGGACGCCGATCCCTGTTTCCAACCAATCTGTGTCTGCGCGTTGGATTTACATCCACGCGAACATTCTCTCTCTCTCTCTCTCGCTCTCTCTCTCAACCTGTACAGACCATTTCTGGACTGGTGTGTACAGCTCCATAGTTACACACCGCGGGACTGTGCAGCTAGACAAATTCTGTCCACTGCCCTTCTCCCTCCCTCCTTTTCATTTTTCCTCTCCTCCTCATAAACGATCGCGTAAAAGCAGCCGCGCGCTGCTGCACCCGCTTCTGTGACCGTGTGTAGTTCACTGTCCCTGGGATTTCTCAGCCACGAGCCCCCAGGCGCGCTCCGAGCAGGCTCACGAGCCGTGCACGAGCACAGTGATGTCACGCTGTCCAGAAAGAGTACACTAAGCGCCTCTGGTGGCCGCGTTGGTGATTGCAATCTCTTGAAAGACCGCCACTCGGTGGACAAGTCGAGTCATTGCATTCTCCCTCCGTGCGCCGCCGCGCCCCTAGTGGTTGTTCCGGTTACTGCCTCGAACTAGACGCCTGCCGCCATCTAGTGTCCGTTCGAGGTCGTTACACCCACACACACTGACCCTCCAACGCCTGCCGACACCTGGTGGACGTTCGTGGTCATTACATCCCACTCAGGCTTCCACACATTCACTCACACACACTCACTCATACACACTCTCACACACTCACACACACACACACCCTCTTTCGTTGTACATAGTGTTTGCTGTTTAATAGATTAGATCTTCGTGTTTGATTGTTTATTACTTAATTGTGTTGTTTTAATAAATAATTTATGAATTATTTTTGAATAAATACTTTTTGTTAATAAACGCATTTTAACTGAATTGATCGATTCTTGGTTATCATTGTGTATTTATTGTTGACAATTCACTGGTTTGTAACAGTCTGTGCTCGAAGCTCACACCTTCCTTGTTATTTAATATTGTTATATTTACACAGAAATATTAACTTTACTTAAATAACCCTTTTTGACAAACGAGACTGAAATTTGGTATTAGCTATTTCCAGCTTAGCTGGTGGTGCCCCGATTTAATTATTATTTGATAAATAACCAATTTATGCAAATTAATAATTTTTATTAATAAATTATTTTTGATAATTTATTAACTTTTGAGTAATTACTCAATTACTCTAGGAGTTGCTGATGAGTAACTAACCGTTTACTTCATTAGTAATTCCAATTTTTCCTAAATTACTTTTAGTAATCCATTACTTTCAGTAATCCATTACTTACAGTAATTATTTATGCTAATTACCAACCATAAATCCCAACATAATGGTGCCGCCCGTGTGAGGCTGTTTTAAAACCAGTATTGTCACAATATCTGCATAATTTATCCAGAATTGTCTGTTTAGTTTTACAACCGATAACTTTGTTTTTCTCAGAACTTAGTTTTTCGAAGAACACGTTACAGCACTGCTAAGCAAAGTCAATTGTGTTTGTGAAGTGGTAAAGCCTTCTTTTGTCTTGCATTTTCATGCATTCTTTTATTTCTGGCAGAGATAAATGTACACTAACCCGCTATTGCTCACCCAAGGTGCTAACACCACCCTGTTAACTTGAGAGAGGTTACAGTTAGAGCAATTAGCAACCTTTAGAGTTGTAAGCCACAGGTGTAACCATCACCTGTGCAGTAACAACATTTTGGCACTTTTCAAAACACAGCTTTCGCGTGACTCCTACCATGAGTAGTCAGAGACACTGCGTGCTCGGAGCAGAGACTCCTCGGGAGCCACATGACCCAGCCCTGCAGACTGTGGTCGCTGGTCTCCTATGCCTCTCCACACAGGAGAGAAGAAACCTCAACAGCTACAGCTTAGAGACCTGTGAAGCAGAGATCAGGCAGCTGTTAAGCTATGTGAGGAACCCGGTTGGTCAGGTAGAGCTCACCATTCCGGATGTGTTAGGCCACATTGCACTGCTCTACCAGCGCAAGGCCGAGCTGCAAGCTCTCGAAGCTCAAGAGCAGCTCTCCCAGCTGCAACTTTACAGTTCGCAGCTGAGGATCAACACTGCCCAGCTGAAGCTGGAGAACTCCCGCCTGCGACAGGAGATCCAGGCCAGGGACCATCAGGCTCCTTATACGGAACCTATTGGGTTACTAACCCGAACTTCTGCGAAAGAAGTCAAAACAAACGCATCATCTGATGATTCATCAGACGATGAGTCAGGTTATGGCTCTCAGCACAATGAGCCAAACCACATTGGGGTAAAACCTGGTGCAGCTCTCAGCAGAGACGCAGCACACCTCCGCAGTCTGGAAAATGTCCAGTCAGATGGACAAATGACCCCAGTTATGCGCATTCTTGAAGCTGTCCAGTCAGGTGGACAGCCCCCTCCAGGTCTCTACAATCCTGAGGTGGTCCAGTCAGGTGGACCGACCACCACAGGTGAGTGTAGACTTGGAGCTGTCCCGTCAGGGGGACAGACTGCATCAAGCTTCCCCGCAGCCATGGCGAGGGGGGGGCTTGACACACAGCCAGGGGGGCGTGGCATAAGACACCTGCCCAGTGTTGTGGGAGTTGACTGCATCCCACTGAACCGACACCCAGTCCCCCCAGCTTTTCACTTTAAGGACCGTAGGGTCCCGGTGTGCTATGACACACATCCATCGGTGATTAGCCGCACCTCAATGCGCTCTCACAGCTCTTTCACTCCTGTCCAGGAGAATGAAAAGAGTTATTCTGCAGCACCTCACCGTGCTGTCAGCTTTGGTCCTCCACTCACTGGAGACCCTCTTGGTCATCATGACCCTCACTCTCTCCACCGGAGAGAACCAGGGGGGTCCAGCTCAGATGACTCGGACCATTCCGGTCCCCCAAGGGAACGTGGTCTTCGGACCCGCCAGCTTGAGTCCCTTGCAGAGGACATAGAGCAGTTCAACCCAAACAACCGGGAGGTTAGTATAGAGGACTACCTCCGGGAGGTTGAACGCTGCCTCCTCGACCTGCCTCATCCTTCGTCACGTGAGAAGCTGAAGCTTCTCTGGAAGACGACGTCCAGGAGCGTCCATGTTTACATGGAATCCCTCCCACCTGCCGTCAGAGACCATTACTCATCCCTCTGTCATGCACTTAGGGAAGAGTATTCTCTGTACAATGATCCTGCCTCTTCAACCTTTGGTGCACTTGCCATTACTCAGAAGGAGGCGGAGCCTCCCAGAGAGGACTATAGGCGCCTTAGGGCCGCCTACTTCCAAGGCCGCAGCGCACCGGGGTTGGATGAAGACCAGACTTTAAAGTCGCTCTTCATTAACAACCTCCACAACAGTGTGCGGTTTGATGTCGCTCTGTTCTGCAGGACTACAAACCCCACCATGAAAGACCTCCGCAAACACGCGCAGATGGTGTGGGAGCTGCGTCACAGTTCAGGTGAAAACCATGATGGTGACGCAGGCGTCCTGAGAACGCAGGCGACCGGAAACACGAACCCGACACCTGTAGGTCACGAGGTCCCCTCCCCCGCACTCGCTGTGGATGGGGGACCCGTTAGATGTCCACAACCTCGACCACGAGGTGGACAACGGCACAGAGGTAAGAGATCAGGCAGACCGAGACCTCACCACTCCCAGCGGAGAGGTAAGTCTCACAACCGAGGCCGAGGTCAGACCCAAAACCACTGGGACGCAGACGTCCCACAGTGGGTTAAATCCTGCCTCAAGGAGGTGATGCGGGACCTGGACCCGCCTGGTCAGAAGGGACCCGACTCCCCTGAGGAACCGGACTCCCGGCCCCTGACCACATGACTAGGCCGGTCGCCTCTCCCCTCCGCACACAAAGTTTGCTTTGTCAGGAGGAGGAGGAGGAGATCCAGGAGGTCAAACAGGCCCTCAGAACCAACAGAGGAGCCCCCTTTGACATTCTTGGGTGATCTTGTACGCAATGGCACTGCCAACCGCGTATACACTTCAGTGATGGTAGGGGGTGTAGACACCCTCGCCCTGCTTGATTCTGGGTCAGAAATCACCCTCATGTGTTCAGCCACCTTCACGCAGGTTGCTAGAACCATGCGTGCCCTAGGAAAGCCACTTCAGGTGGAAGAGTGTAGCATAACCATCAGAAGCTTCACTCAGGACTCGTCTCCCATCACTAAACGTGTCTGGGTCGACATAACTTTCCAGGACATGTCGGTGACACATCCCATCTATGTCACTGACCTGAACACAGAGGACCTTCTTATTGGTCAGGACCTCTTAAACCGACTGGCCGTGCTGATGGACTGCAACCAATGGCGCCTTTGGTCTCAAGTCACCAGCCCGACTCCCCTTGGCCCTGAACCAGGCCACCAAGCTTTCAACAGCAGAGTCGATGCCATCCAGTCTAGAGGTCCCCTACCAATCCTTGGGTCTCTCCCAGAGTTTGACCCCAGCCAATCCACTTCAGGGCTCCCTGACAGTCAGCATCCGCCGCAGGTGACGAGCCGAGACCCAGTTCAAGCACACCACTCTTTACTCTTGTCACTGAAGGACGTGAGTTCTTCTTTGTATATGAGTACTTCTTTGCACGCCCACCACACCGTGGGGGGTGCACACATGGATGTAACGTCGGTTCCGGAGGCACCTTTGGCGCGCTGGTCCGAGAGATCGGCCACCGACGCCGGCCTGCTCAAAGTTCCGAGCCACCGCTCACTTTCAGCAGGGTCACTTCAGACCTTAACCAAGGTCCCTGGTTCATGTGCCTCCTCGACTCGCTGTCCAGATCCCGTGCCGGTGATCTGTGACACATCTCTTCTGGAGCTGAACAATCGTTCAGCCAACCCGCAGGTCCACAATCTGACACGCGGTCAGATTAAAGTGACCGCATTTCCACCGTTAGAGATGTCAACTGACAGTTCATTTCACAATCTTGAACTGATGGTGCATCTCACTGACAACCTGCCGTCGTCCCTCACCAGTGACGACACGCATGACACCGCTCTCCTCATTCCCACAACCAAAACCATCACCAGCGCTCACCATGTTAACCTTGAACAGGTTCTCCATGGAACAAAACCGAGCACTGAAGGTGACCTGGTTGTGCACGCTCCGATGACTCAACCAGAGAATACAGACACTTCAGGTAAACAGACCGCGTCTGTACCAGAAGAACCTTATTCAGGTTTCGAGTCAAAGACCGAGCCACACCCTGCTAAAGCTAGCGCTTTACACAGCAGAAACGAGGAGATGCATTCATTGAGGTCTTCCGCGATTATCACACGATCTTCGCGCGGGTCTCGCACGAAAGGGGGGTCACAGACCTCCACCTGGCGTGCGTCCCCACTGACCTCGAGGCACCGCCATCTTCTGTACACCAGTACATACTCTTTCTAGCTGTATACGCGGTAAAGCGGTGCTGGACCACAAAGGTGGTCCCCGCTAACCAGTAGCAGCTAGTTTCTTCCTTTGGCGTCCGCCTGGAACCGGTGCCACTTCGGCTACTTAGACCCACCATCGGTGTCTACCATCCTTCTCCACACCATGATGAGCAACATTGCTGCTCACGGCAACCCTCATCTATGTGGATGACTTCCTCATGCGTCACTGCACCTGTGAGGAACATTTAGCCGAGACACGACACGTCCTTTATCAACTTCTGGTAGCGTGAACCAAACTTGCTCTCAGCATAGTTTGGGAGGCCGCACCAAAGCTGAATTCATTGGGCTCATAGGTGGCGCTGATGGGACTGAACCCCAGCAGGGAGAGTTCATGCCAGTCAAAACCTCAGAGCCCGACTAACGTGTCATAACTTGGGAGCCTCCATCTTGACACAGCCATTCCGGCTGCTGCCCTCCTTCTGAACCAAGCGTTCAGCCACTGGAGCTTCCCATCTTTGGTCGACTCAGACAGGCACACATGCCACACGCAGTGTCATGGTTGCCCTGTACGACATTTTGGTAATGGAGGCCAACCTCCATTCACCATACCACTCCTAGTCGTTTTCCTCAGGTTGACAGAGTCAACCACAGCACCACACACATACTCCGGTATGGCAACAGCGGTGGTGCAGATGGAGACGTGAGCCTCCAACGGGTGTTGGTGACCAATCGGTCCACCATACACCACTCCACAGGTTCCACTCCCTCCAAAGAATGACTGGTAGAGAAATGACCTTACACTGCACCTTCTGGACCAGCCAGAAGAGGTCAGTGTGGTCACGGCCTGCATCGCAGAGTCACTCAATCAAGTTACTCCCTCGGAGTAAGGTCAACTCCTCCCCTAGCGAGAGAGGAGAACCTCCATTCCAGGAGCAGAACAGATTTTAATCAGTAGGGTTTAGTGCCAGCATGCTCAATTCCCATCAGGTGCATGTACTAACCCCTGCCACCATCAGAAATCTAACTCTGCCTCCTTAGACAACGTGAGCAGTTACAAAGCTCGAGTTGAACCATTCAGGGAAATATAGTCACTGTAAACTCATATCCAGCTCTGTTAACACCACTTAGCATGCCTTAGACCAGTCAAGTATTGTTTAGGAGAAATAACCCCTGTGTATAGTCAGAAATCTCACACGAGATCGAAGGGAGATTAGCTCCTCCGTTAGCAGCTTCAGTACAGGTAGAACCACCTTACTTAGCTCCACTAACCCGGGTTGAGCAATTTCTCAAGACTAACACCACCACGGTTATACAACCTTCACAGATACATCTGACAGTCTCGGCAGTGCTATTTTAACCTCTGTGAAACCACAGAGCCAAGAGTTGTGATTTCTTCAAAACTTAGCCATTATTAACAGAAATAATGTGTACAGTTTGAAGCCTCTGTAGTGAAAGTTGGGTTTTGGAAGGGAACACACACGTGCACCTCCACACACCACACTTCACTCTCACTCCAAACCGGAGCAGGTGCACCAAAACCCCCCAGACGGCTGGTGGCTTTTGGACACTTGCTCACTGGTGCAACCACATCCACAGTTTACAGATCAGACTCTACTCCTTGTATCCGGTACCTCCGCTTTTGTAAACTTGTCCTCGAGCTGCCTACTAACCCATCTCCCTCCTGTTCTTCAACTTTCCTGCCCTTTCCTACCTCTTTCATGTTCACTGGTGATGCACTTGTAAGAAATGAAATGTATGAAGGCTTAGATAGTTAGAACAGGAATAGTAGGTCTGCCCAGACTAGCCTTACCTTGCCCAGACTAGCCTTGCCCTGCTCGGACAATAACCTCATGTATGAACTGTTGGACAGAAAATGACCTTGTGTTCCACAGGACATTGGGACATTCACAGACTCATAGACGTTTCGGCCCAGGTTTGCTCCAAAGCCTGAGATCCGCATCCCACTCTTCGGACCAAAGGGGGGATGTTGGGGGCCGCTCAACCTCATGGAAGGGGGAGGGGAGACCACGTTTTGAGAACAAAGGACCACATGCCTACAACTGAAAAAGTCTGCCATTGGTCACGTGATCACCCCCTGGACCCCCCCTTCCAAGGTGCAATACTAGAGGCCAACGGCAGGGGGCGCACGAGAGCTCCCCCTCACCAGCTGGAATGTCCAGGGCGGGCCCTCCGTCAGGATTGGTCCACATGACCCAGAGCCGACCGGTAACACGAAACCACAACAAGAGGTATAAAACACCCCCGCCGGGGTGATTTCTGCCTCTCCAATGTTGAAACCTGCGTAAAGACGGACGCATCCGTTTCGCACGGAGACGAAGTGCCACGTGTGCCCGCTGACCGGGCCCGGAGTTCCACACCCGGCCGGACGAGCCGAGAACCACCGTGGAACTACGTCTACTTTTCCCTTTTCCCTTTTTTCTTCTTCACCGGAGTCCGAGTGTGCAGCTGCCAGCGCACCGTCCTCCCGCCTGCAGACCTGAAGCCGCTTCTTCTCCCCCTCCTCAAAATAAGCGCTTGATCCTCCTCGGATCGTCCTGTGGACTTTTCCTGTCCACAGACCATTTGAGCTTGTTTTCCCTGGGACGCCAGAGAGAAAAACAATCTCCAGCCGGGAAATCAACGCACTTTCCCCGGCCGCCGGCAGCACGTTCACCCTCATCAAACTGAGTAAGGCTTAGAGTCTGGGCAGGCAATGAGAATAACGTGACTGTAATATTGCTGTGTGTTTATTATTGTGTTGAAGTCAGGGACGCCGATCCCTGTTTCCAACCAATCTGTGTCTGCGCGTTGGATTTACATCCACGCGAACATTCTCTCTCTCTCTCTCTCGCTCTCTCTCTCAACCTGTACAGACCATTTCTGGACTGGTGTGTACAGCTCCATAGTTACACACCGCGGGACTGTGCAGCTAGACAAATTCTGTCCACTGCCCTTCTCCCTCCCTCCTTTTCATTTTTCCTCTCCTCCTCATAAACGATCGCGTAAAAGCAGCCGCGCGCTGCTGCACCCGCTTCTGTGACCGTGTGTAGTTCACTGTCCCTGGGATTTCTCAGCCACGAGCCCCCAGGCGCGCTCCGAGCAGGCTCACGAGCCGTGCACGAGCACAGTGACGTCACGCTGTCCAGAAAGAGTACACTAAGCGCCTCTGGTGGCCGCGTTGGTGATTGCAATCTCTTGAAAGACCGCCACTCGGTGGACAAGTCGAGTCATTGCATTCTCCCTCCGTGCGCCGCCGCGCCCCTAGTGGTTGTTCCGGTTACTGCCTCGAACTAGACGCCTGCCGCCATCTAGTGTCCGTTCGAGGTCGTTACACCCACACACACTGACCCTCCAACGCCTGCCGACACCTGGTGGACGTTCGTGGTCATTACATCCCACTCAGGCTTCCACACATTCACTCACACACACTCACTCATACACACTCTCACACACTCACACACACACACACCCTCTTTCGTTGTACATAGTGTTTGCTGTTTAATAGATTAGATCTTCGTGTTTGATTGTTTATTACTTAATTGTGTTGTTTTAATAAATAATTTATGAATTATTTTTGAATAAATACTTTTTGTTAATAAACGCATTTTAACTGAATTGATCGATTCTTGGTTATCATTGTGTATTTATTGTTGACAATTCACTGGTTTGTAACAGTCTGTGCTCGAAGCTCACACCTTCCTTGTTATTTAATATTGTTATATTTACACAGAAATATTAACTTTACTTAAATAACCCTTTTTGACAAACGAGACTGAAATTTGGTATTAGCTATTTCCAGCTTAGCTGGTGGTGCCCCGATTTAATTATTATTTGATAAATAACCAATTTATGCAAATTAATAATTTTTATTAATAAATTATTTTTGATAATTTATTAACTTTTGAGTAATTACTCAATTACTCTAGGAGTTGCTGATGAGTAACTAACCGTTTACTTCATTAGTAATTCCAATTTTTCCTAAATTACTTTTAGTAATCCATTACTTTCAGTAATCCATTACTTACAGTAATTATTTATGCTAATTACCAACCATAAATCCCAACAAAAGGAATGATTGGGTGTGTCGTCCAACCACTGAGTGTGCTGGAATTTGATAACGGCGCCTTCAGAACGGACCGCACATAGATTTCTTCATGTGGAACGCTTTCTTCTATATTCCCATGACTGATCACTGAAGACATCTGGAAAGGACAGATGGTGCGTTTGACACTCCTGTCCAGCTATTCTTCTTCTCCTTTGTGCCGCTGCACAATATTTCCTACATTATGGCTTCCGAGATTCAGGAGACCTAAGCAAACCTACAGCTCCAGTGTTAATTTAATGCGTGTCCTGTCATTAGTGCCGTCATTAAACCTGAATACATATTGTGATCCAGAGACTCACAAGGGAAGTCAATGATGCACACCACAGTTAACTATGTAATTTATAGTTGAATAGTATGTCTAGGAAAATTAACGTGGGAGCTTTAACAACAATATTTATAATTATTAAGGAAAACATAATTTTATATTGTAAAAATTTGTTTGTGAGTGATTGTTTGCCATCCAAAGGTTAAGGCGGATAAACACCATGTGACTTTGCGCTGTCTGACATGTTTTTGTTAGTGTCTTGGAAATGGTGGTCTTATGTCCTACAGGAAGACTGGCATGTGGACAGCTGACTGGTAACTAAAGATAGACAGAGATAATCTTCTGCAGTCGTCTTACTTCACTTCGCGGTGTGACTGCTGCTATGACCTACAGCTACTTAACAACCTATACCTATACAGAGACTGAGGCCGCATCACAACAGCAATGAATGAGTGCTGGTGCAGTTTCCATCTGTTCCTTCTCTGCTCTTTGATGCATAGAGACACTACAAGAGCAATGGTTCAAATGAAAGTTAACCACATTTAGTTGTCACCTTCATAGTGGTCGTCACATTTGATCTATTTGAGCTTGACATTGGTTGAGGCCCTTGAGTTCATCAAAATCACATTGCACGTTGCCGCATGTAATAAAAACAGCTCAGAATTTCTTAGTCTGCCAGAAGCGAGAGGCTCATGATGGACCGGTGAACTGTACCATTCCAGGTTCCAGCTCTGAGCCACCCGATGCTGGATTAAATGGGCATAGAAAATGGATGAATGGATGCTGTCAACAAGGTCATGATGGGGGGGGCGAACATTAATAAAGCAAACAAACAAACCACAGGAAAAGCGTCTCCCGAAGAGGATGGTGGCAGCTTTTATAGTTGGACCCAGGTGTTTTCAGACAGATCAGCTGAAAAGTCCTGCCAAGCAGTTGCCTCTCCCTGGCAGAGACGACACAACCAAACAGACCAGAGGGTCTTGATGAACTTCACACAGCACCATTTACAGTTTTTAAAAGAGCCTCTTTCATACCACTAAAGCAATAGACCTGTGTTTCTTAGCACTGTAATAAAATGTATTCGACTGTCTAAGCCTGCTTCGCCCACACATGTTGTTTTTTTTTTGGCTATTGGCAATGAAAATAAAAACTGTTTGAGCAGAGTACAAAACAAACCACATCAAATTAACAGCATCAGTAGCATTGTAAATTTATATCCTCTATCATTTTAACAGATCTGGTTGGTAGTTAACATTCTCTGCCAGTCATGTTACATTATTGCCATGTCATAAAGTTTGAATGGCGACACTCATGTCAGTTTTTGCTGAGGCTGGCGAAGTCACAGTCAGGTTATGCGGGTCTCTTTAAAAGCAGGCTTTTCTGTGTAAAGGACAAAAAGGTATAAGCGCTCTATAAAGGGGAGCTTGCAGTTTAATTGGTGGGATCAGAGGAGACTTGGAGGACTGTGGGATGTAAAAGCTTGGAGTTGCTGCATCCCCTGCGAGTGCCCTTAGGGCCTTCGAGTTGTTTGCAGAGGTTGTCAAGATGACAGAGTGCTGTAAAAGAAAAAAATGCTGTATTTAAGTTTATTATTATTCCTAAAGCTGCAGAGATTGAAAGTTTCACTCGGTTGAGCTTGAGTGCCTGAAATGTATATATGAAAAATAGTCTAAGCTTGAGATGGGGAGCGCACTATACGGGAAGGTAATGCATATCTGGAACATGATCTGACGTACAGCACGAGTTATCTTTCTACATGCAGCTCACAAAGCTCAGCATGCACGGGGGAGCCTGAGCACCCACGGGGCTGCGCTGTACTTATGTTAACATGAAAACCTGTAAGGCCGCAAATCCGGAAAAATAGAATGGACAGAGTTCCTTCACATCCAGAGCATGTTCAAGTAGTTTATGGGGGGGGGGGGGGGGGGCACATCCTAGGCACTCAGCTGCACATGCCAGAGAGAGATGCACGTATTCCCACCGTGTTCATTATTTAGAGCGAGTGGTCGCAGCTCCAGCCTCCTGCACACTCACACTTCCCCATTCATATATTCAGCACTGATAAATGTTAAGAATCAATTTGCTGCCGCAGACACGATTCCTGCAACTGTTAATTAATCCGCTCATGAATATGGAATCGCTTAGACCTCATTGGCTCTTTTTACAGCAATGTGAGCAGCGGAGTCTCGGTGAGAGAAAAAGTTAAAAAAAAAATGTTATTATAAAAACACCTCTCCTGACCACAGTGAGGCTCACTTTCCAGGTGAAAGCACTTTATTCTACCCGCTTCCCTCTGCAGTGGGCCCACTCAATAAATCACAGTGCAAAGCGCTGCCTTTACTCTGCAGCCGGCAAGACACCAGCATGAGTGGCTGTGAGGATAAATTGTCATGACTCAGCACACTCTTGGCTGAAAGAGGTGTGCTTTTATTTCAAGGATTTAGAAAAAGAAAACTGAAATTATGGACAAGTTAAAACTGTATTGAGATTTCACCAAATGGCCACACAAAGGGCAAAAAAGACGATTAATGTCATCTGTTCCATCTGAACGGATTGAATAATTAAAAAGGGAAAATGACCGAACATCATCTATAATACAGAGAGTAGAAAGTAACTTGAGATACATGCATGTACAGGTATTGCTGTCTGAGAGCGATCAGCTCAGACGCCCGTGTTGCATTTCATGGTTCCATTTACAGTGTGAGCCAGAGGTTGAAAGATTCCTTTTATTAAGTGCTTAATGAAGCAACGCTTCAATGTAATCCAATAGTGTTGTAATCTGAATGACATAATCCTACGTATGATTACATTGTCAATGCATTTTTAGCTTGACGCCGTCAGAGAGCACTCATGCCATACTGTATTTCCTAGTTAGCTCAATCATCACTTATAGAACGAATACGGTAACAAGCTAAGTGTCTGCACCACAGGCATTATTCAGTGCCTTCATATTGATGGCTCTTGCCAGAGTTGATTCATTAAAGGGTTTGAGTGGAGCTGGTAATGCACTTTGAAGTCTGATGAAGCTCCAGTGTCAACACTGAAGTCAGTGCGAGTTCTTCGCATCTACTTTTTTTTTTTTTTTCAGGATTTCTTTCTTTTTTTTTTTACACAGTCACGACACATTATTAAACAGGAATGCGGATAGCAGGGTTTAGATGGGATGACAATAGTCACGTTTTTCTGTTGGAATATCAGTGACACAAGGCTATTCCTTCCAGTTTCAGACAGAATAGGGCATTTTGTATTCTATAAGCTGCATTGCGGCTGTGATTACAGATGAATGGATTTAAATATTGAAAGAAATGGTTGCTGTTTTGAACTGTCTATCTTTTGCAGGACATTAACTTATAGCTTATGCCCTGGGAGGACACAGAGATACTGAGATGCTGAACATAGAGGATTGACATTAAACAAATGGAAAAAATAATTAAGCAAAGAAGTTGTGCAGGTTTAAATTCTAAACATTTCTGAGCCAGCAGTCAACTCATTGCCCAGAATTATTATCTTAAATATTCAGGCATCATTCAATCAACTACCACCACGTTCCTTTACCAGGTGCTCATCATAGCAAATTAAATTGATAAACCTTGGACTATTGCACCTGTACATGTTGCCCATGATGCTCTTCCTGTTTCCGGTTTGTCATTAGAAGCCTGTCATTTATGTAGCTGCACAGTTTCTCCAGTCTAACTTCAGTACTGTGTGCCAACATCAAAGTAATTAGATTAAGACTGACCAAGCCTTGTGTTGGGCTCAAGCCAAAAGTTTAAGATCCTATATGGACACCGGAAATACACTTTGCTTGTGAGAGTGAGGACTCCGTGAGTGCTGGCAGAAGGACATTTGACATCACTTAGCGTGGCAATATTTGAACATGTACATGAGAAAAAGCATTTCTTGATGATGCTCTTTGAAAGTAGGAGGACTTCTTTATAAAGTCCTCCTACTTTATAAAATCCCAGCCGCATAAATGAATGGTTTGCTTTTATGTTGATGATACCCTTATTTAATGTCGAGCTGCACTAATAAAGATGTTGTAGCAGCTCTGATTCATTCCAATCTTTGTAGAACATTAGGGAACTTGTGTTTGGTGGATCATTCCTTGTTGTCACATTACTCCTCTCTAATAAATCTCCCTAATTACTTCTTTTTATATTGTACCACATTTAAGATTCCTCTCACCCTGAAACGGGTTTGAATCCATTTTCATAATCTGTCTGTCCTATCCTTCTCTCTCCTAACTCTAACTGAAACAGCAGAAATGATCCACCTCTGAGTCTGGTTCTGCATGTTTTTTCCTATTAAATGTGAGGTTGTCCTTTCTAGAACCGTTAATTCTTGCTCATGTGGGAATGTTGGCATTTTTGCTGTAAAAGTGCCTTGAATTTTTATATTTGGCACTATATAAATAAAACTGAATTGAATTTCGCAGGAACATGCATTTGTGGTATGAGCAGCAGAGTTGAGTACAAGGGCTGCACCTATGATCGATCGGTCAATATATTTTCTTCTAATGCTAAGTAGTCTTTTTTTCAGTCATTGACTCATCATGTGAGCTTCTGGGACACATAGCAGCAGTTCCATTTGCACCAGAGTGACCAACAGAACTACTAAAGTGAGCTTGCAAACAAACACTGGTTGAAGAATGGAATCCATTCTCCAGCAGTGTGACCACCAGGACGAAAATGTGCCAAGAACCATTGTTACAATTAGAAATAATCCACCAAACAGAATAACGTTCAGTTTTTGTAAATGTTGCACTTTAAACCTGAGTTGAATAGTGATGCAGCTTAGCTTGATTTATAGTCCTGGAAATAATCAAAGTAAATTTGTTGTCTTCATAAAGTTCTGTGGTATTTTGAAAAGACTTTTCCAAACAAGAGCAAAAAAAACAACTAAGGACTTAATATCTTGGTCTATTTATTCTTCATCACTGGGTTGGTTACTCGGGTTATCTGAGGGCATCATGTACATTCAGGCTAATGTCTCATTATTAATGCTCAGGCACAGAATCACTTATCCTCCCTTCCCTTTCCCCTCCCAACTGCTCAATTTTTGATCTTGTTTCCCTTCAAGTGGGTTTCCTATCAAATTTTGACCTTGGACACACAAGGAAGTCATGCTCAAACAATGCCGACGTGTTGCCTCACTTATTGGTGAGGACAGTTTCATTTCTTTTTTATTTACTTGTGCTTGTAATATCTGCACTGAACATGTTCATATTGCGAGGAAAATGAAAATACCACATGTCACATAGCATCGTTGAGCAGCTTGCACTACAGGCTGATGTACTGTTCCATAGTGGGATTTGCCAGAATTCAGCAAGAGACATGTGATGACTGCTGCAGAGAGGTGGACTGATTTCCCTGGAAACACTTCTTCCTCCGTGGTTATTATTGACCTTTTTCAGGTAAACATTCATCACATCTGTGCATATTGGATTGTTGTCCTTTTGTAGTAACTTTCTGCATAATCCTGTATTAGTCGTGCACACCGTCGTTGCATTGCAGTTTATATAATATAATACCAATAGCCTTAATGTTTTGTTATTGTGTGTACATCTCAGTACGGGTTAGTTTTAGCCTATTGATGATGTGCTGTTCATAATCCTGGTGGATTTATGTTACAAACATTTGACATTATGGCACTGAAGATCAAATCTACTGATGTTATGGTGATTGAGTTGAAGGTGGGAATATTACCACCTGCTAATTGTCAGGTCTCATCAAACCATCTTCCTGAAACATATTTGATTCTTTCCTCCAGCTATAAATTAAGTTTGAAGAAATGTCTTCTCTGAACTGTCTGGCAGTTTGATTCAATTTCTCTGATAACAAGTGTTGTGTGTATTTGTGTTGCATTTGTGTTGTCTTGCAGTTTTCATTTTGATTTGACCGGACATGCATCTTGTTTTTTTCCTTCATTTTTATGGCTCACATTGTCAGGATCTCTCCATTACTCTCTTGCCATAATCTAGTTTACTTGACCCTCTATAGGCCAAGTTATTCCTCAAAGATCTTTTTCCGGCTCTTCTCGCTTTTTTTCTTTTCCTCCCCTGTCATCTTGCACCTGGCTTTGGATTGGATTTTGATCCATTTTCCAGCATCTGTTTGTGTTGGCTGCTTGCCTCTGAAATTCTTCTGGGCCGGTCACAGAGAAGAAACATTTTGCATATTTCTCCTCCTGTTGATTATCTCTGCAGTCAAATCGCTTTTAATGTCTTGATTTTGTGACGTTAAAAACTTGAGATCAACTCTTTAAAGGTTAAAATTGCTGTTCTTTCATGGGTGATTTAATGCAGGCAGGTCTGCAGCATATATAGTGCTGATTACAAATACATTTGCATTTTATTTAAATGTCATGAAGATCTGATTTATTATTGCGTACCTGCATAACAACAGATCCTGAAGGTAAATGCCAGTTTGCTGCAAACTAACATGACTTAACAACAACTGTGGCATTACTCATTGTATTGTTTTACAGAAACAGTCTTCTGTTTCATTTATAAGGGCGATTCAAGTCTTATAACAGTCAAGTTTTTTTGGAATAATAAATAATCCCACAGCCTCTCTGGCACGAGCAATGCCAATGATGGCAGCTTGGAAAAGTAATATGGTCTAACTAAATACAGGAGAGAGCCAACAGAAATGTTCAGTGATGAGGTGATATATCACAATGCTAAATACTGCGGTAACAATGCTGTTCCTTCATTTGCTTTCTGGCCTGAGATCAAAACTTAGAGCCAGAGAAGCTGGCGAATTGCTCACTGAGTTTTTGTGTTAATTGTGTAAGGTGGTTAAACTTATTGGAAAGTAATTTGTTTCAAAGGCTGAAACATGAAATCAAAAATTAGATAAAAGATTCAATAAAAGGGAGAAGAAAACCGATGTATGGTCATCATAACATTTTAGTTGAAAATAAACTTTTATATGATTTTCGTCAGTGATGAGGTCCTGGGAGGAGGTATAATTTTCTGGATAGTTCAGAAAAAGTTGTTAAAGATTTAACTGTAAAACGGGTGGGTTGCATTTAGTTGCTTTAGTCATTTTTCACACTTTTTAAGAAAAGTTTTACAATATTGACATTTTTGAATGTAAGGTGCACTACAGTTATTGTCATTGTGTTATTTATTTTCATTATTTTCAATTTGTATCTGTATTTTCTGTACGTCCAATCAAATATATGTGCAGAATATATGTATACATGTCTTTCCCTGTGTTATGTCAATTGTTTATGAAGCTCTTTAAGTAAATTTGTTTTCATTCGTGTCAGATTTTTATAACTTTTTGAGATGGTTGGTTTACCAGAACCTATTTATTCTGAGATGATTTGTTTGTTTTTTTTCATTTCCAATGCATATATTAGGTTGTCAGATTCTAAATGTGATGATATGAGACTTGGTTAGTAGAGAAAGTGTTTCTTGTTCTTTTTGGGCTTTTCTATGGACATTTCTAAAAACAAATCCGTGGTTTACAATGTCAACACTGAGGTGTAATGCTTTTACACCTCAGCCCTGTCATTCTATCCCAATTTTATGAATCGGTGAAATCACAAGGCCCTGTTATAGTGTTAGGTATTTGTTTGAAATCAGATGAAATTGTATAATGAACTGTATAATGCTAAAAACAAAGGCCCTTGAGAACGTTGCACAATGTTTTATTAGGCTGGTGCAGTGGAGCACAATAATGCTGCTGTGGAGTCCACGGCACTGTAATATGTTCACAGCGCCGAACAAAGCTCATGAATCAGCTCTGGAGCTAATGTTTCCAATGGCTGTGCTATAGCCACACTTCATAACAGTCTCCCCGGGCTGCAGCTTCCAGGGTTAACGCTTTTGGAAGCAGCACTAACGGTTCCCACAATGTAAACCTCTCTGGGCCTGCCTGAATGGCGCTCCGCTCAATATTACTCCAACAGTCGCATTAGTAAAGTATCATAATAAATGAAACATTCTTTTGAACACTCCATTAGCAAACCTTATCTTTTCACAGCCTCCTACAGCCAGCAGCTATCACACAAAAAGCCCGCAAGCTGCCAGAGACAGAAAAACCTTAATTCTTTCTCTTTTCCTTTATACTTCCCCCTCCTTTTCACTTTTGCTCTCATTTATTTTGTGTGTGTGGTGTGTGTATGTGTGTGTGTGTGTGTGTGTACGCACAGTCCTCTTCAAACCTCATACGTGCAATCTGGGCCCATTTGAGGGAGCACATCTGAAATAACTACAGTCTCCCCCAAAAAAGTGATACCTGTGATTACAATAAAGCTCCCTAGACAGTGTTTGTCCATCCAAAAGAAAAATCATTGTGGTGATGCTGCCATTTGGATGCTCTTTCTTTGATTATTTGAAGTGTGGAGCCTCAGTTTCTGTGCCCGGACACAAGGATGCTTTTTGTTTATGGCCTCTGAAGTCTGCCCTCATGCATTACAAATGACTGGTTAAGCCATCCCATTACTCATGAACGTATGTAGACATTTTTAAAAAGTTACTGTTCAAACATCCTTTTTATCATGTGCTCATAAGTGCAACAAACTATTTTCACACACTTTTAACCCAATTGGTCACACCTGGATATCAATGTACTTCCCTTGTTTCAGTAGTAAAACTAAATGATTTACACTGTATTGTACTTACGTTCAAATTGAAGTTAAAGAAGAGGAGATTGAGATAATTATGAATGAGGTTGACACCGTAATTGCCGTGTTTGAACTTTGACTGAATCAGCCGTCGCATCTGCTCAATATATCTCAGCTAACGTAGATACATCTGTGATCCCTGGCGTGTTTTTCTTTTCGAGGTCAAGGCTAAACATCTCAAGTACTCCACAAAAAGGCTTGGGTAGAATCTTCCACGATGGTGCAGAGACATGGGGCAAGTATACCACCCCCTTTTTTCTCTCTCTCTCTCTCTTTTTCTAAAACAAGTGCACTTAAAAGTGGAATTCAAAAAGGTATTTGTCTTCACTCTTGGGAAATCCAAATGTTTTGCTTTGCCCGTCCTGCATTATTTATGGAACCTGAAAGTCGAGGCAGAGATTGTGTTCACCTAAGTGTGATTTGCAGCACATTGCTCATGCCTCCTTGCCATATGTCATTCTACCTGGCTGCACACCAGCAAGCTAAAAGCCTGTATGCTTACATCATCGTTCTACAGTGAGGAGATGTTTGCCAAAATGTACCAAACCATCTGATTCAGAAGACTTGTGCAGGACTCAACACTGCTGCCTGGGTTACTCCAGGGCTTGCGGGAGCTTCGGCTGCAGACTCATTACCCAGCATGTGTGACATATATAGAGGAATAGAGAAACCTTCATGCATATGCATTAAACTCTCAGAGAAACAGCTGTGATACCACCCTGCCTACAGTCCGGATTTAGAGTTATGCAATGCAAAACGAAATATCCTTCAGGTGCTACCAATTTCCAGCGGTAGGTTGGGAGTCTTATAACGAGGAGCGATAAAAGCATGATGTAATGAACTTTCTTTACTTGCCTGTGGGGCTGTAAAGAAACCACTGCTCAATTATCAGTACTATATAGTACAGAATATACATAACCTCAATTCAGCCGTGCCACATGAGAGAGCAGTCTTCAAAAGCCTTGTCTTTCATCCACCAGTGAAAGTAAGAAATATATACATCCTAAATTAAAAAAAGAAAAATTAATCCTAGACATTCCAGCAATATAAGTGAGTGGTGATGGAGCAGTCTATTTTAGTCAGTGAGACATAATCTAAAACTAAAGCGTCAAATTCAACCTCAAATAAATGTCATCAGTTTTCAATAGGGAGGTGTGCCTTTATCTGGGGAGCACCAAATAATTAAAGGAGGGAAAAACCTGAAAACGCAATCAGAAAATATCCTGATTAGTTAGGTTCAGGTATGTTTGAAGCATTAATTATGTTTTGTATATTGTAAGTGACAGGCCATCACTGTTTTAAAAGGTGGACGATAATACTACGCCCCAATACTTTCATTTGCCCCTTGGTGGCTAACAGGAGGCCGAGCTCATAAACCCGCCCCCGCTAGGCCAGCCAATGGGAAATCAGCAAAACTAAAACGCCTTAAGCTTTATATATTTTGGTTTTGAGTTTTTCTTATAGCATTAATGATCCAGCCCCTCAAAGTCACACCACCATCCCTCAGTCACCGCTGAATCTTCTTGTAAGTAATTGTAAATAATTGATTTCTTTTGTTATATTTGACTAACATGAATTGAGAGTTCCATGACTAAAAGGAGATGTGTTGTTTGGACTCACAGTCCCCATGTGGAGAGTTGCAGCAGACCACCCATCATTTACTAACAAAGGTGGGATGTGTTGGATTGTGCCTGTCAACTTGTTAGGCTGGTGTCACTCAGGTTTGATACACAATACTTTGAGAATAGATTGGGACTGGCAAACAGTCCTTGCCGACGTGTTACCAATATTCACCAATGTTGTAGTTGGACGGACTTCAGAGATAATTATGTGAAAGCCAGGTCGCTCAAACCTAAGCGAAATTGTGTTTTGAAGCAGCTCCCCCTGGATGGGCTGAGATCATCCCGCATGGTTGAGCATATGCAAATTACACCGTGCAGATATTCAGGAAAAAAGGTGGCAGAGGCTCCCATTAAGGGGCTCAGTCTGTGATTGTAGAGGTGGATTTACAACATGTAACTTTCATCACCATGGCAACTTTTAATCAGCCTGTTCAATCTCTAGAGTTGCACTTAATGGATGCTTTAGAACAATGGATCCTCAAGTGCTGTCAAAACCAGCAGGATTCCTACTTCCCCTATCAGCTCGCTTCCTTAATGACCCCCCCCCCCCCCCCCCCACACACACACACACACACACACACACACACACACACACATTTTGTGTCTTTGATTTGGCGATGTCCCATTTTGTGTCTTGCGTAAATAAGCTTTAACGTTTCCAACAGAGCTTCGCTTCGGAAACTGAGCGTTATTGGTATTCTCCTTCAATAATGGCAATAAACATCAACAATGAAAAAGAGTGTAAAACATCACATCACACATTGCGGAGATCACACGTACCGTAATATTTCAATGATGGCTAATCATGAAAGCTGTGAATTGATAGAACAATTCTCCAAACTCGCAGTTTTGTGAAAGTGTGAGTGTCCCTCCCTTGGGAGATTTAGGGGAAACTTTAAAAAGACTTGTATTGACAGGAACAGTAAAGAAAGAAAATACCTTTTAGCTAACTCCAGGTGTGCTTGGGGCAGAAAGCATCAACTTTTAGTATCAGCAGTAAGGGAGGAGGAAGAGTGTGTTGTCAGCAGATAACAGAAGGAAGTATGATCATATGCTTACAGAAAATTTGGATTTTCATAGACTGATCTTTGAGCTGAAGTCATGCACATGAGAAGAAAAAACTATTTTTGACTTTAACAGCGAAAATGTCAAAAGTGGCTGAAGCATCGTATCACAATCCCTTAGGCCTGGCGATGGTCGGTAAACCCCTGAGTGTTACTCGTCTGTGTAATGAATGGTTTTCAAGAGAAGAATAAGTCCTTAAGGTTTGGAGTGTTTTCAGTGTGGCAAAACATTAAATTGAAACAATGGTAGGGTGGGGGATAAGGGGCTAAATAATCGTTACCTTCTATTGATCTTCACCCGTTCCATCAGTCAACAAACTATTCGAAACACTAATGCAAGCCTGGCAGAACTCCATAGTGGTTCTTAAGTCTAGAGCTTTATTTACCCGTCTTCACAACAGGGCTGCATTAGCTTGTGCTTCACGAGCCAGCCTCACCTGTAGAAGTGTGGGATTGTGCAAGAACATAGCACAGATTGTCACAGCACTTCAGCCATTTCCGACAAAACTCGCCCAATCAGCAAAATTCTCATATGAATATTGTACGCGGACCAGTGTTTCAAAAATGGAACATTTTCACACCAGGCAGACGCTGACTACAGCCTCTTTGAGGAAGAAAGGAACCGACTGTCAGTTCCACGATTTTAACAGCTGATCTGTAGGAAGAGGTCTGTCTTCTCCAAGAAAACCGAGCCACACTTTTCTTCTGTCCCTCTTATCCTTTTACATGGAGCTGTTGAACTGCCAAGATGTAAGGCAGCAAATGATCGCTGTAAGTCACTTGACTCTTTCCCCATCTGACACACGCCCATCACTGTAATGTATTGAAGGCAACTCAGGGGAGATAGGACCTGCAGAGATGTCCTGTGCTTACGAGTTGTGATTGACTCATGCCTCAGTGCTCAGAAAGGTGCGACACATCTGTCTAGAGCCTCGAAAAAGAAGCACTTTTGTGTGACAGATTGCTGCTTTTTTTTTTTTTTTTTTTTTTTTTTCATACAGTATCTTGGTCGTGTGCTGGCATGGACCCAAACAAGCATCAGAGCACAGGCATGTTATCTCACACCGCAGGTCACAGCTTAACGTGGAAATTTAAAATCCTGGAAAATTATGGGCTGACAAATGTCACTGAGTCAGACACGTTTGCTTCTTCAGATTATTAAGTGATGTCACCAGTAATATCACAGAGACTTACTCTTGTCATTGCAAGGAGAGAAAAGGGAAAGCATGCTTTCAATAATGACTACAATATAATTTGAATACTTTCCTAAGGATTTTAAGGATTTAGCTTTGAAACATTGGCTATTACCAAATGGGACCCAATCCCTGCTAATGTGTAGCATGTAGGACACTTTTGTGCACATTTTGCATGTGAAATCCAGTGCAAACAGGAACATAAATTAGTCTATGTACTGATGAACTCAAGCCAACCAAAAATGTGTTTAAACCATAATTTTATTTGCAACTAACTAATGTAGCTCGAGCTGAAATTAATGAGTTATTCAACCTGCCCAGCTCTATGCTCACTATCCGATATAAGAATCACAAGTTGTTTTCAAGATATTTCTAGTATAAATGACTTTTAAAGTAACACACACAGAAGTAACAAATAACTGTATTCAACGAATTGTTCATGCACGTAGCAGTTTCTGTTTATCTGATGTTCAAAACGGTGTACACAGTATATTGGTTTTGTGGTTTAAGGTGGTCAAATAAGTAAGTCCTTTGACTTTTATTCCCATTCATTTGCAAATGTCGCAATATGCAAATCCTTTTCCTCAATCTTGCTTTATGTCTTATACACTATGAGTCATTGTTTCCATGTGCCTGAGCTAAAATTCATATTCCTGAATTTCAATTACTTCTGCACACATTCAAAGCAATGACAGTAAGGTGGGTGGGTTCAGGGTACTTGCCATTTGACAGCAAGACTATAGAGTTCCTCTGAATAGAGAGCACAAGGCAGGTCTTTCTGCAGAGAACTTCAAGCTATGAGCTGAACTCTGCAGTCACTGTTTTTACTTGCTCAACCTCTCTGACTTCAGCATTCATTGCACTATTTCCTGTCTATCTGAACTGCAGCAATCAAACATAGGCCAAAAGAAATGTTATTTTACTCCACAAGGTTCAGGGGAAAAAAAACATCTCAGTAGTTGCGAGTCCACATGCGGAGGAAACTGTCCTTAGTGGCAAAGCGATTACGTGAGTTGTTATCACAAATGTCCAAAACTGTCATTTGTTTGTGACAAAGCCTCCAGCAGTTCGCTGAAATTGTAACTCCTGTCTGTCAGGGTGAAAGCCGAGGTCGGGTGACGTTACTACAGAGCGGCTGAATCGAAGGAAACCACAGCATTGGACTTTAACCACTATGAATTATGTCCGTTTCTTCTGCAGTAGGTGTTTTAACAACGATTGAAATCACTCACTAACCATAATGAAGAGGTGACTACTCTAAATCTAGGAAACAATTTCAGTGCAATCTATGATGCTCTAACCAATAACTTTCTGTCTTTAGAATAAACCATAGCCAACCTTCACACTTTGAGGAGTGTAGTTTACCTTTAGTGATAGTGATTGTGGTATAAGATTAGATCTACAGGGAAAAAAAACAAAAATGCAATTTTGATGTTTTGATTTGTGCAGTAATAAACCCTGAAATACAATCCCAAGAGAATAGCCAAAACAAATCTGTGGAAGGAATCCAACAACACCAGATAACCATTTACTAGGTTTAGGGCCACACTGGTATTTTAGTGACACTGAAAACACTGCTTTCCAACATAATCAAGTACTTCAAGGTACCTGAATTGACCAATTTGATCAAACCCACATATACAAAATCTTTTTTGTAATCTTCTCGAGGACAGACTTTTCATACTTTAATCTAAAATGTGCAAAACAAAACAAAAACAAAAAAAGAATAAATAAAGATTTCGATTGTCTGTAGTGTCCATAAATACGATAAACACTGTGAGGATGTGGAAGCTCGGCAGGAACGAGCGAGCGTTTTTTCTTAAGAGACTTGGACTCAATGCTCGTACTATAACGGACTATATTAAAGATTCCCTCTGTCAGAGGTGGTTGGCGCCCCTCTCTCTCTGCAGTGGGAATCTGTTGAGGCAGGCAGGGTAAACAACGAATGAGACAGAGTGCCTGTGTTGTGGAGCTGAGGCTGGACAGCCTGGAGGCAGCAGCAGAGGAGACCGAGGTCTAAACTGCATCTTGGACGACACCTGGCAAGTGTATGCGTCCACACAACACCTGCAGCCCTTCAGCATGTAAAGGGGGCTGCGCACAGCAGCTCTTGTGGGGCCGGGCAACCATCGCTGTGTGTACGAGCACTTCATTCTGATGTTTGGCTTTCTTCCCAAGTTTGGACAATGTTTGTTAACATTCTTGATATAAAGACATCTCAAGCTGTTCGAGATCATGATAGACACGACGCAGAGATTGAGCTTTGCTCTGTTTGACTTTTCTCTCTAATCCTCTACACACAAGACACGTGCATATTTGCTTCAGAATGTCAGTGTTAATCATAGACAAACACTATCCAAAAATAAATAAAAAAAATTAAGCAGTTATTCTGCTCAGTTGTGATCCAGAAAAGGTCATTTCATTAGGGAAATGCACCTTTTGCTTTGTGGGGGTGCCAGTAGATGAGATTGAACTCACTCTACTGTGATAGATGTGAGGCTGTAGTCGATTGGCAAATATTTAAACAGAGACTCAAAAAGGGAAAGAAATAACGAGGCAGTTAAATCTTCTCGAATTAAGACTGTGTCTATGATAGGACTGATGATGAGCAAGAGGTGATGGAATACAAAATATTACAATCTATGATATGGGCGTGTGTTGGGGAGTGGCTGAATCAATCTAACCACTGACCTTCATGTCAGAAACGATGACAAGCGATGAAGTTGCAGTGCAGCCTAATCATTTAGGATGAGTGTGTTGTTTTCATAGCAAGTCCTTGTAGATTCATTGAAATAAGAAATCATCACAAAAAAGAACAAGGAAAATGAGGCAGTTTGAGTTTATTGAATTACACATTTGAAAATGAATGCAATGTAAATGTATTAAAGAGACACTTCTTGTTCTGTTTGCTACCTCTACACCTCCTTTCATTACACGGCAATAATGGATTAAAATAGAGTGCAATATCCCACCTGACTACGTGTTAATGCTTTTTATTACCTATAGAACCCAACAACCTTGAGGGGAAAAATGTTTTGTATAACATTAACCAAAACTTGCTTGTAAGCTGTGTGTTATCATCCAGTTAATAGTGTGGCTTTCACTATCAGTAGGTGGGGTTTGGCAGCTCTGCTTCTTTTGGATTTCAATGTCAAAATATTTGAAGATATTTCTACCCAGTATATTGGTAATGCAGTTGTAATCAGATTTTGATGGAGGTAGACCTTATCACTTGTAGCTGTATATATTTTTTGTTATTAATTAGTTCCAGATATGCCAAGATATACAAAATATGGACACATCCAAAAAAAGAAAAAAACACATTTACTAATATATAAGCCAATTTTTATTTTATGAATATACATATACACAAAATAGATACATCTCTACCCCTTCCTGAAATCACATGGTCTTGTCCCAAATCTAAGTCAATATCATGGATTTTTAAAATCAATCATAGTTCATCAATGAAAATAAACCAAGCAGTTCCAGTTCCCAAAAATAACAAAACTAGAATGCCAAACTGATCTGTGTATATTTGATTGTTGTACACATTACAACAGATGTGACCCAGTATTGCACACACTTCATTGTGAGCCAACACTTTTATTGCTAACATTTGAGTGTCTTGGGGTTTTCTGTTGCAACCACGCCACACTATAAAATCCTGTCTGTACAGTTGGCTCATACACTGGTTCTCCGAGTCGGCTCAGGCACATTAGATCAGCGATGGCACCAAAGAAATGGTGTCAAGCTTGGGATTGGATGTGCCCAAGGCGGTGTTGACTGTCAGCTGATAATGATAGCCACAGACTTCTCAAGTCTTTCTCTTCACCATTATCACTCAATTCTGGTGAAGTTCAAATATGGAGAGCATTTCTCTGAGCATGACAAATATTATTAGAGGGATTAGAGGCAAGCAAACATGGACAGGATCGTATGTTTTGAATTTCCTGGTGACCTAGATGTATGTTCTCACAAAGGAGGAGATAAAGCCCAGTGTTCCTGCATGTGTGCAACGTGACATGAAGTGAGAGGAATGGGAGGTTTTGGACAGCTTGGTTTCATGTGCATGTGTTTGATGTGCTGCTCAGTGTGTGGCAAAAATCAATTTGCAAAAGATAATTGTTCATTTCCGAGGGGAGAGTAGGAGGCAATAAAAGATTGAGTCTACATCACTGTACACAAATGGCACTAATGGGCACAATGATCATCTCCCAATGAATCCAATTATAGGCCTGTTATTCAGATACCTCCCTAGTATTCACGTCTTCATAAGGGCACAGTTAGACAGCCAAAAGCTGATAAAAGATAGAAAGCTCTTGACCACATCACCTCTTGCTAATAAACTTGTATTTGTCTGAACATCTTGACAGTTAAATAGATGCAGATGACAGCTGTTCAGGAAAGCTTACCCGGAGATGTTGTGGCTGTAGCGAAGTCGATGGATTACCTTGGGATTAGGAACTGTGAGTACAATAACAAAATGGCTTGACGAGGACACAATCTCTGTGGCATGTTTGAGACAGGCTGATAAAGACAGGCAATGCAAAGGCTTCAGTCACTGTCACATTGAGAGACGGGCTACTGTGGGGAAATGAAGCAGAGATAGGACCCCTAAAAATAATGTAACTCAGAAATGTTTATATTGTGACAATCAACACGGAAAAGAAATCCAGTGACATGCAGTATGAATAGGTTTTGGGTTAAAAAAGAGACGATACTTATAATTACAGCTTAGCTTAGATAAGTAACTCAAAAGTAAAATACTCCCTTCTCTGTAGAATTTCTCCAGGCAGAGTTACAAGTGATACCAAGCAAAACACACCAGCACTGACAGATTTGAACCTACAACCCGACTGAACCTTACATCATCTGTTTTTAACATGCAAATTCACCCTTCCTGAGCCAAATTTTAATGATCGTTTTTTTACATCTTTTAGTCGTTGTTGTTGAAACTCATGCCAGAGTCACTTTAAGGCCCCGTTTTAGTGAAAGCGCATTGTTTTATAATTAACCCACACACATGCACATACGACAAAGTTGGTTTGGTATTACGGTGACTGTCAACTATAAAACTACCAAGTCCCAGGAGAATATGGGCTGGGAGTCATGGCACTCTGGAGGCAAACATTGTTGTTATTGTCGATCTACTTGCACATGTGCAGAAGAACTAGAAGAACTCTATTTGATGATTTTTCTAAAGACTTCTCCAGATCTCCTCTACCCAACATACTGAAACTTCTGCATGTCATTATGAGTCCAATCAGGCCACAGCTAAAATCATATTAGATTAAATCCTCGTCAACTCAACAATATGCTTGAAGCTGTACAAATTATGGAATTTTTTCTCGTAGCCCGAAAGATGGAACCTTTTGTGTTTTGTGAACACCACATAGTCACATATCATTCTCTCGGGGTATTGGCAGGAATAATCACACTCCACAATGATGAAAAAGTCTCTATTCAAGGCGCAGAACCAATACTCAACTGCAATGTCATGTTGATGCACGACCTTGCTGCTCCTTCATTGATAATGAACAGGAGCAAACGGACTTGGGTGACTCATAAATAGTTTGCCTGAACTACACCTCAAGGAGCTGTACGTTACACCGGTGTTGGCAAAAATTGATCGGCGTGGCAAGAATAGAATATTCTCTTTATTGCCACTGTCACTTCTCTTATATTTTTTATAATGCACTTTCTGCAAAGGCCGTAAATTAGTAAAACACACACTGTTTGATTGGAGGTCAAGACAATTTGTGTTTGGGGGTGAGGGGGTGGGTCATACCATTATCATACCACTAATAACAATAGGAAATATCAGCCGGTTAAAATCCCTAAAAAGTCTAGTGGTCTCTAGTATCACACCAGGTTGAGAGCAATTGCTGAATCCTCACTGGAAATGTAGAAAAAAAACGTGCTAAATATTACTGCGCCAACTTGGATGTTGTAGTAATGTTGCCCGACATCTGTTGCAGGTTACATTTTTTTGTAACCCATCTCCCAAAGAGAATAAAAAGCTCCATTCTTCTATTGATGAGCAAAAACTTCTTAAAGTGCTCTTGCATTGTTATTCATAATTGTACTGTCTGCTCAAGCTGGTCTTTCCAAGAAAAATGACAATGAGTTATTTTGGAATGAATGTAGCATATGTTGACAAAAGTTGTCATAAGACTCATTGGCGATGCACAAACGACGAGTGTGGATTTTCACCAAATGTTTATAGAACTTGCAACGAATAAACAAATTGGACCAGTTTGTTTCCATCTCTGGTTTCAACATTAAGCTGGAATCTTTAGCTGGGGAAAAGTACCCAGTCGAGGGGCCTCTTAACCTTTACAGACACAATGTGATGAACAGACAAACAGATGACGTTTAAACAAACAGGAGGAAAAAATGATTGCAATTATCAGAAATAGTGGCATTTGTGTGAAATTCTTATCTGAGGACAATTTCAGTATCCTCCATACAGATGTCTCACAATTACATGCTTCATGGATACCATGATAAATCTCCTTGGTGTGCTTTATGTGTACTTTCCTCTCAGCAATGGGGTTAGGGTTCTTTTTTTAGGTAAAGCTTTTCTCGCATTTTGATTTTAGATTTCAGCTCTTAAAACCTTTTTATTCACAAACTGAAAATTTGCCAAAACAAGCAGTTGTAGATAGAGATATCAAGATCATAAATCTGCCGTATCCTTGAACCACAGCTCAATTGTTTATTAATCATCACTTAAGAATATGTTTGTAAAAAGACCCTTATCTCCGGACTTCGGCAAGGATCAAACACCTTTAGTGCGAGATCAGTCGATCAGTTATTGATGAAAAAATGAGAAATTATGTTGCCTATCTCCTCATATATTTATCCATCCATCATTGTTCTCTACTACTTTGTTATCAGGTATCTGGGGTCCGGATATGAACCGAGCTGACTATAGGCAAAGGCAGTCAAAGCACAAACCCAGAGAATGTTCCACAATATTCTACAGGCAATCTAGGAGCACAAATTAACTTTATACACATGTTGATGGATGACAGCAGAAATCCAGTACACAAGAAAAGCATGCAAACGAAAAAGCCCCTAAACCTACAACTGAATCGGGGATATTCTCATGGTAAAGTGAATGTGGTAACCACGACGCCACCAATGTACCAGAAAATACTCAACATGTTGTTAGTGTTATCGACACTCACTGAAACATGGTGTGAAAACTACTTCAGCTCGCAGAAAGTCACATAAACCAGCGTCAAGAGTAACATACAAGCTGGCTGTCATGAGTTACAGGTCAGCAGAGTATAAGTATTCAATACTCGAAATAAGCTTAAGGTGAAGTATCACTATAGATTTGAAGGAAAATATTGTACATGCAGATAGACATGTGTTTTGTTCAAAAGCAGAGGAGAATTGTGTTGTGCACCCAAACTACCGGGAAATGGCCAATTTATATTTATATGTCTCCAATTTCACAAAGCAAATGAGCAGAATGGTTTATTTCTGCTTGGATAGCAGCAGAAATGGGACATTCTCTTTGGAATTCGCTGTCAACGAGGTGTGGCACGGGAGATGAGGTTGAATAAAAGCAGACGGATAGCTTCAGCAAGGGGAGGTTAGAGGAAATAAATACAAGGGCTCAAAACAAAGGTGAGAGGCGAGATGAGGTGCGGGAGCGATGGGTGGGGGTGGGGGGACTGAACAGATGAGGACAGTGAGCGCTGCCAGCCTGGCGTGAGTGCATGCGTGTGGCTGGAGGATAATATGGCCACGGTGGCGGAACACACATCTCGCATCACACTCAACAGGTGGGTCAACAAGGGGCATCTCAAACAGGCAGGCAGGAGCTTATCTTAATTCTGAGGGAGAGAAAATCCAAGATCCCATCCACACAGACTCTCTGTAATCGATGCTGACAGGTAATTCAGAGGAGTGCATGGGAGAGCTGCCGGCCTGCAGGAGTGGCAGCGCATTTGTGTGGCCGCGGTTGCTTCACGCCATGCAATCAAAGCGCTTGACGGTTCTAATATGTGTTCAGATAAACACGGATTTTATACGAGCTAAAAACCAATTCAGCCTGCTGCAAATAATGAAAGCAATAAGAGAATCATGCTAGTTATTTGTCCGTCTCCCTGGGACTTTGTGAGTGCAATGACATTTTCTGATTCTGATTTGTGAATATTATTGGAACACTTTTTTTGAGAACATTAGAGTCGTGGTATGAGATATGATAATGCAGTAACACTGAGTTTCCCTTTCTTTTTTCTTCTTTCTTTCTTTTTTTTCTTTTCTTTTACTCAACCACCCAGTCTCTATTACATATGGATACTCCAATAAGAATCCCAGTATCTGCATGTGTGTGATACTGTCTGCCCTCTTAATCATAAGAAAACAACCACCCCTGATAAATCAGCTGACTTTAACGTCTCAGCAAGCCATGGACATTTTCTTCTGGAAAGATCACATCAACATACAACATATTAAGCACTAGGTTTGTGTCCAGCCAGTCATATTGTCTCAACTGAGTAACAATACATTTTTCTTCCACTTCAGCTACCAAATAGTTGTGCCACATATACTGTATTTCATTATTGTGAATTTTGACAGAAACTGCTCAAAGCCACTTGACCCAGACACAAAGTTTCAACCAGAAAGTCATCGTAAATCTGTTCATTTCAAAATATAACAGGCCAGAATACAGAGGCACAAAAATCAAGGACAAAATAGCTAAATCAACAAATTCAACAGTTCTTCTGCTTCTGGTCTGTGAGAACAACAACTGTGTGTATTGGTATTTTGATACAACAATATATTTTTTTAAATGTTTTAATTTTGGTCACGCGTGGTCATAGTTTAATGTCTGGCGATGCCGTGTTTGAGAAAATTACTCATTGTTTGATGAATAATTAAGAGTTGCAACTTCATTATTAGAATACAATTTAAGAAGAAAGCAATATGGTTAAACCATGGACACATTTTGTATTCGTTTTCTTGATTGTGACATATTAAAAAAGAAAGCAGCCTCATGGAGATAGGACATACTCCCCTACAATTATAACACCTTTAAGTCCAAATGATTGGAAATGATTGCAACCAGATAAGGGAGTGATGAGGAGAATCTGTCTTATTTAAACCTCTGACATTTAGACTGCTGTTCTCTCAGCTATTGAAGTGTGCATGGGCTCATTGAGCCAAGATCTAAAGAGCTCTCTGGGGCACCGAGTGAAGGCTGTGAATGCATTAGAATCTGGAAAAAGAATTAAGAAAATTAATCTCCAAATGATTGAAAACAAATTTCTCCACTGTGAAGAAAAGTGCAAATTACAAGCTGGTTCCTTCCTGAATGACTTTAAAAGTCCAAAGGCAACAGTTTGGGTTAAACAAGCTCCTTTTAATATTTGGTGTCACAAATTTTTCCTCAATGATCACTTTTCTTTTGTCTTAAGGTTCAAATCCTGACACAATTCATTGACAAAGGGCTTCATTTTAATACAAGCTGGCAAATCATGTTCATTTTTATGACACTATTTCACTGGCTACAGCAGTTTCCCACAACAAAAATGTCATAAAATGTCCAAATTGTTGCACTAAAAGCAGAGTTTGTGTGCATGTCCATCTCTTCACATTTGTACATCACATGTTCTTATTGTGTGAAACAGTACATAAAATACATCCTGGCAAGTGTCTCACAATAGCTGCACAAATATCTTGCAATAGTCATGAGTTATGTGGAACAATTGAAAATTCTCCACCATAAAAATGTGAAGATTTTTTGGGGGAAGAGTCCAGCAACAGTGGTTGCATTAGATGGCAATTGAAATAAAGCCCATTAAAGAAGTGCAGATGTTGCTGGATCAAGACCAGACTCTGTGCACACGCGAGGGGAGGGACAACAACAACAATGGCAGCCTCCAGAGTGTCATGACTCCAAGTCTGAAGGCTTGTTTCAAACACTTTCTAATTATATATATACAAATCAAAATAAAACAATTGAAGGAAAGTTTCACATGTCGACACCTAACTTTGTAGAGAGAAAAAAATAATGCAAATGTATTCAACAAGTTCAAGATTCAAGCAAAAAATTTGCAAAATCCTGCTTCCCACATGAGGTAATTATAAAGTTCTCTCCAAATACTTCAAGATATTTTGGAAATTCCAACAAGAAATCCCTCCACAGTGAGATAGGAGCAAGATTGTGTTTCCTATCTCTGGAATACAGATTTTAGACTGTACTTTTTAATTGACGGCACACTAAAACATCACATTGTCAGCGTCCATTGACAAAATCTCAGAGCATTACTTCTTCTCATAGTTTCCTCTCCAGGACTCTCACACTGTCTCAGTCAATAAAAAAAACAACACATGAAGGCGAGTTGTCCTCCCACGTGCCCATTTAAAACAAATGTTGGTGTTTTGGGTGAAAGTCAGATACTATAGGATATAGAGGCCAAAATCCAAAGGGCATAAAACAAAAAGAAGTATGCATGTAGGGTAGCAGGAGAAGTGTGATGGCTCATGGCTGTGTATCCAGAGCACATTAAATAGAGAAGAGAAGCTCTGTCTCGCTGGTCCCTCAAAGCTGCCACTGGCACCTCTCCAGTTTTGTGAGGACTTCTTATGTAATTCCACAAGAGTCTGTTTTCTTACACTTCATGTGTCGGGGCGGGTCGGCAAAAATCTGCTGAATGAAAAAATAAATAATAATAAATTACCAAGAATATATGTGGACATGATATCTATATTTTGTGAGCATGAGCTTGAGTGATATGTAAAACCGTGTGGTTTGCAAAGGGGGACATGTACTCTCATTAGAAAATGTCAAAAATGAATTGTATTGTTTTGTGAATGTGGGCTGCACAGACACATATAATTCACTGAGATTGTGAGCCCTTCATAATCATATTCTGCATGCACAGTATTTTACCCTGGGCATAAATTTCAAGGCTTACAACAAAAAATTAAATAAATATCACTGCACACTACAATGTTTTTCTATTTCTCAAAGAAACAAACAAAAAAAAAATACATTAACTTGCTGCAACTTGTTTGATTCTTTATGCCGTCCTGTAATTTCTGACAATGAACTCCCAGGAGGTTTAAGCCAGCAGCAAAAAAATAAAAAAAATAAATATCAATGTATTGGATTGGAATGTGGTGAATCTTTATGAGCAAACATGGTTTGAGACTATATAAAGTCAGATTCATGCAATGACCAGTCCATGACAGGGCAAACACTGAGAGACGGAAACTACATACACCCACAGATTCCCTGTAGGAACAAGTTTTGAGTCACGGATTAAGACCCCGTTTACACAACATGTCAAGTGATGATGTGTCATGTTTATATTTTTGTTTCAGAAATGTTCGGCTTTCACACGGCGACCTTTTGAGAATGATGTTGATTACATGGAAACAGTGAACAATATGTCGTTGGCATGCCAGGCCAAGAATTGTTTTTGACTTGAAAACACACTCAGAATCTCACAGAAAAGATTCATTTGTTGGAATCTTTGTTCTATTTGTTGGAGCAATTACTACAATCCTTTAGCATGTTCCTAATAACTGAATATTATTGAGTTAATTGTGACTTGGAGGTATGTTGCTTTGTATTTTACAGTGGAGAGTGGAGACTACTCTCGGGGAAACAGCGGGACATGACATGTGACAAAGCCCCTCAGCTCCATCCAGGCTGAGGACATCGTGGTTACATGGTATGTGTCTTAAAACAGTGGGTCTCCACCAGGAAGCCCCGTGTGGTCCGGGCTTGCATGGTCTGTGATGCATATGAATGCAAATAAGTGGTGGCAGGTCAGCCGGGGCAACAGCCGACTGCTTCTATCTGAAGCCTGCTGTCTGACCATGCAGGAAAGAACAAGGTTTGATTTAACGGTCTAATAAAATAGATGAAACAGAGAAGATTGCACAGATTTAAAAGGAGTAAAATGCAGCACAGAGGTGTGATTTTTTTTTTAAGCTGATTATTGGTTTGTTAGTTTCTCTGTAATCTTTTCCCCCCCACAAAGCACAATATTTGCTAAGAGTTTTAATGAGCTCAAGGTAGTTAAACAAGCTACTTAATCTTATTATAATTTCTTCGAAAGGGATTACAGAAGCCTGATAATTATATTGAAAAAAATTGATTTTCTAACATTTCTAATACAAACAAGTCCATTTATACGAGTCTATTTCAACAATAAGCATCCAGTGGTTGTCACTAACCTCCTCAATATATCTTGATAACCGGACTGTGCTCCTGTCTTGTGCGTTGATGCTTGAGGATCTCGTGTTCAACAAGGCTACCGCTGCTCGTCACTCATCCAATTTATTCTGTATTATTGACTGCTTAACAAAGCTGCAGGTTCATGCACTTTGTCAAGTTAAGAAAGTGTTTGATGAAAGCTGCGGCAGGAGGTCAAAGTCACGTCGTATCAGGAGGTTTATTTCCCCAATTTTTTTTACTTTTAATCAATAGAATTGAAAGCTGAAAAATGCATCCCCCTTTAAGTCTTCCCGAAAGCCTGGCTGCAGGCCGAGCAGCGCGGCCAACAGCCAACAGCGACTGCAGCACCCAGCTCCTCTCCATCGTGCCTTTGCACGTCCATGTATTCAAACACAGAAACTTTAAAAGCCTCGATGTGCACGCCGGCCACTTATATTTCATTTTTTAACAACTCTGCCATGTATAGAAGCAGCAGCGTCATCGCTTTGAACGCTGCCCACATTCCACATCCTCGCATCACAGCCCTTTTCACGTCGCTCCCTCATTTTCATCAAACAGATTTAGAACACAGCGAGGTAATTACTGAAGAAAAGATAAGTGCGCTTTGAACTTTATTCCATGACACAGTGTAATAAGTGAATCCACTTGAGCATGCACACATTAGATAAGTCTCATTATGGTGCCGGTAGAACATGCATGCAGTGTACGTAAGGTGTTGCATACAAGATTATGCAATTTATTGTGTAAACTATCATCCTTGTCTGTATTAATTTCCATTTCCTAATGATTAAAAAGCCTGAGTGAGGAGAGCACTTAAGCTGTCTGTTCTTGAAGTGGGAGAGCTTGGTGTCTTGCATGTGCTGTGTATCTTTGTAATCAGATCAGCCAAATGGGAATACGGAAAGTCCTTAAACAGCAAGTATAATGAAAAGTTTTTAGTTTTTTTTTTTCATTAAAAGTAGGTTGACACTGGCACATAGCATTAGGCATAAGCATTTAGCTGTGCAAATCAGATTAGACAGTAAAGGATACAGTTAGTCAAGCTTGACCCTCCAATAACAAGTTATGGAACCCAACTTTCACTGCAGCATGCTCTTTCTCCTCAGAGACATATCAACTTCCTCTGAAGTGGATTTACACGCTGGTCACAATGGATTACACTTTTTAATCAGACCCGTATCTTCGGAAACTATCAGGGAGAACTTAATTGAAATTTCAGCCTTTTTTATGCTGTGATTAATGTCTTTATAACAAACTAGATATTTCCATTACATGCGGTTTCAAGAGATCAACTCACATTTTTTTAAATAAATGAATGAAAACATTGCAGTGGCATTACAAATATGTGCAGTGCAATTTGCCAGGGACTGTGGGGGAATTCAACCCCTCTCAGGTAGATGCGTTCCTTTTCGGCTGAGTTATTTCTGTCAAGGGAGGGATAAAATCAATCTCCTTCTTACAGTCATTTAACTCCACGGCAGACCGGATGAAACACATCACATACTTGTATTTTAAAATCCAAGTGAAGTAGGGCTGTCGCCACTTATCAAAGGTGAAAGTCACTCTTTTAAAGCAAAGATCACACGTGCTATGTATGATCTCAGGCTACGGAGCAAATTTTGATTGATGTCTGACTTCCCAATGAATTTCACAGTAAAGATTTGATCGTGAGGGATCTAAATGCAATAAAATATCATTGGTACTAGTTGGTAGTTACATCAGTAAGTACTCAAATGCGTGTATGAAATGTGGTTTCTCCACTGTACTCACATTAAATACGGTTTTAAATGAAGAGAGATGGGAAAAATCTACGGTAACAACCCACCTGTCAGGACACCGCACTAATGCAGATTCAGGCCTTGTTTAACCGACAGCGTTTAAAGTGAAAACATATCGTTTTGCATTTTCATTTCAGAAAAGTTTTATCTGTATACGGAAATGGCAGAAATGCTTAAAACGATGTAGTATTCATGTGGGGCCATTAGTGGGTTGTTTTTGTAATGAAACTACACACACATGTGTGCAGAGAACAATACGCTATGAAGATTACCAATGGTGAGTACATGGACATTTTCATGGACCAACAACAAAGTTGGATTGTTATTACATTTACTCTTAGTTATAAAATTTTGAAGTCCCAGGATAACATGAACTTTGAGTCATGACACTCTGGAGGCTGCCATTGTTGTTGTTGTCCCTCCCCTCACGTGTGCACAGAAGAACTATTTACTACGGGTGTGGTGTCCATATTCGCACCACTTTCCTAAATTTGGGGTTTTTAACATTGAAAACTGGGCCCAATAGAAAGACCTTCATGTTTCTCATAAATAGGGCTTCATTGCTCACCTTGAAATCACTTGCAGTACAAGCACGATCAAAGAAATCATGAATGCAGAGATTCTTGCTTAACTATGATGTAGAACTTTTGAATAATTCCCGGGGACAAAACAGAAAACTGCCAAAGCAGGTTTATCGGGGTGATATCACTGACACTAGCGTGACAGAACAGATGTACTTCTTTGAAAGATTCCCTGGAGGAGGGACTGGAGGCAGTGCACAGAGGAATTGACAGAGGGACTGTGCCTGGGGCAGATAGGATTGAAGCCTGTGCAGGCACACCCGCAGGGCTAATAGCCCCTCTGGCCCTCAAGGGAGGTCCTGTCCCAGAATAAAACACACAGTGTATACGGCTGTGCTCGCAGCTCATACCAGGATCCTGCGGTTCAGCCGGCCCTCCATGAAGCACCCTGGAGGATGCTGAGGTACCTCAGCTGTGTTTTAATGGTACATGGGAGGTATGGTTGCAGTCAAAAGTGAGGACATCAGGCAGTAAAACTATTATCTCAAGCCCAGTTGTCTCCAGAAGTCATCTGTTACTTATATACCCTTAAATGCTTTTCCCCTGGAGTTGAGCTGATTTACAGTACTGTGCTTTTATATTCCCCTTTTCTCACTCTATCGCCTTGTCGACTTCTCATTGTGGATGATTTCAGAAAGGACATTTACCCCATTTGGCCTTATCTGGCTTTAATTATTAAGCATTTTTTTGTGTTTCGGGGCACGTTATATGTTGCCTGTGCAATGCAGAGAAAATACACTGCAAAGGTATATTTCAGTGATGTGAAATTCCTCTTTAGCTCATGCAAGAGAGCACAGCTCTGGCTATATTAGGACGTGAGAACTCGCCTCCACCCTTCATTTGCAGGTTTACTTCCTTGCGCTGCCACTGCGGATGTTTGATAACGGAATCTGTGAATAGTACTCTGACCACTTAAGTGCCGTGATTTTCTTCTGTCCACGTCTTTGATCCTTTGTGACTGTAATGGACAACTTTTAGCGGATCATAGCTCCCGAACAGCCTTCGAATTTAAAGTTGGCGATTGTGGACATGAAAGCTGAGAACTGAGTCAGTCAGTTTAGTCACCTGCTTACAGGTGAGACTTTCAGTAGCTTTTTCAAATGAATTAAGTCAAGGAGGGTTTCAAAGTGTGGGAGGATGAACGGCATATGAGGGAAAAGAAAACTTTTTATTTAGCTCATATGCTTTCAAATTAAACAAAAGGAACGGGTTTTACCCTAATAATATCAATGTGCGAAATTTAAAGTGGAGTCATATATACTTTATGCACTTTGGAATATTAAAATATTTGAACTCTATTTAACCCTTTTATCTCATGAAATCTATTTGTTAGCTTATGTTGTTACAAAGTCCCAGTAGAAAATTGTCCGGGAGTCATGAACTCCTGCCATTGTTGTTATTGTCCATATACTCACACATCTACACAGTGACGAAGCTTGAGCATTTTTGTAAAGTTCCACTTTGAGAGCTGTTTTCAAAAAGTCATGTTTTGTAGTGGCCCTGAGCACAGTTGTTGTGTAAAGTACATGCAAAATACAACAAATGATTGCGTTTTCTGCAGCTGCTACTAAAATTATGGCCACCATTAAAAAAAAAAAAAAAAAAAACTAGTAATGTTGTAGCAATGCAGGTTGAGAATAACACATGCAGGAGCCATGGTGGCATGTTGCTGCCTGAGTCAAATGTTGATCAAAACAACATGCGTGGAATGGAACGACCCACAATGAGATAATCCACACACCCAAAAAATAAACACATTGAAAGCATTCAAAGTGTAGCTGCCGATGTACTCTAACGATCTGTTGTGTAATTTTAATGAATTCATCAAGCTTTCTGATTTTGATGGATTATCATCCACATGGAAATTGTGCATGTGTGTGGGTTTTCTTTGTCTTTTATCTCCTGCGGCTCTACATTGACTTTGCCAGCAGTTTTGGCTGCAGGTTGTAAATGTGAAGATCGCTGGCTCTCGTATGTTGTCGAAAGTGGTTGGTGCTGAATCTAAATCAAGACAGGCTGTGGAGAGAATCCAGATTAGGATTTTTTTTTTCTTTTTTTTTACGCCTGCTCTACAATGACAGCAGGCCATCTCCAGGCTAGTCGAGCTAAAAACTGACGCTGGAGTGCAAAATCCACATATAACTACTCATTTCTCTTTGGTTGGATCTATAAATTATTTTTTTAGTATAGTGTCACGAGACTTGTTTTTTTTTTTTAGATTCACTCCATATGGAACCCTTAAACTAAAAGACAAACTAAAAATGTGTCTTCAGCTCTCTGATTTGCTCTTCCAACACCTGCACTGTCCATTTGTTCTGTCTGCCTGCTGAGATCGCTCCTAAATAGCACATCTAAAACAACTTTGCAAAAGGCAGAAATAATTTTGCTGAAATTGCTAAGCACTGAACACCTCTATTATTATTTAGCTGTGGCAAATTGCTAAGCAAAAGATGGCTGATGATAATAATTTGCCTTCAGTGGCCCAGGCTTCGGTTTTTGAGCAGCGCTCTGGAATTTTACTGGCTATGACCATGTTTCGCAATGGAAATTGCATAATTAGACAAGCGGGACGGTTAAGGTTACAACCTCAATTCCAAAAAGCTGGGCTGATAAGTATAAGGCATGACGTACTGAAAAAAAGTTCTCGTAAACCTGCCTCCCATTAAAGCAGAAAAGGAGATGGATGGTTTAAGTTGAACCATCGTGTGAAACCTTTGGAAAATGTGAGGTAAAGAAAACAGCTTTTTGACATAAAGATAGCCATATGTTCACCAACCTGTGAGAAATTGCATCAAAAAGTGTCCCTCAAGAATTAATTGTAAAAACTGTGAAGGCTAAACATGAATACCATGAATCTGGTCAAAATCTGCTCCTCGTGTCATACAGGAATGATTCTGTACTTGAAAACCAGCGTGTTAGCAAAGGAGCACTTTGATAAACCTTCGTCTGAGAACATAGTTCATGTTTTCTGCACATTTATTTGAAACCAAGTAAATATGAACACAATCTACACATCTTGAAAGGTGCCGTCGATGCTGGAGAGGGTATCTACAGGTCTTAGAACAATATCTGCTCTGATCTAGACGGCTTCTATTTCAGGAATGGCCTTGCATGTGTCTGCAACACAAAGCTGGAAGAAAAGGCCAATGAATGTTGAGCAGCTCAACTCCAACATCAGACCAGAATAGGACACATGCATTTTAACACAAGCGGATGGCACACTCAAGTGAACAAACTTTAAACGATCTTCTGCTCTCATCAAATTAAAATGAATCCAAATGGCTGAATCCTGTTTTCAATTCACACGTGAGCCAAACCTTTTAGGACCTGTGGTTGTAAATGTAGAAGTTACACAGTTGTAACTGAGGCTGAGGATCCTTCGATGTCGGCTCTTCCTATCATTGTGAAGCAGAATTCACCAAGCGTTGGATTGTTCACCCACTAATAGGGAACGTGAGCTGGGTTTAGACCGTCGTGAGACAGGTTAGTTTTACCCTACTGATGATGTGTTGTTGCAATAGTAATCCAGCAGTTCTCCTTTATAGACCAATTAAATATCCAAAAAGAACGGAGAAGGTTTTTATTTCCCCTCCAGACTTATAATGTTTGTATATGAATGAATGTAAAAGCCTGAAGCTTAAGTTCTCACCTCTGCTGCTACAAGTCAGAACAGACTTATCCTTGCTTTCAGTCTTTATACAAATATAAAAGGAGGATTGTTGAGAGACACTAGTCTGCAGACAGTTTTTTGGCAAGTGATACAAACTACACTGAGATTTGAGATCCCCTGTGTTAATGCAGAATATCTTTCTATGAAAATGCTGAAGTAAAAAGACAATTTTTTTTTTAATGCTTATTATATTTGCTGGTTGCACCACTTTAAGAGTTATACCATTTGTTACTCTGGAGATCATGGCAATTAAAATCCTTTAAACTTCACCACAGAGTTGCATTGCAAGACCCACTGGTAGAACAACATAATATGCTTTTGAAAATGCAATGGCAGGATGTGTGTGAGGTTAAATCCCTTTAATATTCAGTGTTCTCGTGTGCGATTAAAACTTTTGTGGCCTCAATATCTTGCTTCGTCTTCATAGCAATGCGCCACATGATCCACCAACGCTGACGGGCGTAAATCAGCTTCTTAGTAACAACCCGGGATAAAATAACTGAAAATTATAGCTTATCGAGACGTCGTATGAAGAGGCACCTTGATGATGAGAGTGAGAATATGCATTATAGCAGAGGACAGATTGTACCCACACTTACTCCCCAAGTGGATTTAATTGTTGATACTGAACAATCAATGTCCCCGTTTGTATTCAACAGAACAAAGTAACACTTTTCTGCAGCTTCCGCAGTTCTTTTTTTATGAAATGAAAACACAAGAGGCCCTCACTGTACATTTTATTCATTGTATGTCACTTCAGACAGATTATAAGTGGTCTCACGAAAGAAGTGGGAAAGCATAATTGGCACACAGGCTTTACACATAATCTCCATATTTATTTGAGGAATAACACCTCACAGGCCTCACAATCTGGCACCCCGGATCCTTTCTCTCTCCGTGCTCTGGTCTCACAGTGGGTGATCACCAGTCTGAGCTGATTCGGCCTGAAAGGCAGCGCTGTTTAATGAGCAACGGAGGGCGAGAGTGAAGAGACAACAGGTGGGGCATCAGATTGATGCTCTGCAGCTGGGGATGGACCACTTTTCCTGCCAGCTGTCAGCCTGGGTAATAATCATTAAAGAGAAGTATGTTTTGCAAAAGCGCCGGCGCTACCGAAGCATTTGCATTTGATATTTTATCTGCTGTTCTGAGGAATAAGTTGCATTCACAAGATGTTGGTCATCAGGCGTTTGTTCGGCTCGCAGTGTGGCTCGCTTCCAGGTAAATATTGATATGTTTCTGATTTGCTGCTGTAAGCAGGAAGGGATCTGCCAAGCAAGGTCTTGAATCCTATCTGAATCATGATCTGTACTATTCGGTAACAGCACTCTCAGAACTTGGCACAGCACAGAACTGACTTCCTCGCTCCGGGCAAACCCAATGTACTGACTTCTTTTTTTTTCTTGCCTTTTTCAGTTGATGCGACTCGGTTCAGTTATTGCTTTAAAAGTCTGGTGTTCTGCCGCTAGTCATTGCTTTACAATCAATCTTCCCTGCAAAGGACACTTTATTCGAACCACTGTTTAATCAGCTGCAAAGATAGAAACACAAGTGACTCAGAGGGATTCTTTACAAACAGTGTGAGCCCTAATTAATTTATCATGTTAGTGGTTTCAAGGTCCCTCGTGGAAGTCATTGTGTAAAGCACTTACACAGAGGCCTTTTCAAGACTTCATTGAGATGACTGTGTAGAAATCCGGCTTTGAATAATTTGCATCATATTAAAGCCTCCCGATTGTGTCGATGAGCAGTAAGTGGAGTTGGTGGCGATGCTCTCTAATATGGGTGTTATACTGTGGCCTGCTACTGGTGTGAATACTGGCACATTTTTTATAAGTACATGCTAGTATGTTTGCTCCAAGTTTGGAGGCAGTTTCTATGGTAACACTGTCCGAGCTTCACTTCCTTGTTGACGATCTGTATATAAAGGCAGTACCATTATTTTAGTTATTACATGGACAAAGGTTTCTTGCACTTATCGTGGCACATGCGCTCAAGTGAGGAAAGCTGTTTGGCGGCCACAATTTAAAAGCAAAAAACTGCTGAAAGCTTTGAAATTGCACGGAATGCTTCAGCGATGTCCACACCCTGTGAGGCGGCTTTCACGAAAATTTATTTTATTTAATATCTCACTCTGAAAACTGACCTTTGATCCCCTCAGTAGCAGCAAAGGTCAAACATGGTTGATGAAGTCAGTGATAAGTACGTCACTATGTTATTTACAATGATCTACCCTCAGCCAGGCACTTTTTTCATTTATTGTCTTTCTGTATCAATTCTCTATGACTTAAAGCTTGTCTTTGCTCGGACCTTATCCACCAGAGGCACGTCAGACTCAAAACAACAAAACCGATAACCTGTCCTGACAAGATACCGTGAGGATTTCGTTTGTTGTTTCTCTGCCATGTTTGAGAAGCCCGAGATGCAGAATTTCAATAGGAAAACAGATGCTGGGATTGTTGTGAGATAAAAAGCCTTCTGTTGCAACAGCCGCATACTGAGTCAAGAGGCTGGTATTGCGGGAAGTAGAAATTGTCACTTGCAATGTCACTTGTATGGTATTGTTCTTCATTATGAATGAGAACTAAATCCACATGGCACTGAGTCGTTCTTACACAGCAGGCTGTCCGTGTTGGAAAAAAGACAGAAGTGGAGAAAGTGTTCAGACTCTTTGTATGAATGAAAGTAGCGGTAAGAAGATGCAAAGAGTAAAATGTATATGCTGTGATGAAACCATTAAACACCACCAGGTATTGTCAACGCAATGAGATGAAAGAATACGTTGCAATACAGTACTTCATGCTTGTAAGGGTTACTTCAGAGACTCCTATTAAGGGCTAGGAGTAATTCTGTAACACCTATACTTTTGGCAATATCCTTCTTGAGAATCACTACTAGTTTCAAATCAGTTACTCAAGTTATTAAACATTTTAGTGAGATCATCACTTTTATGCATAAAACTCACAGTGCTTCTAAGCTTCTATATCTCTTCATTATGAGCTGATGTTCAGCTTCAGCATTAACTTTTGTTACTTTTTCAGAAAACTCCTGTTTACTGGAGGAGGATTGGCCCATTTATCCTACACTAACTGTGTCCTCATTGATTTTAACGTTAACATTAGTCTGTATGCTGGACCAAGAACCTTGAATAAATATGAAGGCATCGAAAAATTGTCTGCTGCATTCTGAATGTGTGTTGTTTAAATCAGCACTTTTGTTGCCATCTCTCAAAATTACTTTATAAATCTCATTGTGTCTTGGAAGAACCACAAACATCCAGTTAATGAAGGATCTTTCCAAAAGTTTAGTTAACGATAATTTATTGCTGGAGATCAAAAGTATTATATTAATAAATGAAGAGTTTTACACATACTTTCCAAGTTTGGAGAGGAGTCATTCTGCTCTTCAGCACATTAAATATGCATTATGTTATACTAATATTATCTAATCATGCCTGTAAACATTACAGTCATACAACAGTTGATATTGGTAACCAACATTCCTAAATGTACAGCTTCCTCTTCAGGGGATCAAATAGTAAGAATGGTGACAATACTCATCGATATAGCAATGACAGCCATTGTACGAAGTCAGAAGTTCAGCAACAGACGGCGCGTCATCGTGATCACAACATCTCCGTAACCTTGTTATTTGGGTCAGCCAAATGTTTATGGATGTTGCCTATAAGCCATCAAGCGCTCGGGGAGCATTGCAATATGTCCCTCAGTACGCCTTTTTGTGGAGTTGGCTCAATGGGAAGCAATCGACTTGCTCAAATCATCCATCAGACGTTTCCAACGCTGCGCTCAGCCGCCACGTGGGGGGAAGATTAAGGGATGACCTTCACAATGCATCAAAGTGTAGATGAGTCCTGCATTGATCATCTGATTGCCTCGTGCCTTCTCTGCGTTCACTTCAGATGATTGTACACTCGGAGAAATGTTCACTCAGTGAGGGCCGGTAGGGGGCACGGAGCAGGCAAAGAACAGCTCCACAATCAGTGCTGCGAGTTGAGAAGCATAGATGTTATTCACAAACCGAAGCCTTTTTGATTTGATTGGCACAATTTAATTTGAACTCTCGATAATTTGTGTTTTTTCTTTGATTTATCCAAGTCTGTTCCGTTTTCACACCGCCGCGATGTGTTTTAAAGTCGTCAAAACACAGTAGGAGACGGCTGATATTTTTTCACTCCTCACACTCTGTTTGGGAGTAAATAGTTTGAGTGAATGTGTTACTTTTACTCCCTGGTGTCTGATTCGGTCTAAAAAGGCAATCAGCTTTTCTTTGACTCATCGGTTACTTCTTTCACAATATTCAAGTTGTTTATTTGCTTTTCATGCGGTGCACCCCTCTTTGAGATGATTTATAGTCAGTGGGCGGAATCTCCCCTTCCTCCGGGTGACTCCCATCCCCTTCTTTGTTGAATTACTTTTATTGTATTACTCCACCTCCCTCTCATAGTAATTAACTTCACCGGCAGACCAGACCAAGCACATCAAATAAATGTGCTTTGAAATCCAAGAAAGATTAAGGCCAACTCACACACACTGAGAAGAAAAGCTTTGCTATTCACTCTAAGATCACACGTGACACATATAATCTGATTTTAAGTAGCACAGTCTGGTTGTACTTTCTCATGAATTTCTAATTTAAAAACATTGTTGTTTGGGGTCTATAACAACCAATAATGTAATAACAACCAGGCAGAAATGCAGTTTTATGTGTTTATTTGTTTTATTGGCTGAGGTTTTGAGAAAAAAAAATTTTTTTGCTACTTTAATCATGTGATAACTTGTTGATTAATATGATAATGAATCAAACATACTCATTACATTTTAGCAAAGTTATTATATTATGGGTGTTATTACCATGAAAAAGTCCAAATTATGACATGGCAGGTATAACCTTATTGGCCATTATTACCTTATTGGTTGTTACAGGAACCATATCTCAAAAAAGCATTAATGGATGTGTGTCATTCAGAGTCAGGTAAATACATATTTATATACACTTTTCATGCCCTTTAATGTATAGTTTTTTTTTTATTATTATAGCTTGATTAAAGATTTCAAATTCCTCCTCAATAATATTTGGGGTCGTTATCATCACATTACATTTAGGTCTAAAAACATGTATTTTAATTAAAGAAATATTAGTTTTAGTCTTCAGTTATTACTTTTTGTAATAGATTTAATATTATAAGAAAAGAGGAAAACAAAAACGAGGGACCTTGAAACCACTAACATGATGTCATTACACATCATCAATCTGATGAATGAGTCTCGAAAATATGTTTTTTACCTGGAAGTTAGTGAATAACTTAACATTTCAATTGATGCCATAATAAACTGCAGATTAGCATCAAAAAGCCTGGAAAAGTACATTATATATTGGAATTATATCATTATACATAAGATCCTGAAAAGCAACACTTTTTTTTATCATTGAGAGTGAAATACTGAGAGTCTGAGCATTGCTGCATACAGACAATGTAAAAAATTTAAACTTGAGGCCTATCATTGCTGTTGAAGCCACTAAACAGGTTAATTTCCTCAAGTACATCATTACTGTAGCACTGACGCTGCATACATACCCACACAGGAGTTACTTAACATCCATGAGGAGGTCGGACCAAGTATTGATTATCACGATGCGACTCTTTCTTACTTATTAACCTTCAATAATTTTCCTGACTGTTTGATAAAAAGCGTTTGCCTCCGGTAGAGCTTTATCCGCCAAGCATCTGTCTTCTCTAAGGGCTGTTGGTTTAAATTTCATAATTGGTAGGAAACTGCAAACTGCCTAATCAGGCCGCATTACCAATCAGAGATCTAATCAGCGGCAGCACCCGAACACTATTTGTAACTGTAAGGAAATCCAATTATCAAAACGGGAAGACGTCAAGCTCACAGTGAAAGGCAGGATGTCGAGTCTGCATGATGAAATTGCTTCATTTCGACCAAACAGCAGCTCACGGTCTTAAATATGTTTTTGTGTTTGGTTTACTTGCAGTGCCTGGGACTTAGAGACCTATCCTTTATGTTTTGTATTTCCTCGAGAGACCAATTAATGTGATTGGTACCCAGTCTATTTCACTAATAGAGTGAGTGTAAGAGTATCACTGGTGTTGGCCGTACACATGTGTGTGTGTCTTTGTGTGCCACATAATTCAGGGCAGAGACTTTCTCTGAGTACTCGCTGGCCATTTCAATGATGGTTTAGTGAATGGATCATTTTTATGACTATTGAGACTATACATTTTCTCCCATTATTTACCAACATTTTTATTCTTAAGTGTTCCGCAGATATCCTCTAAGTGAAGCTGCGTATTCCATTTTTTCATCTCTGATTAAGCAAATTGTTACGGTGAAGCTAAATGCTGGTGGACACACCCATTCTCTCCAACATATAAAAGCAATCTTTCAAGCTGAATGCCAGGGGCTGTTTCCCAGGTATATTCTGGAATGTAAAAAGTGACTTTGGCCCAAGCATTGTCCGAGGACTTCAGCTCTATTCCAACTTTTTCTATGAAACAGTATTTAGGACCCATTTACATGCCAACATTTCAAGTGAAAACGCATTGTTTTTACATTTTTGTTTCAGAAAAGTTTTGCATTTAAATGGCAACAATTCTAAAGAGATGTCTGTCTGGATGGAAATGGAAGTCATGTTGAAAATGTAGGGCCGTCAATGGGTGCTGTTGTTTGTTGCTGTTTACTTCGGCCATGTTGTGCATGCACAGTAGCAGCGTTTCCCTACATATACATGGAGTTGGATCGTTTTCCAAAAGTTGCATATTCAGTGGCTTCAAGCACAGTTGTCGTGTAAATGGACGACTGCAACACAACCAAAGGTTTTGCATTTTCAATTGAAAAACATTGTGTGTGTGAGCATCATCACGTCACATTGTTCTTCCACACCTGATACACTCAAACCCAGCCTGATATTTCACAAAGAGACTTTGTTTATCCTTGAGTTTGGTTTGATTGAGTAGGTGAGAGTGGGCTTCTTCAAACTCAAGTGGGTGCCTGAAAAGAAGCAACAAGACATTTTTTCTAAAACAAAAAATATGAAAAGCTAAACACAGGGTGCTGTCCTTTTAGCTGCAGCTGGCATATATGCAAAGACTTCAAATGACAGGCTTTGTTGTCATATTTCATCCTCTCCAACAGCATCATAGCGCGCAAGCCTTTTTTTTTTTTTTTTTATTGCATCCTCACAGAATTTGTTCTTTTCAGCCTATATAAGATTAAACACATATATTAATTCATTCTCCCTGTTCTTTAGTTCTAAAACAGATAAAACCTTTGAGTACATTCTGTGTCTATTCTTTTTGAGAATCTTCTGCCAGCATTTACACCTAATGTGATGGAAGCTGAAAATGCTTTATACAACGAATAACTATTTCTGCATGACTTGGTTTGGAGCAAAAAATAAATAAAATGTATTTACTGATGGGGGGGGGGGTCTTAAAGTTAGTTTCAGGACTGCCCGAGGCGCATCAGATAACATGGATTGGGTCAGGGGGATGCTTTTACCCAGCAAGACTTTTTTTGTTGTTGATATGATCATAAAAATAAACAAGCAGTGGGTATTACATTATACCGGGGTTGTCAAATATGTTTTATGTCAGGGGCCACGTACAGTCCAATTCCAACTTGAGTGGGCCAGACTGATGAAATAGTGCCAAAATAACTTTTTAATTAAAACTTTAATGTTTTTCTTTGTTGTGGAGCAGAGTACATATGATGAAAATGTCTTTATTTTTGCAAAACCAAACGATTCATAGTATAATGACAACAAAACTGATTCTGATTCTATTTGACACCCCTTTGCTATAAGGTAATCGTAATGACAATATAATGGAGTTAAACAAGATGTAATAAAGAATGAACATAATTGCAATAGTTTCAGGCTACCAATAAAGCCTTATACCAATAAAGGCAGATATTTGCGGTAAAAGCATCTAATGAGCATGAGAATAGTTATCACACACTTGTCTCGTCTTTTGATCCCACTCGTCCTTAAATATATTATCTCATATTCTGAAAACTATTGGGAAGCCAACCCATAACTGCTGCTTGGCGCGCAACAAAGTAGGATCAGGGCTGGAATGGCTCATCCTCTTGCACTCGAGGAAACCTCGGGGGTAATTATTTATCGAACACACTGTGGTTCATGCAAAGGAAAAAGAGCTGCAAACAAATAAAAATGCATTATTCAGATATGCAAGGACGCACTCTGAACATGTGACACCGACATAACACAAACGCTATCATCATTTTGTACTGCAGGGTTCGGACGCAAAAACAAAGCTAATATTGCTTGAATGCAGCCTTGGTAATTAATCATTAAACACATGCCATGTCATGACCCGCGCCTATCAATTTCCCCTCCATTAAGCCCATACATGTAGTGCATGTAAATGTTTAAAAAATATGTGAGTCTCTTCTAAAGGTGAGGAAAAAGGAGTGGTGCAATATAGTTATTTTTGTGTGGGTGCCTGTAGTGTTTATGTACAGTGTCTGGGTGTGCTGTGCACAATGCACAGAGGAAATATACGGCATGCCTCAAAGAGCTACAGCAGCCCCGCATATATAAGCCAGAGCTATGTTTACATGCACTGTGTCTACAAATCCTACTTTGGTGGGAGTTTTAATGCTAGAAAGTTTCTATCCCCCTGCTCATTCTCTGCAATAAAGAAAGAAAGAGGTGACCCAAGCACCGTAAAGCACAAACACTTACAGATACATAATCCAAAAAGCATTAATGGAAGGTGATCAGGGACATCCTCCGAAATACAAAATCCTGTTTCTGAAGTGAGCTTTGACAGGGCCGTTAAGCAGACTTTAATGGGCTCTTATGTACAGGATGTTCATCAAGTGGAGCAGGTGCCTGCAGACCCGCTGCCGTGGAGCTTTGCATCCCAGCATCTAATTGCTTTGTAGAGACGCCGGCAAGCAGATGACAGAGCAATGTTCAATGCCGCCTCACTCTGCCATTTTGTGGTTCAAGTTTACTGAAGGCTTTCGGTCTCTCATAAGGAAAACAGCAGGTGGCTGCGAAAACTAAACACATTTATTTCTGCCATTCTCTGGTAGATTAATTTTTGCACATTACTAAATTAATCATGACTGATTTGCAGCCTGGAGTGAATTCCTACATCTTCAGATTGATCCCCACAATCTGTCTCTGCTACAGTAACTTGATCCATCTTGCTGTCTGCCACTCTCCTCACTTTCCAGAGCTGATTGCTTTTCCTGGGAAAATGTAAAAATCACCATAAATGACAGTCATCTTTTCTTCCAAAGTGTAATCAGCCCGTAATATAATAGGAGGTAGAAGAAATGAAAGTACCAAGAGATAATGCTCACACCTGCCATGTTTTTCTTCCTTGAAACGCGCTTTGAATCCAAAAGGGCCACCGCTGCCACTTTCAATAAACTCCCCTGAGTAAACTCAAATACGTTCCTTCCTCAGACGACGCCAGGCTGCAGCTCCATTCAATGCAACATTCAATTTAATGACTCACAAGGTGTAGATTCAAGGTGAAGTTTGCTAATGGTTTTTGCGCGCGTTCTCGGTGATATCATCTCGGCAAACGTGCGTTTTGGACAGGCTAAACAAAATGTCCCCAAGGGCAATGGCGTTTGAGCCGGAGCAGTTTATTTTCACCCTTATCTGCTCGTTACAGTCTTCGTTAGGCATCGGAAAAGCTCAACCCCATCGCCTTGCTTCACTGAATGCTAAGCTACTGTCAATAACGTTTCCTTTTAATGTCTGCTGTCCTGAGGCGTTGCTGTGACGATGTCATTGAGGGTCCTGTCCTTCACCACACAGAACTCTTCACAAGGCTCGCCAGCGAGCAAGCTGAATGTGAAATGTTATGAAACAAATATTGAAAACATTGTTGCGATGCATGCATTTCCACAAATCTTCAAATCTGTTATATTTCAGCAGCTGATGGAACAGTTCTTCACTCATGGTTAACATTTTGTGTGGGGGCAAGTATAGCTTAATACTACAGAGTCGGGCACTTTCCGATCAGCTTTTTTTTTTTTTTTTTTACTTAAATGAAATGGAATCATCCCTTGACAATAAAGGCAAGCGTATGCTTATTTAGTTAAATGATGTATGGATAAAATTCAACCCTGATTGTTCCCTTTAACTGAGGTGTGACCGTTTGGAGGGTCAGGGGTATCTCCTCTCAATGATTGAAGCTACTTCACGAGCAGAGTGGACAAAACGCTGCATATAAATCTATTTTGAATTAAAGCAGAGCTGCGAACTCCCATAAATCGAAAGGGAAATTCTCTTTAATAACCCTAAAATCACATGCAGGATGTACCAAGTCTCATGGGAATGCAGCGTTTTGTTGATGTCAGACTTCAGAGGAGTTTTGTGTTTGAATATGTTATTAACAGGTGTCGAGATCCTCAGTTGATAACAAGCGTTATCAAAAGCATGCAAGTTGAAGACATTTACATGGAAAGTAGAAGGCAGTTGGATAGGTCCATTCATATGTTTGCAACCATATGTCTATTCATTAGATCCACATTACCTTCTGTTATAAAAATAAACATTAGTTTTAAATTATTTTTTATCACGATTTTACAGAAAAAGACACGGTGAGGAAAATACATGAGAACAAACATTCCAACCGTTTAGTGTTATTGAAGATCACTCAAGATGTTTTTGCTTTTGTGAATCGGGATACAGATTCTTACAGATTTCCTTAAATCAACTGGAAAATTGAGCAATATAGTTGATTTTTCACCACTAATAGCTTCAGAAATGGGCTTCAATATCCTCTTATTGGTTTTCATTGAAAGTTTAGCAAGTCCATTGATAAATCCTACTCTTACAATTTATTGCTTGAATCTATCACATGAACTGCTTTGAATAAGAGGAAATGTAGAATACAGACACAAATTGTAATCACATTGACGGACTGGTGCTCACAAACTGCAGCATGTTAGAAAATGGTTAATATGATTAAAATATGTAGTTTAGGGTTTGTGTTACCTTTTCTTTCTTCAAAGCATTTGGCACATGCTGTGGGAGAAATTACTTCCCATCTTCCCTTTCTTTTTATTTCCCTTGTGACTAATTCCAAGTTCCCTCTGTTCCTCACCGTCGGGGGAAGAAAGCCAGCTCATTCTTCCTCTTATAAAACAGTTGAGTGTCACCTGGGACGCTTGGGACTGAGGTGGTGCAACAACTCTTGTGAAATCACACACACACACACACACACACACACACACACACACACACACACACACACACACACACACACACACACACACACACACACACACACACACACACACACACACACACACACACACACACACACACACACACACACACACACACACACACACACACACACAGCTCAAGGAAGTTCCTGTTCAAATGTACCGACGGTGAAGAGCTGTGGAACTGAAATATGCCATGCTGTTGTACCATATGCTTCACAGCTTTGTCTACAAACCCTGCCCGGTCTCTTTGATTACACTTTACACGTTGTTAACCGTACAACCAGAGCGGCGTTGCCGGAACGTGCAGTTGGCTAAACCTCGGGAGCTTTTGTGCAACGCGACGTGTGAACAATTACCAGATTTACACTGCTTGTGAGAGATTTTCTTTTGTGCAAAACACCACCTTAAGGAGTTACATACAACCCCACAGTGGGTGCAGATCCCCTTTATTTACAGGCAAGATTTACATGATACTATGGGTTAATAAATTATTTCCGTCCCTTGTGAAAGCAAAGAAAGAAAAAACTGACAAGTTTGAAAAGCTTGTATCGTGTCTTTATATCAAAAATAGTGATTTTGGGGGAATTTGCCACATTCAACACAAAAATGATTTGCAGTGCAGAACAAATCACCTTTCTCAATTCAAAGGAATTGGTTTGTATGAGAGAATTGTGACTTTTGAGTGCTTCAATTCAGATATCTATAGCATAGAGCTAAGGAAAAGTGTAATGCGTGCTACCATTTCCATTTAGAATGGTTGGTCACATTTCCAAAACCGCTGTCCCTCTAGGATATCTGTCTCTCTCAAATAGCAATTTATCGAACAGGGCAGCCTCGCCTTTTCTACTCCTCGTCGTCATGAGAAGCTGTAATTCTCTTTCAGTATCCACCGCACGATCTCTCTCTCTTTCTCTCCCCCTCCACAAAGAACCCAGCTAAGGCAACTTGCATACAAAATAGCTGACTCAATCATCCAGCTGCATAATCAAGATAAGGGAGACGGGGGACAGGGAGGAAAAAAAGGGAGATGTGAAGGCTAATGCGAGAGACAGCTTTAGCAGCAGCAGCAAAACTAAGATGTTTTCAAACAGTCATAACTCTTGACATCAAAAGTTAGAACAAGTAAGATAGTGATTCACGCTGATGTTAAAAGGCTAAGCTGAGGATCAGAAAATCACTGGAACGAGTACAAACACTCACAATTATTACAGCGTCTGCATTTTTCAGTGGTGAAGACAGATTGTTTAAGCTTTATATCTTAAATGCTTTCCGGGCTTTAAATGTCACGAGGGCTGCAACACATTATTTAACCAGAGCAGAGCTGATACAGTGTTCCTACACCTACATTCATATTGCATCCCAAAGCAAAGCCAGAGAATTGTTCCTATAGGCTTGTAATTTCCTCGGCTCTTGTGTGACTGCGGGCCTGAGTTATATTAAAGCCGGTATTGCTTTAGCATTTCTGAGCCCTATGCTGGAGACTACAGATACCCTGCCACCCACCCACCCACCCACCTACTCTCTACCACCCTTTCACACATAAATCAAGAAGTATTATCTGCGCTAAATACAAAAATTGATCTGTAAAAACATCTCTTGAAATGAGGTGTTTGCTGACAATAATTTTCATTTAAATTTTATATCAAACTAAATGAAGCCACCTGAATCCATATGCAATGCAGACATATTAACGTGCCTTGCATTGGGTGGTTGTGGTGCTTCTACGAGACAGATGGCACAGAAGAAGCAAAATCCTCAGCTAATCTGAGTGAGACTGCACAGGGCCACTCTAAGTACAAGACCGTATAACCAGAACATAATGCTGCATGTTCAGACCAGTCCGAGCACTAATCATTAACTATTTGTATGTGAACTTCTCTCAACAGCTGTGAGCCGTGACCTCCCAAGGTGTGTGGCATGCATATTATTTTATGGCTGGGAAGGCCAACTGATGAGGCGACCTTTAGTGCATTATTTTTTTTTATGATTTGTATAAAGAAAGAAACGGCTTCCGCTTCCACTTGAATCGATCACTCTCGGTTTGAAATGGGAATAAAAGTTGAGCCCCGGAGCTGTCCGTGGTGCTGAAGCCACATCTGAAGCGCACGCTTGTAAAGTGCCCAACACTTTGACTCGAGCTGGATCAGATTGAGCAAGCCTATGCAAATCCACAGTGTCTTTAAACGCACCAATGGATTATATAAATCATGAGGAAATGATTGGCATACAGGAGAAACTCATTCTCAGCATGGCAAGTGCAAAAAGTGCGCTTACATCCCATGCGCGCAAAAAAAAAACCCAGACCTCTTGGAAAGAAACGCACGGAAGCTGTGCATACACTTAGAAACAGATATGCATAACAGCAGCGCTATTCAGACGATTTTTGTGATTCCGATGCAAAACGCACAAAGTAGAATACATAGTGCGCAAAGTCTGCAACGTTCAAAAGAAAAATCTGGAGACACAGGAACAGCTTACCTGCTTAACGATCGCGGAGCAAGAACCTCTTCCTCTCAAAAAGCTGGCAGCCTCACTGTGTGTCGCCACGAAGGCGAGACATTTTTTTTTTTTTTCAGAGCGACGGGAGATGGTACAGAATCAAAAGTAAAAATTATGATAGCAATAATGGGGGGAAAAAAAAAAAAAGAATCCCAGCTTTGTCACTTGGGGCTTGAAGCCGCGGCTGCCTGCGTCTGCAGGGAGAGTCTGAAAGATCCAGTCAATTCAGGGCTCAGCTCGTCTCATCCCCTTTCTGTACGCTGAAGAGACCCGGAGCCCGGTACGGGCTTTCCGACCAGCACCGACGAAGTCGACTCCGGCGTTTGCGCACAATCAAAAAGAAAAAAGAAACTGTATCTGTTGAGAAATTGTCGGGGAATGAGTGCGAAAGGAGCGCATGTTGATCCTCCGGTAGTAACCAAGGCAAAGTTTAAATCTCATAATAAGATTGTTTGTCACCGCGAGGCTATAAATGGTGACCCGGTTCAGCACGGATACCGGGAGGGTTACGGCGACTCCTCCGCCCGGAGTGAGAGCGCATGGTGGCCCCGCGCTTTGAGGGGACGGGACTATAGTTTGGAGTTAATGAAGACGCGCGGAGGAGGGGGGGGGGGGGGGGGGGGGGGTCGCTACGTCACGCAACCTTTGGGGCTTGAAGAGCCTATCTGTGAGCAAACTTTTCCTCCGATTCTCCTCTGAGGCTGCTCCAGCGCGCTGGAAATGCTTCACAATTGCTCAATTTCACAGTCTGGTTGGGGGGTATGTTTAATATGGTGTTGCGTGAAAGGAGATAATTTTCTTACTCAGCTGAAGGTCCACTGGTCCAACCAGCAGGGGGCTCCTTTATAATCACAGGGAGCCCTTAATATGACCACTTGATGACTATACCGTGTCCAAATTCATTGTTTGCAGGAAGCCTCTTGGTGTGAGTTATACAGAATGTGCACACAATAATAATAATAATAATAATAATAATGAGGAGCTGTCCTTGATGTGTTTATAGTACAGAAGGATGTGGCCCAAGTCCAGCTGATCCTCCTGTTTCAATATTTGTCTCATTGTCAGGCTTTCTGCAGAGTTTCATGATAATACATATGAAGCAGCTGTTGGGATACATAGATGATAAAAAGCACGTTATTATAGCTTTGGATCCATCTGTTTGTATTGTCACTAATTGTCGTAAGTATTATATATTATCCTGCACTAAAACTCACCTTATTTTCATTCATTTATAGCAAACATGCAATGAATTCTGAGTTTAGGAAGCAAGGTATTGTTATGGTTATTGCTTTAACAGTGAAAATATCTCAAGTTGAAATCTGGGCAAGCGAGAGTCCTGTTCAGAGATTGCAGGTTCTTCCTGGGCATGCATGCATTTTATTCACATTCTCTGTGTTCCTACCACAGTCCTAAACAGTTTAAGGCTAATTGATGACTTGAGCTTGTATATGTGAAGGACTGGCAACCTCTCCATGGTGTATCCTGTCTTTGCTCATAGCCAGCTGGGATCAGCTCTGATACCCTGCATAAAGTGGATAGATTGATGGATGAAATGTGTTTGACATATTCAATAGTTCAAACCTCCATTTATTTCTTATCATTATGATTCAGGCTTCCCTTCCTGCAACCCCTTGAAGCCCCCGCTCCCCTGGCAAGGTCCGCCCCAAACTTTAAAAACCGCTGCTATACACAGATGAAAAATGCCTATTGGGATGGCAGTGGCCTATAAATTTCAGGGTTAAAGCGAGGAGGAAGGAGGGAGGCAGGGGAAGGGAGGAGTCAGAAAATTTACTGAAGTAGCCCATACTTCACTGAAGAGGTCAAGCCTTGGTCCCTGTGATGGTAAATCAATACCTTTCATTGATGAATACAAGAACCTGCAGGATACAAGTCCCCATCTTTATGGACCTGCACCCTCACTACTTGATACAGGATGTCACTAACAGCTAATGCGAGGCAGTGTTAGTGTGATTGATGTCCGGCATATTTCCATCTAAGGATCCTTTACATTTCGTACTCATCCATCTGGCTGACACGTAACTAAAATCCAAATGTTTCAAACGGTAGCACACAAGTCTGATCATGACTTGGGCAAAACTGCAGTGGCCCAGGAGACCAAGAAACCAAGGGAAACGGAAAACAGCTGTGGCTGAAGGGTTAAATCCAGATCGTCTGTCACTGTGTAAATGCAGTCCCAGATTTAATTTATGGAGAGTGCAGCCTGATGTCCTCTGGAATGACGTAGTCTGGGGGATGACCCAGGCGAGGAAGGGAAGCGGCAGCCAGGATGCAGATGCTCTTCTCTGAGAGGGAGCAAGTGGTTGTGTGAGGACTTGGCACCAGCGCCACAATTCCTTGTCTCATTGCAGTAAGTCACGTTGGCGCTGTGAAATGTGGAGATGGACAGCCCAGCCCAGGAAGTCACAGCACTGCAGCTGCAGCTCTGAGAATGACAGGCACACTGTATCATGCTCGGTAATATCTCCACCGCCCTGAGGGGAGTCTGATACGTGACCCAACACACTGACACTGTAGCCTTTGAGCCTGGTGCTGCCACTGCACATATTCCCAAAAAACATAAAAGTTTGAAGCTATCAGAACCCACAGCTGGTAGAATAAAGCAGAACAGGGTAGACCTGCCAAAGGTTTCAGTGTTTTCTTTCTTTTTTTTTTTTGTTGGAGAGGTACAACAGCATCAATTTTGAAGGCTCTGCTATATCTTTGGAGGCATATCTGCCAAATATTGCTCTGCACGCACTCGTAAAATGCTCATTGATAGGATGTTGTCATGCTTTGTTTTTGTTTTCTTTATAAATATATCACCAAGTTTTTAGAGTGCAGTCGGTGGAGTTGGCTTCATGAACTATCGTAATAAACCTGCCCAGCTGAATTTACCTTGAGGGCTTAATACCTTTCATGTCAGCCATGTATGAGCTTTGATTCCTGGTGGATGAAATTATCCCTGCACCTAACACACCCGCGATTTATAATGCACTGTGCAAGGCAAGTACACAAAGAGAGGAAGGTAGAGAATTTCTAATTTCTGAACTTCCCACATTGATGCGCCAAATACAGTTTGCAAGTGACTCTGATAAGCTTTAAACAGCTTTAATCAAAGGTAGCAATAAGTTTGATGATGCAGCTGTATTTAAGCCTTGTGTGGCAAATTATTTGTAGATTAACCAATTGATCATCCTGCATTTAGTTTAGAGCGATCCCAGTTTCAAAACCAAACAAGCACATTAATCATTGTGTCTCTTTGTGATGTTTCATATAAAATGTTCTAAAAATGTTGTTTCTCTGAGCTCACTGGATTAGCGGAAACTTCCTGGCAACAGCCAGCAGTTCTGTCTCACAATCTACAAAGTCTCCTATTATAGTTTTTCCTACATGCATGAGTCTGTCTTGGCAAACAGTCTTTCATATAATCCAGATTTAAGTATATTTTGAAAACCATCCCAGCCATTTAGTCAAATAGGACTTTGGTCCCTTCCATTTTGTTCCTTTTTCACATGAATTGTTAAACTTTGCTTGTCATGAAAAATCCATGCTTCAGTTTTTCTTCTTTCTCTTTCTTCTTAACTGATCAAATTAATGGTTTCTTTTTTAACTGTATTCACTTTTCTAGACCAGAAAAAAACACAAGGTCCAGTTTGTGTGCTGCCATTAAGCAATGAAAAAAAAGTAGCATAAAGATCCACAAGTAACAAAGACAAGAATCAACATAATTATAAAGGAAATAAATATATTGACGCATTCAGTGGCAGGTACATGAATGTCAAAGCATCATTCAACCATACCTGGTCTATCCACAGTATAGGGATGTAGAAACTGGTGAGTTTTCCAGTCAACATAGTGTGAAAAACAATAAAACACCCTGAAAGGTTCACAAGGCCATTGAAGAGAGTTGAACAAAGTCTGTACATGTATACTGCAATAGACGTTTAGACACTGAAATCTAGCACAGGGGTTCCTCAGGGAACCGTTCTAGCTCCATTTCCTATTCACTCTACACATTAGAAATTCAATGCAACTCAGACTCCTGCTGCATTCAGAAGTATTCTAATGAAACTGCTGTTGTTGGCTTGTGTGCGACGCAGACTGGAGGAGGAGTACAGGGAGCTTGTTGAGGACTTCACTGACTGCAGCTTTAAGAACGGGCTCCTCCTCAACACCACCAAAAACAAGGAGGCGGTGGTTGACTTCAGAATTTTAAAAAAAGTTATCCAGTCAGTCTATCCTCACTAAACAGAACAAGTGTCTGGGGAAGCTTATTAAAAAAGCCGGCTCATTGGTGAGAAAGCTTCCCGAATCTGTTGGAACTGTGGTAGAGGATTGCACAAGGGTCAGATTAGAAGCAATGATGTACAATGCTGACCATCCTCTGCACAGTCTCCTGGTGGGACAAAGAAGCAGCTGCAGTGAGAGACTAGTCTCTATGTTCTGTAGGGCAGAGAGGTTCAGGAGTATAACAACCGGTGGTCTTTGTGAGCAACTTTCAACTACCTGTGCTGCCTTGCTTGATATTCTAATTACTTCTAATCTAATTTATTACTGAATCCCTTGTTTTTATTGCTTCTAAAGTACGTATTTGTGTTTTTATTGCTGTCAGTTTTCTGAATTTTTGTTCGCAGTGTGATTATTACACTGTGAGCTTCAGGATTACAATCTTGAATTACCCCCTGGGAGTTTCATGAAAATCTACTTTTACTTCTTCTCAGCCTTCTCTAAAGTAACTTCATTTGCTCAAGACTGGTTAAATAAATAACACCAATGATCAGATTTTATTGATCCCCTCGATCAGGGTCCTTCAAGGAAATTGTTATTAAATATTATAATAATCTTGCAGCTTTACAGTAATACAAATAACAGAAAAACAAAGTAAAGAAGGAAACAAACATTAAGTCATCAAAATCAAATTACCAGCTACTAGATTTGCAAGCTAAAAACCATTTCATGTATCTATCCTCCTCAGACACAGTTATTGTTGTGAGGAACAATAGAGCTAAACAAGCAGTGCCTGGGCCTTGATGTTTCAGTCGAGGAAAAGATATCTGTGATTTTCCAATATCATCTCAGATTTACCTCAGATGCCGAATTTTTAATGACAGTAATTCTAAATTCAATATCAAGTCGTATGATTTATTCTGCACTGGAGTGGGCCAGTAATGCTTTGTGTGTCTAGAGAAACTGCCACAAGTGAAAAGATTATAATGTCACTAAATGAAGTCGAGGCAGTCTGGGTGGAGACGAAAGGTGGACTGTATTATTCAAATCCTTCATTTACTCGCTAAGCCAATTTGGTGCTGAGGCAAGTGACAGGGCCGGCAATAATTCAGGGGAGGAGACTATGACTGCAGGCTGATATAATGGAATATCTGCTGTCAGGGAGGTGCAGGAGATCTGTCTCACTGGCTGCAGCTCCTTCATCAATGATAATGGTGTATGGGAAATGTATGAAGCTGCCTTAAGAGGTTCTTGCTTCCTTTTAACTGCATTTACATACTCAGTTATTGTCCTGTGGGCAGCACACAAACGCTGCAGAGATGGACTGCTGCACCTTGGAAACGCATTGAATTGAAGTGGTTGCGCATGACAGGGCACTGATGTCTATCTGCTTTTGATGCTGCATCGTCTTTGTCATCATGATTGTTTATGGCGAACAAATATGGAAATGACACAGATGGACTCAAAACCACACCAAACAACACCGACTCCCAATTCTGGGAAAGAATATGTCAAATCTTGACCCTGGCACAGTTTTGGTGACTTGTTAAAATCTTTCATTGAACCACATAAATGACATGTGAACACAGTAATCCTTCAGAAATAAATTCAAGCCCTGTACTTAACCTTTCATGCATGAACCGAGAGAAGCCTAAGGCATGACACAATATTGTCCCCCGTAGTGGCTGGCATGCAGTTGCGTCATCAAAACTCGTGTATTCACTGTAACAAGTCTATTGAACAAATTGACCACAATAGAGTCCAACATACAAGAACAGGTTAAAAATAACATCACTCAATGAAAAGTAATGGCTTCATGAATGTACATAAGAAGTGCAGTATACCACTGAATGAATGAATAGCTTTATTGTCATCATACATGGGGCCATGATAAAATACCAGGGGTTAGAATTATTACAGTATACTGTAATGAATGAATGTGTAGGCAGAATTTCATTTTATAGTTGATGTTAAGACTTATGCAGTTACATTTTGTAACCTTTTTGTTTTATTGTATTTTTCCTTTCAGTATGAGCATTATGTTCAACTGAGCCATTGAGAAAAAAGTGTCATGATTTAAAAATATTGGAATGCACTTTTAAGTGAAAACATTTGATGCATTATGCGTGCCCGTTTACATGACAACGCTCAAAGTCATTCATAGCACAGGTTTTGAAAATGTCTCATGAGGTGGAACTTTTTGTAATCGCTCCACGGAAATGGGGAAAATGCAAATTTTCTGAGATGCTGCTCCTGTACCATGGCTTTAGTAAATCGTTATTCTGCACACGTGAGTAAATAGACAATAATCACAATTTTTGCCTCCAGTGTCATGACTCCCAGTCCATATTCTCTAGAGCTTGATAGTCAGATAGTCACTCAGAATAGCAATTTTTTTCATGAGAGTTGACTTAATTTTCATTTTTGAGATATTTTCTGTTTCACCTCAAATTCTGAATTTGTGACTGAGCATCTCTCTATTTTGATTTTAATATTTTTTGGGGGCTAAATTCAGATTCATTTTCTCTAACACGTTCATCCACCAACCCTTTCAGTATCCATCACATTCCATTGTTGTGCTTCTTGGTGCTCTGAGGTCCATCCAATCACTTTATGGTGAATAAAGCAAACAAACAGAAGCAATACAAATAATAATAGGCCATTTTCATATCAACAGGATATAAACATGCTGATTTGAATACCCATGGCCTTATTACTGAAAACAAAGTCCATTTGCTTCTGCATGAAATTTACCACTGTCGTGGATAATTTCTGCTCCTCAGTGATGGCCGGAGGTTTGGAAAGATGAAGTGAGACACAGGGTGAGATGCTAAGAGTGGAATTTATTCAGACGTAAAGCCGGAGCGCTCCCACACCTGACAGACAAAGGCACATTCCATAAAACATCTTCACAGACATGCACATTCTGACCAACCACCCCCCTTACACACTCTTCTCCATTGTATATAAAGTCACTTCCCTGTAATCTCATCCTCCAAGGCCAGTTTCTGGCGCCACCATCAAAAACAACGTTGATTAAGGGGCTCAAATCTAACAACAACGTAACCGGCCAAGTGGTGGGGCTCTCTGTATGTTGCTGCACGGTTCTGAGTGTGTTCAATGTTTGCATGGGAAGCTCCAGCTTCTGAAACTTAAATAAAGTGGATTTAAAGGAGTGATAGATGGAAGGATGAGTAAATATGTTTAGACATAATCTGCAACTAAACAGGAGTTTGAGCAATGTATAATTCCATCCATCCATCTTCTATACTCACTTTGTCCAAGCTGATGACATTGAGGCTATGTATGAATTCACAAAATAAGAAAAGTAGAAGAAGGTGTTGTCCATGCTTTTTATTGACTTAACTGAAACAAAATAAGCAGCAAATTATAAAGAAAACCATGCCTGAATACGGCTGCCAGTTTAACCTGCACTGCGCCAGTGAAGAATTTGAAATGAGACAACTAACACGGAAACCATTTGCATAATCACTAGGTAGAGAGCTGAGTGGGACTAGGTTATGATCCAGACCTGGTGCCACAAGCCACTGTGGCAGTTCTATTTGCATGAATTTAAATGTTTAGTCAGCACAGATAAACTGGAGATTATATTTCATCACGTATAACTGCATATGGGATTTTGAAATCTTTTGCATTGTTGATCTGAAAATGGCACCGCCATCCTCTCTGAGCAGAGGGTTTTGTTTTGATTCCATCCAGGCTCTACAGGTTCTGCTTCAGCTGGTCAGAAACCACTTTTGTTCTGCTGAAATATCAGTCACCCGTCACCTATGACAAGGAGACCAGTTTCAGATTTGATCCTCTTATCGGGGGCTCTGTGGGGGTTTGGCGAAATGTCGCTAATGCCAAAGCATCACTCTCTGTGCAGTTTATTGTCTTTGTACATCCCTTGCATCTGCACTCCCCGAACAGCAGTCAAGGTGTCAAACTTACCTCATAAATTACCTAGGAACTCAAAAAAACCCAACATAATAATAATATGAGGGTCATACTTGGTCTGTAATTTCGTGGCAATGATGTGGCCTCTCTGCGCTCCTCCTCCTGCATGCTTCCTGTGAAGATTGTCGACAGCTCGGGTACTTGGGAGAGACAGACAGCTCACAGTGGAGAGTCGAGCGTGGGCAAACTCAGCCAACACTCAGCGAGGAGGGCCGAGGCCCCATGGTGGCTGCCTCGGCGTGACCGGTGGGATAAACACACCACCTACACTAAAAGCCTTACAAAAGAGACACGGCTATTCCAACAGCTGCGACATGCAGCCCGTACCCCGTGACTCTGGAATGAACAAGGTTTATTTATGGTTTAGATGGAAAGAAGGCTGAAAATATCTGATGGTGGTACTTTCAGCTCTCCCAGCTGAGATACTCTGCTTTACGTTCGGCGGCCCCTCCTTCCCTCCCAACTGAAGGAATGGAGCTTGTGTATACTAACAAGGAATACACACTGGGAATGTGAAAGGCATATATAATTAAAAATGGCAAAGTGCCTGCATGTCTTGTCTGGTCAGTCCTTTAGCCTACTTCTTCTTCTCACCCTTCCATTAGCTTAGAAGAAAAAGGGGAGAGAGGGCCATACCTATATTTTACACGTCGTACCGAGGAGAATTGCACTACATGCATGATTCAAAGGATTACACGGCCTTGGTGGACTTACTTTATCCATCATCGGTAAGTGCAACCACTTGACTTTGATTTGAGGTTATGTGACAGATTGATTTAACCCGAATGTCAAGACTGTTTGACAGACTAAAGTGCTTTGTGTGTCCTTTTCAATCAACTTGAAGACAATAACTTTTACTCCGGTGGCTGGTTGAGAGCTGACAGTGCTTACCTGTAATTGTATAGGCAAAAAGACGCAAGCGCAGACAGAGTATACACTTAACAATATCTGTTCTTCAAGTTTTAAATTCTGAATGCGGCTCAATTCCCAACACGGGTCTTTTATTAACAAGCTTGGCTGCATGCCTGTGAAACCACGAGATCCTGTGACTCAGTGCCATCGTTTATACAGTCGGTAATCCTCTCACCTGTCTGCACATATACTGGCAGCCGTTTCATGCCCCAGAGGGGTAAAAATAACTATTTAATTATTTATCTTGTGGAACTGATGCCTCCTTTCATCATAGGAAACGTCTTGAGAAACATATCAACTAGACAGTGCTGACATGGAGTGCGCCAACAGAGATGTAGGAGAAGGGAAAACCTCTCAGTCGTGAAGGATGTGCTGTCCATTCAGACCGCTAATAATGGGCTTCGGTAGTAATTACGTGAGCTAATATCAAGACAACCTTGCTTATATTAGTGCATATTTTATGGCCGACACATGGCTGCCAAGAAAATGCTGCCTTTGTACAGAAACAATGCTGACATCTTCACATTACCCTGCTCCATTTCTAACACTTTCCCAACATATGGATAATGTCTACCATAATCATTATCCAGTCATCAATTAATCTTTTCTCACTATGTCATAATCTATCCATCATTATTCATTTATCCATCCATTGATGTATTTTTATTTTTCTGTTCATCCATCATGAGTAAATCCGCTCATCTATCAGGCAGTCTATCCATGCATTCGTCTACTTACTGTATGCATCTATCATCTGTACTTTTCATCTATTCATTATCCTTTATCTCTTCATCTGTTCATGTTATTCACAATTGTTCAATCCATACATCCATCTACTTATTGTCCATCCATCCATCCATCCATGATTTAGAGTTCACTCAATATTGGTGTTTGCTACAAAAAAAACTTTTTTTCAAATGTTTCCTTGGTTAATGGTTACAGGAGCAAAAAACACCCTATCTTAATGAACAAATAGCCTGACATTTGGAAAATGTTCGCTTTCTTGTTGAAAAGATTGATACCGGTCTCATATCTGCCTAGGTGTAATTAAAAGGCCAGGTAGGATATTTTCTTCCACAAAAAAAAAAGAAAAAGGTGCCAATTACCAAAATCCAATGTCAAGAAAATGTAAGTCAATGAAGTGTATATTATTATCCACTGACATGATTTGAAGTTATCAAAGCATATAAATGGTAGTTTTCAGACTTTGATTCACAAAATGTACCTGATAGTGGTTGACTTCACAAAAATGCATGTGTGTCAGAGGTCTATCCACACATAAAACAATGACTTACAGACTGCACCAACTTTGAAGCAGTTAAATGTCAAAATGCAATCTTGGCGGCTTTACAATACAAAAAGATGTCTCCTGGTTTGTTACTCTTTCTGCTGGTCTGTAAAACTGGCTGATGTTTGATATTGTGATAACTTAACTGATATGAAGCTATCTATTTGTTATTATGTTATGTACTAATGAGGCTTTGGTTCATAACAGATATAAACCAAGATGATTGCTGACAGCATTATTGTTGTCCCATACACAACAATGAAATGTAGCTTCTGGAAGTGTTTGTCTGTATGCTTCAAATGGAAAACTGGAGGAAATGATTACAGTGGATTGGTCCAGCTGTAAACAACTCCACTAATTAACATCCAATTGATTATTTTTAATCTGTGCAAAAACTAATATAAAAAGACATTTGTTCAGCCTTGCAACGCTATCATGTTGCTGACAGCTGCTTCCTATTTAGCATACAGGCATTTCAGAGATATTGATCTCCTCACCTAACCCTCGAAAACAAAGCTGATAATTGCGTTTCCCAAAATAATGAACCATTCCCACAACCTCCATCCATTTTATTTACAGACTTTAATGAAGCAAAACCAAGATAAACATCACTGTTATGGTGATGATTTATGCGTTCATTCTTCGATGAAACATTTCTCTTCCTACACGGTTTGCTCATTCACAACATCTGACTCATGATATAGGATGTAAACAGACTGATGGCAGGTCAGAGGCCAGGGAAGTGGACTGAGGCTCACATGTGCAACTCTGGCAGTGACTTGAAAATGAGGATTGGTATGGTGCGGCCACTGTTTGTGCGTCTGTCTGCAGGCAGTTTGCAATGAGGCGCCCACCAGTCTGCATCTGTCTGACTGCAGCCAGGGAGCCGATGCCTTCCAGTGCCCTATCCATAAGAGAGCTGAGCCCAGCAGGCAGCCCACACAGATGCTGTGCATACTGACAAAAGGACATCCGCCTACACTGTGTTGTCTAAATGATTCCCCAGCTCACGTAACGGTGAAAAAAAAAGCTGAGCAGATTGTGAAGTGTGTGATCAGTGGAGGCTGGAAAGTGTTTCGAGAAATGCTTGCCTCAATTCCTCTGAAACTTTTCATTATCGCACCGCAGACTCACTTGAATAAAGAGAGGAGGGTTAAAGTTTGTGACCTGGTCCATGATTTATGACAGATGGTGCAAAGAAAGGGATGTTTTGATAAACTCGGGCTAAAAGTGTTTCATTCCTTTGAACGTCACCGCTTTTGTTGTGAGAAGAGGGCAAGTGAAGTGCACTCACACGCAGCAGGCGCATGTTCACCTGTTATAGCTGGTAGGGTTATTGAAGCTATAAAGCAATAAAAGCACCACACACACACACGGAATACAGAATCTACATGGCTTTTGAGACCACTCCTTCTTAAGGGTCTACAGGTCTGGGAGGTGTGTGTTTGTCTGTATGTGTTTACATGGAAACATGCATCAAAGATAAAAGATTTCACAATAGCCTTGAGAATAGCTTTTAGAGCCATTTTCTAGGCTTTCCCTCGGGGCAAACCTGCCATATCGTTTGTGGTATCCACCATGTGACTGCGTGATGATTAAACTCCCTGACAATCTAATAACACACACACACACACACACACACACGCGCGGCATGTTTTCATTAAATCTAGCCATAGCACCTTTCAGTATATCCCAAAACATTTACTGATCTCCCTTGTGGAGACCTATATTTTTCGATAGCCGGGGTGTCGAAATCATTTTAGTACAGCACAATTTCATCTTGAGTGGGCCAGACTGGTGAAATAGTGCCGTAATAACCTTTAAATTTACACTCTAACATTTTTTTTCTTTGTTGTGGTGCAGCATAGACGTGATGGAAATGTCAATTTTCTTTTCCAGATCTGAACAATTAGTACCAAGAGTTACTGCCATCTCAACATGAAATATCAATATATAATGGCTATTTCACAATATAATAATCACCATATATAATTGTTGAATTTTACAGCCTTTCATACATCACTGATATTTCAGCTCAGATCGCAGTATAGCATTATGTCCGCTACAGTAAAAATAACTGCGTTATAAATTCAATACTTTCTTTACGATTTTTACAATTTGCTTGATGGGTTTGTGGGCCAAATTGCAGCCTCTTGCATGTTGGTTTTAGCCCATGGGCCTTATATTTGACACCCCTGGCACAGAATAACATATATCTACATTCAGGTTGAGAACCCCACCAGTATCGAAAAACAAAGCCCACACACACACCTCTGTTAAATTGGCAGTCATACAGCTTTAAGCGTATTAGTTTGACATGTTAATTACTGCTCATTTGCACACGGATTTATTCATGAACTCGCATTAGTTTGTACATTATTTGTAATAACTTCACTCATGTAAGATTACCAGTCGGCAATATTAATACATCGGTGCAGTTAAAAAACTATCTCATTACAACAGAATGCTGCTCATTATTAAAGCTGAAAGCCACAATTTTATGACCAGTAAATAATCAGCATCCATGTGAGACATTTGTATTTTGAGTGGATGTGCAAAAAGTAATAGAGTAGTTCGCAATTCAGCTAGCTCCACTCATCGTCATTCATCCATATGCTGTGTGCGCCTATAGTCACTGAGACATCCAAATACTGACAACATTTGCTGCTTCCTTGCCAGTTGCCAAAGTTTTTACGCTGGTGGCTTTTTGGAGAAATAGGTTTCCAATATTCTGTGCGTGTCCCTTTTGAATAAACTCTTTCTTTAATTTGAAGAAATCTGATGACTTTGGCCCCGTGGCACTGCTTAATTAAACTGTGCTACACATTCCAAAAAAATCGCTTCATAAATCAATGATGTATTGTATAATAAAGTCACTGTTACCCCCAAAGTGCTACTGCTTGCTTTCTCTCTGTCACAGACAAATATGAAAAGGCTACTTGCAGTACAATGTGAAGTAAAGTGAGGTCATGTATGCACGTTCCTGCAAAAACTTATAATCGTCAACAGTCACATAGAAGCAAAGAGATGGCACAGAGAGTACTGCAGGGATCGTACATACTTCCATTATTTGATATGTGGCATTTAAGGATGCAACGATACCAATATCAAGAATCGGATCTGACATTACACGTGGTACTCATACTAAAAGATCCCCAATAGTGAGTATTATGTGATGTCATCCGTCAGCAAAGTCCACAGCAGGTAGATGAGAGAGCATGAGCGATGTCCGTAGTTTGGAGAAAAATGTTAATGAGAATAACAAAAGTAAGGCAGACTGTAAATTATGTTCTTCCAGAATATCAAGAGGAGGCGAAATCTACTTCGAACAACACAAGCAACTCAATCACCAGTGACGATACCAATGTGGTACAAACTTCTGATATATTGGCAGAACATAATTTACAGCCTGTTTTACTTTTGTCATTGTTATTGATCTTAAAGAATCTCCAAACCACAGACATTGCTGGTGCTCTCTTGTGCCTCATGCTTTCTCAAATGATGTTACGTAAAAGTCGTCGGGTTGTATTGCAGATTTTTCACAAGTCAGTTTACTCTGTGCAGTGTCATACCCGATACCGGTATCGGTATTGGTGCATCCCTAGTCTGAAGAGTTGACCACACTTGGCCCCAGTTGCTGAACTCCAAGACTATGAGTTGTGTTTTCATGAATTAGAGTATTTGTAATACACTCATGCTTGTAGCAGTGTCCCACAACCTGCTGGGTTGTTCATCACAAGTTCAGTTGAAAATCAACTACACCACAGTGGGAAATGTCCCTTTTCTTAGTGTTTCTATAACCCTCTTCTTTTCCTTCCACCCACCCCTGGTTTTGGCATTTAGCACAGTAAGGGGTGAAAGGGATGCATTATCCTAATGCATTAGCCGTGTGTGTGTGTGTGTGTGTGTGTGTGTGTGTGTGTGTGTGTGTGTGTGTGTGTGTGTGTGTGTGTGTGTGTGTGTGTGTGTGTGTGTGTGTGTGTGTGTGTGTGTGTGTGTGTGTGTGTGTGTGTGTGTGTGTGTGTGTGTGTGTGTGTGTGTGTGTGTGTGTTTTCATAAGAGTTGTTGCCTCTATACAGTCCTGCCCCCGTGCTAATTTTTTGTTGACAGCATCATTAAATATTGATCTCTCCTCCAGTTGCGCCTGTTTAACTCCAGATTATTTTATGAGGTATTAAGTGCCTGACAGACTCTGCCATGAACACACTGGTGGTGCCGATTCACTATAGCACGAAGACATGGAGCAGCGTTTAATAGTGGCAGCAGCTGGACAGATTCTCTGTCACTGCTACTAAAAGTTTCAATACCGTCCCAGAGAGGCCCGCTCGTGCCTTTGACCTCACATGAAAATGTTAATGCACTCGCCGCTTTCTGCAAATCATATCATTTGTTCGAAGAGAAAAAGGAGTAACACCTGATCGTCGCCATCTGTGCGTTTGCCATAATGCTGTCGCTGCGGTATGTCTGAACTTTATTTTGATTAGAGAGTTGTGACTGGCGGAGATAATCACACATCACTTTCCGAAAGAGCTCCTCTCTGAGGGAAACACTTTGAATCCAGTAACTACATCACTGGGGGGTCCCTTAAAGGAGACTGCACAGAAGTCAAAGGGAAAATAAATCGGAAAGTCTCTTCTGCTTGCAGAAGCAACATTTTAATAATTACTGTACATTTAAAAATTGCTCCAACTCTCTGGTACTATTCAATGTGCCAGGAAGATGTATGAATACCTCCACATGCAGGATTTACAAAGGTGTCAAATAGACGAATCAGCAACTAAAAGGGCGGCAGCTGCTGCTGCTGCTATGATCCAACCAACTCTGCAGTCAGCAAAAGATAATTTTTTGTCACAATCAAGCAGTTTTATACTTTTCCTGCACAATCCTAGAAGTGACGTTAAAAAGATCTATTTTAACATCTAATTTCAGGAGCAAATTGGGACTAATTAATTTAAAGACTGCGTTAGAGTAGGGGAAAGCAGTTTAAGTCAATGAGGAAGCTCTTGTGAAATGGTGGAAGGATTTAAATGTTGTATGAGTCTGGTCTCACACATGCAAACCCGAGAGCCCTGGAGACAGGAGCGCTGTGTTGGAAGGACCGCTGAGAACAGCTCCTGCCTGGTTTCCGGCCTGCGGCCTCTGTGTAAGAGGCATGCAGCATATGGAGGCATTCGTCTGAAAAGCCCAGTGGCTCTCCCAGCAAGGAACACATGAAACACTATTTTGCTTTGCATGTACGTTTACAACTTTATTTCCATTTGATAATTAAGAGAAAACCATCCTGAAATGTGTGTGTTGTCTTTCTTGAGTCGGGTAAGAAGATTGGGAGCACTTTAATGACGACATAGCTCAATGGTTTTTTTTGCGTGACATAAAGGCTTGAAACAGAAGGGAAATAGCTAGTGTGGTTTTGTCCAGAGGCAGCGGAAGTGTTAATCAACTCGCCGTAATTTTCTCTTGCACACAGTTTATTATAAAAGGCAGTAGGTATTAGTTTTCTGGTGATACAAGGTTTCACTTTGAAATATTGTTTTGCTTTCTGTTATTTACAGGAAACAATGATAAGATGTCCTCAAAGGTCATGAAATCTGACCACGAGCACTGCTTGAATTACTTATGAAGGCGATGAATCTTGTTGAAGAATTAAGCTCATCGCTATCTATACCTCAGTCTTCCATATGCATTGATCCTTCAAATTCTATCAATTCCATCCTGACCCTCTGTAGACAATTTGTGATCATGCAGACATGAATATGGTGTGAAGAAAATAACAACCCACTTCTGGCAAAAATGTTGCCTGTTGGGTAACTATCCATGTGAGATGTGTTGTAATGGAGAGGACGTCTGACATCATCACCCAACAGATTTATCTTGAGGTGTTTTTGTTTCTCTTCTTTGACCCTAAATCCGACGTCAGTGGAATGCGATGCCAAACCCTCAACATGAAACAGCTTTTCAACGTGGATTATCGCGGGTGACACAGAACATCCAAAACGACTTGGTGAATGCCAAAGAGACCATTCTCTCCATGGACTCCCAGTCTCCGCTCTTTGAAGGTTCGTTAAAATCTGCAGAGGCTTCTTCAATCCCAGACTTGCGTGACCCCGCGAAGCCACCGCACAGACAGATATCACTGGAGTGAGACAGATGCGATCACGGTAATCCTTCCTCGCGTGTCTGAGGCTCCACACCATGAAACCATTAAAATGATCCGGGTGTCAGGCAGCGCGGGGTGGCTCAGACCACAGCAATGACAACCCCAGTGACTCCGGCTGCTGGGGATGAAGACGTCTACTTGTCGCCAAGCCACATATGTGTCATCGGCTCAGTTTGTACATACTACTGGACTGGTTATTGCATTTTAAGTCGGGGACAAAAAAAAAAACAGAGTGCTCATGGTCGGCACACAGGCAGACAAACCATTTGGTTTTTTTTAATTGATTAATTGGGCAGCTGTTTTTCATTCAGCAGTTCAACATTTAGATACATTTTCAATTTATTCTTTCTGCTGTTTGGATATCATTTCACTTGTCCTCCGAGCAGAGAAATGTGACTGAGAATATAAATAAGCCTGTTTTATTTCTCAAATAAATGGCATCCAATGGGTAATATTAGCCATTTGTGCTCCTCTCCAATAATGGATGGCACTGCCTCGTTTTCCAGCTGCATCACTTGATGACACTCCGGGCGAACAGATGTGTTCAAATGAATTTACAGAGAAATCTGGTGCGAGAGAGGGTTTTTCATTATTTTTCTGTCATTCTGCTCAGTGCAAAGTCATCAGCTGTACAGCAAGAGGTTCAAAGCCCAGGAACAAACCATTTCAAAGCCTCGGTGTAGTTAAACAGCATGTACCGGACTGCACAATAACACATGCGTATTCATTACTATGCAAATGACTGTCGGTCTCTTTGGGGGCTCCATGATTTCATTTTCAATTATACGGTTTTCTTTGTCACCTCACGAGTACCCTTTTCCTCTCTCATTGTTTTTGAACATCAAATCCATAACGGCCTGGGTTAAAAAAAAGAGAATGAAGTCCAGAGAATGCATTAAAGGAGTCATATCACACAACTTTTCAACAAATTCACATGGTTCCTATTGGTCCAAAAACATTGTATTCAAAGTTTTTTGCCCCAAATCCAGCTTGTACTTGATTTTCAGCCAGTTGAATATTTGAGCATTCGAGTCTCATTCAGAATAATTCAGGTAAACCTGGCCTGAAACATCTCTATGAGGTAAACTCAAAAGAAGAAAAGATTTGCTTTGGATTTACATTCTCTTTTAGGCAGTTTATGGGGCATGACGTGAATCAGGTTATGTAGAAGTTGATAGTGATGGGAGTTGTCGGGGAGGATGTCATCCTCCATTTTAAAAACTCCAGATTTCATAATTTATTTACCAGAATAACTCAAAGGAATAAAGTGAGCCCATTAAATTTTCCCAAATCAAAACTTTTCTCTGCATTTCCTATTGTTTAGAAACACACAGACAAGATATGAACCTGCCAAATCCACCCCAAACATTAAGAAATTCTTTTGAAAACACAGGCACACATGTTATTAATACTGCTGCAGCAGTCACTCTGTCCCGTGTCCTCAGTGAAGCAACAAGCTGCCATCACACAAACAAGCCTGATTGTCTTCACCGCTGGCGTTATCTTTGGAAAAAGCCTGATATGAAGTAAATAACTCTTTAGTTGGCCGACTATACAGAAAGTGCCAAGATAATTAGTCCAAACAGACTGTTGGCTGCATGTCCTGGCAAATTTGTGTGCAGCTTGTATTGGTATTTATTACATTACTGTGTGTCAGACTGTGCAGCATGTGGGACGGATTAACTTTTACAAAAAAAGAAAAAGTGAACAAATGAAGTTATGACTTTACTCACGTCTGTAAAACTTTGTCATTAAGTAGTGATGCAACGGGGGCAGCAGGTTGCAGGTTCAATCCTATATGTTGAAGTTTCCTTAAGCAAGAACTCCAACTTAGACCCAGACCATATGGCAGCGTCACCATTTGCGTGTGAAAGGTTGAATGTGACTAACAATGTAAAGCACTTTGGGGACTGCTGAAGCAGTGGAAAAGGGTAAGTGAAATCCATTTGCCACTTAAATTGTACCTTGATGCGATGGTGAATTACAAATAGATGTACGTTCCAACCCTGGGTACAGCTATCACTCACTGGTTTTGCTGAAATCAGTGTATAAAGAGGGTTCGGGTCACCTTCAAGTATTCAATATGATGATTTATGAGTCATATTTTATGCCTCCCTGGAATATGAACAACTGGGCTTGGAGACATTATTCAGGTCGACTCAATGCTGCCTACATGTGTTACTATGACTTCTCATTAGCAAGCCCATGAATACAAAACACTCTGATACACTGCACTCAACACAGATAACAGGTATTATTCACATTTATCATCACCTGTTATGTCTTAAGTATGATGAAAGATGAATCCCAGTGTGTGGTCATGATTTATTTCAGGAATTTGTGTACATCAACCATTTATTTATATATATTTTTGGGTTCTGGGTCCTGTGAAATTCTCGCAGATTGCAGGGGTACCTCATGAATGCAGTGTAGTTTTGAAGGAGCAGCTTCAAATGATCACATTGTTTAAAGGGCAAATCAGCAAAGAGATGACAGGCAGAAGAAAACCTCTCTAGTACAACAAGTAGTACTGTTGTCAGAGCATCAACGTGGCGGTGCAGCAGGATTTGGTGTGTTGATACTGAATTACATAGAGTACTGTAACAGGAGCTTTCCGCTGGACCAATAGAAATAAAAATTGCATGTTGATGCAAAAAAAAATCCATTTGAAGCTTTGTATAATACTTTTTGGCACGTGCAATCATCAACTATTTAAAGAACAATAATAGGGGCAGCAAAATGTGTGGATTGAAAAATACTTCTTCCTCTCTGTAATGAAAATGATGAGACAGTCACATATTCAATTTGGAGTCAAATCTTCATATAAATGGCAAAACACAGTTGTCATCACCCTTATTATCTTACGCATGGATCAAATGATATATGTGAAGTCAATATTATCAATTTACCTTGCTAAGACACATTTAAAATTGTTGACTACATGAGCTGGGCTATGGAAGTCTGTGAGAAGATTTGTTTATTCCAGAATATTAAGCCGTGCCACAAATCCTGCAGATCTTGAGTGGTGTCAATTTTACTTCTGGCAACTCTCAAAAGTTTTTCCAAAAGGGGAGTTCTGAGTTTGAAAACCATCAGATGTATTTTTCTCATGTTTATTCACAAACACATCATAAATGCTTCATGCAAGTTTGTTCACGCGGCTCTAAAAATTGCCAGTTGGGAAAGTCACACTTTTTACTTTGTGGCAGAAATGATGTGTGTGAACTCAGTATTACCGATTTACCTTGTGTAGAGATATTTGGAACTGGTGTTGGTAACAATACGGAGGGGTGGCCAAAAGACAGAAAAAGGAACGAGCTGGAGTAACATATGCTGTGACAATTAATCACATTGCAAGCTGTGAACCTCCTGTGTCGCGTCTCAAACTCCATCATCACGTGCAATCACTTAGCAATATTTCTCCTGTTATGGAGGGAAATTATCCACGAGTGCTCTCAATGGAGTCCTGGAATTTATATAATCTTGCATGGTTCGTGGCTGGGAGTGACACAAACGGCTTACACGCTTGTGTCTGAGTCGCATCTGTCAAAAGCGCTTTGCTCACGTTGAAGCCTTTCGTATGTTTCCGTGCCTGATTTTCTCTTGTGAATCTGTAGTGTTTGAGCTTTTTCTATTGCTAAAAATACATGATTTTCAGTCGTATGGCTCTGTGGATTGAACCATCAGTCTGTCAGATGTTTTGTCAATCTGCCACATTAGTCCACATTAAAAAAAAAAAAAGAAACGAAGGCTAACTGAAAAACAATTGTAGTAAACATCTGCTAACCATACGTCTACCTCCACATCAACCCAAATCAGCCCTTCACTGACTAACACAGATTGAAGCTCCTAATGTTGTCATGCAGGCCTGTCTGGTGACACCTGTACGTGCTCCATATTTGATATTGATCAACCGCACCTATGAAATGTTTACTCATTAAAATCAAACAAAGACTTAATTAGAACCAGAATGTCTTCTAGAGTACAAATTGTGAAGCGGACTCATTAAATCCGCCGTTCATTAGTTTCTGCTACATAGCTATCGTTCAATCTCTAATGCATGATGCCAGAGGGCTCTTTTATTTAATACCCTGCAAGAACTGCCATCCGACCACTGGCTCCAGCCTTCCTTCTGCCTGTGAAAATAAAATAGCTATTAACCTTTTATATTGCTCGGTGCATATGTAAGAGTTGGAGTCCCAGAAATCATTAATAAGTCGCACTCAAGTGGCAGGTCTAAGACCCCGCAGTTATGCGTGTGCACAAAAACGGATTTAATCTGCATGCAATCAATCTGTGCACTGAGCCATTGAGGATGACGGCGGCGAGAGGAGAGGGCGTATAAAGGGGTCCGTACTGTCTTGACCAGCAGAAGCAGGGAGCGATTGAGTTCAGTGTCGAGCCGTGACGGGAGCTGCCTGTTGACGGGGGAAAGCCTCACACTGTGCTCTCCAGCTGCTGGCAGAGTTGAGCAGGCCAAGGCCAGATCTGGAAACCTCAGGCAGTGGCGGCGGTGTGATCGGGGAACGCCGTGTCAGTGAGAAGACACGGAAGATGAAACTGAGCTAGAAAAGATGGATAATTTTCTCATAAAAGAGAAACAGACTCATTATTTTGATGAGAAACAGCTGGTGTGCTGCCAATTAGATGCAGAATTTACATTATTAGTGAAATTTGCTGCTGGCAGTGATGCTCTCTTTATTATTATTTTTTTTTCCTCTCGTGAATGAGTTCAGAAAGAGAATTGGCTCCAAACAGACAGGCTTCCTTGTCCACGCCGCACCGCTGAAAGATATTACTTTGGCAAAAGTTTGGAATTACAAAACCAGCAGAAAAAGCAAAGCAGTGCATAAAAAGCTGGCAAATCAACATGGCAGATGGAATGAAAAATATGGGATGTGATCGGGCTCTTCAAAGGCTCAGGTCTGTTTTCCATCCAGTTTTTTTTTTTTTTTTAAATCAATAAATCATGAAAGTTTTGTTGCACAGATGGCAGTTTCATTCCATTCAAAATACATCATAAATTTCAATGAATATTTAAAGTGACACCCCGAAGTATAATGTCGTCAAATGCTCGCCCAGGCCTCGGCGCTGTGGGCTGAAAAGTTGTGCTGGCTAATGATAACATGGCGGTGAGTGACAGTCTGAAAGGCTAAATGAAAACGAGACCTTCTGACCCTTTGACAACAAGGGTCTTCATATTACTCATTTAAAATTCACAGGACATTTTCCCTCTTTGGGAGAGGTCACACGGGTGAAAGGATTCTGAATGGGAGGACATTTGAAATGATAATTTTATCTGCCAAAAATCATTGTTGTCATTTAAAGTCATCATTGCGATAAACTTGATTTGCATTCCCCTCGTGTCACGGAGCGATAAGCACATTTCACCAACATGCTGCATGTGTCAGAACTGGATTGTCGTCACTCATTTTGTAAATTCCTTATCAGATATTTGTTGCAAATGTTAGTGTTTGGGATGCTGGTGCAGCTGAGCTGAGCAGTGAAACAATGTGTAGAAGACGATTAAAAAAATAAACACATACACTGTGTGAGTTCTGTAAATAAAGTTCTTAATAGTTTTAGATGATAAGAGGAATTCATTGTGTACTTTCAGGATTTGCATTCACGTCAATGCAATTTTATTTATTTTTCTTGCACAGTGACTTCGTTAGTTTCTCCCCCAAAGAAGCTTCTTTATTGTATTTGTTGCACCGAAAAAAAAATAAAAAATTGCTGAAAAACACCTTGAATTCCTCCTCCAGGCTCTCTCCTGCTCCTCTGCTCAAGGCCAAGGTGCATTTACTTGTCCAAGGTCATTCGATGGAAATGCTTATCTAAGGTTTTGCAGTACATGTGGGGATTGGGAGGCATGAGGCTTAACCATATATTCTGTGCAAGGCTGCAGAACCATAATGCCAAACTAAATGAATGTCTAAAAATGGCACAGCTCTACAGCATTGGGTGATAAAGGTAGGGGGGAATATTTTAGGAGATGTGCTTTCTTAATAGGAGTATGAAATATACAAATATATGAGAAAAATATTGATGCCACTGGGAGCAATTAGTAAAACAACCCCCCCCCCCAGCCAAAGATGGCTTTGTCTTTGACTTTTGTGATTGTGTGGATAGCAGAGTCAACGCGAACATGTTTGAGGAGAAATAATTAATACAATAATCAAAGACCTTCTTTAATAGTCATAATTTAACCAAGTATTACTCTGGCAGCTGTGGTTCAGGTACAGGAGTCGTCTCTCAATCAAAATGTTGCGGGTTCGATTCCCCATCTCCTTGTCCATCCTGATGGATGGACTGAGCACCTTGCATGGCAGCCGCCTTTATTAGTGTGTGCGTGCGTGAATGCATGAATGTGCACAGTGATAAAGCGCTTTGGGGGCTGCTCAAGTAGTAAGAAAGTGTTACATAAGTGAATAATATCCCTGGTTTGACTCCAGTGGAGGGGGTTCTCTATGTGGAGTTTAAATGATTTCTCTGGTTTGCAGTTCCCCGCCACTGTAACGTGGAGCATCGATGCAGAAGCTGTACGGCAGTCATTCGCGGCAATGCATAGCATCCGCGTATCATTTGCATATGGAGTATGATGGCTTTTATGAAGTACCCATCATAAGACTCGATATCAACAAGTAGCTAAAGGTTAGTACTCCGTACTTGTATTCATCATTTAAAAAAGAGGCATCAGTGCTATCTTAGTTATAATGTACATATGATTGTTTATCTGGACAAACTTTTTATTTTCCAAGTAAGTTTTCTATAACATTCGTTAAAGCTGAACCTCTCCTCCTGTTGATGAAGCTCAGCTGCCTCCCACATGGTGCAGTCCGGTAAACTGCATGAAAAACACAAATCTCACTTGAATTCAACTCTATCAATTAACAAAAGATGCCCATCCTAAGAATAGACACATTATTCACTCTTGTTTTCTCTCGGAGCCTCTGTGTATTAGAGAATTGTGCGTCATGACTCATGGCTTGCAGCCCGTCGATAGCAGGTCCATAACTCCGAGAGCTGGTCTCTGACCCTGAAAACACCTCGCTCACATTTGACAGCACCGACCTTGGCTCACAGTTCAATATGACATATAGAACAAGATCCTAGGGTTGCCCTGAAATCCCTTCATGTCTTGGACTTATCAGATCCACTGACCTCATCTGACCTTGCGGACCTCTCTCCTCTCACGTCCGCCTCCTCCGTGGCCTTGAACCACGATCCCTTTTGGTCACAAGACCTGCAGGATTGGCAGACCACACTGTTGGATCTGGATTTAATACTTTCATTGAAATATATTTTCCCCTCTTGAATTCATTTCTGCTTGGCAGCTCCCTTGAATGTTTTTCTCTATTTCTTGCAAAGGCAAATTATTCCATTTGCGAGGTCACTTTGTAATAAAGTTCTTTCTTATTTGACATGCCTATACACAGGATGCCATATTTCTCCAGCCTCAAGGTGTATTTTTGATGATTTGGCAGAGCTGATTAGGTTCTGGTTAAGTCAAGACAAAAACACTTTAAAATTCCAGCAAATTTTAGGTAGCCAATGTGAAGCAATTAGAGTAATCCAGGTTCCCAGAGGTTTACCCAAAAGCTCTGTGCAGGTTGCTTTAAATCACACTTTGTTATATAGGTAAGCAAAACATTTTTTTTCTGTTGAGTGTTCTCATTTGGATACCATTCAGAGATTCCATCATGGATTTGCTTACACACTTGAAAGAAAACATATTTTTTTCCACATAAATTGGAAATCCTACACATTTTGGAAAGTGTCTGCAAAGATGGCAAAAATGGAGCCAAAATACAATGCATGTTCAGCTTGAAGGAAATTACCTGTGATTGCTTTCATTCATCTTCTACGCCTATTTTATCCAAGTTTGAGTCATCGGAAGATGAATCCAAGATCCTGGGCAGTTATCCAATCCATGACAGCAGGGGTTCATAATTTGAATAAGACTTTGTAGTACAGGAGTGTCACGTTTTATTTAAGAGGTCACATACAGCTCAATTTCATCTTGAGTGGGGCAGGCAGGTAAAAGTGTGCCATGTTAACCTTTAGATTTCAACCTTTAAGTTTTGGGGTTTTTTGGGTGCAGAGTATACATGATTAAAATGTATATATTTTCACAAAACCAAACAACTTTGCAGCAGAGAATTACTAAATCTCAACATGTAGCCAGTTGTTCTGATTCTGTCCGGTGCAAAGTTGAAATGTCCAAAAATCTTCTCCTATGGCTGTTTTGTATGTTTTGACAAACTCAAACTCAGCGTTGCTTTGAGCAATGAGGTAGCTATCTTTCATGGCAGCGTCACTGATATCTCAGCTCACATCTGTATTGTGTTGCATCCGCCACTCTCAGGAAATTCGTTTTTGTTTTTTCAAATCTATATTTCTTTTTGAAAAACTTTACAACTTACTTGGTGGTTTGCTGAGCCAGATTGGAGTCTCTTGCGGGCCCCTTTTAGCCCACAGGCCATATGTTTGACACCCCTGTTCTTGGGTAATGAGAGAAACTGTCTGCAAGTATTTGACTATCATGGTTTGGACATTCAGAGATCCCAGAAGGTTTCCTGCCGACACAGACACAAAATCATTCAGTCTGCCTTTAGGAAGCTTGCATAAGCACACGGAGAACATGCAAACTCTCTGCAGAAGGATCAAAGCCAGATGCATAATCCCAGATTGTGTATTTGACACAGCTACTGTATGTATTCATGCCACCTTGTATTTGTCTCATTTAGTTATAAATTAAATTATGAATGAATGAATAAATGAAACTTTATTTTGAACATACAAATATAAAGAAAAGAGAATTTTTTTTATTTCAATTAGTAAAACAAAAAAACTTGAACTGAACATTTAACTAAATTTTGTCACTGAATATTTCAATAACTTGTAAAGTTTTTTCAACTAAATATTTTACCAGATCCCAAGTTACGAGCTTGCTCAGCTTAATATTTAACTGAAGTTAAATGTCGGAGTCGCCACACTGAATATTTCACTAAGTGGTAAATGTAGACATTGCCGTCTTGTTCGGTTTTAATCTGCATTTTCAAGCAGAGGTCATGTTTCAGGCGCTTCGGCTCCAACTCAGCCGGTTAAACTTTAACTGTCAAGGAGTTACATTAACGTGGCCTAAATGAAAATGTGCTCTCTTTTTTTCCGGTGCTACAGCAGAAACACGGCTGGCTTTTCTGATCTCAACACAAACATCAGACAGCACTCTTTTCTTGACATCTGAGAAAATAAAATGAAAGCAATCCAAATTGAAAACACAGAGAAGCGACACCCGTTTTCACTGTCTTTGATTCTGATATGAACCTTTGGAGAGAATTACATTTTGACCTGCAAATAATACATCCCTGCTCTTAACAACATGCTGCTTTGAGATTAGTGGCTGCCTTGGGCCTTTCTAAGCAAGAGACTTTAATTAAAAAACACTTATGAGCAGTTTTTCCACTGGTGATTATTTTCAGTGGCAGCCAGGAGAACTAAGCTGCTTTAGTAACCACACTAGACTACATCATAAATATTCAGTACTGAGCGGGCTACATGTAGGATTGACGTCTTGAGTATGGACGACACAGACGATCAAAGCTCAAGCTGCTCTTTTGAATAAAAACCGAACAGACAATCCGTTGTTGTATGTCTCCAAACACAGTGTATCAATAAGTATTCCAAAGTTTTGTTAAATACTTTGTGTGGTGTTGATTTATAGATCCGCATGTGTTCCTTTTCTCAGCTTTCACATCAGTGTATGTTTCATCATTCTTGCTCTACCTTTGCCACATTATGGAAATGACTCAGGTTTGAATAATAATCAAATAATGTAGATTTAACAAATGTCACTGTGTATTCGAGGCTGCACAGGCATAATTGTAATTGTATGAGTAGGTGCAGCAGTAAAGCTTTTGCTTAGTGAAATGTTAGTGCTGTTTTTAATGTGGCTGCACAGATGGTGCCTCAGAGTCTGAATATTTATGCTCCGTCAGTGTCCGTCAGCTCGGGCCAGAATTTCCGAGAGCAGACCAGGTCACGCTGGTCTCTCCCAATGGAAAACAAAGAAAACACTAATGCAAGTAAACACAACACTCCCACGCAACACTTATCTTTATCAACTAGCTCCAAAAAAGACTCAGAAAGTCAGTCTGTGTGTAACAATTAGGCTGTGGGAGAGAGAAGAGAGAGAGAGAGAGAGAGAGAGAGAGAGAGAGAAGCAGCACACAGCTCTCAGCTCTGTCAAATATGAGGAGTTACATAATCCTGACAGCAGTACAAAGGTGAGGTACAGGGACTCGTGCACTTAAAGGAGTGAAGGCCAGCTTACTCTTTTATTGGACTTCGGTACAACTAAAACTTGGCTGTGTGTGTTGGTCTCTGCTGTGATTGAAGGGACGGAAACTGCCTGTTGGTGACCTTTCATCACAAAGAAAACAGGAAAACTGAGGTTTTTGGGACAAGACCTCAATTTGTCTCAATTTCCACTAAAGAGTGAAAATAATAGGTTAGAAAGCTCATTGCAAAGGAAGTTATTTAATAAAATTTTCATTTGAATTCCGTGGGAGTTCATTTTCTCTTCTAAAACAATGCAAGCTCATGATGAATTCATTCAACAAACGGAAGTCAAAAGGACAGATTTTGTTTGTGCCAAGCATAAATAGTGACGTCACTTTTTAAGCCCTGTCGGCTTTTCCTGTCATTGTGAAGCAGAATTCATGAAGCGTTGGATCGTTCACCAAAATCCTGTAAAAGTTTTTCGTTTTTACGTATGTCTGTTTACTCACTATTCTTAATGTTTCTAACGTATCGTTCTTTGCATGTACGTGTGTTTGTGTGTGTGTGTAGTTTAATTACAAAAAACAACCAACACTGCCAAATCATGATATGGCACGCTAACTCCATTACATTCAGCATTTCTTCTATTTCCTTATAAATGGACATTGTTTTCAAAACCATGCCATGTAAACACAAAACTTTTCTGAACTGAAAATGCAAAAACAAGTCATTTTCACTTGAAACGCTGGAGCACAAAGTGCTTTACATAATTTTAGAACGTGCAAACTTCCATCACAGATGTCACTTTTGGAAATAACATTTGTTATATTTGTTATAGTATATATATATATAAGGGGATTGAAGGAGATCTATAGACAGACATGTCTCTCTAGAAACCCTCACATCTGTAGGATCTGTTGCACTTATTTCTTTGAACTAAATAACATACAGTACATATGCACTTCCATCCAGAAAAGGTTTTTTCTTCCATGAAATTGAAATCAGAGCACAAATATAGCAACACTTTTGTGTCTGTGCAGTTTGTTTTTATTGTATATGTAAAGCCTTTATAATAATGTAATAAATAATGTTTTTTCTACCTGCAGTGATTCAATTCTTTCGTGAGCTTCGAGGGCAATCCACAGGGAGCGGAGGTCTTCAGGTCCTCTGGAAGGATCTGATGTGACTGTAACTTTAAATTAGCTGTACATCAGCTGCCAAAATAACTCCATAAAGCTGATATCAAATGCGTCTCCTTGCATGACCTCTGGCCAGGTGCGCTGCCAACAGGGTAACCCAACTTTCTAAAAACAAAGAATTAAATTCATGAGAAATGGGGAATGAGATCCTTTGATGATGTGAATCCAATAAATATGAATCTCATCAAAAGTCTGGCTCCGAGGGTGTCTCGACAGTGCCAATAGCCTCATGTTAAGTTTTTTTTTTCTTACTCTCAAAACTCTGAAAAGAAACACCATTAAAATGCTTATCAAGATTTACCAAATTAATTTCAGTGCCTGTCCAAGTGTTGAGCTCGACAGTGACAAGCTCTGTGAATCTGAAGAGAAACCGGGAAAACAGTTCTGTCCAGCACTGTCGTGGATCTCCGGTCCCCAGCACAGGAAGCACACAAAATTTTATTAGTTTTTGTTGCACAGTCAATCAGATCAGGGACTTGAAACCATGCTCAGACTCAGACTGTATTCTTCTTCTTCTTTTTTTCTTTTTCTTTTTTACATTGCTGGTAATAATACAAAACCCACAAGTGTCCGTCCTAACACTGGATTCAGTTTTTATGAAGCACTCTTGGCAACCTGCCAATTTACAATAGAAGATCTTGTTTGCTTTTATATTATCTGAATGAAGATATTGATATCTTTCCAACAAAAATCTGCTTTATAAACCTTAAGCCTGTTTACGTCTTGCAACTTTAGAGATGGCTTTTGATTCTGACACATGCTCTCATGCTATTTGCTTCTTTTTTTAGCCATGGCTACTAAAAACCAAGCACAATTTTTTTTAATACTTTTTGTAACAAATGCTGTATATAAATGCTCTGAAAAATAAAATAATTGATTGGCTTATTTACAGATTCCACCATTGAATCAAACCTGCCTCTGGGTTAAGGTTCCACCATAGGCAGGTCTCATTCACAAGTACAGACAGACATTTAAGCAAACACACACTTTTGTGCAAATTTGATGTCAACAATGAATCAACACAAGGACACATGCATAGTGAAAACATGCATGGAAAATGCAACCACGGCCATAGAAAATTGTTCCTCCGAAAGTGCACTTGGACATGGACAATAACAACAATGGCAGTCTTCAGAGAGTCATGACTCCCACCCCCACTGACTTGGTAGTTTCACAGTTGAGAGTCATCTGTAATAGCAATCAACTTTATTGTTTGTCCATACATGTCTGTGTGCTCGCTATTATCTGTGTTTACAGTATATTATTCCTTGCACACTTGTGTTTAAAAAAACTAAAACAACACAGCACCCATGAGTGGGCCAACATGAAACTACATTGCAATACTTCTCTGACACAAAAATGAAGCATTTTCATTTTCACCATTGTCATGTAAACGGGGCCCAAAAGTTACATGTAGTTGCGTGTTACTTCTTTAAAGAGCAATGGAGTGACGAATCAGTTACTGGAGGTGTTAAATAACTACTTGCCTTACTTTTCATACCAATCTTGCTTTCCCTTCATTGGCTCCTTGTCCTCAAAATACATTTGTTGGATGAATTTTCATTGTTGTCTTCGTTCAGATTGTTGATTTTGCATTTGAAGTGCATTACAAATCAAATGTAAAACTACGTTTGATCTGCTGAACCTCGCAATGTGCAGGACTGTTAGACAGTAGCTGAAAGACCCACTGAAACCTCCACATCACTGTAACTACATTACCGACTGTGAAGAAAGCGGTTACACGCCACTGCCAGATGTAGTGGCATCACTTTAACGCATCACCGTACGTGCAAATAGCTGAGCGCTTAATAAACGTCGCCAAATCAAACCAAGAGACGGCTGCTGTTATGCCGTGATGGATTTTCTCTGCATCGGCCCACACAGTGACACAATCCACGTTTCTCCAACACAACAGACACACAGGGAAACACAGTCTCCCTGAGACGTCCAGCTGCTCCACTGTTGCTTGAGTTGATTTCAGACGTGCATGCAGCAAATTAACAAAGGCCACATATGAGGGAAGCTTTTTCTCGCCGCCACCCAATGTTTCTTTAGGCTTTCATTGATGGAATGGCTATCTTGACAACTTGATGTGCCACTAGCAATTCTCTTAAATTGTCTTTTTGGAAAATAGCCCAAGCCTCAAGCTCAGTGATGCCCGAACTACATTAAAACTGGGCTTTAACCCTTTGGCAGGGTTTCAGGTTATGCAATAGCTAATCATTGTGAGTGCTTAAGAGTTTATTAGGATGCTTCCATGCTTGAAACAACATGACATGGCCATGCTGATGAGCACAACCAGTTCACCAGCCTCTGTGTCTGTGAGGTTTCATGGTAAATATGGTTAATAACAAACTCATCCCATCAGAATACATTTATAAATACTTACACAACATCTAAATAGTACTTCTGTAAATTGGGTCCTTAGGACCACCCAGTGGTTTAAAGGGGACATTTGTGTTACATCCAGAAAGAGGTCAGACACTGTAACAAAGTTCTGGTTTAAATTTCAAAGTGACTCCACTCTGTACAATTGACATTTAATACTAAGGTGTGTGAGGGAGGAAATGACTGTAGATGGATGGAGGAGTTCAAAGACGGGCAAGAATCATTTTAATTTGGACTCTGTCAAGATAGGATCTCAGTTGAGGAAAAGTGGCTGTGTGCAAGCGTGAGCAGTGTGAAGTCTAATGACTTGCAGCAGCAAATCAATTAACAGAGCAGATAAATGTATATCTGCTTATATCTTATATCTTGTCCTTGTATTACCAAAATTGAAACAAAATGAAGATCAATACTGAAATTGGTGGCAATTCTCAATTGCAAGGGTACATTCATGTTGCTCAACATTCACCATACACAAGCAATAATCATCCAACAGTTATGCCAGGTAATTGTTGATTATGTAAATACAGGTTTCAATTTTAAACAGGTAAGAAAAGCTGTAAGACCAGACTGACATGTTGAAGTCTAATTTTTTAGAACTTTCTGATTCTCATGCAAATCTCTCATTTGCATGAGTGTGCAGTATTCAGTAGCCTATGTGTTGCATGACTGAATCTATAATGGAGTTGGCAATGTTTTGTAAACGATGTCCAGCAGAAATGCTGTAGTCGATGTGGTTTTCATGTTGGCCAGCAGTAGGTGCTGTTGTTGGTTTTTGTAATGAAACCACGCACATTTGTGCAGAGAACGATACTTATAACATTAAAATTGGTGAGTCTGCAGACATTCATATGAACAGATGATCAAGTTGGATTGTTATTACAGGTGACACTCAACTACAAAACTTCCAGGTTCCAAGAGAATATGGACTGAGAGTCTGGGAGTGTTTCAGAAATGCTTTTTTTTTGCCATTTACACAGAGACAGAGTCAGGGCAGTTTTAAAAGGAGCCATTCTCAAAAGGCTCTGTTTTCAATGTTTTGAGTTACACCTTTGTTATAAAAGTTGTTGTAGCAGTTTGATTATATAAGGACAGATATTATCTATTCTGCAAATGATCCAAACCTTTTCATCTTTCATTCAAGTTTTTGTCATATTTTGTTGGATTTTTGAGTGGGGCAAGGTAAATAAAATAGTCCGAAGAGCGAATCCAAACATCTGCAAGTTTCATTCTCAGGCTTGTAAAAAAATACTATTTTGCAAGCGTGCTAAGTTTTGAAGCAGAGAGGGCAAACAATTTGTGAACTGAGCCAGATCTCATTTCGCACTGAAGGGACCTTTTTGAAAACATGCTGTATATCAGCCCACTGGGTTACCTATCTGAGGAAAACAAGAGGAGTTGAATTGTTCTTTTGCTTCCAGTGCTTAACGATGGGGCTGCATTGCTCACTTCACAGGTCTGAAAGTCCTCTGATAACATATTTCATTCAGCAACAATATGCTGTCTGAATTCATGAGCTAGACTTATCTCATAGTTGGTTGCTTATCTATTGCGTTGTCATTTTACGGGTTCCGACCTGAAGGAATTACCATACATTTATGTTTTCTTTTCTTTTCTTTTCTTTAAAAGCAAAACAATCCCTGTTGTTCTGATTTGAGCTATATGGTTTTTTTTTGTTTTGTTTTTACTCACAGACAAAAACAGGTTCCTCCAATGGTGTAATCTTCTCAGGTGTTAAAGCTAAAATATCATTACATTTAATGAGTTTTTGGCCATTGCAAGCGTAATGACTGCACTGGATGAGAGTATATGAACATCTAATGAGAGGCAATCAAAGTTTCCAAGCTGCGCCGGCATTTTCTGTTTCTCTGATTTTAACTCATAGCTCTTTTTGCTTGACCATTTTCTGTTTAGTGTTTTTTCCTTTTCAGCAAAGCTCTTTGCTGGAAGAGTGTGCTATTTGCTCGAGAAAAATTTTTTTTTTCCTTCTTTGGCATGAGTAATATTGCTTGAAACGAAAGACCCTGTGAAGGCCTTAATTAATGTGAAGATTTACCAACCGTCAATATATCTTGCTCTGTATGAAAGCGATTGACAGATTTTGACTCATCTTCACAGTTTTACAGCTGAGAAACACAATTCCCCATTTCTCTCTTTTGACACATGATATCTGAGATCAAATACAGCGCAGAGGAATGTGACGAGCTTGGAGGTCGGATGGATGACAACTGCACAGACTTTGCCCACGCAAGTCTGATATCTCGAAACATAAAGAGTACTTTCAAATCCAACACCATAGCAACACTTCTGCTTCTGCTTACCTGTTCTACCCACACATGACTCAGTCTCTGTAATCCAAAACAGTAATCCTTCCTGTGATGCTAATATGAAAACACTCAGTGATGCTCCAGAATCGTCAAAGAGCTCATAATGCGCTGAATGAAAATGGATTTTACAAATGGAAAAAAGAAAAGAAGAAAGGTGCGCTTTCCTCATGCTTGTTTTATTCAGTGTTTGATGTCACCGATGTAGCGACTCCAGACCTATTTATTTTCATAAATGAAACGACAGATGGAAAAATCAGATTGAAACTGAACAAATGGATTTCGATAAATTAAAAATGAAGAACACTAAAAGGTGATTGTAAACACGTCAAAAGAGTAATGTGTATTTTAATTGTATTTCTAACGACAAAGAATACACTACAGTATATTGCCAAAACTATTTGCTACGCTATCAGAATCCTTGAATTCAGGTGTTCCGATCATTTCCATGGCCACAGGTGGATAAAATTAGGCGTCTCGTCAGGCAGACTATTTCTATAAACATGACTGAAAGAATGAGTTGCTCTCAGGAGCTCTGTGAAGTCCAGCATGGTGCAGCAATTGGATGCCACCTCCAGCTGGGAAAGAAATTTCCTCACAATTAACTGTTAGTAGTACGAGAACAAAGTGGAAGCGATCAGGAATAACAGCAACTCGGCCACAAAAGGGTCGGCCACAAAAAAAATAACAACCTCACAGAGCGGGTTTAGCAAATGCTGAGGCAAATAGTGCAGTGCATAGAGTCAATAGCTGCAGACCTCCAAACATCATGTGACCTTCAGATTAGCATGCGTAGAGAGCTTCATGGAGGGTTTTCATGGCCGAGCAGCTAGATTCAGGCTGCACATCACCAAGTGCAATGCAAACCGTTGGATGCAGTGGTGTAAAGCACACAGCCACTGGACTAGAACAGTGGAGACATGTTCCCTATATGACAATCTCATGGACAAGTCCGGGTTTGGCATTGGCCAGGAAAACAGTTCTTTACTGATTACATTGTACCAAGTGTAAAGTTTGGTGGTGTGTGTTTGTTGTTGGGGAGTTGGGCTCTAACCCTTAGTTCCAGTCAAAGTAACTTTGAAAGCTTCAGCATACCAAAACATTTTGGAAAATGTCATGTTCTTAACTTTGTGAGAACAGTTTGGAGGTTGTCCTTTCCTGTTCCAGCATGACTGAGCACCAGTGCACAAAGCAAGGTCCATAAAGACATGGATGAGCCAGTCCTGACCTCAACCAACAAGTTTGCAATGAATTAGAGCAGAGACTGTGAGCCAGACCTTCTCCTCCCATATTAGTGTCTGACCTCACAAATGCCCTTCTGGAAGAGTGGTCAAAAACTCCCATAAACACACTCCTAAACCTTGTGGAAAGCCTTCCAAGAAGAGTTGAAGCTGTTATAACTGCAAAGGGTGCTCTAACATCATATTAAATCCTAAGGTTTGAGAATGGCATAGCACTCAAGTTAATATGCATGTGAAGGCAGGTGAGTGAATACTATTGGCAATATAGTGTATTTGTTAATCTGCGTATTTTGTCCAATTTTATCAGAGGGTAGACAGGAAAGGTTAATATGCATAGGCTGTAAAATAAATGCAAAAAATAGGAATGATAATAATTACAATAAACCTCCTTGTTGATCTCCCTTAAGGTTGTGCTAACTCTTGTGTCTTGAGACATGATTATTCATAACTATGGCTCCATCATTAGAAATCTCAGATTAATTGCGGAAGTGCTGCAGGGCCTGAACTCACTTTCAGAGGGAACATTTTTCTAGCTCCTTTGGAATGAATTGCTGCAAAAATTAGGATTTTTTTTGCCATGAATAAATGTAAAGCCATTTTCTTGGAGGTATTCAGAAAAGACTTTGAATGTAGTGTCCTGAGAAAATGCACAGAGCCCTGGCTGTAATTGCACTGGAGGTTGTCAATACTGATTATGACACAGAAAAGACACGAAGTCTTTTCCGTGTCAGTAACGCGTCAGTTAAGGCGTGGTAAAATTATTATTCAGCCCATGAAAAACCATAACAGCCAGTTTCAGTTATCCACCTTCCTCATATTACCCCAAGCAATTATTTTCAATCGTAATATATATAAAAAAAAAATAATAATTCCATGACACAACTGCATTAACACAAAAATCTAGCTTTGGATGCAAATGGAGGTAAACATGAAACCTCTAGTAAAAAATATAAGCAGCTTTAAAAGTGTGTTTTTTTTCTTCTTTTAATCTTTTGCACATCACAGATGTTTCTGTCAGAAGGTGTGCTTTGTTGCAACGCTTTTATGTTTTTGGCACACCACATTGCTGAACGTCTGATCTCCATATGATAGCGACAGGTTCTAACTTCCAAAGCTGAAATATGGATAGATATCATATTGTGTGATGGCCTTTTATGTTGTTTTCTCAATATAGACATCAAAACTGTTAAACAGCTGGTTTGGACCCCGATGTAACAAGTCCTAATGAGTCACTTTCCAGCTCTCTCGAGATCTCTGAGTGAATCTATACCGTAGGATCTGAATTTGTTAAAACTACATTTGCACCTGCGTCAAAGAAAGCTATAATTAGAATCAAGAGCAGACCTGGAAAAAACTATGAAGGTCCTCCTTTTGTATGTTGGTCAGTGTTACTGCATTGTAATGTTTTGCCTAATCTGAGATTGGGGAGGAGAACCACAACCTGGGGAAGCTCTAAGAAAAAAGGTTGGGAACTGCTGCCCAAATAAATCAATATCTATCTGGTCCTCCTATGTGGTCAAACAGCATCGACTGGGCTTTGAAATAATATTCCACTTGAATGTATTTGTGTGATGTTACATCCTGAGCTCATGTAGGCTTGAAAATTGCCTTTCAGCTTGAACTCCTGTCTTCCATAATCCTCTGTGAAGGTGATGGGGAAAAAAGCAAAACAGAAAAATCCATATGTGTAACATGTATGGCTCAAAAACCTGAAAAAAATGGCACAGTTTGAGATGTCATGCTCCTCCCTTCAGTTACAAGAAAATATATTTTGTATGTCCCTTATCGCATTTTGGTTAAAATAAAGCTCAGAAAGGATTTTGGAGGGCAACTTGCACAAATGTGAAAGAAATATTCCAACAAACAGTATTCGTAGCAACATGTGACACACATTAGATTAGAATAGAGCCATCGCAATGTCCTACAGGCATTACATAATCCTTGCAACACTTAATTGACAGAGATACACCATGGTAAGTAAATGTTCTCCATGCAAGGATTTTGATTTATCAGCACATGATGTGTGGGGAGCGATCATAGTTATTTATCCGAGAGTGAGGGGCTTATTGCTTCATTCCTCTGACACGCTTTGAGGGTTATTGGTTAAAGTGATTCTTACTTTTTGGAAAACTGTGAGTAACCATTATCGCCCAAAGTGGAATCTTAACCCATTCCATTTAAGTTTATTTCATATACTGTGGCAGTCTTCATTTGAATAATTTAATAACAAAAATGCCTTTCAGTGGAAAGTAAATGAGAATGTGAGAGTGATACTACCAAGGGGCAGATAAGAACAGCCGCAGTCAAACACAATGTTCCTGTTCAGTGAGCACATTAAACTGGCAGATTTTTGCCGTGTGCCTGACGAGCTTTGGACACTGGATACACTCGAGGAAACACAGCCTTGAACGTCGGCGCCATCGCTGAGTCTTTTCAAAACAGACCGTAAACTCCAGCAAACGGCACAGAGACCGGCAGAGGGGCACACACATCCCTAACCTCACCGGCCACGTTCCTCTGACCCCTTCACAAACCCCTCGCATTCGTACACACCATGCCTTTTGTAAATGATGATAGGCAGTGTACTCGCACTCCCAACAGCTCATGCCATGTTATTAATTCAGCAGAGAGCTATAGGAAAATTAACATTCAGGCGGGTGAGAAGCTTTATTTGTTGCATAAAAGCTGATACCTCAAGGAAAACATGGGAGTCTAGTCAAGAAAATTGTGGTTGGACGTGTGCCAGCGAGCAACTTTCGACTTTTGTCTTATGCTGTTTTCATTTGTATTCATATACAAATGAAAACAGCTTTGTGAACCTTCCAATCTTAGTATATAACCCTTGTTTTTCAAATGCAAATGGGGCAGAAAATAGGTAGAAAAGTGAAAAATCTTCTGTGGCAGAGAACAAAAGTCTCAATTGCCAAAGCTTTTAAGTGGTGGAAAACTAAATGATAGCAAGAGTATATTAACATGTCTTATATAGTGTTCATAGAACTTTTCAATTGCACAGCAACAGAGACAGCTGTTTTAACAACGGTGCTAAAAGTAACTTTTGAAAATTGTTCCGACTTCAATAAAACACAGTACTAAACATAGTCATATTAAATGTGACAACTGTTCTGTGTAGCTGACATTTAATTCATTTAAATGTCAGCTTTTCATGTACTCTGTGTTCAACCACTGTGTCATGAAGATCAGTAGGATGTATCGGGACAGATGTATGACTGAGTCACAAACCTCAAGAAATAATGAGAAAACAAAGATCTTTTTTTGTTCAAACTGCAAAATGTTGTGAATCATTTATAACACTTTTCATTCTGGATGTCAGGAAAAAAAAAGAAAGAAAAGAAAAAAAATGCCAAAAACAACAAACTCCAGACATTATTACTCATTTAGAAAGCAAAAAGCAGCCTTAAGGTTTGTAGAATAAATGTACCCATATTCAGAAATGTGGCCACAAATGTCTCAAGCCGACAATTACTGATTTAATCAGTTAGGTAACAGCGTCATCAAAAATTTAACGTGTGCTATAAATAATTTCTGCGACGTCCAATTACTCAGCTCAAAGAAATAATTCATTTACAAATGGTCAACACCCCAGTTGTATTAACTTACACAAAGTTCTAGTTGAAATTCAGAGCTCATAGTTCAACATATTGTGGGAGCAAAGACCAGCGATGGGAGGGAGAAGTAATTTACTGCTGTTCTCCATTTTTCCCCGTGACCTTTTCTCAGGTGTGTGCGATGTATCTGCGCGGCTCCTGCTGTTCCAAATAATGCCGAGGCAGAATCAGAGCCCCGTCACCAACCCTGCACTCAGTCTTCACCAAATGCCACCCAGTCATCAAGCACAAGGGCCCAGATTGATGGATGAATTTAGGGTGCTCCGCCTACAAAGACATTGCCATGTCACTGTAAAATATTGTGCCCATTACGTCTCGTGAAAAATAATGCATAGCGGTCTTGTGTATTCATCAGACGAGAAGCCGGTAGCGGCTGAATGTTAAGATTGATATTGCCATTGCAATCGGCGCGGTGGGCAAAATGTAAAGGGTTGGTATTTCCAAACGAGGATCTTCATTTCAAATTAGCATAAATGTCATATGTTGAAGAAGTAAGGCCAGTTCTGTTCATTTTTCTTTTGCCCTTTTTCAGTCAAGTCCTGACACTATTTTCAACGTGTGTGAACACTCGTCACAATGGTGATGAATCACACAAAGTGGCACAGCCACACTCAAACACCCAGATCAGTGAGGGGGAAAAAGCAACAGACTCTTTAAAAAAAGAAAAAAGAAAATAAAAAATTTAAGAATTCTTCCACCTTTAGGAATATTAGATGAGGACTTCTCATGACCAACATCTTTTTGATTAAAAGCTTTGTTTTACTCTTCTCAGTTTGTAGACAGGCGACACACAACCGATAGATTACTGAAAAATGGAGAACTGTGTCAAGGCCAACGTGCACAGGGGAGAAAAAATACGAAAAATGAAAAGCAGACGTTCACACTGAAGGCACGAATGTTGTTTAATTCATCGATTGTTGTGAGGAAGAGCTCATGCTGGCTGTGTCCCTGAACTGCAAATGCATGTGTACTCACAAATGGGATTACTTTATCACATCAAGTATTCAAATACTAACAGTAATGCATGGGCAACTCTCAGCTCACTAAAATATGCATGTCATGTATGTTTTCATCTAATATGAAATACCACCCCCGTCTCCACCAGAACAGAGAGATCTCACAACCAGCACTATCTGGTGGGATGTAAATCCCCAACCCGTATAATTCAGCATTCTGTTCATTTGTGTGTGTTAAGTGAATTAATCAGAGGAAATTATCCTTTCTAATGTCAGATAGCTTTGCTCCTCTCTGCATTTTACTGCTCCTCATTTCCTACATCTTCTGGGATTTGGAAAAAAAAAAAGAAGGAAAAAGATCTCTGCACGTTCAATTAAGGACCAAGTCATTAAATATGTAGTCACCTTTGTGCTGCTCCAGAGTGAGGTACTTTGGATTCTGTGTTTCTGTGCACGCAAATCAAAGCGCCACAGCTTCTAAAAGAATGTTTACAGTAACACACAAAAAAAGATGATTAGCCTTTGGGATATTTGACCTTATGCATAGAAAATGGAGACTAATTAGAACATAACAGTTACAACTGAATCAAAAAGAAAGCAGAATGATTAACTTGCAGCTTTGTTCGGCCCCAGAGGAAACTGCGCTTTCGCAGCGTAACTTTGAAGAAAATACAGAAGGTTTATTCGGGGCACATCAAAAGATGGTTTACAAAGTGCAGAGTCTTGAGGAAATCAGTAAGTCTCTGATATGAATATGACATGGATATGCAAACGCAACTAAATAAAACTGACAAAAATGGACAGAAAACCATAGAATATTGTAACAACCGTCATTATCTGAACACAGAGACTGCGTGTCTTTTTAACTGGCAGGTTTGACTAAAGCAATCCTTTTATTATGGTCCACAAAGAATACAATTCATCTTTTGCAATTACTCCCAAATTCAATGAAAACAAAGAGTAAAGAGTAAGCTCACATCACACCTGTTTTTTTTAAGTATCTACTAGAGTAGTGACTGTTTGTACTTTTTATTTCACAAATATGTGGTGCCAGTTACTGACATTCAGACATCTTTCATGTTGCTGTCAGTAAGATAGTAGTAGAGCTGCTCATCCACTTGTAGCTTTAGATAATGTTCATGCTGAGATGGCAGCTCTCCATCAGATTTCATGTACATCTGCGAAACTCTTCAATGAAACTGCAATCACTAGAAACTGCATCTCTAATTCATGATCGTAACCAAATCCTCAAGCAAGTCGGATTTACAATTACCAACTCAGATAAAGACACTATACAAGTGGCAATTACTTAAAGTTGAGGTTTCTATTTGTGATCCAGATCTCGTGCTCAGATGAAAGATTATGTGTTTGTGCCATTTAATAACCGAAAACTGATCTGCAATCATTTCACTGAGTGAGACAACAACTCTGTCTTCACATACAAATAGATTTATGTGCAATAACTCCACTTAAACTTTAGTAACCATAACTGCAGTAATGAAATACTGTAGTATTAAACTAGTATTGCTATATATCCATATATCCAACACTGTCAGCTAAATGTTACCCACTTAGATAAAGACATATTGATGCCATGCTTCAACTGCATGACTCTAAGTCTTGACAATTCTGAACGTGAAACTGACATGCCCTCCTGTCACGGAACAGTGAGAATATTACATGATTTAGCATGATACCTTTCTGGGCTCTGCTCATTAGAATATGAATGTAGTGAACGCCTGATGAGTGAATCAACCATTTAACATAATTAATGGGGACGCTCCATGCATGTGGCTCAAATTTTCAACAAAAAAGTGTGATATTTACCCATCAGGTCCTTTTCAGCTGAATGTTTTTCTCTGACCAGTGACTTTTAGTCTTTACTGATGGGAACCTCTGGAGAATGTGAAACAATGCACACATTCCTGTGAGCGATGTTTGTGTTCTAACTGCAGATGTTGTGTAAAAGATACAACTTCTATTCCAGGAGGCCCTGGGTGTTTTGGTAACAATGAAATTTGAAGGTGTGAGGTGATTTCTCCATGGGCCTTCTCGAAAAACTAATGGATGCCATTTGAGTCCGGTTCCTGAGGCATTGAGGAAAAAATAACTCCTCTCTCGTTACCATCTGTGAATGCGCGACGTACTGTTTATACGCTCCTGCAATCTTTCAGTCGTCCTTCAGAATAAGTAAAACATGCTCTATTATTTCAGCTGGGCTGGCTTTGGAGCGAATTGAAAGTTTACCTTGATTTTTATCTTCTTGTCTCTTCTGTTTTAAAGTAAGCAAGTTCCGATTGCGTTGCAGTCTGCATCAAATGATTATACATTTAATTACATTGCTGTATATATCATGCTTTTGAATATCAATATGAATTGTTTGGAATGTTAAATTTCTCAGCAAGGCTCTGATGAATGCCTTCTGGCTATTCTGATCTAATGAGGTGCTGCATCACAGGCCGGGCAGATAATCAGTGGCGCGAATTAGCAAAGTTATTTGAATTAATCAGGTGATACATTTGTGTGAAAATTTAAACAACACTAAAGGACACGCCACTTATGTTTAATTTCGACGCACGTGTCAAGAGCCAGTTGAAACTGATTAATGTTAATGAACTCATCAACTAAATACATTCAACTATTTAAAGCCGTCTCCCCCAAAGCCATCAATATCTCCTGACTTTAAAGGACACTAATCCCATCTTGCATTAACTATAATAATCTTTTTTTTTTTTCTTTTTTAAATAAAATCTCACTTTCAGCCGGCTCTGCAAACATGCATAGACACAAGCAGAGCAGGCTGAGACCTAATGAAGGTCATTAGTGATGATTAATGGTCACAAACACAAGATTGAGGACCAAATACTGCAGCTTAATGTGTGAGAACAAAGAAAATGTGAAGCACTTAATATGTTAAGTACCCCTGAGATGAGAGCAGTTTGTTAAAAGTAAGACTTCTTTGCGGTTAATTATTCACGTATTCTTGCTCAAAAGAAAAAGAAAGAGAAAGAGAAAGATAGATCGGTGATGTAATCTCACATCTCTGAATAAAAACAGATCAGTTTAATGCAAAACAGCCTAACAAGAGTGTTTTTGAGTGTAACTTGCAAACAAGGACAAGCAAAGTACACATGCACTGCTGACCTGAATGCTAAGGAATCTGAAGGGTTACCTTGTGACTTTCAGCCAGAGGGTGAGGTTTCACTTGCAACATGATGGAAATATTAATACTGCAGTGTTTCCTCCTTCACACCTGTGTGAGCATTTTATCTGCGTTTCTGCTCAGTATGGTTATGTCACCCGATGGAGACTGTAATGAAATGTGAACGTTTACGTCCGCTGTCAGTAAAGGGTTACCGTAATTGAATGTGTTGAAATATTTGATTTTATATTTTTACATGCTTCAACAGTGGTATGGCAACAATAGGATCTAACTGGCACCACCAAACTGCTCCAGGAACACAAAAAAAAGTATACTTATATATTATAGTATAATAATATACTATGGATGTGTGAGTATTGCTTTGAATCTACATTGTTCACCCAGGTTTCATAAATGATGAACGATGCCAGCAAGATTATCTCAGGGTAGATAATTGAGTTGTTCCAGGCCCATTCTCCAGAGGTAATCTTTTAACTATACAGTTAAAAATGGACCATTTTCAGTTCATAATGTACATCATATAAATATTTTATAGCTCCAAGACATATATTTAAGTCTGACTATTGAAACTGTAATATACAACACATTAATTTTGAAATATAACATTTCTTGACAGTAATGAGGATGACCCTTTGTTTCACAGGTTTAAATTAACATTATAATTTAGCAGTGAGAACCTTTTCATAAGGGGAGAGTCAGTCGAGCACAGGAAAATTATACTTTTGAGTATATTTGTTTTTTCATAGGAAGTCTGTTCATCCATACATCATCTGTACTGGCTTGTCCAGCTATAGGGCTTTTTTTTTTTTTTTTTATGCAAAAACAATGCATTTTCACTTAAATAAGTCCATAGGAGGTGTCAAATCACAAGCCTTGATGTTGGTCAATGACCCACTCCACCAACTGAGACACTGACACCTCGGTTTAGATAGCCCTTCATGTCTTAGGATTGTTGGAGGATACCCCATGAAACCTGCTTGCGCAGAGGGAAAAAGCCAAACTCCACACAAAGAATAACAAAAAAAAATTATTAATCTGGATAAATAAGAATATATGACAGTTTTCTTTCTTGAAAAACAACAAGTATCTGGGTGTGAATCAGTTCAAATTAGCAGGTTATGAAGGTGTGAACCTTCACACAAAGATGATCCTCCAGCTATAATAATAACTTAAAAAGAAAAGAAATATTTACTACAGATGAACACCCACAAAACTAACATGCTTCAGTCACCGAGGACGAATGTTGTTATGATGCATTTTGCACCAAGTTTTTAATGTCATATCTGCTTTTGTGTGATATGATTTAAGGAGCGCTGAGTAATTTAACAGCTTGGGAACATAAAGCCAAAACCTTCGCAGACTGAAATAAGTTCTAATTCCATGTGTGCCTTCCTGGAACACAGTGAGAAGCTGCGAGGAGACCGAGTGGGAGGTGTCTTTAATGTGTCTCTGATTCCTGCTCTGCTTTCCTTTCCAAACCCTTTGGATCTTATTTCTGTCAGTCACAACCCATTCAAGCTGAGAGACAAACTATAGGAAACGGCGCCTTTGACGGGGGCAGCGTTTCCCAATCCTGGTCCTCGGGGAACCCTGCCCTGCAGGTTTCACGTCTCCCTGCTCCGGTGCACTTAGTTCAAGTGAACGGCTCATTATTGAACTCAGCAGAAGCCTGACACTAACTAATTCATTGGAATCTGGAGATATCCAGGACCTGCAGGGAAGGGACATTGAATGTCAGGAGTGGGAAATGTTGTACTGGGGTTATGTGAATGGCTTTACATTAGAAATAATGTAGATGTTTTGCTTTGCTAAGCAGTTGATTTTCGTATCGGTATCTATTATTTGGAAGTTGCAAAAAAGAAAAGAAGAAATTGAATCAAAGAGAGTTCAACCATGAGGTTGCTGGCAGAAAATTGTTTCTGTTCTTGATTTTGAATTTTTTTTTTAGTCCAGAAACTCTGGTTGGTAAAGTAATCCTTAATTATTATTGGACATTTCCAATCCTCTCGATATTGGCCAACTTATACAAAGCTTCCAAATTGGCTTTTCTACAGTAATTTAACTGCAAAGTCTTATTAAATAAAGTCATTGAGAATTCACAAAGTCAAAAGTGAGACCATTTGGTGGTCTCCTAAAAAAAAAAAAAAAAAAAAAAATCACAGGCTGTCTGTCACTTTCTCTGAGTATGTTGTTCTTTCTCTCTTGATGTTTTGTCTTGGCCTTTGTGTTGAAAACACTTAATGGAGAGAAGCTAGGTTGTTAATCCCATGTGGCAAGAGTGCAACTTCAAAATGTCATGGTAAGGTCTCTTTGGAGCTCTATCTGTAATACAGCACAGCACTCTAGTGGCCACCAGGGTAATAAATGTGTGTGCGAGTGTGTGTTTGTATGTCATTGTAGGCCCGTCTTTGAGAGACATTTGAGGTCATTGAGAGACATTTGAGCGGGTCAACACTTTGAGATCAACCTTCAAAACTCTGATTTCTCATCAAGGTGGGGATACAGCCCAGCGATTGTGTAGGAGTCATGAGCACGAGGCTAAGGACTGTATTATTTCAAATTGTGTGTGTGTGTATGTGTTAGTACGTGTGTGTTAGTACATGTGTACGTGCATGTGTGTGAGCGTGAGTGTGTAAAGGAGTACGTAAAACCTGTAAACGTAGTGAAAAATTTGTTCCGAAATACAGAGTATTCTTACCAGAAACTACTCACTATTGATAAAGTATTACTTACTCTGCAGCAACTTATGATGGAAAAATAGATTACATAGCATAAGTTATACCAACATATGGGCAAAATTACGTTGAAAAAATGCATGCAGCAAAAAATACTGCTTATTTCCAGTGAGTGTGAGTATTTGTAGTTCAGTATTTCCACCCCTAATTAAGGCTTGGCATCATTGGTTTTTCAGAAAGTGCAAAAAATGGTGTGGCGAATGGGTATATAGGACCGGGGTAGCATACATAATATGTACAACTTGTTTGTAGTGAGGCGATTTGATTAGACGAAATGAAAAGTGTGGGAGGCAATGAACGATGAACGCTTCATTCAGACAAGAAGATGTTTTTCACATGGGATGACATTTTGACACACAGAGTGAGTGTGTGAGACAGAGAGAAACAGGGGAAAAAAACACTTGACTAGTCATAGAGACCGAGGGATGGGGTGTGTTTGTAAAATGAAAACCCTTAAGCACCGTCAACTCTTTTAGAAATGTGTCACAGCTGAACTTTTCCTTTCTCTGTGCCACGCTGAGGATCAAACTTTGTGGATCCAGCTGGTGTTTTGGAGCATTTTGTTTGCCCAGAGGAAGATCATGAAACAATACCTCTCAAATCTGTCTTTTGAGAAAGTTTAAAAGTGCATCTGGTTCTTAAAGTTAACGTTGTATATGTGTCATACAAAGTAAATGTTAGATGAGAATAAATCTATTCAAATAAAGCAGTACCTGAAATAAAAGGCTTGCTTGTTTGCATCATAACTTGTAACATATTCAATGACATGGTAACAACAGAGGCAGCAACTAGAAAACTGAATCCAAAATAATCAGTGTTATTATTCTTTTTTTCTTTCTTTTTTGTTCATTTATTCCACCTTGGGGTATACACTATTGACTGCTCTCTTGCCCAGTTCATGACGAACGTAGAGAGACGGACCAAACAAGCATGTTTTTCAATTGTGAGGAAAAGCCATCTTACTATACAAAAACCTATACAAGCACAGGGAGAACATTCAAATGACAAAAGTACCTCATGCCAGCCACTTATGACACAGGAAGCACAAGATAGATGTTAGTGTGAGGAACAAACCATTTAAGACAATGTGAAAGGTATTGTGAATGCAAACATTAGCATCTGATTTGGGATTTTCTTTTATGTTTTTCATTTAGCTGGAACAAATGTGGTAAATGTTTCAAGACATTTAGAGTCCCGATTTAAATACATTTTGGGGGGATTGTGTAAGGAAACTTGACTATTTGGAGAAAACCCATGGCCACACAGAGAGAACATGCAGCTTCACATACAGAGACCTAACCATGACCAACCAGTGACGCTTTAGAGGCGAGAACACTGACCACTGTGCAGTCGAGACTGACTACTACTCATTATAATATCAGTTCTTATTCATCCTCTCCCATGAAAACACATTATTGTATCTTCTAGTTTTAAAATATAGACCAAACAATTAAAACAATTTGAAAAAATTAAAGGATTTTTCTGGCTTTCTTCCTGGCCTATGAGATACATGACTGGAATAAACTCCAAAATGGCCTGTGAAAATCTCCACCATATTAGAATGATGACAAGTGATAGAATAGTTTGAAATGTTTCCATTAGCTGTGAATGGGAGACTATCTTTCTGTTATCAGCTTGAACTTTTACACTCATATCATTAATTCCAGTATTAAAGTGGCACTCTCCTTTTAGAAGCCTGTCTCCCTCCATAAGTATGCTTTCAACACTTTCAAAGACCTCTTCATCCCCCTTCAATTCTGGCCGCTCTGATGCTCTGAGACCTTTAAAGTCTGAGCCTTCTGGTCATGCTGTGGTGATCCACCAGGTGATTCCTGACTCATACAAATTCAGCCAAGTGGCCCGTCTGACTCCATACATTAATACAGAAATATTGTATTGTGATGTATGCATTGCAATCTTGTTTAGATCAGTATGATCAGTCAAGGACACACGTGGTCAGCCAGGGAGTACGGCGAGCAGCCGAACCAATTTCATACCAACTGCCGCCTACTCAGAGTGCATAACAATTCCGCTGAGCTGGTTGTATTTGACATTGTGAATGTGTCATGTTCGTAGGGATGGCTCCTTTCAAATCAGCCTGATGCAGCACTCACAGACTTCAGTGGAGCCTCACATCCACCTGAAAATTAACGAGTCACGCAAGCACTTTTGCTAACAGTGGAAATGCCTATGTAAAAGCAAATGTGACTTGGCTGATGGCCAAATTTTAGACAAAAGTGAAAAAAACAAGTGAATCAACCTCACGTGGCCTAGACATAAAGATAATAACACCAAATATTACTTTTACACTAATATGTGTTAAAAAATTTGAATGAACCCATTTGGGGTGAGTTTGTAAAAACATGCATATGGCAACAGTTTTAGGAGAAGGGTTTTTTGGGGGGACATTTCACCGTATTTTGCACAAGAAGATTTAATTAAAACTGGCTTTATGTTGAGAGTGTTGTTATTTTCTGTAGTAATTGTTTTGTTTTTGATCAAATAATCTGCTCAACAATAGAGACAAACTTAAAGATTAAATTTCAATGTTATTGTGGCACTAGTTTATAGGTCTGGCCCACTCGAGATGAAAATGGGCTGTATGTGGCCCCTCAGCTAAAATGTGTTTGACAGCTCTGATCTAGTGGTTATCACTATCTCTCTCACCTCACAATGAAAATATTCCAGGTTTTATTCACAGCTAAGTGTTGCCTTGGAATTTGCATGTTCTTCCTGTGCGTGTGTGGGTTTTCTCAGTTAATTAGTCCAGACAATGTGTGCATTAAATGAACTGTTGGTTGACCGGAGATCTGTTCAGGGTGTGCTCATCTCTCAGCAGATAGATGGATTTCGGCAGCGCAGACATCCAAAATCATCCCAACAGACAGACACTGTTGCATAGTACCACTTCTTAATAAACCACTCTGTAAATGAACAAAAGAAAAAAAAAGCAAGACATTATCTGCTATTTTAAAGCTCCATTGACAGTTAATTAAAAAACACCCTGCCTCTGTGGTTTCTTGCTTTGGAAGAGCTGTTTCCATAATATTGATGGAAATGTACCAGACCAGAGGACCAGCTTAATTTAAACTCAAGCAATTTCGCTCTCGATAATAATACTTTATGAAAGTTTTGTTAAATCATCCCCACTTCATCACAGTCACGTAGAGGAACATGACTGTGAAGATTATTCATGCATAGTGAACAACAGTCCTGGAACCTTGAATTTGACTTACAAGAAAAACAAAGAAAAGCTCGGAGTGCTCTGTAAGTATTAAGTGGTTTTAATCTTCAGCTCTTTGGTGAACTTGAGGCAAGAAGAAAGCAGTTCTTATGAAGAATGTGGAAGTTAGTTATACTATGTTAGAGCAATGTCAAAGACAGAAAAAAAAAAGACTTAATGACTTTCTTTCTGTCTTTCTTTTGACTGATCTCCATGTTAAATTCTTTTATGATACCCTTAAAGCATATTCTTTCCAACTGGATATAAACATAAGTGTTTTGCAGAAAATAGATTATGACCCAAATGTTCAGGAAGTATCTGTCGACTGGCTGCCTGTCTAATAGTAATTATGACACTACACTGCAATGATTTCAACACATAACTAGTGGTCAGATGACCTTGACCCAAACTGTGGTCCTTTGTCAGTAACCCTGCCAACTATCCAATAAGATGAACATTTCTAAGGTATCAATTAGTTTTGATGACCAAGTAAGCAGGCTAATCACTTCATAAAAACTCTTTTTTAAACATATTTTCAATATGTAATACAATCAATTGGTTTTATTCACTACAATGAAACAATTTTAAATTGTGTAAAGCAGTACAAATGTGGGAGATGGAGAAGGAGATGCCTTTGCCTAGCATGATTTATTTCTTTGTAGATTTTGAGAAGAAATCATGTTAAAAGAAGGAAAAAAGGCATATAAAACATTCATTCTGTACTTGAATTAATTGTATGATGGATATTAGATCATATAAAATATGCTTTAGCACAAAGCCATGACAATTACAAATGGTAACGGGCTTTCACTTTTATAGCGCTTTCCCACTGCTCGAGCAGCCCCCAAAGTGCTTTACACTGTTAATCACTGTCACCCATACCAATGGAGGGGGCTGCCATGCGAGGTGCTCATTTCATACAATTTAGAGTAATTTAGGGTTCAGCATCTTGCTCAAGGACACTTTGACTTGTGGACATGGGGAATTGAATCTGCAACCTTCCAATGAGCTTCATTCACGCTACCATCCAAGCCACAACCGCCCCATCCAATAACAGAAGAATACATATAAAGACTCACCACATAATTCAGACTAAAGGTGTGTACCAAACTTTAGTGATATTCATTAACTGTGGATATGTCTTAGATTATCAAGACAACATTAAAATTGCTACTTAACGTTATGCATGAGGTAAAGCACACCCCTTGTCCAAAAACATATTTCCCACAATTTTACTGTTTCTTCTCAACACGATAAGTGGCCAGACACAAATAAGGAATTGGGCATATTTCTAATGTTTTTACTCCAGGCGGAGCGCATAGATGATGTGGTGGTGCTTTACTATACATGGCTCAAGAATGACTTTGCTTGCTCGTATATCACGTCTAAACATTCCCTCTTATCCTAAAGTAATTATACTTCAACCAGTCTGAACCACCAGTTTTGGTCAACTACCACGAGCTGATGCATTATACTGGACTATATTATACTATTAAGTAAAAAAAAAAAAAAAGATAATTGCCGCATAAAATACATTTGTTTTCGAATTTTATCGGGTTTTTTTAGACGACACAAATATAAGTGGGCGTTGCGTTGGCTACGTCATCACGCACAGTGCGTCAGTCAGGGTTTGTTTTCACGGCGGATGTTGCGTGATAGAATCAGAGTTGCTCACACTTTGTTGGCTTTCTAAGAAAAGTTACGTTTACAGCAGCGGACTGAGGAATACAAAGGTGAGGACTCTTCACAAAGACGCACCTGGAAGGTGTTTAGCGTGCTCATATTTTAGCCAGAGCCCACTAGAGCCGTTAGCTTGGGAGCTAAATGCTAGCAACACGCTGGTAGCGACGTGGTGCCGAGCTCCTCTTTCACTTTCCTGTTGTAAAGCAAAGCAAAGGAACCGAATTTAAAACGTCTCTGCTGATGAGATGACCGTGAAGTGAGGATGTGGCTGTGACACTTGCACTAAAATCGTTGATGCTGTCTAAAAACACCGTTGCTGTCCTACATAGTGTTAAAGCTAAATGACTGAGCACTAAAAATGATCTGAACTGGTAATATCTTCAATGGGCTGCTTTCAAGTTTTTCTAAGTATCTGTCGGAATATGGGCACACACAAACACTTTATTTTACACAAACTTGGATTAATACAACCCCATCAGAAGCAAGTCGACTCGTAAAATATTAGAGGCAGGAGGAGTGAATGCGAGTTGTACGTATCTTGATTTGCACGCATTAAATATCTGTTGTGTTCATTTATTTTACCAAGTAGGTCAGTTGAGAACCTGTGTTCATGTACAATGATTTACTGAACCAAAAGCCATAAATGAAAACATAGAAATGCATACATACTTTGTTATACTGTGTTTGCAGTAATATATATTGAGAAACAAAAGCTAAAAGGCAACTGTCCAGTCGTCCTCAATATTGATTTTGATGATCTTTGTGAAATAAGAGAACAACAGCAAGGAGGTACAGGCTTTAGGTACAACCAGACTGATGAATTTAGCGAGACTATAGACTGCGATTTGTGTTGTGAATATTGAGACGGGACTGAAGATGTAGAAGATTTTTCCCAACAAGTCATGCTTATTTGTTTTGTCTTGTTCATGAAAACAGTGAGTTTAGTGCAGGCATGATGCCAGGGCCAGCTTGTCATGGACAGCAGTATGATAAATAACATGCTGCTGTGAGGGAGAGGTTTTGAGGCAGATGTGTAAATTACATCACCATAATCGAAGTGAGCAATCCACAAAGGACGTTGAGGCAACAATCTTGGCAAGTCTTCGTCAAACTAAAGTAGATCTTAAACACTCGGCATTGAATTCAGTGACTTGGGCCGCAGAAGATCGTTAGTTAAGTAGTAATTAAATAGTAATTATTTTCAAGAAGATTATGCTACTACTCTCAAAATCTTAAACCAATTGGAAGACACGTTGCAATGTCTGGATCTTATCCCTCTTCATAATCCATTTTTTATGCCATTATTTTTTTCATCTCCAGATTATCAAAATGTCCGAACCCATCATCAAATCGAAGCAAGCACAGAGAGAGGTCCATGGAATTTCAACAGAAGTCGTCTGCACAGAGTTTAGTAATTACATATTCATCGTCCTCACACAGTACGGCAAAATTGGGACGTTGATATCTGTCACACCTGACTCCAGGTGTAATGATCTCAGCACCCCGACGTTCTCCACCAAAGTACTGCTGGGCAAAGACGAGGTACGCTGGATGAAATTGGTCAGATAAATAATGTATCAGTGCGACATGGCCTTGTTCACAGGACATCAGACTGACTTGTTGCAACACGGCGTAATTCATTTCATGCTGTGAAAGGGCAAATGAGAGTGGTTGTGATGGGCTCCGGCAGATTGTGGTGAAATGTGTGCAGCCATCTCTTTAACATTTACTCTAGAAAACCTATTTCATCTCTCCGTGAGCATGTCATTTTCTAACAGGCATGCAGTGCATGGGATTTATCAGCAATGAAGTAATGGAATAATTCAAAGTTTGCTTGCAAAGTTGATAAGACCTTAGTTTACCTTTTTGTTCCCATTATCATTGAAAAGACCCAACTTGTCCTTTATTCTAAAGTGAACATTTGCTGTAGAGCGGTGGTTCCCAAAGTGGCATCTTTTAAACCCCACATTATTTTCCCGGCTGCGTGAGGACATTGGTTGTGTTTCAAAAGCTATGTTTACACAGAGAGGCAATGTTTAAAAAACAAATCTGACAGAATGTAGATAATATAAATGTTAGAACGCAAACATTGTAACATTTAAATGGAATCCCAAGTAGTTTCTGGGTTTGTTTTTTTTTTTTTTTGGGGGGGGGGCCTTCTGTCCCATTTTTACTCACTATGGTCTCATTTTTCTTTCTCTACAAAGTGAAGTTCTGCACCTTTATAGACTCATGACAACTACTACCTCTCTGGGTTCAGGACAACCATGGCAAAACCCACATGCAACTCAACAATGTCTCCTGAGCAGTATAACAATCTGAATGCAATCAATCATTCAATAAAGCAAAACAGACATTTAAATTGACTAAATATATATGTTAAAAAAATTAAAAACTGAATAACTATACAGCATAGTTCAAGGTGCACACAAGACTTGAGTTAAAAAAAAAAATCAATTGGTGAACTGTTAACAAATAGTTTGTAAATACCATGGCATGTTAAAATTAGTGGTGTCCAGATGGGGGTGCATTGGAAAGGTTTTTTTTTAAAAACTATTTTAAACATTGTAATCACAAAAGTATTGCAGAGGTGATGAACGTGAAGGTTTTTGTGTATGTGATCTAATTTGTGCTTTTGGTTTCTGTTTCCAGCCACTGACGCACGTTTGTGCCAAAAACCTGGTGATGTTCGTGGCACAGGAAGCTGGAAACAGGCCCGTCTTACTCGGACTGGCTCTAAAGGATTCTTCCATAGAATCGATTAATCAGATTAAAGACATCATCAAAAGTTGTAAAGTGTGGTAGGGAACAGGGAAAATGGACAATAATTTTGACGGTTTGCTGGAAGGTCCTTCTTATGACTCGCATTTGCTTTCTTCGATAATTTAGGGGGGGGGGATGTACAGTATATATGTTCTTGGGGACACAGTGAATCCAAAATCATTCCGTTTGACTTTATTGTTCTCAAAGTTTGTAAAGAAAGAAGTTTTCGACCTTCCAGATTGAATATGTGCTGATGGACAGCTTTCAGAATGATGGCAGTCGTTCATCCTTCATCACTGTATGACGTGTTTTTCTGATCTTTCTGCTTTTTGTAAAATGTTTGAAACATTTTATACCAAGATGTGTTGGGTAAATAAATATCTGAATGAATACAATGGCTTTCTTTTTTTATGTTGTTGCAGTTTATCCAACTAAAGGATTGTGTGGGATTATATCAGAAATGCCACAAATGTACAATTTGGAAATTGGACTGGACTGTTGTAAATGTGAACTTAAAATATATCACCAAGGCACAAACCATGCAAACATCAAGAAACATGTTGTCATTACAAGTTTGAGATAAAAAAAAAAAAATCAACTTAAAATTCAACAGCAAAGTAAAATTTATGAGTTATACTTTGAGCTCAATTAGAGTTTTGTGTCAAATTACAGCCATAATAGCTCAGCATATTTTTTGTTGTTTGAAAGTTATTTTAAACTCTAAATAAAAATAATACATGCATTTTCATATGCAAAGATTGCATATGAAATTATATAAATAACCACATTTTGAGTTCAGTCGACCATGGTACAGTATAATTTGGCTGAGAAAAATGATGCAAGTCAATCAGAAATATTGAAGGTTTTAACACACTGCAAGGTTAATTGGAGAATATAAATTATCCATGGGTGTGAATGTGAGTGTGTGTGGTTGTCTGTCCTGTGATGGACTGGTGACCTGTCCAGGGTGTATCCTGTAACCAGCAACCCTGAATAAAGTGGGATAGAGGATGTATGGATGGAACAACTTGTGTACAAGATACACTCTTCAAGAAGCAAAAATCACACTCCTTTCCAATCAGTGTCCGTATTTTTTTTGTTAATCTTCAGTTAAAATTCATCTTTCTTTATCTGCTTGTAAGTGTTTAGTTTTGTTTAGTTTTGTTCTTAACACAATAGGCTTCATCCAACCGGTTGCATTAATCCACCCAACACACGACAGTGCTGAGCAGTGATTGCATTGCATCGTGGGAAATGCTGCCTGTCAAAACGCGGCTCTCCGTCATGACGTAAATAACACGTACGTGGTACCGGCGTCACGTGATCCGTTCACCTGTGCCTAACCTGTTTATCTCTGAGCCGTCGCTTCGGCATAAAGTCAACAGTACTGTTTGCTCTTAAAGTTTGAGGTTTAATAAGCATCGGGAGGAAAACGCCTTTCACCTGTGGAGGTTTGTGTGTGCGTGCGGGTGAGCAGTGGATGGTTTTGGTTGAGTTTGTCCTCTCGCGACTCCGTGGACTTCGATCTGCGCGAGGCACCTGTCTGCAACAAGGAAGTGTCGGCCGGAGATGAAGACGACGGGCCGTCTGTAAATGGCCTTAAACGCCGCCTCACTGTTGATGCTGAGCCTCTAAGTTGTGGCGAGCCCCGGCCGTTTTAGTGGACAGTGTATTTCAAAGGAGATAAAGCTGCTTTCGCCGGACAAGGTGAGCTGTTTGTTGATAATAGACGGAGCTCAACACGGAGGCCATTGATAGCTAAAGCCAGGGAGACACTTTCTGTTAGGTTTTTTTTATTTTTTTTTATTATATACTATATTTTACTCTTATCTTTAACTGATTCAAGTGTGAATTTATACATTCAACCATGATTTGTTGTGTTTAACACGAGTAGAATAAAATAAAAACCAGGGATTAAGTGTTGTCACGTTCTCTTTAAGCTTCACACTGATTTCTCTCGTTTCTTTTTTTTTTCTTTTCTTCTTCTTCCTATTTCAGATGGACATGTCATTTGCAGACATGGATGCATCCACCAGAAATAATTCTGCCGTCTTCCTGGCAGCAGACAAGTCTGACCTCTCCTCTAACATCACCATCATTCAGACCAGCAATGGCTCACTGGTGACCGATCAGTTCTTTTTGACCACAGTGTCTGCCCAGGCCCTGTCAGGGATATTTGTCTGGTCTGCCTTGCTTTTAACATGCCACCAGGTGAGTGTGTGTGTGTGTGTGTGTGTGTGTTCGCTCTCACAGAGGTATGTGTTTTCTTTTTTCGCGGCCATATTGAGTGCAGAAACTCACTTCATCTCACAGCACCGATGAGTAAGACACTCAAAGCACCGCACTGTGGATGATGTAAATGTGTAATCAGAGATGGACAGATTGCGCCTCCCTTGCCAGAGGACAGGAATGAATTCTTGTTTCCGGCATGGCTCTTTGCATTGCAGCGAGTTCAAGTGTCGCCGCTCGGAAGGCCTATTTCCATACTCGTACTGACACTCTCTTATCGAGTTGAAAAGCGTCATTTGTAGACCAGCCTCACCTTGTTTAGCCTCATCCCCTGCTGCATTGTGATGAGTGTTTTGTTTACATTATAACCAACAGTTACTATCAGATTAAAGCTGATAAAAGAAAACCTTTAGCTTAATACAGGGCATTGAATCCACAGCAAGTCCTCTCCATATGGGGTGAGGAAGATGACCAGGAAGAGTGAGCGGCTTGACACAGACACACAAACACACACACACACACACCACCTTTACACAGAAAGCTTTACATCGCTGTGGTAAATGAGTGATTCTTACTGTGTGGGTGTGTTGCCCACTGTGCAGATGATAGCTTATCATTACGGTTTTATCATTCGCAGAGAATGCAGAGGGGTGCCGTGTCATATCAGCGGGGAAATCAATTGATATTGAGATAACATTTACAGGGTTGTAAAGGACGAGGGTGTTGTTTTCCCGTGAGTTGCGGTTTTCATGTTGTGCAGCATTCACCTCGAATTTAGTTTATTTTAAAAAATAATTTAGAATAAATATACAGAATGGTTGTCCGTCCTTGGACTGAAACTCACTCTCCTATATAGTAATTGAAGTTACACCTGCATGTAATTAATCTATGTGTTATGCTGTGTCATTATTTAAACTGTTGTTGTTTGTTGGCTGAGGAAACTGTTTGACATGATGCATCGAATCCAAAAAGCAATCCCTGTTTAGGGATTTGTGACTCAATTTTCAGCAAATTGGTTTCTATCTTTTAAATATAGTACGTGTTTGGCCAAACACTCGCCAGCACGACATTTTAATTGAACAAATAAATAGCGAGTGTTCCGCTGGGACGACGGAGCGGGTTTGCAACAGGCATCTTTTGTGTTACACAGGGGGAATATAATGGTCCGCAGGACTAGTGTTGCAATGCTGGTGGTGTTTCATCTGACTGGGCTCCAGAGGATTGCTATAGACTCTTAAACTCACTTTCTGAATACTAAGCACAGATAGACAATGGCCTTAGATCCTCTCCGCTGGAATGTAGCCACTGCATCTCAGACTGGCTTTCTGTAGACTGTGGTTCATTTTCTTGGTTTTTTTGTTGTTGTGGTTTTCAAGGCGGCTTTATTGGTCCCTTTGCACCTTGAATCATTTGGCATTGAGAGCAACGGTCGGCACGACTGTGTTATGTTTCACAGGTTGCACTATACATTTCTTCCAAAAGGAAATTGACTTCTGATTTTGGAAATTTATGTGTCCAAATTTCAGATTCCCCCCCGTCTATGAATGTGTTATCTGGAAAGAAATGGCAAACATGAGACGAGTTTACTTGTACGTGAAGCCGTTATTCAGCGCACAACTATGAGTGGATGTCAGGTCGGCATTACAGAGTCAGGAGGGACAGGGGTTTTTCGTGCTTTTCAAGCAAATGGACACCATCAGTCTCCATGCTGGTTCACTTAGAATGTAAAGATGGGTAAATGCATCACACTCCCACCTTTCACAGTCATCAGGCTCTAATGTGCACTTTCTAATGGGCATTTAATCAAGCTGTGTCGAGTAGAGACTCGGGATGTCCGCCGGTACTGATATGTTTTTGTCTGCTCTTCTAAAGTGAAACTTAAAAACATTCAGACCTGCATACAGGTTGTTTACACAATTTAAGTAGTTTAATAATGGCAAGAAAATGTCATTCTACTTGCGGTCCATATAAAATCAAATGATCTCAGAATTTAATCCAAATAAGATTGAGATTGTGGCTGTTTTCCTTTATTAGACATTAGACCAATTTTCTTGTTAATTAAAAAAAAAAAAAAATCACATTACAATGTTCCAATCGCCACACTTGTGTCATCATCTGCTAAGTTTATACCAGCAAAAGATAGCAAATTCTCACATATGGACAATTGGGTTGTGAAATCTACTTGCTTGAAAAATGGCGTGAATCTACCCCAAGTCACCTCATGAAATAAATCCACATTAATTGCAGTTTGAAAAATTTCATACTGACATTATCTGCAAACCACAATTACAGTGAATTGGCCATAACATGACACTTGAAAGTTGAACGTCTCCTATGAGGGGTGTAGTTATTAGTCCAGTGAAAACCTCACTTTTCAGCAGAGTTGAGATAATTAGCTGACTAATGAGTCCTCAGCAAAGTGGTTCATTGAAAAGAGTTTTAGTGACCTAGTGCTTCATGAATATTTTTTTTTTTAGAAAGAATGACTGAAACTGTTAAATAGAAATGTGTGCCATCTTCTCTGACACCACAATAATATCCACCAAAGCAATGTGCCCTCTAATAATCTTGCCACAATGCTGTAAGAGCTTCACCGACAACACTGTGCACAATAAAACAGGGGTTTTTTTTCCGTGTAATTGAAGATGACAGTTTAAACTTGCAGAGACATAGACTGCCGCCTCTATCCACGGCAGCAGTGCGGCATCATTATATTATCCGCGAGACCTCAAAGGAGAAGTTTGAACAAAACATTCCTCACATTGTTAAGTATGATCTGCAGGCATACTGCTCATACCAGGCTGCACTTGTTTTCGGCTGGAGTGAAAAAGCCAGTCCTTATCATTAGAAGCATCCATCTTGCTGCTATTTTAGGTGGTGCCCATTTCAGTAAGATGTTCAGTGTAAAAACCTTGGGGCTCAGGCGTTGGTGCTGCCATGCCAGTCCTCGTCTACAAGCTGAAGGTCACTGGATAAAAGGATAACAGAGTATATACAGTCTGTTTCCCCCCCCCCCCCCCCAAAAAAAAAGTTGCCAGCTGCACTGCATCTCTTTTGAAGAGTCTGTATGGAGCCTTGAAGAGGAGTCTTGTATGACAGTGTACAGAATCTAAAGGTCGAGACCTTTATCAGAGCTGCAACACATTTATACATGAATGTTCTTGTCTGCGACAATATGTGCAGCCACAGTGTTTCTCTGTAAAGAGATTGGGAAATCGCTATAGGAGTTGGGTGATCTATTTTTATTTTCATTTGTATACTAAACAACCTTGCCAATGCCTTTTATAAAAGAGAGCCTGGACTTCAAGTGCAAGATAGCGTGCAGTCATAAATAATACCATCGAGATAAAATGAAATCAGATTGTTTTTAACTCCTGGGAAGCAAACATTTGAGTGTTCAGTGCTCTCGTGGTTTCTATCACTTCAGTGCTTCGGGAACACAACTGACTTTGTAATTATTGGTTTTTTTTATTGTTTTGTTTTTTTTTCTTCCTTCATCTGATTAAATAAGTAGCACTTTGATGTAGTGCTTAGCATGCTTGCCTTGAAGAGAAGTTTCAAGGTTTTTGCTGGGTTTGGAGGCCTTTCTGAGCCATGTTTGCATGTTCTCCCACCGACAGTGCAAACACATGCCTTTGAGGTTGAGATTGGTGTCTCAGGTGGCACCTTGAAATCTGTCCCGAGGAGCAGACGAGAAAGCGAACATGAACTGTTTGGCAATACTTTCTTCTGATTCAACAGCCGGTATATTTTCATTCACGTTACAGCCGCAGAAAAACAATGCTGAATTGAATAACAGACAATAATTGCTTAATTTGCTCCGTTGTTAACCTTGCCGAGAAGCCGTAGCACTGACTCAAGTCCATTAATGTACAATCTGTGGACTTTTTAGTGTATAAACTCTTGGGGTTGCAAGTCCGAGTGCCAGAGCGGTTCTTAATCATGAGAGTTGAACCAGCAGCTGTGCCTCTTGATTCTTTTAATATGTCACATGTTTTGTTTTATTTGCAGGTTTAGTATCTCGGCTCCTGTGTTCTGTGCCATTAGCCTATGTTGCGATAGTTTTTTTTCAAAGCATGTTTGTAGTAAATTTTATTAGTATTGAATTCACACTTTTTTTTTTTATTGTTCTTTGTGACAATATTCACTTATTTTACCTGCGTTATGCACGTTTTCTTTCCAGATCTACACACACCTTCGATCCTACACCGTCCCCAACGAGCAGCGCTACATCATCCGCATCCTGTTTATCGTGCCAGTTTATGCATTCGACTCTTGGCTCAGCCTCCTTTTCATCAGCAACGACCAGTTCTATGTTTATTTCGACTCCGTCCGGGACTGTTATGAAGGTGAGCATCACACGCCCCACTTAATCTGCCCGAGAGTTCCCTTTTATTGCGTGGCCCATATCTCAGCTGCCAGGAGCAGAAAAGCAAAGGAAGTGACCAAACTAGTTTTTCTAACCAGCTGTAGTTGTTAAATCGGCTGGCCTGGATGTTTACGGTGTTGCATTTCAAGGAGGAGTCATTTCACAATGAAGCTTTCAAAGTGTTTATGAATCAAGTCTACAGTTAGATTTCATCATAAAATGGTAATATTCCGTTGTAAACTTGACTCCCTCGAATGCAATCTGATGGCTGTTTATATAGTGCAACTTGTGTATTTCTGGTTTAGAATCAAAGCACTTTACTATTGGAAAAAAGTGAATCATATGCAAAATGGATTACAAGTAATTTGAGAAGAGACTAAAGTAGGTGATACATTATTCAGAAGATTAGCTTCCAGTTTGCAGGGCAATTTTGTGGCTGATTGATGGCGAACTGCATCAGAAAGCAGGGAGACTCGAACAGGTCCAGCAGCCACAGCGAAAACATAATAAACCTTCTCTTGACTGGACCCCATCTGCATTAGCTTCTTTTAATCCCTCTTTAAATAGCAACAAAGGATTAGGAGAGGATTTCCAAGACACAGAACCCTTGGAAGCTCCTTAATGTAAGGACTGAAACATTTATTGTTCCAAAATGTCGGACTAATTATTTTTTATCACATGGAAGGTTTTTTTTTTTCCTCCTTCGGAGAGTGTTTGACCTTTTTTATTCAAGTTGTAGTGAAAGGTGGTGTGCACTCATTTCATACTTAAAGTCATGTAAAGAGACATGTTAAGCATCAATCAAGTAGATATGTACAGCACAATTCAACCACCAAGCAACTGGTTAGGGTTATGATAATGATTAAAAAAAAAAAAAAAAAGGCGAATAAAATCATAACACAAATCTTCAGCCAAACATTTTCAACTGATGTTTAATGGTGAAAAATATGACTCATGAATGACAAAATGATTCAACAGTTTGTCAACTTGAATATGCGCCACATGATAAGTCCTTGTTTATGTGACATTTCAAGCAAAAGCACCTTATTTTTGCGTTTTTATTTCAGAAATATTTTCCATTTACACTGTATTATTTTTAGAAACACGTCTGTACACTAAAATGATGGAGCTGTCCTGTAGGGCCACTAGTTACTGCTGCTGTTTCATTATGTAATGAAACCAAGTATGGACAGACGATGACGTGAGATGGCTTTTACGGGTGACTCAACTATAAAACTACCAAGAAGCCCCAGTCACATTACTCTTATTGTTCCTCTAGTTGTGCATGTGCAGGAGAATTATTTACTGCGGCTATGGCATTTCAGAAAAGTTGCGTTTTCCCCGTTTCCATTGAGTCAGAGTTTGAGCTCTTGCATTTTCAGTACTCTTTACACATTGTACATAATTTTAAAAAATCGCCCTCATTTTTTTTACATGCTTTTTCAATGTTGGCATTCTCTGTGGAGAAGAAGAAAGAATTTCAATTTGCAGGGAAGCCTGTGGAAGTTAATAACTTGAAAGTGTTCTCAAAAAGTTGCATTTTCAGTAGCTTGGACCACCGTCATCACGTGTTGGACACCAAAACACAAAGGTTTTCCATTCGCACTTGGCTAAAACAGCTAAAGGGTTTAAATGGATCAACTGGTTAACAGCTGAAAGCCGAAATGGCTCAGGCCAGGTTCACGCAACAAAGCTCTCAAGCGTTAACTGTAAAATGTTAGTCACGGTCTGTCAGCTTTGCAAATCTCTTAAAACAACATATTTTAGAAACTTCTTTTAGAGTGTAACACTTTTGAAATACAAAGGCTTTCTCTGCGTAAACAAGAAAATTCAACTTTTCTGAAACATAGATCACTGCACAAGCACTCTTCAGTCGTATTAAAGAAGTACCTCTTCTGCACAGGTGCAAGTATATCAACAACAATAACAATGACAGGTCTCAGAATAATGCTTTTGAATTTCAGGTCACTTTTCAGATATTTACTACATCATCTGGTTCAACTCGGATGTATTTCTTCCATTCACCGGCTACTGAGTGGGGGTATATGATGAAGGGCAGCTGAAATGCACTTGAATATTTACGTTGTACTGTGCTCATGTCTTACAAAAACATAACACCAACGTGTGGCCTGACATGTTTTCAGCTGGTATTTCTGCGAGTACAGCCATTTCTTTAGAATCGTTGCCATGTGCACATGAAACGTTTCTCAAGGCAAATTTTATGGTTCGCCTCAAAACAAAAGGGCTACAATCCAGAATCGTATTCTTTGTTAAGGCTGAAGTCGCAATAGCATTGTGAATGACCTAATGCTGTCTGGTACATCAAAAGAATGAACGTCTCTCTTTGTGTTTCAGCATTTGTCATTTACAACTTCCTGAGTTTGTCCTTTGAGTATCTTGGAGGAGAGAGCGCCATCATGGCAGAGATCCGAGGGAAGCCCATACAGTGAGTGCACTCAGCCCATTTCTGCTTGGTTTAACTCATGCAAACCGGATTGAAAGATCTTTATTGCTCAACATTAAGTTGAGACGCCTCCGAAATTCTAAATACATAAAGTCAGCGACGCGAACTGTGCTGTGGGTTTGATTTCATTTCCAGTCATAAAAAGGTGCACAGTCCACGTTTCTGGCCTTAAATTTCCGTTGAGTGTGAAACCGAGAAAACAAGTGCACTGTTGATCAGTAGCGATTCTCCTTTATCTCTGAGCTTTTGACTGGTCTCAGCAGGCAGTGCTTTATGGCTGACTCGGCCACAGGACAGCACTTCTTAAGACAGCACTGACACTAATGTTGAGCTCTGATAAATGACGGTATTGCCCGACACCAGCCTGTAAGGCTCAGACAGCATAGTTCACATGTGGTTTGAGAAAAACTACCTGTTCTGCTTTGCCTTTCGCGACCCTTCAAGGCTTCCTCAGACATCTCGTATTGATGTTTTATATCCGTTAAGTTTCCAGCAACTAATTGTACATCCCATCATCTCCATCTCACCAATTTGATCCACGATAAAAATCTCCTCCAGACATAATTTAAACCTTAAGTCGAGTATGTTTTATTCAGCAGCCTGGCAGCTGAATTAGATAACAGATCCAGGATTTCATTAAACACATTTATAGCCTTGTTCAAGTCATTGATGAGATTGCTGCTGCTTGCGTTGTGGCCGTTATGAATGGTGATTCTCATCAATCATATAACAGTCCCACAAACTTAAATTGTAATTATATTAGTCAAGAAAAAGAATTAACATACCTTGTTATCCTGTCAGGAATATCCCAGTAGCACATTATGTCAAATTATACTGTAATGTGATTGCATCGAAATACTAAATTAATTGTAATGTTGCAATCAACTAAATAAAGTGAGACTTTCGACAAAGTACACCGTTAAAATTGGAGTTCTTCAAAACAATACAACAGACTATCATGTTGTTGGTTTACAGATTTGAATTTATTTTGCAGATTTCAGTTATTTGGCCAAAAAAGTGTTTGCGCTTGGTGAAATGGAAATAAGAAAAACCTTGAGTGTTGTTGATGAGTAGGGTCAAAGCAATTTATAAACAAATGGAGTTACACAGGTATCATTAGCTAGAAAGAAATATAAAATTTGTGATTAAAAAAAAAAAAAAAAAAAGAAAAATGATTTGCCTGTTTTGTTCTTTCTTTGTCGCAGTACTTTCGGACATGTGCAATGTGAAATCTATATAATCTCGTATAACATAATTCGCAGATTACTTATAATGCTTTAAGAACACATTAAATAATAGAATGGTTTTTGTTTTGGCGTAAAATTTCTGCTCAATGAAAACATTTTTTTTATCTTGATTGAATTTCTCAACTTCGGGTTATTAACATCATACAATATTGTCCAAGTTTTTGACACTTTACATGAGCCATTTTCTAAAAAAAAATGTTTAATTCTCTATAGCAGATTTATTTTCCTAATGTTTTTCACATCTCGTTGACTCGTTTCACCTATTCTTGAGCAGAAGCATAAAGACTTCAATTTTATTTGTTATACTGTAATTGCCTTGCATTTTTTTCTATAATTGTAACTTGTAAACAAATATCAACAAGCATTTTGTTTTTAATTTGTTTGTAATAAAAGATCCGCTCTCATCAAATATTCAACTATCGATGTTTTTACCGGTCCCGCAATGAAATTTGCATAATTATAGCAGCAAGTGGACAGTAATTGGAAAAGGATCAATAATACATACATAAAACAACGGTTAACATATCTAGTGAAGACGATGATCGTGTCTTCATTAACATTCTTATCAGAGTAGTGGAACAGTATAAGACATGAGATTTAATGACTGAGATAAAATTAACACAAGTTTTGTTTGAAATTGTTTTAAATATGTCCGTTGTAATAAAGTGTATTATCATATTGTTTCTCTCTTATGGAAAAAAGGAAAAACAAAACTTTGTATTCTAAGTCTTGACCCTCGAGTTTGCATGCATTTAAAACAAAGATAAAATGCAAGCAATATTTGAGATCTTTGAAAAAGTATAAGTCTAAATATTTTTGCTTGAAAAAGTGGTTCATTATTGATAGATTTCCAAATAGCTGCAGTATAATGTTGGTGATTGATTTACGAAACAAGTTGTTGGTGAAACGTCTGACGTGCAGACAATCTTTCAAGCTTGGATTGTCAAACAAAATAATAGGTTACAGTTTGAGCTATATTTCATTGTAATTTTCCTCATCGGATAATACATGGCCTGTTATTTGAATGTTTGAAGCTTCAGCACTGACGGGCGTTAATAGATCATTGCTGTACGTTGTCTTTGCAGGTCGAGCTGTCTGTACGGGACGTGCTGCCTTGGCGGGATGAGCTACTCCATCGGCTTTTTAAGATTCTGCAAACAGGTGAGCTTCAATCATCCGCTTATCGCTGCCCAGGAGACACTCCAGCTGACCACTGCAGCCAGCTCGCACATTGAAAACAGGAAAGGCATCAAATTGTCATTAAAAATAAACAAACAACCACAACGTTGTGCTGTAAATTACCATTCAGCTCAGATCTCCAGGCTGCTTTAAAATGACAGCTGTTATAATTGGTTGTGTGCTTTCTTGGGGATAACATCCATTGGTTTAAAAAAAAAGAGAGAGAGAGAGAAAAAAACAAAAGCGAAGCAATAGATGCCAGGTGAGAGCCGCTTGATAATAAACACGGAGAGATGATATGAGCTGTCAGCGCAGAGCTCTTTCCCCGTGTCTTGGGATGCAGCACAAGCTTTCCAGTCTAACACTGATGGATATTGGAGCTGAGAGTTACATCTTCAGAACAAAATACAGGGTGAAAAGATTTTTTCTTTATCATTTGCTTCTTAAAAAAAAAAGAAGAAAACACTCAATATGCCTTGACAGAAGTCCTACGTGAAGTGTTTCTAAAGGAATAGCTTGCAGGTTCTCTCTGGTGGCGACACCAAGGAAGGTAGAGAATATTTCTTAAAGATCAGCTATTTCTATTCTGAAAAGAAACAAATCACAAACTCGTCAATTCCTTTGTTTGCTCCACTTGTGAAAGTTTACCTGTCAAATTTCGTTCCCTCAGTTTTCTTCTTTTGGTCATCTTCATTGAAGGAAATCTAGGTATCGAACACTTGCTGGTCTGCAGGCTGCATCCAAAGGGACGCGCGAGATTTAGATTAGCTACAGTGTGTCATTGAAGTTCATATGTATATTGACAGCATGATGTTGAGAAAATGTGAGTTTGCTCTTGACGAGAGAACTTTATGCGGACCAAATCTCCACCGGGTTGGCATGAGCTTCTCACAATCGAATATTAAGACCGTCAAAGCAGAAGATCTGATAAGCTGCGAACCATTTTTTAAAAGTGTTAAAAATTCTTCCCACATTTTGGGGAAGCTTCAGCGTGTCATTAGACGAGGGCTGAACAAATGAATCACTGATACGGAAAAGCAGCCTGGAGTTATGCTGGCTCTTGGAGATAAAGTTACAGGATAAGCTACTCTTACATCCTCGACTTTTATTCAGCATTTCAGTCTTAAGTCATTTATCATATTGTGTTACACTTCAGGGATTTTTTTTTTTTTTTTTTTTGGTAAAATGGCCACAAGTGGAATCTCATCATTGCTGCAGCTGCTTGCAGGTGTTTTGGATCCAATTGAGTAAACTAAACTTTAAATGAGCACTTTAGATTCACAAATTTACCCAACCTTTTGAAACCATTTTATAGATTCGCATAAAGGTACAAAATCAATAAATGTTTGGCACATTAAGTGATGTATTTATCAAAAGCATATTAAGATGTAATTCAATGTGGCATTGTCCATTGATCTCAGTTGGTGTAATGATTTCCATCCATCTTCTGTACCGCTCTATCCAATTTAGTGCCTGCCGGAGCAGATCCCAGCTGAATATGGGGAGAAGGCAAGGTGCGCTCTGGATAGGTGGCCAGCCTTTCATAGGGCAAACACACAGAGACAATCACACATACTTAGATTCACACCTAAGGGCAATTTATGGTCCTCAATAAACCTCGATGCTGTAGGAGGAAATCTGAGCACCCTGAGAAAAGAAAATGAAAACTGCACACAAACAAACCCCTGAGCCTGGACTTGAACCAGGGAGATTGTTGCTGTGGGACAAGACGGCTAACCACTCCACAACTGTGCAGCAGAGGGTAATAGAAAAAAAGGGAATCGACTCGTCCCGCAGGGTCCAGGTCCTGCATGTTCCAGGCGGTTTTCACACTTTGAATGCTTTTTGTCCAAGAAAGAAAACTCCACATTGTGGTCCGGTTTACTTTCCACTGGCCTTTAAAAAAAAAAAATTCATATTGGAACAAAACACCAGCTGTTATTTCTTCATAAATGCAACATAATGCATGTTGAATTACTGAGGGAGAATTTTAACTGTTAACTCGTATAATCTGTAGCGAGTCATTAGCAAGAATTCCTTTATTGTTGATATTGTTATATCAATTCAGGATATTGTTCTCAGTCTTTGAATCCTATGAATCAGTGCTGCATTCACACTTCCGTCACACTTCAGTGTCTCTTTGATTGTGCATGAAACCTGCTTTTCAAGCGGCTTACGCGTGCTCATTGATGCACACCAGGGCGTGGATGGCACTCCTACACAGACCGCACCGAGGCAACAATTACACAAAATTAAGACTGTACACACCCTTAAATCTGTGATTTGGGGCCTGTCAAACAAAGACTAAGTAGTCATGAGATATATCTTTGGCAGTGGCTTAATTTCTAGTCTTCCTATGTTTAAAAAGGGACGTGTGATCCCTACTAATAACCAAAACAAATGCGTGACGATACAATCTACGCCAGCATGGCACCAAAGGAATAAACGGATGGCAAGTCTCTCTTCGCTTTATTTATTTCCAGAGGGCACCAACAGTCTGTGTCAATGATATCCAGGGTAATGTTGTGATATATAGAAGTGTGTTGCAGCAGATATCTTGTTGCCAGATGTTCTTTTGTACAGTTTACGACCTCGCCCGACCATCACGTAAATGGTAAAAATTTCATAGATAACTGGATTTTTAAAAAACAAAAATGAACAAATTACTCAAGAGTAGCGCACATCACCCTAAGACTTGAGCTGAAATATCGGTACTGCTGCTGTCAAACTGGCATTAGCCTGAAAGCGATTCTGTCAGGGTGATTTTGTAAAAACGAGCATAATGCAGCGGCTAGAGGTGGTTTTTGTTTTTCACATTTCTCTGTATTTTGCACCAGGAGGTGTCATTATTATTGGGCTTATGTTCAGATTGTACTCATAAATAGTAATTTTTTGATTTTTGGGAAAATATAGACACCATCATTTATACTCTGCTCCACAGCAGAGAAAAAACGTTTGCGATTTAAATTTAAAGGCTATCATGGCACTATTTTGCAGGTCCAGCCTGCTCAAGATGATATTGAGCCTAATGTGGCCCCTGAACTAAGAGGAGTTTGTCACCGCTGACTTTGATCTGTGGTTGTTTACATTTTTTGGGGGGTTTAACTTAAAGTCAAGTGGTCATAAGTATCTCAACATGGCCTGTTAGAAAGAAAACATGAATGTACTTTGTGGGGAGATAATTTCGACAAGGAACATGTCACAGATAAGTAAGACCTGATACAAAACTTTGAGCTTAAAATCAACCCCAACACATTTGATGTAAAGTTGCTAAACTGCTGACTTCTCATCCTCTTATCAAGCAGTGTACACTGTCCTAAGTATTAAAGTTTAATAAAAGGCTTGTAAACATTGCATTGATGCAATTACCGATTCAAAATTAATTTGAGGCAGAAACCTTGGCTGAGTTTTAATCCACTGGCTCTGAGAGTGAGCTTTATGTTTTGAATATCAAACATGTCACTGGGTATCACGCTAAATTATTTGCTTTGAGGAGATTCAGTGTGTCAAGCTGGCACTATGACAGTCATGGACTCAGTAACGACTGTCAGCACAAAAGGCTTCAAAGTAAATCACTATCATAAAAGATGTCATTTTTGCCAATCCCATCACCCAACGAGGGTCCGTCTAAAAAGCCCCCCTCTGGCGAATCAAGTGCAGCACTCCTGATCTGCTTTCATGTGCAGCATCAGTGACGGGAGTCCGAGCAGACACTGTCAAATCTCTTAGTTCAGGCTTCAGCACACAGCACAGAGGACACCTGTCCTATGGCCTTGTATTACTTGCAGCTTTCTATCCGATGTGTCCTCTGATGTCCTGTTCAGTCCTCTTCAACATCACAACAACAGGACTTCTCTGAACAAAGTTTGAAGGAAAGAACATGTCGGATGCATTACATCAATTGACATAAAATGTTTTTTTTTTTTTTTCGTATTTCAGCTACAAAATTTAAACTATTCAGCAAATTAGATGTTTTTTTCTGTTTTCCTCCTGCATTAAATCGTGGTCAACCAAATTTGGTGTCGTCTTTGTTTCGTGTGAAATTCGAAGCAGACTTTTACTAATCTTTGTCTATTAATGTAAAACAAGTAATCATTTAATCTCTTTAAAGTGACTGACCTAATTCAGCAGACATCACCTGGCTACAGTTGATGTGTGTCAAGTATTATCAGTTCAGCTTTATTTCTGTAGCACCATTACAAACCTCCCAAGCTGAAGCATAAATAAGATAAGGGCAGTTCGGTCTGTGTCTGGACGGTACAGTCTGTGGTTTATCAGTATTCCTGCTACAGCGGCAACAATAAGACAAACGTACACTTAAAGCAGCTCAGCAAAAAATATCACTGAATGGTATGAAGGTCGATCCATACTCCACAAGAACACAGAAACTTGGGCGTCATTCTTTTCTTGCACTTTATTCTCAACACGTCATTGGGGAAGAACTCCTTTTCTCCTGTATGAGGTCTGGCAAATATTGTGTGACTGGTCAGAAATTTGAGGTGGACGGGGTTGATGTGGAAAAACAAACCTGCCATCTACATTCACTATATATATATATATATATATATATATATATATATATTATTTCCCCTGCCAAGAGTTCAGCAGTTGAGTTTCTGTTGAAGTCAAAACTTTCCACGCCAGAACCAACTTTGTTCTTGTTCTTGCCACCTTGAGATAACAATCCTTTTTTTTTCTGTCTATGGACAATTTATGTCCACCTTTTAATCAGGAGAGGGCTGCAAGGTTTCAGTTAATAATTATTAAGAAATGAAAAGAGTTTTGCTGAAATCTGACAGTCCTTCATCAGAATAAAAGAAAAGTCGGTATGTTTTTTTTGTTTATTCAAAGTATGACCTTGAATTTGTTCCAAGAGAGACCAAAGTCAACTGGGAAGAGGCTTTTTAGACTGAGACAAAAATCTTAGCTTTTTGGTCATCCTGCTATTTTTAATAAACCTTGAACATGTTTTCTTGGGTACGGTGGCGGCATCATCGTTACACTCTGCTGGGCTACTTGGCAGCAGGCCCGAGACTGCTTGTGAAAGCGAAGGCAAGAAAATATTGTCAAATTGTGGAGGACAATCGGTCTGCAAATGAGCTCCAACTTGTGAGAAAATGCATTTTCCAGCCCAAACATCCAGCTCAAGAAACACAGAAAAGAGGTGTTCATGCCCGATCCTTGAGCAACCTGACAGCCAAAAACAATGACTAAGAACTGCAACGTCCACATACGTCTGCCTGATTGAACCATATCCACATTGTAAACAAAGATGTCTCCACCAAATACTGATGTTAATCGGATGAACATCTGCATTTATTTACTTTATCGTATATATTGGAATGGATTGACATTAGCTCAAAAAAGCCAAATTATACTTTCCTTGCTTTCTATGAACAAGTGTGAAACATCCAAGGGGTGAGTCAATACTTTATACGGACGTATGAAACCCGTCCGTCATTGGTAAAGTCACAGCAACAGATTAAACTCGTTGGGGTTAAAGCACATAAAGATTGATCTTCACCGTTACTGCAGTTTATAAAAGCTGGCATTTGGCTTTTTTTGAGGTGCTGTGAATGAGAGATTAAGAATAATTGCCAGACAAACACCAGATAGTCCAGGGAATCCCCGCTCCCAGCTAATAAAGCAACGCATAATCCCTCATAAAACAGTGCAGAGTTTATTAGTGAGGTTTACTTTTGAAACGGCAATACAAAATAGCATTATTGTCGAGTTGTCTGATACTGGTCATGTTTAAAAGATTGGCAAGCAGTCGGTCTCGTCAGTGAACAGTTGTGAATCTTTTTCATGTCGTTCCACGCACAAACGGATTGGGATGTCTTCCGCCTTCTCCACGGCGTCCTTGTGGTGTGTCTGACTCTGAATTGTGATGTGTTCTCCAGGCAACTCTTCAGTTCTGCGTTGTCAAGCCCATCATGGCCGTCATCACCATCATCCTGCAGGCCTTTGGCAAATATCACGACGGAGACTTCAAGTGAGCTTTGCATTTCATTCCTTATGTATCGAGCACATCCATGTCCCCGCCAGAAGGCCTTTTTCCGCTGTTTGTGCGCGCGCTGACGCATTTTGGAGGCAGAGATAATTCTATCACCTCTTTGCAGTCGGCATGTTTGGATGAAGCGCTTTCATTTCCAGCTAAAAGTAATGAGTTCAAACTTTACAAGTGCTCCGCTGCATCTTGTCCCAGTTGTCACTGCTGTGGCCATAATTGTTGCTACTTTGGGTTTTTTTTTTATATTGCATGCTAGTACTACTTCAGAAGCTTTTGTTATATGTACTAAAGAAAATTACGTTGGAACTTCTCCCCTAAATGTCACTAGTGTTTTAAAATAAACCTCTTTAATTCTTATCATACGTTCCGCTCGGTGAAGAACATTATTGTAGGAGAAGCATTGCTTTGGTTTACGTTTTTACTTTGTGTTAGCGCTACATAGTCTGGATATAAATTGTAGTCGGGGAAATTTAATTTATGTGTATTTCGGCACTTCAGATGAGCCAATAAAGGTCCCCAGAGAATAAGGAGAGCGTAATATATTCAATAAAAATTGACTTCGACGTGAAATCAAAAGCTCTAAAAATGCGCAGCCGCCAAATTCAGGTATTCTCGTCTGCCTCTCGGCTCAGTTTATCTTTCTGAAGATTCAGCTGCGACAACAATTACTTAGACACTACATGAAAGAAGCACCAAGTTCAATGAGGGCTTAATACGACGTCACCCTCTAAAAGAGAAACTCGCCTCGATTCTGCCTCTTGTTCCTCCGTAGACGTCAACAGCGAAATTAGCAGGCAGAAGTAACCGTCTCTCTCGCTCTCTTTTTTTTTTCTTCAGTCTTTAAACACTCTAAACTCAAGACCATGATGATATTTAGATTGTTTACTTCGCCACTTCCAGCCAACCATACGCTCCACAGAGCATCAGAGTAATTAGTGTAGTCACAGCTGAGTCTTCAGAGAGCCTCTCTGGAATGCAGACGCTGACAATCAAATATAGATATCGGCCCGTTTCAAACAAGCTTCAAGGACAAAAGCAAACGTCATCAGATTCATCATTTCCCTTCAGTTGAAAATATCAAGCCGGTGTCATTTTGTTCTCAAGCGGAGGATTTAAGTATCAAGATATCCTCAGGAACTCCTCTAACTCGTTTCTTGTTCTGCGCAGCGTGAATGGAGGGTACCTCTACATTACCATCATCTACAACTTTTCCGTCAGCCTGTCTCTCTACGCACTCTTCCTCTTCTTCTTCGCGACCAGTGACCTTCTGAGGCCGTACGAGCCAGTGCTCAAATTCCTCACAATTAAATCGGTCATCTTCTTGTCATTCTGGCAAGGTAAGTTCAGCCATCTTTTTGCCCCCTTTTTTTTTTTCCCTCTTTTGTTTCGAAGTTTTTCCAACTCGTGCCAGTTAAAACTTAATGAAAAGTAACGAAAACATCTCCTTGCTCACAGGAATGGTCCTGGCCATCCTGGAGCGCTGCGGCGTCATCCCCAACGCCCTCCTCATCATGGGAGAAAAGGTCGGCTCCGGCACCGTGGCAGCGGGCTGGCAGAACTTTATTACCTGCATTGAAATGTTCTTCGCTGCCATCGCCCTCCGATATGCCTTCACCTGCACCGTCTACCAGGAGAAGACGAGCGAAGTGCCAGGTGAGCGATGTCGACTGCACGGCGAGCGCGGGGAAGAAGTTCAACCGATGAGTACCTCGTGTCCTCCCCTTAAAAATGTGTTGACGTCTTCCCAGGCTCATTTCCCATCCCCCCCCCCCCGCAGAATGACGACTGACAGGTTAGCGGGAGCAGTGATAGCGCCGCTCTGCACCTTCAGACCAGCCGTTTAGGGCACTCGCACAGACCTCCAGTGTAAGACCTTTTGCAAGGCATTTACGGAGTTGCACTCGAATTAAATGCAGTGCCGCTGTGAGCTGTGTCAGTCAAGCCATAAGAGTCGCCATGAGCCTAAAGGTACACAGTTAATGTTGCCTCAGAGGACAGGCGCGGTGGAAGATTAGCTGAAATTCAGAGGCGCAGCACATCAACGAGTCAATATTTTGTATCAGCGTTGCTTCCGGGTAAAATGTAAATGGGAGTGAAGGGAAATGCCCTCTTTGTCCTTTCCACCACTTCATATATAGGAGTATGGGACGTGGAGACGAATACTAAATAGGCTGTTTGATTATTCATGTTTTTATTGAGGTGAACTCTAGGAATGTAAAGACATGGAAAGAAATCCAATGTCAAAGTAGTAATCTTGTTTTTATTATTAATTCATTAATACTAGTGCTGGCAAATGATTAATATTTGTAATTGAATTAATCACAGGGTTGATGTGGATTAATTTTCAATTAGTCACGATGAAATATCATTAATTTTGATTTGTATTAATTGCATTTAATTTTGCAAGAGCAAACGGACTCAAGAAATAATGGCATATATATGCACTTAACATGTTTATTAAACACCTTTAAGACTTTGTGTTGACAAACAGTATTTCCGTTTCAAAATGAAGATTTATCCACACTATTGTGGCCCTGTTGCGCCATCTTCAGCCAGCGACTGAGTTACTTGTTGACATTGTCTGAGAGGAGACTCGTCACTCGGCTCCTGGAGTTACAACTGGACCAACATGGCGGCTCAGTGATTTTCACTTTTACTACTAAAACAGTTTAGTATAAAGTATTTCTGAAAACATTTGAGGCGAAAAATAAGCTGCAGTTGCTGAATTTGTCTTCATTTTGGTTCCACTGCAGTTGGTTTAGATGTTTTATGAAAGTTTCACAGTCTGTCGGTCTCGGCTCGGCTTCATTTGCTTAAAGTTGGCAGGATTGTAACTCCATGCAAATGAGGCGCCGCAACGCACTCGGAAACGCGTCACACCCAAGTTGCACCGCAGTGCGTTTCAGAAAGACGACGAATGGGAAGTGAGGAATCGATGTATCCTGTGGACGCCTACCTTCTTTCTGCACTGCAGATGGGTTAATTGCGTTAAGATTTTGAATCCGATTAATCATGACGATGGATTAATCTGCAATAACGTGTTGATTTTGACAGCCCGAATTAATACATTTAAAATCCATCGCAAGCTTTCGTACCACGTCTGCCGTTTCTGTGCTTTCGCTCGGGGTAAACGGGCACGAGTGAGAAGAAGTGTGGTAGACTGCGCCTCCTTCTTCTCCTCCTCCTCCTCCTCCTCCACCACCTCGCCCTCCCCTCTGCCACCTTCATAAGCCAATTCAGACAGCACTGCTGGTGACCCTGAAACGGGAGAGTGTGGATGTCTCCCCGCTCTCCTTTCTCGTTGTGGACATCCCTTTAGTTCTGGAGTAAACTCGCCCCGACTCACAGCTGGGTGCTCAGGGACAATCAGCAGAGACGGCGGCTGTGACTGAATCCTGTTCACTCCATTTCCAGACTTCTGCAGAAAGCAGCTGGTGGGAGGAGGCAGCAAAAAAACTCATATCACGCTGATTTTGTTTTTCTTTTTTATCATCGTATTATTGCTGCTTCATCTTCCAGTTAAGCGAAATAACTCAAGCTTGTGTAATTCAATCATTTTATTTTTTTTGTTCTTTACCATTGAGTCAAAACAAGATTAGATAAATGTTTGTTTTTTTTCTCTCCTTTCAGTTTTATTGTCTTCGTAACAATTGCTGGAAGTTCTGACCCTCTACGGCAGAGACGTCCTCCAATCCAGCCCGCCAAAATTATTTTTATTTTTTTTTAACATTTTTTAACACATTTCTTAAGAGTCGCAGACACAAAACAAAAGCTGACATGTTGGTGATGCCGACATAAACAAAATAGCAAACTGGCACGCTGTCGGGGTGTGTTTGTAAAATCATCCATAATGCAACAGCTTTCGGAGAAGTTTTTTTTTTTAGACATTTCACTGTATTTTGCACCAGAATGTTTCATAAAAATTGGCTTTCTTTTGAAATTGTAGTAATCTTTGGTAGTAAACGTTTGGTTTTGTGAAAATATAGACACATATTCATCTTGTATACTCTGTGGTACAACACAGAAAAAGTTTGAATTTAAAAGTTATTATGGCACTATTTTACTGGTCCGGCCCACTGGAGATGAAACTGGGCTGTTTGTGGCCCCTGAAATAAAATGTAACACCACTGATAAAAGTGCCAAGTAGCTGCAAAGGTGATGAAATGAAGTGCATCTCCTCTTAAGCTACTCTCTGTTGATATAATAAATGTATTCGTATTGCACTTCTCTAAAATCAAATATATCAAAGCTTCCTTGGGCCATTAAAACTGGAAGTAATTGGATAATTATAATCGTAGTCTTTGTGTTAAAATGCTTGTAAATTGAAGGAGTGGGTTTTCCGCTGACATTGTTACACCATCACATGCACAAGGTCATCATGGCAATATGAAGAAATCTAGTTGCGTTAATCCCATTTCTCTAAACGATCATATCACATTAAGCTGGTAAATGATCAGTTCAATAATCCAATAATTCCAGAGATTGGATATGGATCAGATTTCAGTGAACATGTAAATTGAGCTCGTAAGTTTCTCTCTGTCGAGGTTCAGTTCTTTCATAGCAGCTTAGAGTTTAACAATCTGAAAAGCTTTCAGACCGGCAAGATGGTTATAGTGCTCTGTATACATAAAGTCCATTCACCTTTTGAAACGTAATAAAACAGAACTGCATCTAGGAAAGCTTTCGTGCATTTGTAGTAAAAACTCAAACTCGATAAACTTGCATAGTGCACAAGCTTCCCCTCATAAGCCATTTTTGGCATAATGCTCGACTCTGTATTTTCACCATTTAATGTATTCTTAGTTGTTGGGACTCAAAGAATCTTGCACCAGGCTTTTAGCATCCAAAACTGAGACATAGTTCTTTAGCAAAAAACAATTAAATAATAACATTTATGGATTTGTACAAAAGTTTACGTTAAAATCATAATTCGTCAACATTACATTCAGTTTTAAGCCGTGGAAACATGAACAAGTACTGGCAACAATGGAAGGAAAACTAAAACTATTTCAAACAAAGACAGAAGATCCAGTGAAACCAGACTCAGGAAGGGAAGATCTGCCTCGACCGGTTGGGGGATTATGAAGAGATGGAAAAACAGGACCGACGACGACTGTCGGGAAATAATTAGCATAGTGCAGGGCAGGCGGATGTTAACCCTGGAACTGCAGAACAAAAAGTGTTTTGGAGTTGTTGAGGTCATAAGTTACATCTTCAAACATTTGTAATTGAAAGACTGCAAGGAAGAAAAAAAAAAGATGTCTGACTGACGTCTAACAGAACTTGTATCATCTTTTTAACGGTCTCTCTTCTCTCCTGTGCATTTCAGCTGAAAACATCCCTCCAATGCAGAGCATCTCCAGCGGGCTGAAAGAAACCATCAACCCGGGAGATATGGTGCAGGATGCCATCCACAATTTCTCCCCCGCCTACCAGCAGTACACCCAGCAGTCCACGCAGGAAGTGACTCAGCCCAGCGCCAACGGAAAGCTGGCCACAGGCAACAAGAGCTCCCGCAAGTCCGACAAAGTCATGCTGATTGTTTCTGATGATGAGTTCTAGGGATTCTCCCGGTAGGATCCAGGTGTTTGTGGCCTCGCCACCCGTCTCTATGATCCCCTGGGCCATGCAGCTGTAGTCCAGAGAGCCGGACCGATCCCAGGTGTTTAGTTTTCACTGTCCCAGTATTGAAGATGGACGGCCTACTTCTGTTCTCTCCTAATGATCTTGAAAGCGCCTGGAGGGAAGTAAATGAGATTTTTAAAAGCTAATTGCTCGATAGCCAGCCAAGTGATTTATCTCCATCTTAGCAGTAATAAGAGCATGAAAATGACATGTCGCCTTCGTTGTGTGGGAGATATGCGTTTTCCCCTGAATCGGGCCGCCCGATGTCCGCCTCTGTCCCCCGGTGCCCGTCCCGTCTTCATCATTATGTCAGCGCTCCCTCTTGATTCTTGTCAGTTTCAAAGAGGATGTGGTTAATATGTGACTCCAGGTGGGAAGTGGGGAAACGGCGCCACCTGAGAACGAGAACACCACTTCGCGGACTGTTTCTCACATTTGCTCGTTTGAAGTTCTTGCCGCGCGCTCCCCGACAAATGGAAGGATTCGTTCAAAAGGCACATGAGTTTTGGAGCAGGCACTTCAAACTGCAGACTGCATTTCACGATCCTTTGTATCCAGAGCGGGAGCAAATCAGACAAACCGCTTTCTGACAAAGCACAAGTTAACTCATTCTCATTAACGTCCTCAAAATATGTAACAAGCAGGTGTTGACACACATTAACCATTTGTTTCTTGCAGCTTCCGCATTAATCTGAGCACTTCTGGCTTTTTGTGATTGGCATGTTTATATAACTACAGAAATTCCAACAATTGTTTTTTTTAATTGAGCTTTTACATATCTGTGTATTTAACATTCCTCTACATTAATTTTCACTCCCATTTGTCCTTGTCCAAGCCTGGATCTGGACTTTCAATAATAACAAAAAAGCAGATGTATACTGGCAGGACATTTTCCCAAATTAAGATATCAGTCAAGGGAAACTGCACATTGGAAGAGAAAATGATAATTCCATGTTCCAGGGATTGTTGAGTATGTTCAAAACATTTTAAATGCAAGTTTTGGTATTGTAACATTTTTCTGTTTGTCTAATTCTGTTTGAATTATGATTTGGGATTTTGTTAATGTATTTATTGGATGTAGATGTGGTTTAAATAAATCATCAATGTGGATGTAGGGAGAAGAACAATGCAAAACTTTGTACCGGTACATATAGGAACTATCAGCGTTTTGGGAGGTTTTTCTCCCTGTTGCCATACATGTAGCTTTTTAAATTCAGCCAGTGGAAACACATTTTTTTGTATATTTAATTCCTGATGGTAGTATTCTGCCCTCTTTTTGTGCCAATGATAGCCACCTTTCCAGGAAAGGCAATAATGAATGTATAGTTGGGTACAAAACTACTGTTTTCACTCTGTATCTTGAGTATGGCAAATTCACTCACCGAATCTTTGAATGGGGGAAAAAAGTCTTTATTTGCAAGTACAAAAAAACAGACACAGCAGACCTATTTGTAGGAATAATTTACCATACTTTAAATCAGAGCAGAAACAAATACAGATTTTATTTGTACATGAGGGTAGTTCATTGAGAAAAAAAACAATAAATGAGTGTAAAATAAAAAATAATTTAGGTGTCATTTGTTTTTTGTTTTTTTTAAACAAAATTACACAGATCAAAAAAATAAATATAAATTATATGAGCAGAGTAATGACAGGTTGTGAAGGGTACACACTCAGTTATGCTGCCTTTTATTTACTGTCATCTTAAAATCACCATTGACAGTCACTCATGTGAGACTACATACATATGAACATTACATAGAAATTACTGCTGTTGTAGTTCAACCATTTTTTTTTTTTTTTTTAAATCCACAACTCAACCTGACTTTCTCCATGGTCAAAGCTAAATACTGTAGCTTGTAGGGCTGGAAAAGCTTCTTTCTCAAAGCTTATTCAATCAAAGGTGTGTTTTCAGTAATAACCTCTAAAATCAAAGCAATGTCATCGTTATACACAATATGTGAAATAACTCTTACTAGCTTAAACACAGTTCCTGGGTAATACAAGCTTTATTTGCGACGTGCAGAAGTTAAGTAAACCATTGTATTAAATTGTTTTTACCCATGAGCATATTTTATTTAATAGTTTGCTTTCATTGAACACAAATGTAAAACATTGTTTGGCTAGCTTACAGAGCAGCATGTGTTTGAGACCTCCAATGAATCTAAATTCACTTAATTCACCCAGAGAAAGGTTTGTCTTTTATGTTATTAACCAGAGACACAAATGTTGTTATAAGTGCTGAAATATATATTTATATATATATCAAGGCATTTTAAAAATTATTCTGTAACTTCACCATGAGAGGTCGCTGTTAGGCTGCAAAGAAAATGCTTTTAGCCGTTTTCTTCCGAGTGCTGAAAATGTTTTCTTCACTGAAATTCTAGTTTGAAAGTCTTTGTTAGTTGACCGCTGTAACCTGAGCATTTTGGTCAATAGTCTGTTTATAATCTGTATTACATCTGTATTCTGTATTTTAAGTCTCACTTCAATACAACAGCAGCTTTTACAAGTTCATGACGTACAAGTGCTGCTCGATAGTAGTGTGAACTGACAGTCAGACTGTCGCCTCGCTGTAGGTCAGGGGTGTCAAACACATCTTCATTCCGGGTCCACGGCAGTATAGTGCCACGATAACCTTTAAATTTTAACTTTTAAAGTTTTGTTTTCATTGTTGTGACAACAGTATACATGGTGAAAATGTCTATATTTTCAAGAACTTCTAGGGAAAATGACTACTGTCTCAACAAAAAGCCAATTCTAATTCACAAACCCTCATGTTTGACACCCCGGATGTAAGCGATGCAGTGATTACAGCTCTAACCTAACCTGCATGTAACCCTCGTCATTAGGGGCCCACTTTGTGTTTCAGACAAATAGTGAATGTGCTGAAAGGAAAGATTCAGAGAGAGAATTTAGTTCTGGAAAATAGTCGTCTCATTGTATATGTGAAGTTTTCAGATAAAGGTCAGCATCAGTAACAATTGGACTTCAAAGACGGATTACATAATCACACCACTCCCAGATAGTAAAAGACAAATATAGAAAAATATGTAATATATATATTTATATACTGTATATGTGTACTGTATAAAACTAAGTATCAGGGGGGGAAAGAACATAGGATGTGTCAACATAGAAACCGAGTGAAAATACAAAATGAGAGTAAGAACACAGCATTGCCCCTGCTTCAAAATCACAGCAGGTTGTACAGCAGCAAAGTTCCCCATACTGTTCTTTGCAGCTATGGAACAGGGGAAGAACAGTCATGTCCTCTTAGCCAAGAGAAAATCCTGACATGAACAATCTCTATTGACTTCACTCCAAATAAGGAATGGATCCTCGGTAAGAAACGGCTTTAAAATTTCAAGTGAATTTCATATTTTAAATATCACAAAAACACATACAATAAGAGCCGGGTGTTTTACTGCATCTAGTCGTTGCAACACCACTGTTTTTGTAGAGACGGGTGTCAGGAGTTCTCTTGTAGAAGAGTGTGTCAAAAAGCAAGGTGAACGGTCGCCTCCACCGGCGGCAGCAGCACATCTCGTGACCCGGCAGTAGGAATGATTTCTGTTCGGACGGAGTTCTCAATGTAACCTGACAACACAAGCAGTGGGAGCTTTGTCATCTCCAATCTGTAATATACAGGACGGAAGTTGGATTGCATTGTACTTAAAAAAGAAAAAAAAAGGACTGCTCGTTATCACTATATCCAATATGGATTACCTACCAAAGAGTGGCATACAAAGGAAAGAGGCTAAACATCAGTAAGTGCTGCAGTATACTTCGAGTATATCATCCTTTGTTACATGAGACTTCACCACCTTGCACTGAGTGGTCACACCACATTGAAACATGCAGTTAAGCCCACGTCGGAATTGCTTTTGTCATCTTGATCCAAATTCAAACAGAAATCGTCCTGTGAACTGGTTTCATTTAAACTGTATCTGCTTCCTTTTTAAGTGCTTTATGCTGAGAGACAAATCCTCCGAATCCAGACTAACTCGACATTTTAATCCTCCTGAGTTTAACCTTTCAAACAACTCTAATAATTCAACAAGCGGTATTCTAAATGGTGGGAGTGACGGATCCACCACCAAGTCACATTCTGCACCCTCCAAAAGCCTTCAATTTCTTCCACTACCAAACCAAATTCAGCCTTTTATTTTAAACAATCTGAACTATTGTCTGACATCCACACCAGAATGCCCCTCTGTAATCTGATTGATGTGACAGACACCCTGCAGACATGTCTTTTGTGTTTGTGCAGTTCCCACCAGCAGAGAAAAGGCACAAATATCTGTCTTTAATCATCTGTTCCAAGTCACTATAGTCCAAGACGGGTAGAAAATATCAAACTACTAAATGAAACCCATATAGCAAGATTCTTGCAAACCTGTTTTGAAGTGCTGGTATCGACCATTAACTAAAATATTGAATTAATCCAAGTCAGAAATATAAATGTTTGTGTTGATTGTTTTCAACCACACCACGCACCATGCACTCTAGTTAGATGCTGTTGATTTCAAACGTCTCGTAACTATCGATATAGAATCTGGAACTGATGGTCTTTTTATTCTGGTTTCTTGTCGTGCATCCCCTTGACCCCTATCAAGGTTTCTGATGGCCTGGATCTCTTCGCTTGCCCCGGAGAGCTGCGTTTTGACTAGTTTTCACGTAACCAAACAACTTCTCCTGTTCAGCACTCCCTAAACGAGAGGAAGAACGTATCAGTGGAAACATCTGGTGTCGCGTTTGGATGGTTCTTCAGAGCACCAGTGACCACAGCTACGTGGGGAAGTCCACCGAACTTCAGACGTTACTATTGAAGGCTTCAAACGCTCCGCTCACATTGAGACACTTCATAAGATAAGGGCATTTGGCGAAAAGGCTTCGAAAATATCATTACTTTGCTCTCTGGTATTTTAGAACATTGAGAGTTGTCACATGTCCAATACTTTATGCTAGAGTGAATCTCGGTTTAGTCATGGAGGAAGGGTCCGAGCGGTGCTGGGGGTGGGGGGGGGGGGGTGCACAGTGCACAGTGCACAGACAATGTAGGTTGTGTGAGAATGACAGAAGAAGGGAGACAGAATCTTGAATGCAGCACAACATCACAAAGCTTGCCACCTCGCCCCCTCCCTCAGTCTAACCACCGAGCGTCGCCTCGGTACGCGGGGAGTGGGTTCGGGCCGGGTCAGAGCCGAGAAGGACCAGGCAGGAGAAGGAGAGCCCAGTCCTGTCGGCACTAGGAGAGGGTCGAGAACGGGGTCGGGCTGGAGTTGTTGTGATTGGCCGACTTGACGATGGTGATGACGCTGGTGGTAGCCACTTTGCCCGGCGAGAGGGGCCCTCGCGTCACTGTCCGGGCAAAACACTGCAGGGCCTCGTACTTGGCTCGCAGCGCATCCAGCTCCAGCCTCATGCTGGCGTTCTCACGCGCCAGCTTGTCCACCTCCTGCTGCAGCTCCGTCTTCTGCCTCTCCAGCTCCTCCTTCTGGGTGACTCGCTTGATGCGGCAGCTGGCGGCGTAGCCGCGGTTCTTCAGGGTCCGTCGCCGCTGCTTCAACCGCACCACATCGTCCTTGGTGAGTCCGCGCAGGTGCTGGTTGAGCTCCCGCACGGACATGGCCACCAACTCATCGTCGCTGAGCGCCGGAGCATTCTCACCCGTCTCCTTCTTGACCTGCAGGAGAGAGGGAGCAGCAGATGAGGGTCGGACAGACGTCGGAGGCGTCAGGCAGGCGTCACACTGGCGTCCTCAACTCGTCACACTCACCTTTAAAGCTTTGCTCGTCTTGAAATGAGTCGTCATTCCCTGCATGCAGACACGTGACCAGAATCTCACAGAAGACACACTGAGGACAAGAAAAACGGGGTAAGTGTTGCACAAGAACAGCTCATCAGCTCTGAATGTATACTTTTGTACTTTTGCCACATTAAATCCAGAATGCAAGAAGAAAAAGCAAGGGGAGTTTCATAATGTTTTGGAATCTTGTAGACTGGGTGACAAGACACAAGTGACTTGACGTCCTAAAGTTATTTTTTAATCCCAACTTACTAGATTTGTTATATTCCCTCATTATAGACAATCTTTGTAATAGTCTGTTATAAAGTAGTGTGTCTCAACAACGCCACTATTGGGAGTGACAATGTTACAATGACTGAAGTTTCAGTGACTTTGCTTATTTCTCTCTCAATCCTGCCACCGTGCAGACTTTTCGCTTCAGCATTCACATCAGTTAGTCACCTTTTCACCAAAACTCCTGTTTACCACGTGAGCGTTCCTCATTGATCCAACTGTAAGTAATACTAGCGTCAGCATATTTCCCTAAATAAACATGACCTTCACTTTATGAGACCTTTGTGCTTATTGATGCATGCTGGTGGCTTATCTCAACTGCTGTTGCTGCTTCTGCAATTCATTTGTAAAACATTTACTTGCCATGGAAGATGGAAAATTAGCATTTGTCCGGGTGAGTTTGTCATCCCTGCATTACAGCGAGGGCCATTTTCAACCTTAGATTGACCAACACAAGTGTTGCCGTGTTCCTAAGTAGCAGATTTCTCTGAACATGACGCAGCCTGTTGCAGATACAGAATATGAAAGATCAGCATGAATGACGCAGATCCAAGCTCCCCTCTCTATGAAATAACAGTGAGACAACACAGCAGCATTCCAGAGTTACATCATATGTCAATATTAGTGTCGGTTTGTGCCACATGTACCAGCAGATGGCAGCATGTCTCCAGTAAATACCAGCATTGGAGCGTGCCTGTATTTACCTATGAGGAGAGGAGGAGGAGGAGGAGGGCCCTGACAATGTAGTTCACTAGACCAAGCAAAATTAGAAACAGGCAACCTCTCTGGTCTTTGCAGAACTTTGCATTTAAGCTCTTGTGCCTTAGTGATTTTGCCAGGGCAGTTTTTAGAAAAGCTTTCTCGTGCTCATTACAGCGAGGCACATGCTTTCCAGACTGCTGCCATGGCCAAAAAAAGCGAGAGCGCTGAGCTGTGATCCTGTGAGAGGCACACATCCCCCCAAGGCTCCATTTCAGGACCCGCAGACCAGCTCGACTACGAGTGCACTGTTCCATGCTCACGGCTACCATGGAAACGCCCTGCCAATGGGCGTGGGAGTGTGAGTCACATGGTCACCAAAAGGGTAAACAAGTCTCATTCATAACCGCAGTACAGCCCATACATAGTACAAATCAGAAGCATCCACTTCAAGGCAGCACAGATATTCTTCTGTGATCATATCGGGTTTTTTTTTTTTATTATTTCCTCCTCTTTGACTGCAGTTTAATCTCATCTGGTATCTCTGTGTCTACAGCAACAGGCAGTCCAAAACACTCCCCATAACACTCTTAAACACGTAACATTTACGGTGATGCTGAACTTTACAGGGCAGTAGGTGCGCGTGTGGAAAAATTCCTGGAGATAGAGTGTCACAGAGAAATACTTTCCTTTATAGTCACTGATGTATTTTTTGCTGAGAGACAATTGCAGTCTATCGATTCAGGGCTGCGTCTCTATGGCTGGATCCTCTTACGCTGGGCTTTCCTGAGCTTCATGCCCTTATTTAACTCCGAAGGGGGTATATTTAGCGCACGCTGCTGACACAAATTTCTGCCAACTAAACAATTTAAGTGAGCATGTGATAAGTGATACGCTGGTAAGAGGGCAAATACCTCCCTCAGCTTTCCTCCATGAAAGCTGCTTTCATGGAAGACTGGTGCACTGGGTGTGACGGCTCATTTTAGGATGTTTGTCATCTCTCCACCACGGCTGTAAGTGCTGCTAATAGAAGACTTTACCAAATCAGACCGAGAACAAACAAAACAAAACAAACTACTTTGTGACTTTCAAACATTAGTCGTCATCCTTAAAATAGCTCAACTCTGATTCCGAATCCTGCCTTGGAAAAAAAACAGGAGCCAAACCCAGAGCCACATGAACTGCTGTTCAGAAAATTTATAGAACATCTGCTGTTCGCGGTTGCAAAAACACACTGCAAAAGAATTGCATAATCGAGATTTCAGAGGCATCAAATAAACATGAAGGCCTTAAAATGAGGCATCCCCCAAACAGAAAGTTGGCCTAAACGGACTCAACTAAGTGGGATTGCGTCAGAAGGGGGTCCCTGGGTATATTCCTCTCAAAAGATTGTGGAAATGTGGTGTGGGGGGCCTCCCTTCTCTTCAGACGAGAGGCCTCCAGCCTAAACCAAGAGGCCAGGTTGTTTCCCTCAAATTCTTTAGGCATGTGCTTATGTTTTTGCAACTCACGCAGGGACAAGGTTTTCTTGATCACGAAGTCTCCTCCGAGGAAAAACAGCAATTATATCAGACAGCCAAAAGCCACTCTCCCGTGATTGTGCCACACGGGTGGTGAGGCTGACAAACTAAACGTTGCTTCTCGACACGGCCGAGAAAACAACTCTTATTTGGGTTTTTCATAACAGTGAGGGAGAAAGTCTGGGAAAATATCTCAAAGAAGAAGAAAAAAAGCCACAGATGGCGGGTAAAGAACAAAAAAAAAAAAAAAAAAACCTGCATTCCTGAGTGAACACACATGTGCAAACTCTCACATGCACACAGGCAGATCTTGGCTGCGGAGGGGAGCGAGGCTGTCTGAATATGTCCTGCTATGCACTCGGCTGTGGGGGTGGAGTTCAAGACGATCCCACTTGTAAAACAATGGGCTGCAAATTTCACAAAATGTCTGGAATTCAAAAGCGCCTCGCGTCTTTCGCCTGCCCAAACAAATCCCCCTACGTGCACGTGTGTGGTAGAACGAAGACCACCGTCTGCGAGGAGTGCAGGTGATACAGTCCAGCTTTCTGTTCGCTTCATGTACGACAGCGAACGCTAAATGGGTTCTGCTCACTCAGCTCTTGTTTGTTTGGACAGCTGTGGAAGGCACAACTCGGTCTGCTGAGCTGTTTGGGTGCACGTCTTGTTTTGAGAATGAACAGATCCGTCTTCTGAGACCTTTTGTGACCCCATTTAATAGAGAAGAGAGGGAGAAGAAGAAAAAAATGCAGGCCCGCACATGTGTACAAATATGAATGTTACACATGTTAACCCACCACAATAGCTTATGTTTACTGTAATCCCACGTTAGACATCTGCCTCAAGTTCATGGCTGCACTTGAGTTGCAGCAGGTGAGCGCGGGGCCGCCGGCCTCTCCAACAATAAACAGCATATCAACGACTCCTCTGCTCACGCTTCGGTGATAAATGCAGACTCGGCTTGTCTGCGCGCTTTGTTTTTCTCCTCTTTTCAGCTCACTTAGGCAGTGGGATCAACAGAGAGCAGACTCACTGCTCGCCCTTGACCGTCTGCCACGGTCCTCTGAGAAAGCTCCCGCTTTTCTTGCACTCATTCCAAAAGGAGGTGAGGAGCTTTCCGCCGCAGACTGGGGCGCGCAGCCCACTCTTGCTCTTTTCCTCAGCGCAGCACATTCGGTGGGATAATATGCGAAGGAAATGGAGAGCATAGCTGAGCAGTGAGTCACGCTGTTTACTGGTAAAAGCGACGGCCGGCGGTAGGGAATCACACCCTCCTGATCTGACGTTTCCTGGAAAATCCCGTTGTTTCACGGAGAGGAAGGAAAAGTACAGAGAACCTTGGAAATGGTTGGCATGACCGCCGGAATGTTTGGTGCGGAAAGGGAGGAGAAGTCACCAAACATCTGAGAAGAGATATTCCCCCAGCCGTGACACTTGAATTTACAGAAATGTTAAGAATGCAAGGAAAATGGAATTACAAGAACATTCTTGATGTTATGACCAGTAATAAGAAAATAATAGGCCCAAAGTCTCTGGAAAATCTGCTTCGATTCTTTACTTGGAAATGTTAATATTAATCCAGTTAATGTTCTTTTAATCCAACAAACTGGGGCACTGGCATCAACACAGGCAGGGACGTGAGCAGAAATCACAAGTTTGGGTTATTTTAGAGTGTTTGTTTACATCGCCGTCACTTCGCAATGTGACTCACAGCCTAATCAGCAAGTTTTTGTTGAGAATAAACAAGGCATGCCCGACAGCATGGTCTCACTAAATAAATAAATAAACGAGTGAACCCGACACTCGCCACACCTGTGGACCATCATGAAGTGAAAGCAGTGTTTTGAGATCCAGGAAAAGACGCGATGCTAATCTCTGTGGCCTCAAACACCTTGTAACCGTCAGGGAGTCAGTCTGCAGAACCTTTTTTCAAACAATCGCCTCTTATTACTCCGTATGCACTCTGTTTGGCGTGTTCTACTGAGTGTAAAATCGCCGGCTTCCAGAGTCAATAATCCAAACTCGACAACATCTTTTTTCTCTCCCTTTCTCTCTCTCTCGCTCTCTCTCTCCCAGTAAAAGCAGCAAAACACATCACAGCCAACAAAATCCCAGTGAGTCATCGCATTGCTCCCCACAAATATTTCACTTTCACAACACTCCACCACCAAAACGCTCTGTATTCCACATCGCTGTCTGGTTAGATGAAGAGATGTAACCAGGCAATTCAACCATAGGGGATTTCTTTTAATGCGCTTGTGAGGTGGTGAAATGAGTCAGCTGCTGTGACTTCTCCATCCGAAAAAGACATCATCACTTTGGTGATTGAACCACATGTTACCCCTCATGACAGGAGGGGGTGGATGGAGGTGGGGGTGGGGGTGTCAGAGACACAGTAAGCACCCAACTGTGAGTGAAGAAGAAAAAAGAAAAACATCCTGGGCAAAAATCTAAGCGGAACAAGTTGCCCAGAGACAAATATTTTCCATCTATTAATCACAGTGACATTAAAAAAAAAAAAGAAAAAAAGATCAAAAGTCAAAGAGGAAAGGAAAAGGGAAGAGTAGGTAAAGCTTTGATGATCATGAGGTACTATAAGGTCAAAACAAAAACAAAAAAAATCCATCAGGTCAGCACACTGTGAGAACAGGGTTTATTTATCTCCACCCATTAAGATTTATGTGGACCACAAATTACAGCTCAACACCGAGATAAGATAAAGCCATTCGTTCCTCCTCAGTGATTGATTGTTTGTGGAAATATGTGCACCTCCTGCTGTTTTCAAACTGCTGCTTTCTCCTGTGTAGGCCAGGCAGCCCTGGTGGTCTCACCTCACGTCGTGCCCTTTGTCCCACATGTTGAAAATGCAGACCACGTGTTGATCCCAATGTCAAAAGCAGGCTGATGTATATCAAATACTCTCCTCAAAACATCTGAGACGAAATTAAAGAGGATATGGAAATGCTTTACTTTAAACTTTTTTTTTCACTTCTAAATATAATCTGAGGAACAGAAGACAAGTTAAAAATGTTTTGATTGAACTTAGATCTCAATTAAATTTTTTTAATTTGTAACAGTATTTTAAAACTAAAACAGAGAATTAATGTTTGATAAATAAAGTCTGCGTGACTTATGAGCGCTTTACACTGATCCATTCGCGTCAATGTTTTTGCACTAAACAGCTTTAAACGAACGTCGGGAAAAATAAATCAAAATAAGGCAAAAATAACAGACGTTTATTCTAATGAACTTGCTGATCTCGCCTGTCCAGACGTCTGATCCACTTTGTGCGCGTTTCTCCAGAACAACACGTGTCCCGCACGAACTATTCGCAAAGTCAACAACCGACCCGAAGAACCGGGTCAGAACTCATCCGGAGAGCCGCGTGTCCGACACGGACCTGCCCCGACATGTCACCCCGAGAACTCCCAACTATTGACACTGGAATAGGGATTTTAACCGAGAAAAACAAACAAACCAAAAAATAGAAAGAAAGGAAAGCGCTCACCTCTGTGGACGGATTTCAGTGTGGACCCGGGTGAATATGCGGGAGTCGGTGTGTCGGACGCGGGCGGGCCGGTAAAACGTGACACACGGCGGGTGTGTAAACGCGTGGAGCGGACGGCGGCGGTGTATCCTCGTACTAAATTAACTACAAAACAACAACAATGTACCAACATTCCACGCGCTGCTTCCGCAAGCACTCACGTCACCGATTCCTCGTGACCGCCCCCTCCATTCATGAAAATAACTTTCTGCTGACGTCAGTCTGGGAGGAGGAGGGGGGTCGTGGTGGGGTGGTGGGGGGTATCCATAAATAGAAGATAGATACTGTTGGCCACTGCTTCTGCTTACTTTACAAAACTAATCTGTACAAAGTCAGCTTCTTCTTCCTTTTATAATCCAAGAGAGAGAAAAGGAGCTTCGGGAGGAAATCTCCAACTTGTTGCTCCCTTCAAGCCTCGTGCTCCCTCCCACTTCTTTTATGGTCAGGCTTTCACTACAAGGTATTCAAAAATGTGCATTAAGTGAGTGAAAACAGCTACCCCCCCCCCCCCCCATCCTTCCCTCGGTGTGAGTTTGGGAGCAGCAGCATTCCATTCCTGAGGAAAGTATGTGGTGTAGTAGCCCGGCAGTCACAGGATTTCTCTTATTTTAACTGCACTGCAGCCGCTCACGTCACAAGTTATTCTGGGTAATTAAAGCACTGGATGCAAACATGTTTGCTCTGCATCTTTTAAAGGTTTTTTTTTCCGGTTCTTATTATTAGATATGACGGATCTTCAGCTTTGAGATGGGACCCAAACTATAAGAGATGACGTGGTACCTGTTAAAAGCAGATGCTGCGTGTTTACACTGTAAACAAGGGAGGCTACATGGTTCAAACAAAGCTCACTTTCCCTTTTTTCTTTCTGCTGAGTGGGCCAGCATTTTAAAAGCACATTTTAAAGACGATTGAAATGTGTTTTCTTGAATATTTTGACATTGTTCAGGAACGGACACTCCTCGTCCTGGAGGTTCACAGTCCTGTGCCATTGCTTCAACCCATCTGATTGCAAAGAGTGGTTTGTTATTAAGCTTTCTGCAGAGCCTCGTGATGATGCATTTATGAAATCCAGGTGTGTTTGAGCAGGGAAACATTGAAAACATGCAGTCTGTCTTCCCTGGACAGAACACCAAACACCCTAATCCTGTTAACCCTGTAAAAAGCCTATGGGTCTTTCCCTGCTATTATTATTACTATTATTATATTACTATATTTTCCTTACAGTTATTACTTTTTTTCCAACACGTAATTCAAAAAAGGGCATCCCCCTGAGCTCCGAGATGTTTGTTTGCTCCGAGATGTTTGTTTGCTCCTCGATCCCTAATGAAGTTTACTGTGGACCCCTCAGAGGAGACCTTACACGAGTGACTCCCAACATGGGGGCTCTAAAGATTCATGGGGGTCGTGAAGCCTTCTGGATTTCAAGGAGTGTAATAACTTTTTATGTCTTGAATACAGACGAGTCAGAATTTAATCTATTTTTCTAAAGAAAACTACTACATTTAAGTGTTAGATTACATATGAGCTGGATTGTTTATTTAAGAAAGGCACGACAATTTGGATTTTAAAGTTGTAAAATATCACAAGGACATGGGCATCTTGAACATGAACGTCTTGTCTGCAGAATATAGATCGATACATAGATGGACAGATAGACAGATAGATAACTAATCCCAGGAGAAATTCAAGTTTTTAGCAGCCCCCATACAACAACAAAAGCACAAAAGGAAACAGGCATGTTAGTAGCCAGATTGACAGTTCATAAGTCACCTCTAATCTTAAAATCTACAGAAATGCTAAATTAATTTAAAGTCCATATTTACACAGTTCAAGGCAGAGCGTCAGGCTAAAAGGAAAGATGAATTCATTAAAAAGAAAGAGAGTGCTAAAAGAGATATGGCTTCATGGAAGCAATGGACAATATTGGAGCTGAATGCATCTTCTGATGTGAAAAACTGGGAAACAAAAGTTTGGAAATGGGCAAACTGAAGTAACATCAGACCACCAACCCCGCCACCCCCCTCCCCACCCAATCCCAAAGATGTGGTGTGTATTCCAAAGAGTTTAATCTCAGAGAAAAGTAACTCATTCTTGCAGATTAAAACATAGGAACTGTATTACACATATCGTGTGTTATGAGGGTCCTTCTACTTTTTTTAAAAAATAAATGTACAGCATGTGGTGGGGAGTGGACTCGCCAAAGTTATCAATGGTAAAAATTGGTGAAGAAAAAGGTTGGGAGCCACTGACCTACACCACTGTTTCAAAATGCCTTAAATGAGAAATAATTGAAGTTAAAGATTAATCCACAAAAGTTGGCATTGTGACAACAAATTCCCAGTAAAGGTCAAAATCTGGAGCTCCGGTGAAACATAGATGTGATCAGTTTCATAAGACTCAGGAGTCGGCGTCTGTTTGCTCCTTCAAGTCAACTAAATAATGCTGATAAATATGGGAAACTGTCAAACGCATTTTAATACAAATACAACGCAGTGCGAGTTTACCAGAGTTGTGGAGAAACCTCAGTCTGAACACATCGTCTGGTGGTTTCCCTGGTTTTAGTTCTTCATTACATTGACCGTTTTAGGCCAAAAGACATTTCGTTATTGAGGTTTTTTTTCCTTTTTCTTTTTTTTCTTTTGTTCCATGATGACTTCTGTTAAGAGCAGTTAAATTTAGCCCAAAAGAGGAAATACAGACGCACAAAAATAAACACAGTCAGTATGTGAAACATTGCGTCAGTCTGACCTTTAGATACAGTATGACGGAGCAGATTAGTAAATAAGTGATAAAGGCCTTGTTGGGTTGTGACGGAGCCGCTGTCGAGGTAAAGCCAAATAAAACATGTTGCTTTACAGTCAGAGTCTCTCTGAAGTGAGGAGGGTTTAATTTTTTTACAGTTTTTCCAAAGTACTGACGTTCATTGAAAGCACTGAGCTTTGACACTTGTGAGTCACAAGAGGAATACTCCCTCATACACTCCACAAAGGCCCGCTTCCAGCTATAAACTGACTAACCCCTTACATCTATTTTCTCTGAGCCCGATGTTGTTCCTGGGAAGCAGATTTATCGTCACTGTCTCTGCTCTGTGGCTAATGACTCAGCGGATCAGACTTCTTCCTCTGGATCGCATGTGGAATCAATCGCTTACTAAAAGATAGTGGGCCGTGTTCTTTCATCTGCACTGCGGTGTGCTTCGAGTAGAAAAAAGGGAAATCGCAGATGAGTGACTGGCTTTTTTGTTTGGCTTTGCTCCCATCATCATCGTCATCATCATCATCATCACACCAATCGCAAGCAAAAAACAAAAGTTTCCACTACGGTAGTTTATATGAATCTTTTTTTTTTTTTTCAATCAGATCATATTTGTTTTGGGCTGTTTACGGTAAAAGTTTCTCCAAGGAAAACAAACAACGTTATTAACTTGTATACATTGAACAGGATAGGAAGAGGTGAACTGAGCTGAGATTAGATGAGAGTGGATGAGATTAGATTAAACAGATGTGTTGAGGTGAGATAGAATACAGTGGGAGATTTTATTGAATTATATGACATAGAATGAGTTGCGATCGTGCAGGATTAGATTATAGGATGAAGTGAGATTGAATGGGGCAATATGAGATTGAGGAGATATATGATGGATTGATCAAAACATCCAGTTACATGTGACGATAAAACTCGGCTACATGAGATATTTTGACTGAAATGTTTACTTAAAAACTCAAATTGATTTCATTAAAGCAGCAATTGAATATAATCTGATATTCAACCTCGATATCATTTCAACCCAAATGTTAGGGATTAGCAGTGTCGGTAAAGTGTGATTGGATTGAATCAGAGATTAGATGAGATGAATTCCCGTGAGACAGGATGTAGCGGGGAAAACATCACACAAACAAATAGAAAGTAAAGACCACAGCGCTTGTGTGATGTTGTGTTTCCTGCTGAATCTCACAGCGGTGCGACTCAGAGAGAGAGCTGCTGAGACAAAGTCTCTGCAGGACCACCGCTGATGTTGTGCATCAGTCAGACGTCCAGCTGCTCAGTCAATGCCATTCCACCCAATTACTGTCCATCTGGCAGCGGCGCTCGCGGATGACCTGAAATACACCCGGGGTTGTCCAACAAAACGCAAACAGCAGAGCATGTACAGCAGACCGGTCTGGGTTCTAGTTAAATCAGCGAGCTGTGGGGTCCGGGACTTTGCAGGCAGTTTTGGATTACAGGAAGTAACATTGAGTCACTAATCTTTCTCCTTTCTGACTCAGACTGTTGAACTCAGAAATGTGATCTGGTACAAAGAGGCCCCCTGTTGTAAGAGGATCCTTTTTTTTCTTCCAAATGCTTTAAATTATTAGGACGGAGGGACAAAAAAAAAAAATCTGATATTTACCATACAGGGTTGTTCAAACTGATGTAACGGCATTACCAGGAGCCAAATAATAATAAAAAAATCAATACAATCTCAAACTCACATTTTCTCGCACGAGATGTTTACACATTGTTGAGCGGTCGCTTGCTGAGAATACCTGACACATGAAATAGCCGTCTCTGGCACCGTCTGAGCCAAAAGTTGAAGAATTGTTATTGCAGATTTATGGACTTCCCAGATGACACAAGGTTTAATTCGGAGCTCTTACTGAACATTCCACTGACTTCACCAAAATGTGTTTCATATGAAAACACTTTACGTAACCAGCTGGCAACTGAGAACTGCTGAGAAAATGAACTTTGTGAAGTTACAGTACTGGTGGCAGCAGAGGCCGGAGAAGGCCTGGTATTAATGTGTGTGGAGTTGGTACCCATCAGATACTCTGGACGCTTCATCCATGTGAAAACTCTTTGATTGCTGAAGTGAAAACATATCAAAGATGATCACAAGTCTTCTTCACTGAGGCAGAGAGGAAGGTCTTTCTACACTTGATAGTCTTGTCACAGCTGAGCAATGCTGGAGGAATGAAGCAGATCTCTGCCACTGACCATAGGCGGGTCTAAATATGGACATTATTAAGGCTGGTTAGGCTTTGATGCTCTGATTTAGTTTTGCTCCCGGCACGGAAAGTTGTGGCCGATGAAAGAAAAAAGTTGTGAAGATGAAAACATGTGGACTGTCACATCTCAGTTACATCTTCATCACTTTAACTAGCTCTTCGCCAAACCACTTTAGTGTTTTATTAAAACAAACATCGTCATCTGTCACAATGGACGGTTTCACTTTGGACTAACGGTTCTGTTTGGGTTTTCATTCTTGTTCGTTTGCACACATGAGGCAGCACAGTCAGTGAGGAATAATGTATTTTATTAGAGCAGAGGCTGCTGCCACCTTGTGTTACTTCACCATCACCACCTCATGTTAGGTTTTTTTTTGTTCTACTTGAACTTCATACTGTTGTGTTCATCCTCTTTGCTTTCACTAATCACCTCCTACTTGCTTTATATATTGGAAAATGTTAAATACCAGTACTGTTATATGAACACTTGGATTGCGATATTAGAAATATTCTTATGTCTAGAAGCCATAAAAACCTATCACACACTCCAACAAGAAATGCATCAAGTGGCATACAACTAAACACAATTAAACATCTATGGGTAAAAACCCATATAAGTTTAATTGTGTTTAGTTGTATGCCTAAAACTGATGGTATTATGAAAATTGTGAAATATCCCATATCAAATAATATAACATACCTGCCTTCAGACTAGAGCAACTGGAATACCAGAAGATAACATTCATAGGGAAGAATTTGCCAACTCCACACAGTGAGGCCTGCTGAAACCCAATGGGACTTTATAGCACACTCCAGCCAAAGTGCCGTGACATCTGTTCAAAATAAATCCAAATGTAATGAGTCATGATGCAAATCTACTTACTTTCCAATTTAAAAATTGAAAAAGGGCAATATTGTCTTATGATTTTAAGTGAGGTCTCACTTGACATCATCCAGTTGTACAAGCTGTGGATCATTTGATCAAATTCTCAGAAACTGTTTATTTAATGAACCACAGCTTCAAAACATCTGACACCATGAAGTCATTCTCAGTTCTGAGGCTAAACTTTTTTTTTTTATTTTACCCACATGGATTTTCAGACGGGCTTGAGAGTCAAAATATAAAGCAACACATTTTTGTCATTCTGGATGTCTTCTTTATTGATCGGGCCATACATGAGCTGACTTTTAAGCAGACACTGTCTGCTTTTAAATGCAATGGCTTAGCTTTCTGCAACCAACTGGACAGCAACACTGCAGTATCCACACATGTTCTCTAGAACTATGTGTTGAACAATGCTCACAGTTTTCTCACACACTATCCAGCCGGCAGATGTCATTAACATCATGACATTTTACACTGTTGAGATGGAAAGTTCTCAGTTTCCTAGTAAGTTATGACTATGTGCAACACATTTGTTCACTTGAAAAATATAATTTACTAATGATGTAATATCTGACTAAAATACTCTATAATTCAAATAAAAACTCTCAGATCTCAGTATCCCAGATGTGACAACTAACAGCCTGCGAATGCACACACAGTTACCAGCCACATAATTAACAACCTGGTTTCACAGGAGATGGTAGGATAGATTTCATGTTTCATTTGAAACGGGAATGTATTGAAATTCCTTTAAATGACAGTATTCATGTGTTAATTACAAGGCAATAAAGTGTTCTGAGTTGAGTTGAGTTGAGTTGAGTTGAGTTAAGACAAGAATAGAATAGAATACCATGATTTTTTCCCCATGATTCTTTTCAATTGTATGGTAGAGTACTTGGTCACAAATTGGCACTTTTTACTAATGAGCATTTATTTTTTTAGTCCTGGCAATATATTCTTATTCTTATTATTTTTATTATTATTATTATTATTATTGTTATTATTGTTATTATTATTATTGTTATGATCATATTATCATCATTATTATTATTATTATTATTATTATTATTATTATTATTATTATTATTATTATTATTATTATTATTATTATTATTATTATTATTATTATTATTATTATTATTATTATTATATTGCCTATGACAGTAATACCCATGTGCATCTTTCCAAAGGAATGTGTCATGTGCAATTTACCAGCTAGGAAACTGGACATTCCCAGTTGGGAATAATAATCTTACCAGTTTACTTTAATAATGCATTTGTAGAAATGAGACCAGCGACTTCGATGTAATATTATTACCAATATGAGATACGGTAAATGGACAGGCAACTAGAATACAATTTTTTTTTAAAAATAGATTAAAATGAGCTTTTTTATTTTTATTTTTTGAGAAACTGAGCAAAATGTCAAAGGTGTGACGCGTTTAATCTCGATATGAAGATGATCTGAAATGAAGTGACCGCCCTCACTGCGAGGTGGCGCTGTGGGTTTTTCCTGTCAGTGAACAGCAGCTGCCACACGGGGAGGAAGAGGAAGTAGAAGCCGTCATGGCTCCGTCTGTCTGTTAGCTTACATGCTATAACAACAACATTCATAATAATTTCAGTACGACGTGCATCGCTCCGGGTAATCACAGTCAGTTTGATCCAACACATTAAGCATCCAGGTCACTCTGAGTTCGCTGAAGACAGATTCATTGATTGATGTTGTATGCAGTAATGTCTGGTAGCGGAGTTAGCTCAGGTTCGTGTATCGTTAGCGGCTGTATTGTTAGCCTAAAACACGTCCTCCGTGTGTCATACAGCATCTTAAACGTGTTTTTTATATTTATTTAAAAGTATTCAGGGCGTCAGAAGGAACCGAATATATATGTACTTATCTTCTATAAGGCTCCTTTAGATACCTTTGTGTGGTTTAGGTTATGAAAAAAGCCGGTTGTTGATGTTTCCTGACTTGTTTGTTCTTTTAGTCTCCTCTCAGGAGGAAATGCTCCCTGATCAACTCGCTGTCACTACAGTTTTGATTTATACTACTCATTAAAGATGAATCGTCCAAAGCCTACAACTCTGAGGCGGCCCAGCGCTGCAAAACCATCAGGTAGGACTAAACCACTGTGTTGTCTCCAATGTTATATAGTAATAATAGCAGAACATGTGACTGTATATGACTCCAGTATTAGCTTCTCTCCATTGGCTTTCTATTCAACCAAGAATAGAATTTAAAATCATTATTTTAGCCTAAAAAGTTCTTAACAACATCATATCTTACAGTGATTTTAATCCCATATGGAACTTGGAAGTTCATGGTCTGAGCATCATGAGTTTGAATTATTTTTGTTTGTTTGTTTGTTGCTCTCTGTCTCTGGCCTATAGTTTTCTCTTCTACGCACTAACCTCAACCATAGCAGCTGAAAGTCTCCACCCCTGAGCCTGTTTTCCTTTCCTCCATCACCTATGTTTACTGATGTGGAATTGTTGGGTGTTTCTTTGTGAGGGTGCCTTGAAATCACTCTGTTGTGTATGGCGCTATAGAAATAAAATTGAATTGAATTCTGTCATCTTACTTGTCCAGGGCACCCCCCACCAGGAGATTTCATTGCTTTGGGATCAAAGAACCAGGCAGGAGAGCCCAAAGCCCCCGCTGTCCTCCTAAAGCCCGCAGCCACTTTACCTGCTGACCGTAAGAGAGAGACCGCCTCCTCTCTGCCCTCCTCATCGGGGCTATCAACCCTCACCAAGCGGCCCAAGCTGTCCACTACCCCTCCAGTCAGTGCCCTGGGACGGCTTGCTGATGTTGCGGCTGTAGACAAAAGGGCAATATCCCCCTCCATTAAGGAGCCGTCAGTGGTTCCAATTGAAGGTATGTCAGTGGCTTTCACTGTGATTTTCCTGGATTGACGTGCAATTAGTGAACATCCACGTGTTTGTGTTTGTTTTGTTAGTGTCTCCAGCGGTGCTGCTGGATGAGATCGAAGCTGCGGAATCGGAAGGAAACGATGATCGTATTGAGGGGTTGCTTTGTGGAGCAGTGAAACAGCTGAAACTGAACAGAGCCAAGCCTGACATCACTTTATACCTCAGCCTCATGTTTCTGGCTAAAATCAAGCCCAATGTTTTTGCTACTGAAGGAATTATTGAGGTAAGACTTTTATCTTGATGTGGATTTAAAAAAAATTATACTCAATAAATCTTAACATTTCAAAATGCATCTCTCTTATTCTTTGTCTAATTTTGTAACAGTAGTCAGTGGAAAATGTTGCTTTCATAAGTGTTGTAATTTTAATGTCATCTAACTCATCATCGAGCTTAAAAATGAGGTTTTAAACAGAATCTTAGGCTTATTCATTCGACTTAGAAACACTAAACTCTAATAAGGTTTGAATTCTTCTTTATGTGTCTCAATTGTTCAGGCCTTGTGCAACCTCCTGCGTCGCGATGCCTCAATCAACTTCAAGGCCAAAGGCAACAGCCTCGTCTCTGTTCTGGCTTGCAATCTGCTGATGGCGGCATACGAAGAAGATGAAAACTGGCCTGAGATCTTTGTCAAAGTGAGATTGTCGAGATGTTTTAAATAGATGCGCATCATTCTGTTCCCATCATGTCTGAGCATTGTCTGAAATGTGTTTTCAGGTGTACATCGAAGACTCGCTGGGAGAAAGGATCTGGGTGGACAGTTCTCACTGTAAGAATTTTGTGGACAATATCCAGACTGCATTTGGCACAAAGATGCCTCCGAAGAGTATGCTGCTGCAGACTGACACCGGGCGCACTGGTGGCGATTTGAGTGCAGGTAAAGTATATTCCGAAGACATCCTGCTTTGTTGAATTTTAAAGTTGTGAAAAGCATTGAGTGTCTTTTTGGGGTGGTGGTGTTTCAGGCAGCAGTCCTCATCCCTCAACTCCAGATGAGGACGACAGCCAGACTGAACTCCTCATAGCAGAAGAGAAACTCAGTCCTGAGGATGAAGGACAGATTATGCCGAGGTATAAAAACTATTACTACTACTCCAAGAAATGCTGTGGAAGTTACAATATGCAGTCTTACATTCATTATTTACAGAATTGTAAAGCTAAGATAACAGTATTAATTCGCCATGTGCAGTATGCAGCATTTAGATACATTTTGTGTGCTTTTTCTGTTGCTTCTTCACCTTCAGGTATGAAGAGCTGGCGGAGAGTGTGGAGGATTATGTGCTGGATGTCCTCAGAGATCAGCTGAATCGCAGGCAACAGATGGACAACGTTTCCCGAAACCTGCTGCGTCTGCTCACGGCTACGTGTGGCTACAAAGAGGCTCGATCAATGGCAGTGCAGAGGCTGGAAATGTGGCTCCAGAACCCAAAGGTTAGTAATCTGATTTTCCAGTCTGTCCTTGACTGTTATTTAAGATTGAAGTCACTTTTTTTTCCATAAGGACTAGTATCAATCTTAGTTTCTAAGCATCTAACTCACTTTATGTGTGTTTGTGGGCGCAGCTCACTCGGCCTGCTCAGGACCTTCTTATGTCTTTGTGCATGAACTCCAACACCCACGGGGCGGATGACATGGAGGTGATCTCCAACCTGATCAAGATCCGCCTCAAGCCCAAAGTCCTTCTCAACCACTACATGCTGTGTGTCAGGTGGGACAACTTGTACTCTTTTTGTTCCTCCCCTTTGTTTTCAAATTCAGTTACTCAAATGCTGCTTTCCATGTGATCCTACAGGGAGCTGCTCAACGCACACAAAGACAACCTGGCAACTATGGTGAAACTGGTGATCTTCAATGAGCTGTCCAATGCCAGGAATCCCAACAACATGCAGGTCCTCCATACAGTACTTCAACATAGCCCGGAGCAGGCGCCAAAGGTCAAAGGAAATAATTCCACCGTCAAACCTTTCTTGGATTGTGCTTGAATCCCTTTGTTTTCTCAAAACTAATGTATTCTTTTTGGATCTCTGTGTCTGTAGTTCTTGGCAATGGTGTTCCAGGACTTGCTTACGAATAAGGATGATTACCTGCGAGCCTCCAGAGCTTTGCTGAGAGAAATCATCAAGCAGACCAAGCATGAGATCAACTTCCAGTCGTTTTGCTTCGGTTTGATGCAGGAGAGAAAAGAGCCCAGCTACGTGGATATGGAGTTCAAAGTAGGACGTCATGAAAATCGTTCCGATCTCAGCTGTTTAGTTTTTGTCTTTCAGCTGAATGCTGACCTGTTGATATTTATCTCTTCCTTAGGAGCGTTTTGTCATCCAGGTGACAGATTTACTGACCGTCTCTATGATGCTGGGAATCACTGCTCAGGTCAAAGAAGCTGGCATTGCTTGGGACAAAGGAGAGAAAAAGAGTGCGTTAATTTGTGAGTTTGATCAAATACTTCCACATTAACACGGGTGATAGGTTTGCCTTACAAGTGTTTCTGTATTTCTTGGCCAGACCTGGAAGTCCTGAGGTCGTTTCAGAATCAGATCGCTTCCATCCAGAGAGACGCGGTGTGGTGGCTTCACAGTGTGGTTCCAACCATCAGCAAAGTTGGTGCCAAAGACTATGTTCACTGGTCAGTATTTGTATTTTATTGCTTTGTCCCGACTGGGCTTACTTTAAGAAGCCCTTCTTGTGTCATGTTATGTTTTTCTCTTATGTCGTTCTGCAGCCTTCACAAAGTGCTCTTCACAGAGCAACCCGAGACGTATTACAAGTGGGACAACTGGCCCCCTGAGAGCGACAGAAAGTGAGTCTATTCACACCTTCCTTCCCCAGAGGAAATCCCCTATTCTCATTGTTCCAGCAAGCCACAACATATTCTAAGGGATTCATTCCATCATCATTTTCCACATGCTGAGTGTAGAGGTTGTTGCGTTGCAAATAACATTTTGTATTTTGCTTTCTTGATATTTTGTACATGATTTAGATATTTTTGTTTTGGGTTGTTTAATAGTGAGTCTTTAAAAAAATGCAGAAAGAAAGTTAGGAAAATTGTGTTTGAAAATGCTTCTTGGCAATAAATCTTAAAAAAATGTGAAATGGTGACACATCTGTATGAAACATGCATTTACAGGATGAGAGCCAGAGCTTTGCTGAGTCTTGTTTGGTTAACTGTTCAATGGAAGTCTAACAAAGCCAGATGCACTTTTTTCATGGAAGACGGTTTCCTGCTAATCTGACTTGATTTGTAAGGAAAATTCAAATAGATTCAAATGCCAAAAAAGCAGCATTGTTGCAATAAAGAAATCATAAATCAAACACAAGTTCCCTTGTGCATTGTTTGAGTTTTTTTAAAAAAAAATTTATATGGCACCTAAGGAGGACAGTACCGTTACTTTTTGTGTATTTATTTTACAATGTCCATAATTTCTAATATCACTTTTATCTTCCCATGACTTATTGAGCTGATTTTTCAAATATCATTTCTCCTCAGTTTCTTCCTCCGCCTGTGCTCTGAGGTCCCCCTGCTGGAGGACACGCTGATGCGCATCCTGGTGATTGGACTGTCCCGTGATCTGCCCCTGGGCCCGGCGGATGCCATGGAGCTGGCGGATCACCTGGTGAAGAGAGCAGCTGGAGTTCAGTCCGACGGTAACAGGAAGCGCTTATCACCATGTGTATATTTCACTCTGGCTGGGTGTTTGGACGTTTGGTAAACACTTGTGTTTTCGTTTAATGAGCCTCAAAAAGGCAAGTTACTGCAATGCATATTTTCAAAGTGGTGGCATCATTGTTTCTCAAGCTTGTATTTGTATACCAGGCTGATTGATTGCTGTTGAACAGATTTAGAGGTTCTGAGGGTGGAGAGGATCCAACTCATCGATGCTGTGCTGAATCTCTGTACATACCACCACCCAGAGAACATCCAGCTGCCAGCGGGGTAAGTCTGCTGTCTTCACTGGCTTTTAAAACGCTTTTAGAACGGACTGTTTATAGACTGCAATAACAATCAACTGCTGTCGTTAAAGGTACCAACCGCCAAATTTGGCAATTTCCACACTGTACTGGAAAGCCTGGCTCCTGCTGCTCGTGGTGGTGGCATTTAATCCTCAGAAGATAGGTACGACATTCTGATATTTATATCTAATTATAGAATGAGAGATATGATTGCTGTGGGTTTTTTTTAGCCGTATAATTTTGATTAACATTTTACCTTGTATCTTTTCCTTAAGGTTTGGCTGCATGGGATGGCTATCCAACTCTGAAAATGCTCATGGAGATGGTTATGACAAAGTGAGACTTTTTTTTTTTTAATGAGAAATACACATTACATGTCTGATGACGTTGCAGCTAAAATATTTGTGTTTGTGCGTCTTCAAAGCAACTACACCTTCCCTCCTTGCACCATTACGGATGAAGACACAAAGACTGAGATGATCAACAGGGAGCTCCAGATCTCCCAGCGAGAGAAGCAGGAGATTCTGGCTTTCGAGAGCCACTTGGCTGCTGCTTCCACCAAACAGACCATCACAGAAAGCAACAGCCTGCTGCTGTCACAGCTCACCAGCCTGGATCCACAGTAAGATCCCCCACGATGCACTGCAGGTGCATCGCAAACAATAAGCGAGCCTTCAATATGTTTTATATTTATAACACATAGATGAGAATATCTCCTACCTCCTTTGACAGCTCGTTTCGAATTTCACATAACTGTCAGATCGGAGACAGATTTTAAAGCAAACTTTAACATTCCCGAAAGAAATCTTTGTGTTAACATGCGTGTGATGGGATTAGAGTGTCAGAGCTGTCGTCTGTGTGCAGGGGTCCTCCTCGTCGACCCCCTCCTCAGGTCCAGGAGCAGGTGAAGAGTCTGAACCAATCTCTGCGCCTCGGTCATCTCCTCTGCCGGAGCCGCAACCCGGACTTTCTTCTCAACATCATCCAGCGACAGGTCATTTCCATTAACCCAACTTCTCCTACCTCCAGTACCTCTCTATTTTTTCCACATTTCAGTTTCCTGCTGCAGATGTTATTTCTATGTGTTTTTAATATATGGCTGCATTTCATCAGTTTTTCAGTGGCTTCATAGATATTGATGAAGTTGATTCACTAATCATAGCTTACTGTGACATCTGTTGAAATCATTCAAGCTATTTATTAACAAGTGAGTTGTTTTGTCCGGAAATTGTAGTCATGTCGCCGTCAATCACGGAAATAATGCCTCACAACTTGTACAGTTGTGACCATGCTTCAGAATGAGAAAACACATTGTAATCTGTGTGGATCAGTGTCTGACTCCTTGTGAACATGCTATCCATTTTAATTTCTCCGACAGGCTTCTTCCCAGTCCATGCCGTGGCTGGCTGACTTGGTTCAGTCCAGTGAGGGCTCCTTGGACGTGCTTCCCGTGCAGTGCCTGTGTGAATTCCTCCTGCACGACGCAGCAGATGACAGCCTGCCAATAGAAGACGACGACGAAGAGAGCAAAGAGCAGAAGGCCAAAAAGAGACAAGTAACTTGACTCTTTATTACAACTTTTGTATTTTTCTGAAATTAATCTTGTTTGCGAGATCATGCATGTTTTTATGCTGGTGCAATGTAACACTTGGAAAATGTTTGCCTAATGCCGATTTCATTTTATTTGTTAGAGGCAACAAAAACAAAGGCAGCTCCTTGGACGACTGCAGGATCTCCTGCTGGGCCCGAAAGCTGACGAACAGACCACATGTGAAGTTCTGGATTACTTCTTGCGTCGCCTCAGCTCCTCTCAGGTGGCATCCAGAGTTCTTGCAATGAAGGTACAGTATTTAGTATAGGGAACACAGTGTCGTATTATTGGTACAAGTGAAATGATGCATGTGGCATATGTTTGTGCAGGGATTGTCGTTGGTTCTGGGTGAAGGAGGCTTGAAAGACGGAGAGGAACGAGACCAGCCGATGGAGGAAGACTCTGCCGACGCTGAACTCCTGCCGGGGTACCAGTGGCTGCTGCAGGACCTCCCAAAGCTCCCATTGTTCGACAGCGTCAGAGGAATGACGTCCACCGCCCTGCAGCAGGTCCGAGGCCCATCTGTCAAAAGGAGATGCAAAACCTTTAAGGGGAAATATTATTGCATTTGTAAAGTGGATTGTGTTTTGTGTGTTTGCTCCCTCACAAAGGCCATTCACATGGAAACAGAGCCTCAGACGATCAGTGCCTATCTCATCTACCTATCCCAGCATGCACCAGTGGAAGAGCAGGCTTCTCACAATGACCTGGCCCTGGTAATCACATTGAGCTTTTTAAGTTGAACGCTTAGAGCCTGGCTGTTTTGGCCCACATCCTGCATGTTTGACACCCCTGGCTTCGATTCTTCTTTTCAATCCGTTTTCTTTTTCCTCTTTGTTCTGTTCTCTGCAGGATATTGCCCGGCTTATCGTGGAGCGCTCCACCATCATGAACAGCCTGTTTTCCAAACACTGCAGCAAACCCGAGTCGGACGCCGTGCTCTCGGCTTTCCTCACCATCTTCTCCACCTACATCAGGAGGATGAGGAAGACCAAGGAAGGAGAGGATCTATACAGCTGGGTGAGCATCGGCACGGGTGGTGTCACATATTTACATTATATAGTGCAAAGTTATCTTATCTTCTTACTGCTTTACATCCTTGCTTTTTTTTTTTTTACCTGTTTTATACCTGCTCCTCCATCCAGACCAGGGTCACAAAGACTGGAATATGTGTTGGTTTACAGATCTGTAGGCACTAACAAGTCAAATGTCAATAAAACAGTGGACGTCTTTGTTGGGGATAGTGGCTAAAAGCTTCATGTTTTGCAATATTTGCAGTCAGAATCCCAGGACCAGGTGTTCCTGCGTTGGACCACAGGAGAAACTGCGACGATGCACATCCTTGTGGTTCATGCCATGGTTATCTTGCTGACTCTGGGGCCACCAAAAGGTTGTCCTTCTCACTTTAACGCTCACTGTCACCATTGTTAAAGTAAATGTTGGAAGTTTTTACATCTGTTTGTCTGTGCAGGAGAGAGTGACTTCTACGCTCTTTTGGACATTTGGTTTCCTGATAAAAAGCCTCTACCTACGGCCTTTCTGGTCGACACATCAGAGGAGGCTCTGCTGTTGCCTGATTGGTTGAAACTGAGGATGATTCGATCTGAAGTGTCTCGGTTGGTCGATGCAGGTACAACTCCGCTATATCCACAAAACTGTGCCTTAATCATTGTATACATTTCCCCCCTTATTTTTAAACGGATTGTTGTCTGTTCCCCTCAGCTTTACACGACCTGGAGCCCCAGCAGCTGCTGCTGTTTGTTCAGTCCTTTGGCATCCCCGTCCTCAGCATGAGCAAACTCCTGCAGTACCTGGACCAGGCCGTCTCTCATGATCCACAGACGCTGGAGCAGAACATCATGGACAAGCGTAGGACTCGCTGCAAATATTTAACGGTTAAAACCATCAGTCACCCACCTGAAATCGGAAGTGCATTTTTATGTCAACAGACTACATGGCCCACTTGGTCGAGGTGCAACATGAGCGGGGGGCCACTGGGGGGCACACTTTCCATGGCTTACTGAGTTCTTCTCTTCCTCCAAGCAGAGGTCAGTGATTTAATACTCCTCATGTTGCTTATCTGACATTTTAGACTGTATTATCCAACAATTCACATTATTGGTATAAATTACTCTTTGGTTTCTCACATTGTTTTGACACGTCGGAGATCTGAGCGATGACCTTATGCCCCAAGAAAACGAGGTTGGAAATGTCTGATTTAAATAACTTTGTATCCTTTCTGACAGATCCATCCGAAATGAGTAAGGTCAAAGTTACCATGGAGACACCACACAGCTCGGTGAAGATGAGGGCAGCCAGTCAGCTCCCTGCGGTTGGACCTGATGACGATCTCACTGGCATGTTGCTTCAGGTATAGTTTATTAACATTTGTTTTGTTTTTCATGGCTCCGATATGTTGAAGGGAGAGAAGAACACAACACTGGGTTTATGGTTTGAGACAAACCACGCCACAGGGCTTGACCTGAAGAAGATTAGTGCATGACTCAATAGTGGGACTCTGGGAATTGTGCAAACATCCATCACCGTCCAGTCTATGTGTAGTAGGGGTTAGAAACTAATTTTCCCAAAGGGCCACATGGAAATGTGCTTTTCTATTGAAGAATGAGAATTAAGTTCACTTGAATTTTGCTCAATGAGAATAATCTCTTGGTAAAAGGCAGTTTATAACACATTTTTTATGACCTACCATTGCTCTGCGTCACTTTGTTTCCCAGCCTTTGTGTGGAAATCATGATCATGTTTTTCTATAATTTCAATTCAATAAATAAGCAAATTATATCTACTTTTTCATTAACAACCTTTTTAAGTTGATTCATTTCAAAACATCTGTTGAGTCATTTCCATATATTTTGTACATATCTCCACCAAAAGACATTTTTTGCAATAAAGTTTTATCATGATGCTCTAGAAGTGCATACCTGTTAAAGCTATAATGTTTGTGGGTTGATGGCTTCTGTGTCAAATTCACCTGTTTCCCTACGTTTCCACACACAGATTTTCCCCTTGAAGGTGGACCCTCGCTGGCCTGGCCCCCCTCCCAGCCAGCTCTCCCTGGCCCTGCAGCAGGCCTTGGCGAAGGAGCTGATGTGTGCCAAGCAGGGCCACATTCAGCAGGGCGGCCTGGCCTTCCGCCTGCTGCAGGCCATCACGGCCCTGCTCACCTCCACCCACGCAGGCCCGATCGTCATGTCCATGCACCGCAGTCACGCCCTCTCCTGTCCTCTCATGCGCCAGCTTCACCTCTACCAGGTACAACAAACCCACATGCTGAGCAGTCACTGTGCAGGCTGCTTCATTATACACTTAAATGACTTAATTCGGATGTATGTCTTCCTAGCGTCTCGTGTCCCAGGACATCGCCTTCTCCTCGCTGTTTCTCAAAGTCATCGTTGAGATGTTAATCTGGTTAGACAATCCAACCGTGGAGGGCGGCCCATTGAAGACCCTGCTCAGATCCTTCGCTACCCAGAACTCCCATAAACACAGGCACAGTGATGGTGAGCATGGATTTCTCTTAAGAATCGAAATCATTCATTGTCTACAAACAAGTGATGCGTGTTTTTTTTACAGTGCGTACAGGCTTCCTTCACCTGGCTGAGGCGTTGGCTTATCGCAGGGACACTGAAGTGCCACTCAGGACAATCATGGCCATGCTGAGAGCTGGAGAGAGATGTAACGCAGAAGCTGAACTCGTCGGCAAAGGTAAGAAGTGGTTGTTGTAATGTGTCGATGGGAAGCAGCTGCAGATATCATAATAACAGAAACTAAATGCAGAGTTTTCATTTTTGAATATCAAGGTCACTTAAAAAGCTAAATGAAGCAGCTTTTAAGCCTCCAGATATGTACATATGTGCTTGACTATGTTTTGACTTTTCCCAAACATAAATCAGTATTTTGTAATGGTAAGAAAAGTCAAATAGAAGCTTGAGGTGCTAACTTGACTGAAAACCTTCCTCTAAAATGACACGTGACGGTGTTTTGTTAAAGTTCAGAAGCTGCTGGCGTGTTCAACTTTTTGGTGTTGTTTCATGAATCCACAGCCAACTTCTAAATATGCAGGTTTTTGTTAATTCCTCAGTGCTACAAGGGCTGATGGAGGGGAAGTCGCCGTATTTAGAGGAGCTGCTATTTTTGCTGATGACCGTTGGTACGCAGAACGGGACGGCGGGCCCTGTTGCCATGGTGATTTCCCTGCTCCTTCAGGAAAGTGAGGAGCGAGCTGTGAAAAAGGAAGCCGATCCTAACAAGTGAGCCCCACAATTTCTATTTCCCTCACAAGTCATGCAGGAAACATTTATATTTGACAGGACTAAACTGACAAACACGGACCGGCTGTGACAAAAATAGCGGAGCAGCGTTCTCCGTCTGTGGTCCCGTAAACTCCTGTTGGATTGCAATCCGGGGAGGTTTAATTGGTTCTGCAGCCTTACGGTGGCTTTACAGACTCGCGTGCTGTGAAATTTAGAGGAAACTGCTTTGAGTTCTGCCCCACTGCTGAGGCAGGTACACAGTGAGGCCCCACCGCTCACTGTTTCATCCACCGTGGATTGTAATCCCTGAGACATGTTGTCGCTTTTTTTTGTTGTTGTTGTAAATATCTGGAATGGTTTTGTGTTTTCTTGGCCATAGTTTCAATTATAGCTGCAAGCAGCGCTGAACGGGTCCTCGCACACCCAGGCACATTAGAACGTGGTCCGTGTTGAATTTCAGTGCACGTCAGAATGCGATGGAACAACAATAGTACATCACAGTGTTAAGAAATGTTTTTTCTTTTCTTTTCTTTTCGTTTCCTTTCTTTTATGTGTTTTATGTGTTGCTACGTGTTTGAGGCAAATACATTTGTGAGGTGAGCGGTGGAACTGCCCAGTGTTCTCCACTCATGACAAACACATTTCTGCTTTAGCCTCATTGTTTTGTGTCATTACAGGATGTGATGGTTGAAATCTGAAGAAAATGGACACACTAACTTCCTTTACCAAACAGGAGCACATATAAGCTTGAGGATTTAATTCGATGATGCAAGTTTATAATAGTTAGGAAGAGAAATAGGTGAACATATTTTCCTGGTTCATCCTCCGGCCTTCCTTTTCTGCTGCCTCTCCATCTCTTTGTCTCTGGCGGCCTCCTCTGAGCTTTCTTCATCTTGGACTTGGAGCTGAGTGCAATCAGCTGGAGGATCTTGTCGACGGGAGCTTTCATGGTCCATGTCACGCCAGTCCTCTGCTTCT